>NC_045429.1:413497168-414152168 GCF_902635505.1 Sarcophilus harrisii | reverse complement strand
TGGACAGCATTCCATATAGATTTACTGAGAAACAGCAGTGTAGTAGATGGATTTAGGAGAGATCTAGGTCCCAAATATTGCTTCTTGTACTTACTAATGATGTGATGTCTATGCAAGTCACTTAACCTTTCTATGCCTCAATTTCCCCATCTGTAAAATGGCCAAACCTCCTGGGAGATCAAATAATTAAGTTATGTAAAGCACTCTGCAAAATTTAAAGCAATACATGAGTATTTAACAGGAGGAGGTTGGGTGGATTGGAGTGGAACTGTTATTTCACTGAAGAAAACTGCCTTTACCAATGCAAATCACATCTTTTTATCTCTGCACTCAGAGAGCAGGTTAGGCCACTATACCAACAGTATGTTTCAGAGGCAGATTTTATACCTAGATGTTCTGACTTCTTCTAAGCTACCTTTCTATCCACCACACTGGTCTGCATATATAAAATGTTAGTTATTACTTTTATTGATGGTGGTAAAAGTTAATAGTATTAATATTATATAATTGGGTGTCCCTCACTATTTATTATCTCTCTCATACCCAATAGAAATGAACAAAGGATGGTGTCAAGCAGTTAATTCATTCATATCTTATGCACAGGGGCTTGTAGAGATATATTTGGATACAGTTCCTCCCTTCAGGGAGCTCTCCTTCCATAAAGAGCAGAATCTAAGCAGGAACACAATCTTAAGAACAATTTGCAAAGAAACACACAAATGAATATTGCACTTATATAGTAGCTGAACTATAACTACTAAAAGAGAGTTCAGAGTCGATATTACTCAGGGAATAATAATAACTCCCATTTCTAGTATGTTAAGATTTATGAAGTCACTTTGTCCCCACAATAACCCTTAAAGGTAGATAAAGTCCAGTATTCTATCCCCCATTTTATAGAAAAAGTCAGAGAGATTGCCCAAAGTCATCCAATTAGTTGATGATGAAACTGGAATCTGAAGCTAGGTCTTTGGATGTCAGGTTAGGAAGGCTCCCCAGAAGAAAAAAAAATGACATTATATTTGGGTTAAAATGAGAGGATTAAATTATCAAGTAAAAGGTATGAGAGTTGGGGGCAGAGCCATGTATGACAAAGTGAAGGGAATCATGAAAAATAACAGAAGGGCATTCAGAGAGCTCCTTGAGTGACTCAAACTAGCGAACTGTGAGCAACTTGAATAGTTATCATATGGCTTGGGAGGGGGCCATGAACTCATCGGGAGACCAATCATTCCAAATAGCAATGTTTTCCAAAACTATTTTCCAAACTTAACATCTTCGGTTCTTCCAACAACAATTAGCTGTGTGATACAGGCTATGGGAAGCAGGGGCGTATGGATGATTTGGTCCTTAGGATGCAAGATTATTCTCCACATCTCCAGGACAGCCATAAAATCCTCTTCTGCAATTTCTGTTCATGGCTAATTGCAGGGTGATTTAGGGCAATGCATTCCACTGAGATCTGCTTATGCTGGAGATTTCCAGAGATGTCACTGTGTTCCTTTAAAAAAACAAAACAATGTATTTTTTTAAAAAAATATTTTAACAGAGCCTGAAGGTAAAGTAGACAATGACAGATGAATCTAGTTTTGCATAAAGTGACACAATTGTAAATTCCCTTTTGGATTTTTTAAAAATAAAAACAAGAAGGGAAAGAATTAAAAAAAAAAACCACCTCCAGCTTAGCCATAGCTAAGCAGCAGAGGGTTCTCAGTAGGGGTTAGTACAAAGGCCAGACTGTAGAATTTTCAAAGGTCAAGGATTAAAGACTGGTGAGATTGTTCTACTTCCCTCTCAGACCCCATGTCAGCATTAGAGAACATAGGAGATTGCTTTGGAAGACCATCAGCCCCATGATTCATAGAATATAGCCCATCATTTAACTCTTCAATGGAAGGATTCCCAACAAACCATTGGAATCCTCATTACATCTTGCCTCCAAAAAAGATATCCCCCAACCCATTTTGAATCTGAGAATTTAATGGAACCCCAGAGGTCATCAGTCTAGAAGCCAACAGTTTTCCCCCAAAACGTGATAATCATAGGATTATAAATTTACATTTCCAAGTGGACACCCCCAGAACTGGGGATTCCACTAACATCCATCCCTCTCCCCACTCTTTGAGGTAGACTATTCCATCTCTTAGCAACTGCAAGTATTTCCTTACATGGAACCCATGCCTGTTTCTCTAAAATCTCCGGACATTGTTCCTAGGTCTGCCCTTCAGGGCTTAGAAGAACAATAATAGATAACATTTATATAGAGCTTTGAGATTTGCAAAGAGCTTTACATATGCAAAGTGCTGTTACATTTCATATGTGGACAGTCTACTTGCAGAAACTCCCAGAAAAAAATTAATTTTTGCAAAAGAAAAAAGAAGAAATAAACTTGTAAAGAAACACATTTTCTCACATTAAATGTGAAGGAGAGACACCAAATGTTAGGAGGACCAGAAGGAGAACTTTGTATATATAATTTTATTTGATCCTCAAAACATTCTTGTGAGGTAGTTGTGATTAACTTTCTTTTGTTGCTGTTGAGTCATTTTTCAGTCACGTCCAACGTCCAACTCTCCATGACCCCATTTGGGATTTTCTTGGCAAAGATACTGGAGTGTTTTGTCATTTCCTTCTCCAGTTTATATTACAGATAAGGAAACTAAGGCAAACAGGGTAAAGTGACTTGCCCAGAGTCACACTGCTAGTGGGTGTCTGGAACCAGATTTGGACTCAGGAAGATGAGTCTTTATGGCTCCAAGTTAGACACTATGCATTGTACCTTCTAGCTGCCCTCACTTTTTTTTACAGATGAGACAAATGAGGTAAGAGAAGCAGTTATTTGTTTATGATCAGTGCAATAAGTACCTGAATCAAAATTCAAACCCAGATATTCCTAACTCTAACTTCAGCATTTCCTCCACTATGCCAAACTTTATTCTAAACAATTCTTGTATGACATAGCCTTCCATCTATTCCTCCCCATATCAACTGCCTTCCTCAGGATTCTGGTCTGGACAGGTTAGCTAGGCTGACACTGTGATGTCTACCTTTGGAACTATATCTCAAGAAGATGTTGGAAAATTGGAGTGACCTAGAATGAGGAGGATCTCAAAATCACATTATATATGAAAGATAAAAAGAATTGGGAATGTTTCTCTTTGAAAAGAGAAGGCTGGGCAGTTTCAGTCAGGAGGGAGAAAGACAACAACAGAATCCCTCTCTTCAATTCCTCAATGAGTTGTGTGAAAGGCAGACTTGACTTACTCCTCTATTGTTAGTTTTTCCCAAAAGATCTCCACAGGCTGGATCATCGAGCCAAATATAAGATAAAACATGAAAGGGATAGTTCTAAAATCTTACGGTTGAGTTAAAAAAAAATCAGCTTCAAAAGTATTAGATGGAGGCTAGACAGAAGTTCATCTGAAACATGTCTGTGGTTATAAGTGGACTTCAGGTTCAATATAAGTCACAATATGATATGGCAGCCCAAGATAACTAATGTAATTTTAGATTATCCTAAGAAAGATATAATGTCCTGTTGTAGAAGGCTGAAATTTCTGCTTTAAATAATATAGCTAATATTTATATAGTGTTTACTATGTGCCAGGCCCTGTGTTAAGCACATTACAGTAATGATCTCAACTGATTATGACAACTCTGAGAAATAGATGCTATTATCCCCATTTCACCGATGAAGAAACTAGGCAGTCAGAGGCTAAGAACCTTGCCTCCCATAACACAGCTTTTGAGTGTCTGAGGCTACTTTCAAACTCAGGTCCTCCTGATTTCAGGCCCAGAAACTATTCATTGTATTACAGAGGAGAAGCAAACTGTTTCTAGAGTTCTGAGATCACTTCTGGATGTAACAGTTTAGTAACAACATCAGTAACAAAGAGATCAAAGAAAAAGGTAAAGGACCCATACGTACAAAAATATTTTATTGTATTCTTTTTGTTTTGGTAAAGAATTAACAATTGAAAAGATGTTCATCAATTAGGGAATCACTGAACAAATTGTGGTATATAATTGTGATGGAATACTATTGTGCTATTAGAAATGACATACAGACTTATTGTGTATCTAATTTATATTTTAATATATTTAACATCTACTGGTCATCCTGCCATCTAGGGGAGGGGGTGGGGGGGTAAAAGGTGAAAAATTGGAACAAGAGGTTTGGCAATTGTTAATGCTGTAAAGTTACCCATGCATATATCCTGTAAATAAAAGGCTATTAAATTAAAAAAAAAAAAAGAAATGACATACAGGATGCTTTGGAGAGGATGGCTGGGAAAATTTACATGAATTGGTACAAAGTGAAATAAGCAGAAACAGGAAAACATTGTACATAGTAACAGTAATATTGTATAAGGATCTACTGTGAATGACTTAGCTTTTCTCAGCAATGCAGTACAATTCAATTTTAAAGCACTTATAATGAAAAATTCTATCCAAGTCTAAAGAATTGATCGATCTAGCTCTAAACAAAGAACTGTATCTGAATACAAACTGAAGCATCCTTTTTCACTTTTTTTAAAAAAATCATTCTTGGATTTGGATTTGTTGGGTTTTTATTTTGTTTCTTGGTCTTTGTTTCCTTTTGCAATATAGCTAATATAAAAATGTTTTGCATGTCTGCATATATATAATTTATAATTAAGAGTTTACTAAGCTTTTTCCACTCATGACCCCTTTTTGCCTGGGAAATTTTTGCATGACCTCAAGTGTCAAACATTTGTTGATAATAAATCATAATTTTACAACTCCCACATTTAGTTATGTGTTCCTATATAGAGTCACGACCAACAGTTTAAGAAGAATTGATCTATAGCAAATTGTTTACCTTCTCAAGAGGAAGGAGAGGGAAAGAAAAATATGGAACTCAACATATATTTTAAATGAATGTTAAAAATTTTTGTTTACATGTAATTGAGAAAAAATAAAAATTAAATGTGGAAGTTAAACAAAAGATTCTTCATCTATTTGAAGAAAAAATAATAATAAAGGAAGAACATTCAGAAGGAACATTAAAACAAAAGAAGAGCATCCAGAGATTGGTTTAAAAAAGGGGTGGAGGATCTTAAGATAATATCCAGTGAAAATCACTCAAAAGATTTGTTGATATTTAGTCTGGAGAAGAGAAGACTTGGGTGGAATATGATATGTGTTTCCAAAAACTGAAGAGTTTTCCTATAGAAGAATGAATAGAGATATTCTACATTGGCCCCAAAAAGCAAAATGGGGAACCACAGCTAAAAGTTTTAGAGAGGGATATTTCAGTTTGATAAAAAAACAAAAAAAGAAAGAAAGAAAATAATGCTAAAAGAGCTATCCCAAAATAAAATGAGCTGCTTCACAAAAAAGAGAACACCACCTCCTTAGCAGAGGTTTCCAAACCGTCTATAGGGTATATCCCAGAAGGATTTCTTGATCAGGGTCAGTTGGACTAATGTCTCCTGAGACTTAGTGCTTCTCCTTGGCTGTAGGGGGAAAAACTAGGATTGGCGAATAGTGTAAGAGGAAGACAGATTGCCACCCAGTTTTAAAAGCTTCCTATCAATTACATTCATCCAACATTAGAATGACCTGCCTCAAACTGGAAAATCCTCCATCACTGGCAATGTTCTAGCAAAAACTGGATGTTGACCTGTCAGAAAAATTACGAAAAGGATTCTAGTACTAAACGGGAAATTGGACTATGTGGAAAGAGCTCAGGACTTGGAATCAGAAAGATCTATATTCAAATCCTATGTCAGACACTTATGGTTCTGTGACTCTGAGCAAATCACTTAACCTTTCCTTGCCTCAGTTTCCTTATCTGTAAATAATAAAAAGCATGTATCTTATAGAGTTGTTATGACAATTAAATAACATGTAAATGATAACTGAACATCTTAGAATGCCATAGAAATTCTATAAATATTATGATTTATTGTTTTATGAGATTTATAGTTATTATGAATCCTAAGATTCTTTGATAAATCTATCATTTCTTCTTTCTCAGGTAGCAGAAGGGAATATATCTTGGGAAATAACTAGTTAGTAAAATGGACACAATGTTTTGAATATTTTCTGAAAATCCTAACTCATTTGGAATACCCAAGACCTAAAAAACCATCAACTTCTTTCCATAAGCTAGTTTTCCTGCTCCTATTAATAGAAAGGGTGACAAATCTCTTTTGGCTCCAAGACAAGGGCAAAGGCATCTTTCTTTTACTTTTAGTTTTTATACAGACTCAAATTCTTTCAGGAAAAGCTCTTGTTAAAATCTCCATTGGGTAGCAAGAACTTAAGAACTATTTCCTTACTTTTTGCTATTCCTTCCTCTGTTTTCAGGGTTTCTGTGAATTTTAGGAGTAATGTAGAGGTTTGTGTCTGGGTTGGATGCAGAGAGTAATTCATTTGAGACTTGAACAATTCAACAAATCAGACTGGCTTGATTGGTCCATCCTGATCTGCTCAACTGACCAATAGGAAAAAGTCAGCCACCATCATCCTAGTCTTCAGACAGACCTTTCCTGGCTTATAAGTCAGCCTCCATTGTATAGTAATTCCTTTCAAGAGAATATACTACGGTGCACATGGCACTGTGGTAGAATATATGCATGTATGTGTATATGTGTGCATATATATGTGTATATATATATGCGTGTATGTGTGTATATACTACATATATATATGTAAAAAGCAAGACAGTTCCTGCCTCTTGAAAATTACATCTACTAATATTCTTAAGGGTTTGCCAACAATTGTAATACAGTAATAAGAGTGGGACAAGGACAAAGAAGACAGGGTGATCTTGAAAAATTTGAGATGAGAGAGAATTCTCTGAGCTGCAAAAAAATCAAGGAAAGCTTCATGGAGGAGCTGCTACCTAAATTGAATTTTGAAGGAAAAGATGAAAGAATGTAGTCTAGGCAATGGGGAATAGCTTGTGTGAATGAACAGAGGGAGAAGTTAGTAGGTTGGGAACAAGAAGTGGGTAGAAGTCTAGATGGACTGGGATGTGGACTGTCAAAACGGATGATGTGAAATAACGGCAAAAGATCAATTGTGGCCAAACTGTGAAGAGTTTTCATTGCTAGACCAAAGTATTTGTATCCTAGAAACAGTAAGAACCAGGTTTGTGAGTGTGAGAATGACATAGTTAGTCTTGTGTCTTAGAAAGATTATTTTGACGGCTGTTTAAAGGCAACAGTAAAAATTAAGGGCAAATAGATGGCTAGAAGTTTAGTCCAGTAGCACAGGTGTGATGTGATGAGAGCCTGGACTAGGTGATAGCAGTATGAGCATAGAGAAGAGGAAGAAAACATAACTTTGTGGTGTTAGAATCACTGGGAGCTGGCTATGAGGGAGAGGAGAAAGCCAAAAAATGATAAGTTCCAGAGCTATGAGTAAATAGCCTTAGATCCAGTCCATGAAGACTTTACTAACATGTTGGAATAAATGGATTCGTCTGCCCCTTCCCACTATCCCTTATAGGCAGTTAGATGGCACAATGGATGGAATCAGGAAGACATGAGTTCAAATCTAGCCTCAGATATTTACCTGTTTGCCTCAGTTTCTCCAACTGTAAAATGGGGATAATAAAAGCACCCACCTCAAAAGATTGTTATAAAGATCTAATGAGATAATATTTGCAAAGTCTTCAGCACAGCAACACTTTGCAGAATAGTTGCTATATAAATATTTATTCTCTTCCCCCCTTTATTAATCCCTGCCTTAGTTTACTTGGCATAAGAGTACTTGCCACAAAGACCCAATTTATGCCTATGAGTTTAGAGATACCACTCATAAATTGGCATGTGTCTGACAATAAAAAATAATCATTATAATTGACATTTATATAATGACATATATATTATGTAGCCTTTTCTAGTTTTCCTTTGAAGCTTGTATCCGTCCTCACAAAACTTCCCTTTCTTTCTTTTGTATTTCTTTTATATGTTTATATGTGTGTGCATGTTTGTACACCTGATAGAATGAAAGCTACTTGAGAACAGGAACTGTTTCATTTTTTGTCTTTTTATCCCCAGAGCGTAGGACCTATCATAAAGGTTGTGGTGACCCTCCTTTTCATACCCTGCAGATTCAGATCTCAATAAAACTGGGCTTTTGATCAGTGTTAAGATCATGCCCCAGAGTCAGGATCTCCAGCAGGAATCT
Organism: Sarcophilus harrisii; assembly: GCF_902635505.1. NCBI lineage: Eukaryota > Metazoa > Chordata > Mammalia > Dasyuromorphia > Dasyuridae > Sarcophilus > Sarcophilus harrisii. The sequence continues at coordinate 414,144,002 of NC_045429.1, read as the reverse complement.
TGTTTTGTTGACTAGTGGAATCAGGGATGTTTCTTTGTCATTATGGGGAATAGGTGGGATAATTAAGGTCAAGATGACTCCTCATTGAGGGAAAGGCCTGACAGGTAAGTCTGGGGTTTTCTAACAGGCATGATATAGGGATTAGACTTGGAGTCAGGATTCAATTCAGTTGAATTCAATAAACATTTGTTAAGCACCTACTATGTGCTAAGCACTGGGTAAAGCACTGGACACTTGAGATTAAAAATTGCTTCTAACAGGTACTAACTGTGTGACAATGGACATGTTTACCTGTAAATCTGTAAAGTTGAGGTACCTCACTGGACTATCATGAATATGATGCTCTCTAAACCTTTAAGATGGACTGCTAGATGGCATGGTGGATATGATGCTGGGTCTGGAATCAAGAAGACTCATCTTCCTGAGTTAAGTTCTAGCCTCAGACACTTACTGGTTGTATGACCCTAGTCAAATCACTTAACCCTGTTTGCCTCAATTTCCTCAAATGTAAAATAAGCTGGAGAAGGAACTGGCAAACTACTTTAGTATCTTTGCTGAGAAAATCCCAAATGGAGTCACAAAAAGTCAAACCCTTTAAGTGCTATATAAATTTGAGCTATTATCGAGGAAGAATTTCTAAAAACTGGAGCTAAAGAAGATCTAGAGGCAATACAGTAAGTGAAAACAATATTGGATTTGTATTCCAGGGACCTAACTGTTACTCCCTAGCTGTATCATCTCGGATCTTCCAGTTCTCTTCTCTCTGAGTCTCAGCTTTCTCTTCAGTAAAATGGAAGAGCTGGACTAGATGATTTCCAAACCAACTTAAAAGCTCTAAATCCTGGGACCATCTATGGGTCTACAGAGGAACCAACTATGGAATAGTCATGGCCCATCACTAGGATGTAGGTTCAATGCCTTTGACCCACTAGTGTTGCCCTACCCTTATAGCTGAACTAGAGATTTGAAGGGATAATCTGACCTCTCTGGGACTCAGTTTTCTCATCAGTTAAAGGTGAGATTGGACTATGGCATTTCTAAGATCTCTCCAAACTTTAAAATCCTATGATTCTAAGACCATCCTTACTGCATTCCCCTAGCTGGGTGGACAAAACCTATTTAAGAGGGAGAGACATTTTTAGAACTGACAGAGCAAACCCATGAGGGCACGAGAACCTGCTTGTGGACAAGGAAAAGGCCCATGCTAATAAGCTCAGAGTCTGAGAAGTTCCCAGCACCCGTCAAGATCAGAGTGTAAAACGGGTGCTATAATTGGGCATTGGGGCTGTTAACAGGTTTGCCCAACACCTTCATCATGCATTAAATCAGGCTTGATGTCACACAGCAAGCCTGTGAATGTGTGAAACAGGGAAGTATCAAAATGGACAAATATCAAAGCTTCTGATTCTTCTCACTCCACATCAAAGCAAAACGGGTGTTGATTCTTTCTTGGGAGGCGGCAGGTGGTGTCCCAGAGAACAGTCTGTTGGCATGGGCATTGTGTTGGATAAACCACTGCCTGTTTTCTCCATCCCCCTCCTAGCCCTTGAAATCTTTAATTGGGTCCCAAGCTCTGTCTGCTGGCTGTTTTCTCAGTGATGAGGTAGAAGAGGAAGCAGAGATGACTCCCATGAAAGTACAAAGATCCATCAGCTCTCATGGTAGCAATAGGGAACAGAGCGGCCGTTTTTAGATTTAAAGATGTCTTGGTGGGAAGATTTACCAGAGATGTATTTATTCCATTACAACTACACCTCCCTTTGGCCTACTTACCTCCAGCATCGCATCGATCACAGTGCCTCTGTCTTCCAGAGGGAACAAGAGAGAGAGAAGTGTCCTCTGTGTCAGAGGGTTTCAAGTTTAAGAAGACAAAGTACTTTTTTGTTTAGGGAAGATCAAGACATATGGACTCCATCCTCAGCCCAGAAGTTGAAAGTTCCACTGCAATTCTGCCTTTGGAACTGGGCCCTATTCTTCTCTCCCCCAGCCTCACCTAACTGCAGCCTTATCTGAGCTTCAATAGAAGCCAATGGCAGATCAGTCAGCTTCAGTATAAATGGAAATAATTCTAGGGAAAATGAGAAGCAATTGATGGAATTGAGGGGTGGGAGGCAGATTGGGGAGCATCATGTGACTTTTACTTGATATAAAATAGTCCAATCTGGCTCTGCATTCAGGAACTTGCATTTTTGTCTTTGCATGATCAATACCTAGCATAGTTCCTGGCACTTAATAATAATGATTGATTGATAAGTGAGCCCCAAGAAGGAGAAATTTTAAAGGATGAGTAAAATTTAGGCCATGGTATGCCCTGGACCATTAAAATTTATCTTTACAATTAAAGACCATGGGCACCATAGCTCTATGCCTGTGTTTATGTGAGTCTGTGTCTATGTAGTATATGTGTTTGTGTGCACATGGATGATTCCTTAAAGAGGCCTTGCAATTAGTCCTTGCCTAATGGTCCTAGATGAGTAGTAATTTGATATTAACAAGTGGTAAAGATCCTTGTGTCTGATCCCCTAAATCCTACCTAGGGTTAATAAAGGCTTTGATTAATTAAAAAGATATGGCATCTATGTCAGGAAAAAAAAAAACTAAGAAGACTGGCACTTTTTTTTTCATCCCTGGCTATAAGGTTGCTCTAAAGGCTCAGGTAGTAACTGAGATCTGCCCTTTTCAAAAGAGAAAGTAAAGAGAAATGTGCCTTCAGCATCTTTGGGAATTAGGAGCAGAGGGATCTTTGATCAAATGAAAATAACATATGGAATACATTTTGCAAACTCGAAAGCATTATATAAATGTTGGCTTACCAGGACAATCTCTAAAGAAACATCCCAAAGCAGAAAGGAGAGCAGCTCACATAGTTAAGCCCCAGAACAGCCTTTCTGAGTCTGTTCCTCATTCAATACATCTCAAATCTACTGAGGGGAGTGAAGGAGTATGGTGGCTTCCATATCTCTATAATTGCTACAGACCCTTCATTAATAATGATTTAATATTAATGAATTAATAAGCATTATTAAATGCCTACTATGTGCCTGGGTTAGGTCAGTCAATAAGGATTTACTAAGTTCCTATCATGTGCCAGGATTAGATCAGCCAATAGATATTTATTAAAGACTCATTATGTGCCAGGCACTGTGCTAAGCACCGAGGATACAAAAAGAGGCAAAAGATAGTACCTGCCCTTGAGAAGCTTATATTATAAAGGGAGAGACAATCTGCAACAAATAAATACAAAGCAAATTATATAAGAGATAAATAAGAAATTTTTAAAGCAGGGAAGGGATTCTATTTAAGAAAGCTTCCTGTGGAAGGTGGGACTTTACCTGGGAAGCCTGACAGGTCAGCAGTCAGAACAGAGGAGGGAGAGTATTCCAGGCATAGAGAAAGTCAGGCAAAATGCCTGAAACAGAAGGAGGAGTGTCTCCTTGTTGTGGAACAGCCGGAAAGCTAATGTCAACAGATTATGGAGTATCTGATGGGGTATAAGGTGTAAGAAGACTGGAAAGTCAGGAGGGGACTAAGTAATGAAGGACTTGGATCCTGAAGGTGATAGGAAGCCATTGGTGTTTATTGAGTTGGGGGCGGGGTGGGGGGGGCGGGGAATGAGACGTGAGCTTTAGAAGAATCACTTTAGTGATTGAAAAGAGAATGGATTGGAGTGGACTTTAGGCAGGCAAACCCACCAGCTGATTACCTTAGTGTTCTGTGCTGGGCTTGCCTCAAACCATCCCCTGGTAGCTTAATTCTGATAATTGTATAAAATGAGAGAGTCATAGTTTATTCAACAGTTAATAAAAGGATATTTCTTGAACCCTAACAAGGGAAAGCCATTTTAAAAGGCTCTACAGTGAAGGTACTACAGATTGATCCAGCTGAAAATAGTTCCCTCACCTCTGAGTTTTCCAGAGTGGTCTGCCAACCAAACAACAGAGAATAAACACCCATAGATGATGTCATTGGCTAGAGCCTTTAGTTCCCTGCATCTATTAAGTCACTGGGATGGTTTTTTTACTTTGGGGGGAAGGGAATTAACCTGGAGGAAGGGAGTGTTAGGTAGATATTGCCTCCTCCAAACAGATATATTACTTATCCCCATGTCTCCTGACCTAGGTGCACATCTGAGTGCCTCTTCTTCAAGACAAAGGTTAGCTTCTTTAAAAAGGATTCTAGTAGTCACTTGGAAAAGGGAATTAAGAAAATGAAAGAGTACAGAACTGACAGGTTTATGAAGCCCAGAAATCTCTTAAGATATCTATAATTTAACCAGAGGTGACTGGTTGACCTCTGAATGAATAACTTGCCTCTCTTGCCTCCTAACCTTCTTGGTGATATTCCCTAACCTTTTGTTTATACTGGTATTACTTTGCTGTGATATACTGACCTCCCCCTCTTGCTCTAACTGCATCTTCATCTGACTTTGCCACATCACCAGACATCGTGATCCCCTGGAGATGGACTTGGACATGACTGCCTCACACCAAAAACAAAAACTGACTTGCTTTTTCTTTAGCTTTCAAAGCTGTTGTTCCTTCATGAGTGTCCCATCAAATTCTGGCATTTGTTTTGTTCTGTTTTTTTTTCTTTTATCTAGATAGATGATGGAACATTTATTAAGCATAACTCTTGAGAGTCCCTTGGTCAGCAAGGAGATCAAATCAGTCAATATTTAAATTAATTCAAACTATTCACTGAAAGAACAAATATTGAAGCTGAAATTTAACTATTTTGGCCACATGATGAGAAGAAAGGACTCATTAGAAAAGACCCTGTTGTTGGGAAAGATTGAAACAAAAGGAAAAGGGAATGGCAGAGTTTGAGATAGAGAGAGTTATGGCAACAATGAGCATGAATTTTGACAGACTTCAAAAAAGAGTGGAGGATAGATAGTCTTGGTATTCTGTGGTCTGTGGAGTCACCAAAACTGAACTGTGCTAAGCACACAGGATACAAATATAAATTTGAAATCTTAACTGTCCTCAAAAGCTTACATTCTAAAGGGAAAAAAACAACACATAAACAGGGGACTAGAAAGGAGATTAGGGGAAGCCAGAAGTCTATGATGGTGTGAAGGTAACTGAAGAGATGAGGAGTCCTTCTTTCAGGCTAAATAAAGTAAAAATTAACCAGTTAGAACCTACGAGTGGAATCCAAGTTTCCTTTAGAAAGGAGCTACAATGGCAACAACAAGATTATACAATGATCGATTTTGAAGGATGTGACTCTTTCCAACATCGAGATGATTAAAGCCAGTTCCAATTATCTTGTGATGAAGAGAGTCATTTGCACTCAGAGAGAGGACTATGGGACCTGAGTGTGGATCACAACATAGTAATTTCATTCTTTTTGTTGTTCTTTGATTGCATTTTGTTTTCTTTCTCATTTTTTCCCTTTTTGATCTGATTTTTCTTGTGCAACAAGATAATTTTATAAATATGTATGCATTTATTGGATTAAACATATATTTTAACATGTTTAACATATATTAGACCACTTGTCATCTAGAGGAAGGGATGGGGAAAGGAGGGAAAATTTGAAACACAAGGTTTTATAGGGGTCAATGTTGAAAAATCATCCATGCATATGTTCTGAAAATAAAAAGCTTTAATAAAAAAAGAAAGAAAGAAAGAAAGAAAGAAAGAAAGAAAGAAAGAAAGAAAAGTGGTACAAAGAATGGTCTCTAGCTGATCCCAGCAAACATTTCAGGCTCCTTCCAGCTCTACTGCCCAAGGTTTTAAAAGTATTGGTCACTTTTGGAATCATAGGATCTCAGAGTTGGAGGGAGGTTCACAGGCTTTCTTGTTTATCTTATACCCAAAGCAAGAATCCTTTCTAGAATATTCAGATAAGGAGTTATCCAGCTTCATCTTAAAGACAAGTCTTGGAGTTACTATAGCCCTTAGAATTCAGCACCTTGTTTCTTAACTCCTAATCCCATCTTCTTTAGAAAGCCTCTTAATTCTAATGCTTTCCCTCTCCTAATTATTGCCTATTTATTATATATATAAACTTGTTTGTAAGTTTATTTGTATATTGTCTCCCCAGTTAAATCATGAACTCCTTAAGGAAAGACACTATCTTTTGCTTATTTTTGTTTCCTCAGCACATTTCTTGGCACATAGTAAGCACTTAATAAATAAATGTTTATTGACTTCCTGACTGACCTAATCCCTCTAATGATGAGACTTTCCAAGCTTAGTTTTGCTGTGAGTTCTCAGCTGACAAAAACCACTTACTTAGACAATAATAAAAATCTTTCCAGCTTGGGGATCCTACCAGAGCTCATGTTATTTCTAGAACAGCCTTAGAGAACTCAGGGATGCCTCAATCCCACATTTATTAGTACATTGGTAAAGGAGAATACTGTTCCTATTTTATAGAAGTATAAACTGGGAATTGTTAAGTGATTTGCTTCTAACCATGAAATCAGGAAATGTCAAGGTCAAAACTCAAATCTGAATCATGAGGTCATAGATTCAGAGCTGGAAAGGAAACAAAGTTCATTGAGTCTAACTTACTCATTTTTCAGATGAGGAAACTGAGGCCTGTTGAAGTTAAATGACTTTTCCAGGGTTACATAGATAGTAGGTATCTGAAGAGGGATTAAAAACTCAGGTCTTCTCAATTCCCAAGGACAATTTTGATTATATCATGTTGCCTAATTTTGTGTTTCTTCAAGGTAGGGAAAAATAACAAGAACCAGAGTCCCTGTAGACATAGTTCAATGATTTCCTATCCTAAGAACTAGTTAGACTAGCTTTGAGAAGTTTTCTTCACCCTGGGTAGTTATATATATATGCCTAAGTTCATTTGGAGGATATGAAGCATCAGCTCACCAGGAGTTTACAGATCTGCTGAGATTTTTAAGCCTTCTTTCAAACATGGATCCCAAGGGGTCAATGTTCAAATACCTGGCAGGTCAAGCTGACCTATTTACAGATGCAGAGAATCATACAGGGATTGGTGAATTCTAGAACAGCTGTGGGCTAAAGGTGGAGGAATGTTAATATGTTTTTAGAACAGCTCTTCTTTCCCTTTATTTTTTTCCCTTCACTGTCAGAATAAAGGATGGTTCTGTTTATTCTCCCTAGATGGTACTGTAATTAGCATCGAGTTGGTGCAAGGATGGAAGGACTGTCATTAACATCTGTGAAAGAGGGCAACATTGAGATCTCTCCCTAGAGTAAGATAAGTCAGGGCCAAGTTTTTTCAGGAACCCTATCAAGGTCCTGCTAATCTAGTCAGAGCAAGACCAGGACAGAGCTGGGGACCAAATGCTGTCATCATTAATGTCAGAAAGTGGTGGCAGCCAAAGTATTGTTTGTCAAGTATCAAAACCATCAGCCATCAGCACATTATGGTGTGAAGGATACCAAGGAAGGTCCTTATTATAAAATGCCTCCTTTCACGTGCCTGAAATTCCACCATTAGTCACACCTTTGGCCACCACTTGTGAAAAGTAATACTTTATACCTATATCAGCTAATACCTTTATAAGAATTAGTTGACAACTAAACTAAAAGAAAGATCTTTCAGTAATTAAATTTCAATGGGACTAGAAGAAGTTATAATAAAATAAGGGGAATCAAAAACAAAATTTTTCTCTTTTACATCCTTGCCCATTTAGTAACATAGTAACTTGAAAACTGTACTTAAAATCAGAAGTATATATCTCAGATACTTACTAGCTATATGACCCTGGATAATACAGTTTAATTCTTAGCCCTTTCTTTACCTAGAAAATGGAAATAATAATAGCACTTTAGCACAAAGGATTGTTGTGAGGATCAAATGAAATTATGGTAAGCACCTTGCAATCCTTAAACCATGATAGGAATATTAGCCATTTTTAATGTGCCTTTTAGTCAAGATAAAGCTTATCATTCACAGGCACAAAATTCTGGGATCATTAGGTTGTGAGCTCCTTATGGGCAAAAACTACCTTTTGCTTCTTTTTGTAGCCCTAATACTTAGCACAGTACCTCACACACAGTTGATGCTTAATAAATGTTTATTGATGGATTGATTGGTCATTCATGTCAGAAAATGGTACTCCTGAGAGTGTTGATATTCCAGGACTGGTGCCACCAGATGACCATCAGCCCAGTATGAAATCAGAAGTACTAGGGAAGGTCCTGGGCTTTAAAAAAAAAAAAGCCTTGCCCCAGTGCTTTCACATGCTTAAAATTCAATAATTAGCCATTCAGGCCTTTGGATCAGTGTCTTTCCTTGTTTGGGGAAGGAGAGCATCAGATAAGAAGAATTTATCATGACTCTTTTCAGATGAGGTACATCACAAAAGCTCATATTGAAATAATACTAAAATTTACAAAACATTTTCCTTGCCAAAATCCAGTGAGGCAAGTTGTAAATGTGTTATTGGTCCATTGGCAGATGGGAACACGAGGCTGGTAGAGATTGGGATTTGTCCATTGTCAGACAAATAGGAAAAATTAGAACTGAGAGTTAAATCCACATCCTTAGAATCCAAATTCAGCCCTATTTCTGCTAAGCAGATGAAAAAAAAACCACCCTTTAATATGGGAGACCTGTCTCCCTCACACAAAGCTAGTGCTATGTATTTATGTTCCAGTGAATGCAAAAGCAACTAGTCTGTTTCCTGTGCAAGACAAAAAGAGAAGGAAGAAATAACTAGAAGTCAGAGTAAATATAGTGTTGGTTTGGGTTTAGGAAAATGATTTTAAATCCAGCTTCAGATATTTCCTGACTGTGTAACCCTGAGAAAGCACCTAATATTATTATTAAATTACAATAGAAAAGAATTGGGTTTTGACATGAGAATCAGAGAATATTAAAATGGGGGGGGGCCGAAGACAGTCTAAATCATATCTAAACAAAAAGCCTCCCTCTCCAACATGGCCACTTAGTCTCTGTCTGAAGACCTACAGGGAGGATAATCCCTATATCTTGCAAGAAATTTCTTCATACTTTTTGATTGCCCTAATTTCCCTATTTTTTCTACATGTTTAGCTGAAATCAGCCTCTGTAACTTCTATGCATTGTGCTAGTTTTTCCTTCAAGAGCCAAGTGGAATAATATCTGTTTCACATAATATGCCTTCAAATATTTCAAGACAGCTAGCACATTGTCACCTAAGTATTCTCTTCTCTAGGCTAAATATCCCTAGTTCCTTCAACCAGTCCTCATATATTATTGTCTCCACTTCTTTCAACATCCTACTCAATCTCCTTTGGACATCCAGAGGCCTAAAAGAACTCGCCATGGGAAAGGCTGCTCGATTGTTTTCAAAAGGTGAAAAGCTTGTTAAAGGCTTGTGTTTGAGTCTCTTCTGTATTTTTTTTTTGATCTGGTTAAATTAAATCTTTCCTATATCCTGTGAGTTAGCCTGAATGCTTGCAGAGGAACTAAAGAGGAAAATAAAGGTTATCAGTGAAAGAAAAACATTGCCTAGGAGAATCTGATCCATTTTATCAGGGACTAGAATCCAATTCATGCACAAGTTACAACTTATAAAAAGAAGTCAGTAAAATACCCATGACCTCTCCTCCCCCAATGAGCCCATTCTTAGCCATATGTCCCAGTAGGTCAAAGATAAGCCCTGTATTTCCATATGTAGTAAAATATTCCTATCAGCACAGGTGTTTATAAGCAAATAACAAGAAACAAACGCATCTATTTTGCTGTTGTTTAGTCCTTTTTCAGTCATAGATTCTTTATGATCCCTTTTTGCGGATACTGGAGTGTTTTGCCATTTCTTCTCTATCTCATTTTGTGGATGAGGAAACTGAAGCACACAGTATAGAGTGACTTGCCCAGAGACATATAATTAGTAAGTTCGAATGCAGGTCTTCCTGATTCCAGGCCCACCACTCTATCTACCTTTTGGGGAATAACTAAACAAATTATGTTTCATGAATGTAATGAACTGTCAGTATGCTGTAAGAAGCAATAAATATAAAGCATAAAGAGAAACATGGTAAGACATAAACTGATGCAAAAGGAACTAAACAAAATCAGTCATAAAAATGACTGAAAGAACAGGGGGGAAAACCTTTGAATGCTATGAAATTAAAAGCAGTCATTCAATAAGAATTTATTAATAATCTATTATATTTCAAGTACTATGTAATATGCCCCAAAGGAGAACTATAAGACTGAATTTATCTCCCTTCTGTACAGAGGTTAGGGGGTAAGAGATGTGGAATGCTGTAAGTTATATGGACTAGGTTGATATATTGGTTAGGGCTGCTCAACTGATTTTATTTTCTCTCTTATTCTTTGTTATAAAAATAGCTGTCTAGAAGGAGAGGAGGAAAATATATTGGAAATGAAGATGATGTAAAAATAAAAGATAACAATCATTTCTTTTTTAGAGAAATAGAGAAAGCAGGAGAAGTAGCTGATTTTCCGAGAGAAGATGATGAGTTTGATTTGGACGTGTTGAATTTGAGCTACTGATAAGATATGGAGGTGATGATGAATGTCCAGTGGGTAGTTTTAAATTCAGGTCGGAAACTCAGGAGATAGGTCAAGGCTAGAGATAAAAATGTGTGTTTCATCTGCATAGAAGTGATAGATGAGCCCACGAGGATGGGTAAGATTGCCAAAAGAAAAAGTATAATAAAAAAGAGAAGTAATCTGGGAACAGAACTTTGAGAAGTGCTGATCTTTAGGGTCTGGGGAAGGAGACAGAGCAAGAAATGTCAGAGAAATAGATTAACCAGTACAGCACAGTGTTATAAAAGCAGCGAACAGAATGTTTCCAGAAGAACAGGGTGATCAACAATGTCAGATACTAGAGACACATTAAGAGGGATGAGGACTGAGAAAATGTTGATGGAAATGGAGATTAGAGCATAGATCATTATTTTAAACCTGGAAAGGACTTTAGGTGCCATGTAGCTCAATTTCTTCATTTTATAGATGAGGAAACAGAGATTAAATGACCTCTCTGGTTGCCCAGCTGGTAAATATCAGAGACAGGATTTGAATCTAGGTCTCACTGGTTCCAAAGCCAGCACTCCACTATATTGCATTGCTCATGACCTTCAAAAGGTCATGATAGCTGCAGAAGCAGGTAGTTAAAAAGTGTATATTGCAGAAGTGAGGGTATCTAGACTGCTTTCAGATGCAATAGAAGACAAAAAAGAAATATATTACATGGTCTTTACTTATTATCTACTTGGGACGAAAAAATACATGTATATTTTTTAAAAACCATTTAAGCAGCAACATAAAAACTATGGCAAGATATGCTCCAACTTAAGTGGTTATTGTTGAGTCATTTAAGTCATGTCTGACTCTCCCTGACCTAATTTTGACATGTTCTAGGCAGAGACTCTAGAGTGGTTGGCCATTTCCTTCTCCAGATCTTTTTATAGATGAGGAAACTGAGGCAAACAGGGATACGTAATTTGCCCAAGAAAACACAGCCCTTAAGTGTCTGAGATCAGATTTGATTCTAGGCTCAGCACTCTATTCATTGAGCTGCCTAGCTGCCTCAGTAAAATAGGGAAGATGTTTATTCAGATGAGAGTAGTCAGGGAAGACTTCACAGAGGAGGTATGATTTACTTGCCCAGAGCCTTGAAGACTAAATTTGATATGATTAGGTAGAAAGAATGAAGTAGATATTGCAAGTGAAGAAAATAATATAAGCCCAGGCATAAAGGCAGAAAAGAATAAGGCTGTTATATTCCTTAGGGACAGTGGTAATGCTAACTGGGCAAAATGCTGAAAAATAATGAGAGATGAGGTTAGGTAAGTAAGGTCACTCTTAGTTGATCATTAGGCTAGGAGAGAGGAAGAATGAAACACGAGCAAAGAAACAAGCAGAAATAAGGAGAGCAACGAACCAAATCAGGACCCTCCCTCAAAATAAAGACTAACTCGTAATTGTGTGCTCTAAGCTTTTGTGGGGAAGGGGAGAAGAGCTGACGGCTCTAGCTCTAGCAACTAAAATGGAACTAAGGGAAACAAAGGCTAAAAGAATTGGCTTATCCAGGCTCTAGCTCCAGCTAAGTCAGGGGTCCTCGAACTTTTTAAATAGGGAGCCAGTTCACTGTCCCTCAGACTGTTGGAGGGCCGAACTATAGTAAAAACAAAAACTTTGTTTTGTGGGCCTTTAAATAAAGAAACTTCATATCCCTGGGTGAGGGGGTTAATCGTCCTCAGCTGCCGCATCTGGCCTGCGGGCCATAGTTTGAGGACCCCTGAAAATCATGTTAGCCTTGGCTGAATTCTTCTCATTTTTCTGAACCTCAGTTTCCTCATTTCAAAAATAAGAGAGAAAAAAAAAAGAAAAGAGCAAATGAGGATCCTATGGTCCCATTGCAGCTCTGGTATTTTGTGATTCTGATATCAGTGCTGCAATGCTGTTATATAGAGCTGCTAAGTGTCAGCAAGCCCCCAAATGCTCCTTTAGAGCACCCTTCCCAGAGCTACTTCAGAGCAGGAAGCAAGTGAGGTGGGTAGTGAGTCCCCTAAGAGCCCTTAGCAAATGCAGATTTTCATTAAGGAGAGAGACTGGGAGCAGAGTGGGCACTGAGACTAGAAATATTTGTTTTTAATTGTTCCTTCTCCCTGAGCTCAAAACAGGGTGAAAGTAGAGGATGGTGCTGTCCCCTGATGAGTCCCTTGAAGCAAAGAGTACTTTTTCATCACGGCTATGTTCTTCCTGCCCGGTACCAATTAGACTGGGAGTTTTACTATCTTCCAGTTAGAACAGCAGGCTTCTTAATACCCTCAATTCCTTTTCCTTTTCCAGGCCCATTCATTGTGTTCCAAGGCTCCCATGGTCAACTGGAACATGGACAAGTGAACATTGTCCTGAATACCCCCAGCAGCAGCTTCAACTTTCATGCATAGGCTTTAACTAGGACTTATTCCCACCCAGGTGGTCTCATGGAAGACTCTTTAGCAGAGGAACCAAAGCTGAATTCCAGGGGCTTATACAATTCCTGACCTGGCACCCTATGCTGTCAGCCTGACCCCAACCTCAAGTCTGATATTTAATTCTTGCTTCTTTTACAGCTTGCCGAATTGGTAGCAAGCTGTCATCCACACACATCTGCTCCCTGTCTTGATGAATACATGATTTTCAGAAAGACAGGTGGGGAGGAGAGGAGGAAAAGCTAGAAAGTCAGGGTAGGAAAGGGGCAGAAAGGCAAGGCAAGGGAAGGCAAGGGGAGAAGAAGCTGCTAGAAAAGCCTATGCTACACTATGAGGGGTGAGGAGCAGGAATTCTATCACCAGAACCAAATGGTGAGCTGGACTTCCCATTAGAAATTGTCCAATCCAAATGAGACTTTTAAAATTATCTTGAGAAGGCATAAAAGTTCTGAGCTAAATATCAATAATGTAAAACCTTAGTGTGTCTCATGGGAGGGAGTAATTCTCAGTATATGTGTATAGGTTGGTTAAAAAAAAAAAAAAGAAATGGACTGTTTTTAGTCATATCCTAGACTGTAGGAAAACTGATTCAAAAAACAGCAACATGGACAGAAAAGATAGGTATGTCCTTAAAGCTTTGGAAATAGACGACAGCTCAAGAGGGATGGGGAACTAAGAAATGAAATTCTGAGTATACAATCATAAATAATCCCAGTGAGGAAGAAAAAGGGGAAGTAGCAACAAAAACCAGTGTGGCAAAGAGAATTCTCTGAGGGACTGAAATTTTAAAAGGATTTGTACAAAAGATAGAAGGAGGTGCTCATAACAAAGGATGAATACAAAAGAATAGGTAAGAAGCCAAAGGACTGGAATGGGATGAAACTTGTAGAAGTGATAAAGACAACATATAGGGCCTTTTAAAAGCCAAATTCAAAGTTATAGTATGTGATTATAATAGAATATATTGTTCTATAAGAAATGATGAGCAGTTCTTCAATTGATAAATGGTCAAAGGATGTGAACAGACAGTTTTTAGTTGAAGAAATTGAAACCATTTCTAGTCATATGAAAAGGGGCTCTAAATCACTATTGATCAGATAAATGCAAATTAAGACAACTCTGAGGTACCACTGCATACCTCTCTGATAGACTACGATGACAGGAAAAGATAATGCGGAATGTTGCAGGGGATGTGAGAAAACTGGGACACTAATACATTGTTGGTGGAACTGTGAACTGATTCAACCATTCTGAAGAACAACTTGGAACTATGTCCAAAGAGCTATCAGACTCTGCATACCCTTTGATCCAGCAGTGTTTCTACTGGGTTTGAATCCCAAAGAGATATTAAAGGAGGAAAAGGGACCCACCTATGCATAAATGTTTGTGGCAGCCCTTTTTGTAGTGGCTCAAAACTGGAAATTGAATGAATGACCATCAGTTGGAGAATGGCTGAATAAGTTATGGTATATGAATGTTATGAAATATTATTGTTGTATAAGAAACTATCAGTAGAATTATTTCAGGGAGTCCTGGAGAGACTTACAGGAACTGATGTCAAGTGAAGTGAGCAGAACCAGGAGAATATTACACATGGCAACAAGAAGATTATACAATGATCAACTCTGATGGACGTGGCTCTTTTCAACAATGAGATGATTCAGGCCAGTTCTAATGATCGTGTAATGAAGAGAGCCATCTGCACCCAGAAAGAGGACTGTGGGAACTGAGTATTTTCCCTTTTTTTGTTGTTTGCTTGCATTTTGTTTTCTTTCTCATTTTTTTCCTTTTTGATATGATTTTTCTTGTGCAGCATGATACTTGTGGAAATATGTATAGAAGAAATACACACGTTTAACATATATTTGTTTACTTGCCATCTAGTGGAGGGAGTGGGAGGAAGGGAGGAAAAAAATTTGGAATACAAGGTTTTGCAAGGGTCAATGTTAAAAACTGTCTTAAAGCTATTATTATTTTTTAAAGCTATATTCAAAGCTATATGTTTTTAAGACAGATAAGGAATAACTAAGACCACCACTTGGAGAAGCTTTCATTTGGCAAAGAAGGCAGAACCTTCTATGGGAAACAGTATGGTACAAGGGAAAGAATATTGGACATGGTGTTAGGACATCTGGTTTTACTCTTGCCTCTGCAGCTTCCTGTAGCACCTTGATAAATATATTAGCACCTGTGAGCCTCTATATCTTTACCTTAAAATGTGACTAAAAATACCAGCCCTGTTTGTTTTACAGAGGTATGATAGTGATAAAATGAGATAATAGATGGCAATATAATTTGCAAATTATAATGTAGGAGATGGCTACAGACTCAGTTGCTGTCTTAGTTCTCTCTTCTCCATCAAGGAGAATAATATTCAAGGTGGAAAAGTTAGAATGACCAAAGCTGAGAGGCAGTTAAAGAGAAGATTAACAAGTGTCTCATTGCTTTGAATGAGTTCAAGTCAGCCTTAGACACTCAGAGCCCTGAGCAAGTCACTTAGCCCTGTTTGCCTTAGTTCCTTATCAGTGAAATGCACTGGAGAAGGAAATGGCAAACCACTCCAGTATCTTTGCCAAGAAAACTACAAATGGGGTCATGAAAAATTAGACATGACTGAAAAATGAATGACAGTTGCGATTACAGAAACTTTCAGTAGGTTTTAAGCCATCTTAAGGAAAAGAGAGATGCCAAAAGGCAGGCAAACATCCCAATTTTCAAAAGATGTATTATCGAAAACCATGGTTGACATTAATTCATATAAGCAATTAAAAAATAAAGAAATAATCACTAGAAATTAATATGGGTTTACTGCAAATAAATTCTAACCAACTTTCCTCATTGATTTTTGACTGATTTAATGAGCAGTGGTCAAAGAATTCATCACCTAATAGCTAGTCTACTGGTAATGAATCTTGCCATACTTAGCTAAGATGTCCTCAAAATATACAATCTATTGCTGGACCCAAAGACCACATTCAAATCCTTTTCAACCTGATATAACCTATCAGAACTGGGGTTTTTACCAACTTCAACTATAAAAACCCAGAGTCACCTCCAGATCACAATGAGAAACCTAGAATAAGACTCTCATCTCCTAAAACAAAAACCCATTTTAATACCAATATTTTTCTGGAGATGCAATATAAATATAAATTATAGAATGTCACAGTCTTTTAAGAATCAAAACTGTGGGTTACCCAAAGGGTAATAGACAGTTGTCTGGTAGGTATAAATAAGCTACTATTTCTGACAATGTAACATTAAAAAAAATATCATCAGAGATGTGTGAAGGGAAAAGAAAGTGAGCCAATCATATAATGAGAGCAAGGGATAACAGATGGAGAGGCTGCATGCTATATTAGTACCCATGTAGTATCAGGAGTCCTCAGGATGGTCCTCAGCATGATGGGTAGACCTCATGTGAAAGATTAATGGAAAGAAATGAGCAAGATTAAACAAAAAGAGATAGGTTGCGGTCTATATGGGTGCATGTATATATATATTATATATATATATATATATAATATATATATGCATACACACAGAAATACAGTGCTCTAGGGAATACCGCACTGATGAGATCACAACCTCATTGAAATTTTGCCGAGACTAGGAGATTAATAGAAAGCCATAAATACAGTACATCTTGATTTCAGTAAGGCATCTGACAGAGATTTTCATGTTGTCTTTGTTGATAGCATGGTGAAATATGGACTGAATGTTAATGCTATTAGGTGGATTCAAATCCAAAGGATGTTGATTAATGGATCCTTCCCAACATAGAACGAGGTCTGTCATTGTGTGTCATAGGTTTTCATACTTGATACTGTCCTCTCCAACATTTTTATTAGCCACTTGGATGAAAATATAGCAGGCACATTTATCAAATTTGCAGATGACACAAAACTAATCCATTCAATAACAGAATCAAGATTTAAAGGGATCTAACAGGCTAAAGTGATAGACTAAAACCAATAAAACTAAATTGAATAGAGATAAGTATAAAACCCTGCACTCATGTTCCAAAAATCAATACCTCGGGTTAGGGGAGACTTGATAACAGTTCATATGAAAAGGACCTAGGGGTCTTAGTGGGCTCCAATATGAGTCAACAGTTTGAAATAGTTAGCATGACCCTAGGCTGCAATTAATACAGAAGCCCATGTACAGCTTGGAGGAGGTTAATGATCTGACTGTGCTATCCTAACAATAAGAGGACATCTGGAGTATCGTTAATCCTTGTTGTGACATTTAAAGACGGACACTGAATAAACTGAAGCATATGCAGAAGCTGGCAGCCACAAGGCTGAAATGTCTGCAAGCCAAATCACTTGAGAAATAGTTAAGGACCAGGGTTATCTTACCTGGGGAAGGAGAAGATGCAAGGAGACAAAAAACCACTGGAAGGATATTCAGTAACTTACTATGTGACACGGGGCAAGTCACTCCACTCATTGAAAAGGAGGATTATGAAGGAATCTGGGGCTAAGTGATATTTAAGGGGTAGTGAAAAGAACATTGGACTGGAAAGCTAGGAGACCTGGGTTCAAGTCCAAGCTTTCCCCAGTAGTCTTTTCTTCTCAGTTAATGTAGCACTAGACTAGGAGTCAAATTCTAGGTTCTAAGGTCAACTTTCAATGACTGTGGGAAAGTCATTTGCCTGACTTTCAGTTTCTTACCTCTGTAGTTCAGCCTCTACCTCCTTCCTCTAAACCAGTAATAACCTAGACTTTTCTAGGCAAGATTCAAGAGTTGCTATAGCCTAAAACTTTGCCCCTGGTGATGAGCATCTCCAGACTTAGCTGGTCTGGTCCTCAAAAAAAAAAGGGCATATAGTCCATCACCAGGCCCATACTCAAAACCTGGAAAAATGCCTCAGACTTTGGTCTCTGCAGATGGCTCACTCCCATCCCATAATGAGGCAGCAGAGGAAATCTTCAGCTGGAGCGACAATCAATTTATTAAGCACCTACTATGTGTTAGGCACTGTGCTAAATTCTGAGGATACAAAAAGAGACCAAAAAAAGCCCCTGCATTCAAGGAGCTTACAATCTAAGAGTGAAGGTAACATGTAAACAATCATGTACCAAGCAAGCTACACACAAAATAAATAAATAATTAAAAGAGAGAAAGTCCTGGAATTAAGAGGGGTTAGGAAAGGATTCTTGTAGAAGGAAGGATTTTAGCTGGACTTAAAAGGAATCCAGGAAGGTCAGTAGTCAGAGCAGAGGAGGGGGAGCATTCTAATCATGTGGACAGCCAGGGAAAATTCCCAGAGCTGAAAAATGGAATGTCTTGTTCCTGAAACAGCCAGGAAGCTAGTCTCACTGGACCAAAGAGTACATGTTGGGGAATAAGGCATGAGAAAACTGGAAAAGTAGGAAGAAGCTAGAGTAGTGAATGCAAAACAGAACATTTCACTGGAGAAGAAATAGCTTGCATTTATAATGAACTTTAAGGTTTGCAAAGAATTCTCCATTTGAATCCTTTGAGTCTCACAACAATGCTGAGAAATAGATATTATTATTGTCTCCATTTGACAGATGAGGAATACCTTAGTCTATTTGCCCATATAGCTAAGGAAATATTTGATACAGGATTTGAACTCAGGTCTTCCTGATGAAATCCAACACACTATCCATTGTACCTTCTCCTCTGCAAAATGGAGGTATAAATACACATACTACCAATTTCATAGAATTGTTATGACTAGAAATGCTTTTCAAAACTTTAAAACACTTTATAAATGTAAGTTACTCCTAAAACTCAAAGATTCTACCAATTAATTGGTTCATTAAGAGTAAGCAAGTAAATTCTTATGGTATTCTACCCTTTGTCAGACTTCAGCTGGAGCATTGTGGACACCATGGTTTTTAGAAGAGCTTTTCACAAGCCTGAGAGTGTCCAGAGGTGAGATAGAAGATGGAGATGAGGACAAAAGGGAATTTACATTTTGAGATTGGAATAGAGAAGACTCAGGAGATAAAAGGTAGATATTTTTAAGTATTTGAAGGACTGTTATTTAGAAGGATTAAATTGTCCTGTTTGGCCCCAGATGCCAGAACCAGGAACCAATTTCAAGTTCGATAGCTGGAGAAACTTCCTAAAGTTTAAAACTGTCCAAAAGTAGAATGGGCTGAATAGAGAAGTCATGGGAGGTCTTCAAAAAGGAGCTGGACAACTACTTATTTGGTGTGTGATAATGGGGGGTTTCTTTTGGTATGATTTACACTAGATGGCCCTGAGGTTCCTTCCAACTCCTATATTCTGTAATCCCTGGAGTGGGGAGGGGGGGGGAGGGGGCTTAAGGACCTCTCTGAGAAGGGAGATCTTTCTGCTCTTCCTTTCCAAGGAACCAGAGTAAGCTAGTTCACCACCATGATGCTCTACCTGATCTATATCCAACAGGTAGCTTTGTAAAGGTGAAGTTGGGATAAGAAAACAACTGAGTTAAGCTGATAGGAAATGTTGAGCTTTCTTAAATGCAGAATATTAACATTCCCCTCCACCACTGGGTTGGAATTGGTGAATATTTATGAGAAGACTGTTTGCTTCACAAGGAGGGAAATCTTAATGAGCTTTCTTTCCTTGTTGACTTTAGGGCGGGGCTGTTTTGTTGTCAGTGTCATGTCTCTAATCTGAATTCTTACCCAGTTGCACATTTTTCCCCCTAGGTTTCTCAGAAGTAATGAGATGGATTGGAACTTGTAGGCTAAAACTTTGGATGGAATTAAGCATTCAGGGTGTTTTTGTTCAGTCATTTTCAGACATGTCCAACTCTTCATGACCCAGTTTGGAGTATTTTGATAAACTTATTGAAGGGGGTTTTTTCTAGTTTTTCTAGCTCATTCTCGAGATGAGTAAACTGAGGCAAACAGTTAAGTGACTCGCTCAGAGCCACATGTCTAGTAAGTGTATGAGGCTAGGTTGGAACTCAGAAAAATGAGTCTTTCTGACTCCAGCCCCTCAAGCTATCCACCCCCAAGCTAGGCAGGCCACCTAGCTGCCCTAGGCATGCTGAAATAAGAACAGATTTTAAGACCTTTTCTCCCCACCCCAAAATCTGTAGTAGTAACACAAATATATGTAGTTATGTTCCTATGGGTGCACATCCATTTCTCTAAGTGTGTGTATGAGAGAGAGAGAGAGAGAGAGAGAGAGAGAGAGAGAGAGAGAGAGAGAGGGGGGGGGGGGGGGGGGGGGGGGGGGGGGGGGGGGGGGGGGGGGGGGGGGGGGGGGGGGGGGGGGTGGTGGTGGTGGTGGTGGTGGTGGTGGTGGTGGTGGTTAGGGAGGGAGGGAGAGGCACTAAGTGTTCTTCCATGCTGCAGTAGATCTCTAAGATCAGTAAGAGAACTCTGTCCAAAGGTTTTGAATGCCATCTATCCATGCTCACTTATGCATGGGTACGGAAGATCATTATAGCCATTCATTTGTTATCCCTTGTTTTCAGACAATGACAGCACAACCTGATAGTTAATTATACTTTTCCTCAATCATATCCCCTAGGCCACTTATTGCCTATAGATAACCACTGGATCCATCTCTTTGCACCCTTCACACATCTCTCTGATGCCCTTTGAGTCATCTGCAACCTTGACTCCTTGGAGACTTCTGTTACCAGCAAACATGAAACATCACCAGGAGAACTCATTCTGATCCCTCAATCAATCTGCATTCTTATAAGTGAGGATCCTCTATCCCCTTATACAGAATATAAATCAACCATGCCTTCTCATCCCAGGTGACTCTTGTCCTTTCTTAATTCAGTCCATATTGTGGGTGAGGCAAGGGAAGAAGAAAGAAGGAAGGGAGAAAGGGAGAAAGGAAGGGAGGAAAGGGAGGAAGAAAGGAAGGAAAAAAGGGAGGGAAGGGGAAGAAAAGGGAGGGAAGAAGGAAAGGAATAAATTTGTTTAGCACATGAGCAAATAGCTTACATTTCCAGTCCTACATCTCTCCAGTGATATCCTTTTTGCTACTTCTGCACAGGTTTTCCACTAGTAATAGACTATAGCCCACATCATGCATCTTTCTTTTGCCCTTTGGGTGCCTGGCCACATTTATTTCTTTAAAGGACATGGTATTCCATCTTGCCAGCAATCTAGCAGTACCAGAATATTTATGTTTAAAAAGTGGGCTTTTGTTTCAGGGAGAAGGCTAAAGTCATCAAAAGCACTGACCAATTTCCCAGATACAATCCAGCCAAAATCCCTCATCCTATTCAATTCCGTGCCCTACTTATTGTCCATTTGCAGTGTCTAGACAAGATATTTACGATGATAGACCAGATCAGTGGGCTATTGGTCCAGCTATATATTATAGTCTGGATAATTGCTATTCTTTGGCCACCCTCTTCTATTTGTATGTAGTCAAAAAAACCCAAAACATTTATTAAGTGCCTACGATATGCCAGCATTGTGTTAACTGCTAGGACTTCAAAGAAAGAAAAAAATGTATAATTCCCTGCACTCAATAAAATCACATTCTAATGGAGGATATTATTTTCCACTGGAAAACCTCCATGGCAGTGACAAATATCCCTGGCAAATATATGTCTTCCTGTTTTATGCCTTGCTTGATATTAATAATCAAAGGGTCACCAACAAAGTGATCTCCTTTGTGTCTTTCGAAGAATTTTATAACGATTTTGACATATGCATAGAAGACAGGCCCCTTTAAGACACCATTTTGTTCTGTTGAATAAATACTTTTAAAAATAGTCAACAAACAATAAACACAGCAGGATATGGTGTTTTCTGTACTCTTCAGTCAGTTGCATAATTGTCAATGTGTGCCTGACTACAGAATGTTGTTGGCAAAAGCATGTTCATTCCCATCTCATATCTTCATCAAGAAGGCCCTTGATATATGAGTAGATAGAGTATCATCATAAAGATTTTATAGAGGTAGGAAAATAAGAATTGCGTTAGCGGTTATTATTTTCTCATCTGCCTTTTTTTAGTGGTAATAACATCCATGTTTTTTCCCCAAGCTTTTAGTCTCTTCCCCTCTAGATATGTTGAGAATCAATTCCTGAAAAAAACATTTGTGTTGAACAAACAAATAGGTCGTTGTAGCAGAGAGCATCTGGGGATCCTTAAAGGCACTCAGAAGTTTTCCAAATGTAATATAGCCTGACTATGTGAAAGATCAAATGTATGACGAATAATAATAATAATGTTTATAGTAATACTTTCATCCATTAGGCAAGTAGGAGGGACATGTGGTCAAGTGAAGGAGTGGCTGACTTGGACCCGGATTCAAGTATTGTTTCTGTCATTGTGTCATTTAATCTCTCTTGACTTCAGTTTTCTTATGAGTTAAGTATGAGGAGGCTAGACAAAATGGCCTTGAAGGTCTCTTTGAGCTTCATATCCTTGATGTCATTATTTCCATTTTACATATGAGGAAAACCAAGTGAGGGAGAGGTAAGAAGGCAGAATGGCTCCAAAGTTGGTCATCTAGAATGATGATGATATGCTCAAAGAGGGAAGTTAAGGAGACAAGACATTTGGGGTTCATGGACATGGCCATGAGCCTGGAGGGAGAGGGTGAAAGACAATGAATTTGGTTGTACATCTGCTAACTTTAAGATGCCAATAGGACATCCAGTTAGAAATGTCCCATAAGCTGTTGGTGATCTACAAATGGGGTTAAGAGAGAATCCAATGGTGGAGAGACAGATTTGACAATTATCTGCATAAAAGTAATAATTAAACTTATAGGAACTGATGAGGTTCCAAGACAAGGTGTAGACAGAAAAGAAACAGGGGATCAGGCTAGAATGCCAGGGGATATCTACAGTTACTAGAACATGAATTATGTTTGAGTAGGGAAGAGAAGTAAAGCAATCCTGCAAATTGGAGAAGACCAAGAAGGTGACTCTCTCTTGCCCATCTCATATTCTATCATGGATCATGTATATTTGTCCCTAATATTTGAGGATATTTGTATCACACATCCTCATCCAGTTGCATTGTAAGCTACTTCATTGTAGGGATGGTCATTTTTGGATTGCTTTGTCCCCAGTGCTTAATTCAGTACCTTACATATAACAGATGCTTAATAAATTATGATGTAACAGAGGAACACTGGGCTGAGAAACAGGAACATGTATATTTGATTCCCCCCTCCAAAAAAAAAAAACTAACAAGCAGAGTGATTGTGGTTAAGATACTTGGGCTCAGCCTCATTTTCTTATATGGCGCAAAGGATAAAGCACGGGACCTAGAGTCAGGAAGAACCACGTTCAAATCCAGCCTCAGACACTTACTAACTGTGACCCTGGGCAAGTCACTTAAACTTTGCTTGCCTCAGTTTCCTCATTTGTAAAATGAGGATAATAATAATACCTACCTACTCAAGGTTGTTGTGAGGATCAAATGAGAGAACTGTAAAGTACTTAGCACAATGTTTGGCACATAGTAAGAACTATATAAATGTTAGCTATTATTATTTTTTTATTATGGGGAAAGGGCTAATAATAACACCAGGTGCTTAATAAATGCTTGATTCCTTACTTCCTATATTAAAGAGCATAGTAATAGTACCTATCCCAGAGCTGTTGTGAATATCAAAGGAGATAATGTTGTAAAATACTTTGCAAACTTTAAATCACTATAAAAAAATGTTAACTATTATTATTGTCAAATGTTTGTTGAATTGAACCAATAATGGCACAATGGAAAAAACCTTGGCTCTTTAGTTAGAGAACCATTTACCAACTGTGTGACCTTGGGCAAGTGACCCTCCCCTGGACTTCTGTTTCCTCATTTATAAAATAAAGGGGTTGGTTTAGATGACTTCAGAGATCACTTCTAACTTTAGACCTTTGATTCCCTATGACTTATTTATAGAACATTTTAGAATTTACAAAACGCTTTCTACATACACAGCCTAGGAGATAAAATAAGTCTTATTTTTGCCTTTTTGTGCATCACAGTATCTAAGCCTCAGAAACATTAAGTGATTGATGCAAGATAACATAGCTGGGAAACATCAGTACTAAGACTTTCTAATTCGGACTCCATTGCTCTATCCACTGTCCACAGCTGCCCCATCTCTATAGGATGGCACATGCTAAGTGGCAAGTGAGTAGTACCAATGTTCAGCTCTGTTTCAGTTCCGAACAGGCAGAAATTATCAAAGGTCAAAGCAATCTGAGAAAGATTCAGGGAGTTGGTGAGTCTGGAGTTGAACCTTGACAGATGAGAAGGTTTTAGGTAGGCAGAGAGGAGAAAGACAAGTATTCTAGGTAGGGAAGAGAAGGGTGAGCAAAAGCATCAATGAATAAGGGATTTGTTCTCTGGGGACAGTGAATAGCTTAGACTAGTTGAAACAGATGATTCATTTGGGAGAGTCATGGGACCTAAGGTTGGAAGCATAACAGTTGTATGCTGAATGGATTGAGAGGGAGAGGTTGGAGGGGGAGCACCAATTAGGAGGCTATTAAAATGTTCAGATGTGAAGTGATGAAACCTGAATTAGTATGTGTGTGGAGGGGGAGAACAAGATACAAAAGACAGGATTATTATGGAAGTATCATTGACAGCCTCATAGAATCACAGCTTTGGGGGTGGGGAGAAGGGAATTAAGCATTTATTTAGCTCCTACTATATGCCAAGTATTTTACAAACATTATTTCAGTTGACTCTCACAAAAACCCTGTCAAGTGGATGCTATAACTATTTCCATTTTGCACTTGAGGAAACCAAGGCAGACAGAGATTAAGCAACTTGCTCCAAATCACATAGCTAGTAAGTGTCTGAGGCTGGATTTTAATTCAGATCTTCTTGTCTCCAGATCCAGTGCTCTAGCCACTGTACCTCCAGCTGTTTAGAAGTAGAAGGAATTCTCAGAGGATATTTAACCCAACTCCTACATTTTAGAAATGAAAGGAAGTGAGATCCAGATAAATTAAGCAATTTTACCAAAGTCAGAAAGGTAATAAGTGACAAAGGTGGAATTGGAAGCCAGGTCTTCCCTCTTCGAATCCAGTCTCACTCTTACCACTTGGACCACATTGCTTCTGACAAGAACATAAACAGATGCACCTAAATTAAGTTGAAATGTACAAAGGATTGAGTCCTTGACCTTGATGTTAGGCCCATGTTCTGACCAGTTTACTGATGAGCCTTGAGCCACAGATTTGGCAGCTGATTAGATGGAGGCTGCAAGGAGATGGGAGATAAGAGAAAGGAAATAATCAAAGATAAGTACAAGATTTAAAGTCTGGATAAATGGGGGAGTGATAGGGCCCTTGATGGAAGGAGAGGAGTTAGGAACCCAGAATAATGAATCCATTAGAGCTTGGCTCACTCTTACCCAACTCCTCTATAATCCATCAGTTCATGTTTCCCAAAGCATTCCCAAATAAATGTAGTAAAAGTTTGCTGTAATATGATTTGCCTATAACATGGAAATTAGTTCTGGCTCTCTAACATCAACATTATAAAGGGGTCCCCTGAGTTGAGCATTATTTTGCTTTAGCCCCTTCCTTCTCAGCTCTTAAACCCAAATCAAAAAATCTTCCTCCTGCTAATATTTAATTCTGAAATATTTAGATTTCTCTGTATTGAATGGTGTTGCAAGAGCCTAGCTGCTAAAATATAAAATATTCTTCTTGAAGACAGATTTTCTTTTTTGCCTTTGCATTGATAGCATTTTTTAAAGTAACTGGTATATAGTAGGTGTCTAATAAATGCCTATTGGTTGTTTGCATGTCATTGAACAGGAAAGGACTAGGTTGGGTCAATGACACAGGATAGAGAGAGAGAGGAAAGAGAGGAAAGAATCCTTTTTGGTAAAGAGACAAATGATTTCTGCTCCCTGTTCCAAATTCATACAATTCCAGTCCTCACCTTGTTGAAGTGTCTCTGCTCCTACTCCCTCCATATCCCCCTCCCCTAACACACACACACACACACACACACACACACACACACACACACACACCAAACCCCAATTCTCCCCTGAATGGAGGGAAAAAATATCTTCCAGTTTCAGCTAATCTTTTATGAGAACCATTTGTGCAATAGGCATAATTTCCCAGCTAGAAAGGAGGGAGAAGAAAATCCTATACACACACTAAAAATCTTTAGTTTTTGCTTTTCTTGAGATAATCCATAAATTGCATACAACCTGAGCCTAAAAGCCTGGGCCAAAAGTCAGTTTTTCATACCCTGGGAAGGTGACCTTCTTCTCCCATCCCATCACCCTGTTACTGTGGGATCTGAGACCCATTTCCCTGCCCTGGGAAGGAAGCCTCTGAGAAACAACTAGAAGGTAGAATAAGACTCCAGTAGAAGGAATAAAAGCTTCATTTCCCAACCCCCTTGTTGCTATGGTTCCTTCTCTGACCCTTCATATATTTTTAAAAAATATTTAATTTCCTAGAGGGGAAATTAAATTGGATAATACCATTAATTTGAAAGAACACTGCCTAATAGAGCAAGCACCAAAATTGCTGACTTCTGATTCATCCTGGAGCCTCCAAGATGACCCGGGGAACATCCTGTAAACCCATAGTGCCCCCAGCTACCTTTGCCCAAGGAACTGCCATCTCCCTACTGACCCTCCAGGGCTAAATTGGAGAAGAGAATGTGTATTCAAGGTAGAGCAGTTTGACAGAGCCTTTCACTTTTATACTTTTCAAAATGTAGTAAAGGAGAACCAGCCCAAGTCCTTGAGAAATCTGGTGATGGGGAGATTTGCCCAGTTATCTGGGGGCATGTTGTTTCTCTTTTTGAGCATTCCATAGGCTCCCCAACATTTGCCTAGGAAAGAACCATTCTCAAACAGATACCTCTGATCTGAAAGTAGAGGAAACATGGTTTAATATAAGAGATCTAGATTTAGAGTTAGGGGACTTGGGTTCAAAACCTGACTTTGCTTTGAACAGAATTGCCTCAAATCCCTCACTATGGCTGTAAGGCCCTGGCACTTCCACGAAAATTCATATCTCTCCTTTCTCCCTGTAATAGAGAAATTAATGCACATGTTTACTCTATGTTGGATAACTTGCTGTTTCGGGAAGGGGGAAAGGGAGGGAGAAAAATTTGGAACACAAGGTTTTGCAAGGGTGAATGTTGAAAACTATCTTTGCATGCATTTTGAAATAAAAAGTTATTATTTAAAAAATAAACAAAAAAGTTAGTTTTAAAAAGGAATTAAGCTATAATTAATTAATTGATGAAAAATTTTAAAAAGAGGAATTCAATTTTCTTACATTTTCACACATATGATGAAGCTCCTCAATCAACTTGAGAGGTTTTATAGGTCCTTGGCCTTTGGATGAAGGCAATTGATGCACACAGGAAATATCTAGTGATTAACTGAATCAGTCATAGGTTAATAGGACCCTTGGTCCATATTAAATTTTTTTCAAAAAAAAAATCCAACAATTTCTGAGAAGCTCCAAACTGAGACTATTGTGTAAAAGAGAACTCTGAAAGGGAATTACCACCCCCCTCCACGTCCCATCTCCATCCCCATTGTCAAGGAGGCTACTGAACCAGTAGGAAAGTGCCTTGTCATCTCCTTGACACTCCAATCAATCATGACAAGCAGTCCCTACCATGTTGTAAAGAACCCTGTCCCATATTCCCTTCCTTTAGGATATCTTCCCCAATTAACTCCTCTGAGCCTGACTACTTTTATTCTTACTCTTCTCTACTAAGGACTCCTATTTAGACAGGATCAATTTATATTTGGTCATAGATTTCTTTTTATAAGTGCTCTTTTTTGTGGATTCCATCTTCTTCACACCCTAAAAGCAAGGGCCCCATATTTCCCTTCTCTATCCCTTCTAACCACAAGTAGACATAGAGTTCTTTGTATCTATACTGACAGGCTGAGCAACTGACTGATTTTTCAGTAATTTCAAAAGCACAGAAAAATTATCTTCTCTAAAGCTCTCAGCCCTAGATAATATCAACTTCTACCTGGGATCAGAGTCAAAGTTGTATTCAGTTCTCACCTGACGGTACGATCGTATATATCCGGACAGGTTACAGCCTCTGTGACTATCAATTTCCTTCTCTGGAAAATGGAAATAATAATGGCACCAACTAACAGGGTTGTTCTGTGGATCAAATTAGATAATATATGTAAAAACAAGCAACAAATTTTAAATGCTATAGAAGTATTAACTGTATTTTTATATTATTTTAATTATCAATTTATAGCAGCTTTACTAACTTCAGGATAATTGAAATCTGACTGTGCCAGTAATGAACAACCTTCATGATCATCATTTCTACCTCCTTATCTGTGGTTATCATTTGTATATACAAACAAGAAGAGTCAGTATCACAGTGCAGGGGACAAATTGTTGAATGTGGAGTTAAAGGACCTGACTTCCAATTCTGGGTCTGCTACTTGTGTGAATTTGGACAAGGAAAAGGAAGGGGGAAAGCATTCATTAAGTAGCTACTATGAAGCAGACACTGTGTTAAAAAAAATTGTAAATATCTAACTTGATCCTCATAACCAGCTGAGAGAGAGATTCTATTATTATCTTCATTTTATAGTCAAGGAAACTGAGGCAGACAGATTTAAGTGGCTTGCCCAGGATCACAGAGTTAGTAAATATTGGAGGCTGGATTTGAACTCAGGTCTTCCTAACTACAAATCCAGTGATCTATCCACTGCATCATCTGGTCACTTAGATCATTTAGTTCTCTGGACCTTAGTTTCTTCCTCTATCAAATGAGAAGATTAGACTAGATGATTTTCTAAGGTCCCTTTCTCCTCTGAATCTATGATACTTAGATCCTATGGTCTCCCCTTCCCTACTCCTATGAAGTGATTTCTACACACGGCCATGAAAACAGATAAGTTAGGTGTGAAGAAAGATGGGGAAAAATCCCTTTGATCCTGAGTTCCACAAGCCACAGGCTTTCCGAGGAAAATGCTAACATTACTCATCCCATTCCATATTATGTAATGCCCCTCTGGCAAAAGTTTAAAATAGGGTCTACAGTCATGCCTTAGTAAAACCAGGGAGATATTTAAATAATTGTGCAGTGAAATTCTAAAGTCAACTCTTGGTTTTTGAATGTTCATGGATAGAGGAGGGGTAGAGATCCCCCAACCATTGACTAATCGAAGATGACTTATACTTGGTTCTGAAATGCAGAGGGGCCCACTCAGGAATATATAAGTATATTTATTCTCACACTCACATAAATGACCTCACCCCTGCCCTTCCATTCCTATGTTTTCCCCAAAATCTCAGTTAAGAGACCAGTTAAGACTACTTAAGTGCAGAAGGAGGAACAAAGACAATTTACTCACAGATCACCAAGAATTGACCGCATTTAGACAATACAGAATGATATTTGACAATGGTAAGAGTAATCCTTTGTGGTACCTTATATTTATTTCAAAGTCTTTTCACATCATCGAACAGCCCTTTGAGATAAGTGAGAATAGTTATTTTTAGGTCCATCTTACACATAAAGAAACTGAGGCAGAAAACTGTAAAGTGACTTGCCTAAAGTTAGCAAACGTTAGAGATCAAATTAAAATCCTGACTTATGAGACACTGGATATTTACATGATTCAAGGTGACAAATTGAATGAAGTTAGTCATAGTTCACAGTCTCCCTTGGAAGTATGGGTTCAAAGTATGGGATCAAAACTTTATTTTTGAAAGAGGTAGAGTAGAATAGTCCATGGAGTACAGAAATGATAAGTCAGGGTAATCTAGGTTCAAATTTTGCCTCAGATACCTAGTGGACAAATTAATTAACCCTCTCTATGCCTCAGTTATCTCATCTGTAAAATGAAGGCATTGAGACCTGATGATATCTAAGGTTCCTCTTTGTTCTAAATCTATAAATCCCAGGATCCTCTCTTCCCCTTAATATTTTTATTCAGATGAACTCTGATCAGAGTAAAGGAGACCAGTGATGGGATAGAAGATAAAGTGGATGAAAACATCAGGAAAAGTAGCTATAGGGAGGAAGTGTCATAAAAGGGCAATATGGTAGCCTAAGGAGGTTACAGGGAGAAGAAGGTAAGAGACATATTGTATGTTAAAGGTTCTTCCTGATTAGCTGGATAGCTCTTACATGTCTCTTGCTCTTCACCCTTAAAGTTACCTCCCACCCCAAAAGAAAGTGCCCTAATTGCTCTATTGCTTCAATCCAATTCTCTTTACCATGTACAAACTACCCAGAAGGAAATGTGAAGGAAGGAGTGGAAGGAGATGACATTTATTCATTCATTAATTTTTTTGTTTGTACAAAAAGTATTTCATTTTATATAATCAAAACTGTCTATTTTGTCTCCTGTGAACCTCTCTGTATCCTGTTTGGTAGAACTGATACTAAATTGTAAATCAACTTTCTCCCAGTATAGTGGTTTGTATATTTGACTAGGCTATTATTGTTCCTTGTTCCTCAACTTAATATGAAGTACAATGATACCTTGAGAGTCTGGAATCTTAGGAAAAATTCATCATGTCAGATAGATGAAATCTCCCTACTTAATAGACCAAGACTTATTTTTTAATTAAATTAATTTTTAATCGACAGAAAAATTTAATTTTCTTTCCTCACTCCCCTCACCATGAAAAAGGAAAAAAAAAAAGAAAACCTTTGTAATAAATGAGTCATCAAGCAAAATTAATTCCCTTATTGATCATTTTCCAAAAAAAAATTCCTTGTTCTGAGGATCTGAATCCATTACTTCTCTGTCAGAAGGCTGATAATGTCTTTTCATCCTACATCCTCTAGCATCATCCAGAGAATCATTCTTAAGTCTTTGAAAGTTGTTTGTCTTGAAGTTGTTCCTGATGGAGGCCTGTTCCTTTACATGGTACACCACGTAAACTCTTTACTTGGCAGCAACATCCTGGCTCCTAACCCTTCTATAATGAAATGCCTCTGGCAAAAAGAAGTCGGAATTCAGAGCTGAATCCCACACTGCCTTAGATAAGAGTTTCCTTCTCTCTAACAGGCTTCCACCCCAGATCTGCTAAAGCAACAGCAAAGATAAAGGGTTCCCTGCCTGGTCTCGGAGACAGGAGGGGGCCCAACCCACACAGAGACCAAAGCATCATCTGATCACAGATCTCAAGCCAGAAGGAGTCTCAAAGGCAATCATGTCCAACCTCTTCTTTTTTAGAACGAGGAAACAGAAGCTAAGAAACATTGTGAGTTGCCCAAAGTCACACAGAGAATAAATAGCAGAGGCAAGATTTTCCCCAGCAATCTTTTCACTGAAACATTATAGCATACAACTTAAATCTTGTTCCCTGCATACCTCCAAGTGTTTGGGGACCTACCTCTCCCACAGGTAGTTCTTCCATGGCTACCCAGTGAGGTGGGTACAATCTCCAAATATAGGTGATAAATAAATATTGCCTCCTGAAGTAGAATCATCTTATAGCAGGGAAAATTGATACCCCAAATGGCTATGATTTTTATCTACTGCTAGTTGAAGGCAGAGCCCACAACTAAGCTCTAGAATGGGGGTGGGTAGAAAGGGAGATTCCTGTTATAACCAACTCTGTCATTTCTTTTCCTACTCTACTGTGTGAGGTACTATTTGTCAGCCAGCAGGGTGACCAAGAATTTATCACATTTCAATCTTAGTAATATCCTGTCTATACTAAGAGGTCATGTTGGGGGCAGAAAACAGCTTCTCTATCCAAATTTCCGGTGCTGTCCTTGGGAGTCCAACTCTTCTGGGTAGCATTCTTTGGAGCCTCGTTGCTATATCCAGAGAAGCCTTTCAGAGCAATCTGGGCATCATGTTCTCCCCCTCCTTGAATTTTCCTAAAGCACTTTCCCTCTATTTGTCACAGAATCTAAGAGGTGGAAAGGTATTCAGAGAACAGCAAATCTAGCCTATGTCAAAGAGTAGTCTTTATTACATCCTTGATTAAGTGATTATCCAGACTCTGTTAAAAGACTTCCAGTGATAGAGAATTCAATTCCTATGGTGGAAGCCCATTATTTATTCTTTGGGATAGATATGATGGGGTGGGCCACCATCCCCAAAAGAACTTTCAATCAGTCAATTAACATTTATTAAGCACTTATATGTGCCAGGCATTGTGCCAAGCACAGGGGATACAGAAAGAAGCAACAATTCCCTGCCCTCAAGGATCTCACAATCTAACAAGCCATATGCAGGGTTAATAGGAAATAACTAAAAGAGGGAAGACTAGAATTAAGAGGAGTTAGCAAAAGCTTCCCATAGAAAAAGGAATTTTAGTTGAGACTTAAAGAAATCCATGAGAGTCAGCAAGAGTATATGAAGAGGGAGAGCATTCTAGACACTGGAACAGCCCAAAGAAAATGCTGAGTTGAGAGATGGAGTGTCTTGCTCCTGGAACAGTCAGGTTACCAGTGTCATAGGATCGAAGGGATAGGCAATGGGGAAGTGAGTGCTGTACGGTATAAAAGACTGGAAAGAGGGGGCTAGATTATAAGGAGGATTTTACATTTGACCCTGGTGGCAGGGAGCCAGTGGAGTCCATTGAGTAAGAGAGTGACAGGGATTGAACCTTTGCTTTAGGAAAAGCACTTTAGTGGCCTAACAGGGCGTGGATCGGATTGGGGAAGGACCTGCAGCAAGCAGACCAACCAGCAGGCTATTATTATAGTTTAAACATGAGGTGATGATAGCTTGTACCAGAGTGGTGACAATGTCAGAAAAGAGAATGGGGCACATTTGAAAAATGCCACAAAGATGAAATTAGCAAGAGATTGGATATGGGGTAGTGAGAGATAGTGAGGACTTGAGGGTAACCTCTAGGTTGTAAACCTAAGGGACTGAAGGATAGTGTTTCCTTTTATATTAATAGGGAATTTAAGGGAAGGGGAGTATTTAGTAGGAGAGATTATGAGTTTGATTTTTGGATATATTGTGTTTAAAATGTCTATTGGACATCCAGTTCAAGATATTTGAAAGACAGTTGGAAATGGGAGATTGGAGGTCAGCAGAGAGGTTAGGGTAAGAGAGTTAAATTTGAGAATTGTGAGCATGGAGATTTTAATTAAATTATTGAAAGTGGATGAGATCACTAAGTAAAGCATAACTTCACAAATCCATCGCAAAAGAAAATCCTCCCTCTCAGGAGACCCTTTATATTTAACTCCACCATCAACACCTTCTTCCCTATTCTATATGCCAAAATCTTTCCTTTGCTCCAGTCTCTGATGAAGAGATAGTCTTTCTCCTTGCCAAGACATGGTTCTCCACTTATGCCCTCAATCTCATCCCCTCCCTGAAGCAATTCACCTCTTCAGTCATATCCTGTCACTTTCAATGTCATGCTCTATTGCCCACAAACATGCTTCAGGGCTCCCCCATTCCTTTAAAAAAAACCCTGCATTTAACCTACCATCCACCAAGACTATCATGATATTTCTTTCTTCTCTGTCATTTCAGAACTCTTAGAAGAAGAAAGAAAATCTAGACTTTTGCCTCTACTTCTTTACCTCACATTCACTTTCAAAAAATGGTTTTCGACTATGCAACCTAACTAAAACTACTCTCTCCAAGATTATCAATGATCTCATATAATTTTGATAGCTGTTTGACCTTCCTGTATTGGGGGCCATCATAACCATCCCCTCTTTCTAAACATTCCCTTTTCCCTTGACTTTCCAGGTCACTATTCTCTTCCTGCTCTTAAACACAATATGAAAGAAAGAGAGAGAAAGAGACACACACACACACACACACAGAGAGAGAGAGAGAGAGAGAGAGAGAGAGAGAGAGAGAGAGAGAGAGAGAGAGAGAAAACACTCCTTTTCCATATCACCAATGCTTGCACGTCCCATCAGCATCTCAAACTCAACAAAAGAAAATTCATTATTTATCTCCCCCCACCAAAAGCTGCCGTCCAGATTCTCATATTTTAGTGACAACACCACTGTCCTTCCAGTTTTGAAATCTTGGAGTCATATTTCTCCCTTTCTCCCACTCCCCATATCAGTTAGCAATTTTTATCCATTATGTCTTAGCATTGTTTCTCATGTCCAACCTTTTCTCTGGTCTCTATTCGGGCCATTCTCACTTCTTCTCTGGACTCTTATTTCCAGTTTCCAATAATCTGCCCTTTCCAGTCCATTTTCTACATAGCTACCAAAACAACCTTCTTAAGCAATACATCCAAGATGTCACTCTTCTAATCGAAAAACCTTCCTTTTGATTTGAGCATGAAATTTGGACTGTTCTTATTCTTTACCACTCTTCAAATTCTGACTCCAATCATACAGATATTTCATATTATTCCTCCTTGTATATTCTCCATTCTTGCCAAATTAGCCTGTTAACTATGCCCTAAACTTGGCTTTGCATTTCCCACCAATGGGCTCCTCTCTACTTAGTATCTGGACTGCTTTCTTTCCCTCTTCATCTCTAACTCTTCAAATCCCTAGCTGCCTTCAGTTCTTGCCTTCAGGAGCTTATATTCTATGAGAAGAGATAGAATGTGTCCACCTATGTATAATATATATGTAATGACTATGTCTATCTCTATGTATCTATTTCATTTCTAACTATAAAATAGATACATAAATATACGTAGCAATTGCTCTGGATTCGTTCATCCAGAGCTTGGCTGGCTGTGCACTTTCCCCTCCAAATATATACACACTTAGAGAAAAGGCCAAAATCAATCATTGCATCCTGGACCATCACCAGTTATTTTGACCTTTTTTTCTTTTTTTTAATTAAAGCTTTTTATTTTCTTTTTTTAATTTTATTTTTTATTATAGCTTTTTATATACAAAACAAATGCATGGGTAATTTTTCAACATTGACCCTTGCAAAACTTTCTGTTTCAACTTTTCCCCTCCTTCCCCCCACCCCCTCTCCTAGATGGTAAGTAGTCTCATACATGTTAAAGTATATGTTAAATACAATATATGTATACATATTTATACAGTTATCTTATTGCACAGGAAAGATCAGATTTAGAAAGAAGGTAAAAATAACCTGAGAAGAAAAAACCAAAAATGCAAGCCAACATTAACAGAAAGAGTTCCATACTCATTTACCAGTGTTCTTTCTCTGGGTGTAGCTGGTTCTGTTCATTACAGATCAATTGGAACTGATTTAGATCCTCTCATTATTGAAGAGAGCCACATCCATCAGAATTGATCATCATGTAGTATTGTTGTTGAAGTGTATAATGATCTCCTGGTTCACTTCACTTAGCATCAGTTCATGTAGGTCTCTCCAAGCTTCTCTGTATTCATCCTGCTGGTCATTTCTTATAGAACAATAATATTCCATAACATTTATGTTCCATAATTTATTCAGCCATTCTCCAATTTCCCTTCAATTCCCAGTTTCTAGCTACTACAAAAAGGGCTGCCACAAAATTTTTGGCATGTATGGGTCCCTTTTCCTTCTTAAATATCATTTTAGGATATAAGCCCAATAGTAACACTGCTGGATCAAAGGGTATGCACAGTTTGATAACTTTTTGAGTATAATTCCAAATTGTTCTCCAGAATGGTTGGATCCGTTCACAACTCCACCAACAATAAAGCTTTTTAGTTTCAAAAAATATTCATGGATAATTTTTCAACATTAACCCTTGCAATTATTTCAATTTTCTCCTCCCTTCCCTTGCTCCCTCCCCTAGATGGCAAGTAATCCAAAATAAAACATGGTAGAAATATATATTAAATCCAATATATGCATATGTATTTATACAATTACCTTGCTGCACAAGAAAAGTCAACTCAAACGAGGGAAAATGAGAAAGAAAACAAACAGCAAGCAAACAACAAAAAAAAAGAGTGAAAATTCTATGTTGTGATCCACACTCAATTCCCACAGTCCTCTCTCTGGGTATAGATGGCTCTCTTCCTCCATTGGAACTGATTTTGCCACTGGATTCCAATGAATCTGGAGGGCAGAACAAGACTGACCTCTATCTCAAATCAAATTTACAGGCAAGTCAAGACACCAAACTTTGTAATATCATTGATTTTCCTTTGAGAATAGAGGACTAACGACAAACGACAATAGCTCATCACAACTTCCTTGAGGCTTCTGTTAATGCTCTCCATTCTGAAACTGACTTATAGTTACTTATCTGTAAATAGCTGTAATGTGTGAATATTGTAGCAATTTACAAATGTAAAATATTGTTTTTAGGAAAGAACTTTGAGAATAGGAAGTTTTATAAGATCATTGATTTAGAGCTGGAAAAGATATTAAAATCCATTGAGTCCAACTCCCTCATTTTTTAGGTGAGGAAACTGAGGCACTGAGAAAAGTGACTTTCTCAGGGTCACATACCAAATAAATTTCTTTTTTGTTTGTTTGTTTGGAAGAGTTTGGGTTTTTTTTCTTTTTATTGAAGCTTTTTATTTTCAAAACATATGCAAGGATAATTTTTCATCATTGACCCTTGCAAAATCTTGTTTTCCAATTTCCCCTCCTTTCCCTTACCCCATCTCTTAGATAGCTAGTAATCCAATATATGTTAAACATGTTGAAAATATATGTAAATTTGATATAAGCATACATATTTATGCAATTTTTAGCAAGTAAACTTCTGAAAGGATTTGAAGCCTTTCCTAATGCCAAGTCCATTTTTCTATCTACTTCACTACCTGTTTTATATCCCCAGCACCCAGAACAAATTCTTGTTCATAGTATCCACTTAATAAATGTTTCTTTAAATGAATTGAGAAACTGGGAAAGACTTATATGAACTGATGCAAAGTAAAGTAAGCAGTCTCAAAAGAAAAATCTGTATGATGACCATGTTAATGGAGAGGTGAGGAAGAAATGAATAGCCTAACCAGTTGGTAGAAAGGCCTTTCAGTCAAATTCAGGTTGGGGAGGAAGGAATACTCTGTTACCCCATGTCCCTTCCCCTCCTGAACCTCAGTTTCTTTTTTCTGTTAAATGAGGAGATTAGACCAGATGGCATCTGAGTTCTCTTCTGTTTCAGATCTATGATTCTGTGCCCCTGTCCTCACTTATCCCTCTTCCCTCCAGGGGCTGCCTCTCCAGAATGCCTTCTTCCAAAGCCTCTCTGATTTTGTGAAAATACAAATAAAATCTTTAATTAGACTTTCCCCCTTGAGTCCAGTGCTGCTTTACTGACTTCGGCAGTAAGGGAATTTTTCTCTCTAGACATTTTCCCTAAAGCAAAACAAGCAGCCACAAGTTCTTACTCCCCAGTTCCCAGGCTTTGATTGGACAAACTTTCTCCAACATCCAATTCCAACTTTCCCTATAGAGGGGAATTCAACTGAGCTCTTTAAAAGGGCTTGATTTATTCCTCCTCTAATGGTTCCTTTTGGACCTTATAAGTACTTCTGAGATTGATTTTCATATCACCGATGCAGGGGGACTCATTAAAATGCCAAGGTGTGTGTCCACCTGACTAGACCCTAGCTCTGCAAGAACCCCACTGACTATTCAGAAGGGCAAAGGAATTGTAAAAAGAGAGAAACAAAGAGGCTGAGAAAGAAAAGGAAAGGGGGAGTGCAAAATATAGGAAGAAGGCAGTAGGAACAAGCATTTGTGCACTGAGGCAATCATGATGGAATTAGAAAAATTAGACTGAGTCTCAGGACTATATACTAGTTGTATGACCTTGGATAAATAACTTCTCTCTGGGTCATAGTTTACTCCTTTATTAAATAAGTATAAGAGGACAAAGTAAATGAAGTCTAACATCACCACTCCCAAATTCTATTCATCTAAAAGAAACAAATTGTAAAGATTACAGATTGGTTCTCTGGAAGTACATCCTTGGCCTTCAAGGCCTCAAGGGTCTTTGTGCCTAGTATAGTGGGATTCTATAAGATTCCCTTATTGCAGCAGCTCTTTCCTTAGGTGGTCCATCCCTAGGAGGAGTTCCCTGCTGACACAGATTGTCTTCTCAGTGATTTTCTTTCTTCTGTTTTCCCTGTTGGGATTGATGGCTCAGGAAGGATTAATAGCAGATTGAGTCATTTAATAGAAGCCCCATGATGGGAAAGAGGAAAATAAATAACCCTGTTTGTCAATGTTTGACTAAACTCCCCTCCTACTAACAAACAATTCAGTCTCTTTGTTGGAGACAAGATTCCCCTACCCAGATATCCAGATCCACTGACGTGCCCTGAATCAAGCTGCGTCTCTCATTCCAATGTCC
Organism: Sarcophilus harrisii; assembly: GCF_902635505.1. NCBI lineage: Eukaryota > Metazoa > Chordata > Mammalia > Dasyuromorphia > Dasyuridae > Sarcophilus > Sarcophilus harrisii. The sequence goes on along the minus strand of NC_045429.1, from coordinate 414,105,995 downwards.
CTGGGTCTCCCCAAATCAATGGAGTATTTGATCAGTTGCCTGGATTAGAAGGAGGTGGTAATCACTTCCATTTTATATATTTTTCCAAGGGGGTGGGGGCCAGATAGTTATAAAAATTTGAGCTAGAAAGGACCTTAGGAATCATATAGTACAGCTCTTCTCAAACCTCTTGGTATGATAATTAAAAATTATCGAGGACCACTCCCCCAAAGAGCTCATGTTGCAGAGTCCCTGTTCAGATTCAAGTCTATATGATATCACTTCTAATGCTCTAGGAAGCCACAATTCAAAGCACAGTATGATAGAAGGAGCCTAGAACTGTATTTAATCTGCAATTTTTGCCCTTGAAAAATTAAGAGACAGCATGGTGAAGTAGAAAGAGTCTTGACTCTGAAGTCAGAGGACCTGGGTTCAAATCTCACTTCTGAAGTTATCAGCATGACTTTAGCTGAGACATCTCTCTTTTTTAATCCTCAGTTTCATCTATAAAATGAGAGGTTTGGACTCGATGGCCTCTAAGTACCTTCTAGCTCAAGATGCTATGATGCTTAAAGTGCATGACTTTTGACTTCTTCATCTGTAAATTGAGGAGGATTGAACTAAATTTGATCTGATATTTATTAAAGTCCTGTATTGTGTGAGGAGGTGCTGTGTTTAACTAGCATAGGCCCCACAGTGGTAAGCGTGGTCAGAAGAGATGAAAACAATTGTGGCTTGCAAGCCAGCACTTAAAACACTCACTCATCTTTGTAAAGGAAGCAGACAGGGCTCCTGGGAGAATCATCCTGAGCCAGGCAATTGTAGCAATATAGCCCTCCCCCACCCTCTGCACAGGTCCTAGAACATGGGAACCGTTCATCAGAGAGTAAGGGGCAGAGGTGAGAGAATGTTGTAGAACAGACTCAAGGCAAACTCCTTATAACTTATTATGGTGGCTGAGGAGTCTGAGGAGATAGGTGCTGGTACCAGCCCATTGGTGGCTTACAGGGAAATACATCTCCCTCTCTCCCTTCTGCCTGTGTTAGAATTTAAATTAAATTAAATATTGACCAAAGGAGAGGTGAGGGAGGGAGGAAAGAAAGAAACAGAGAAGAAAACAAGGAGGGAGGGAGACAGAGAGGAAAAGAGAGACAGAGACAGAAAAATAGACAGAAAAGAGGGAGGAAGAAGGGAGAAAGGAGACAGAGAGCAACAGACAAAGGAGAGATGGAAGAAGGAGGAGGAGGAAGGGGAGGAAGAAGAAGAAGTAGAAGAAGAGGGATGGAAAGAAAAGAGAGAAAGAGGGAGGGGAGAGAAAGAAGAGAAGGAGGGAGAGAGAGAAAGAGAGAGGGGGAGGGAAAGAGGAAGGGATGGAAGAAGGGAGAGGGAAAGGGAGAAAGAAAATTCCATGCCAGATGGGGGGAAGCTCCAATTTCCAAGGAAACAGGACTCCTTGATAAAGAGCATTGTCCTCTCACCTTAGCAAAAAATCAGAGTTTAAGGCTGGGGAGGACTGGCAGTAGAACTGTGGAACAGAAAGGACAGGAGCCATTTGGAAGGAGGGCTTGCTATCTCACGCAAGTTGAGGGAAGATGGAAAGTGGGAGACCCCTTCATCAGTCATCCGTAGAGCAGATACTGAGAAAACTAAAGAGATGGCAAAGGGTTCCCCACTGACTCGGAGTCAGAGGCACGGCTTCACGTCCTCTACCTGACTGTAGCATGGGTACCACCTTTCTGGCCCTCAGCTTTCTCTTCTACATAATGAGCAGTTGGACTTGTTGGCCCCTAAAACCCCCTCCAGCTCCAGAGCTATGATCTCGTTCTGACAAGGTCCTTGCTTTCAAATCACTTGTAGTCTCATTGGCAAAATGAGATCCACAGGCATGAAAAGCGAAAACAAACATGAAAGAAGACCATAGGACCCTAGATCTTAGAGGCCAATGAATCCAATTCTTATTTTACAGATGAGGAAACTGAGACCCAGAGAAGTTGGGTGACCTACTGAGGCTCAGCCAGTGAGACATAAAAGCTAGGATTTGAACCAAAGTTTTCCCAATCCTAAATCCATTGCCTTGCTTAGCTCACCCAAAGCAAAAGGAGGTCCGCCAGAAAGCTTTTGTGTTAAGCACCTAATGTTTGCAGGGAACTTGTGTAGCTTCCTTTTGGACTCTAAATACTCTTGAGGTTGATTTTCATATTATTAGTGCCTAAGGGGAAGAGGGACAGTGGGTCAGCTCTAAATGAAGACATGTTATAAATTCTAAAGGAATATAGAGGCAATGAGTTCACAGAAGATAATGACTCCTGCAGTTTAATTATCCTTGTATTCAGAATCATAAGATTTAGAGCTGGAGGGAACTTGAGAGCTTAGCTAGTCTAACTCTCATTTTAGAAATGAGACTAAGTCAAAGAACATGAGACTAGGAGAGGGATGAGAAGAGGAATTGACTCATCCAAAGTCACACAGGTAGTAAGTCACAGAGTAATTTCTTATCTCGTCAGTATCTATGTCAAATAGGACAAGAGCAATTCTTCCTATTTTACAAAGATGAAAATCAAAGGCATGGAGAGATTCAGGGGCATTTAAAGAATAGAATGTTAGTTGTTATATTCAAAGTGCTAAAATATTAGAAAAACCTTTGGTTAATTATGTTAATTATGGACAACTACATGACACAATAGATAAGAGCACTGGCCCTGGAATGAAGAGGACCTGAGTTCAAATCCAGCCTCAGACACCTAACACTGGTTGTGTGGCCCTGGGCAAGTCACTTAACCCCAATTGCTTTGCAAAAGAAGAAAGAGGAGGAAAAGGAGGAGGAGGAGGAGGAGGAAAAACCTTGTATTATGTTAGATTTTGGAAAAACTTTATAGTTATTAACCTGATTTCATGTTTTGTTTGTTGATTTTGTATTTTACTAATTAAAATTCAATATGATTCAATGCATAATTCAATATAATCCTCTGGATTTTATTTTATCCATCTGGAAATATTATTCTAAGAAAAGGTACAAAGGCTTCCTCAGACTGCCAAATGGCTCTGTAGCACAAAAAGGATTTTAAAAACCCTAATCTATGCCAACCCCACCCCATTTTATAGATGTGGAAGCCAAGACTCAAATAAATGAAGTCATTGATTTGTCTCAAGGTGACATGGAAACAGAAGTCTACTGACTTCTAGTATTGTACCATTTGAGTAGAATTTTGGACCCCTTTGAGCCCTTACCACACTGGGCAGACAGCCATCTGACCTTCTGAGATCAGAAATAATCAGATGAGTTATAGACATTTGCCTTCTATCCCCACGTCCCCTAAACGTACACCCTAACTTTGCCGCTGCCTTTAAATACTCTAGTTTCAAAGCTCAGCTCAAGCACCATCTCCTACATGAGATCATTCTTGATCTCTCCAGTTGATGCCTTCCCACACAAATTACCAGCATTTCTTCTACACATATTTTATATGCTCTTATATATGCACATATAAGGCCTCTCTCTTGTTTAGTAGAAACGGGATGGTAATGTGAAGAAGAGAAAATAAACATTTATGAGAAATTTAAATGAAGAAGTGAGTTCTCATCACAGGGTGCCTTTAAATAATAGCTGATTGGCCACCTCCTATCTATGGAAGGGATTCTGGCATTGAATGGGAAGTTGATGACCTATAAGATCTCTTCCAACTCAGTGATTCTCCTGTAGATGAGCTGGAATCAAGACTGCAATTAGCAGATAAGGTTTCTTGGAAGAAATAGAATCAGAGTTGGATCTTCTGGGATGGATATGCTTATATATATAAACATTGATTTAATTAAATTAAAAAGTGTTTATTTATGTGCCGGGTATTGTACTAAATTCTAGGGATACAAATACAAAAAGCAAACAGACTTCAAGGAATTTGCATTCTAATAAGGAAAAGACAATCTGTGTAGGACTGATGGCCAGGAAGGGTTTTGGAATGGGTAGTCACGGAGATGGTAAGAACAATTGATTGACATGTCCTTTGCCCAAATGGTTTAATTGCATGTGTGTCACAGTTAGAAAGGAGGGGGGACGGCGTGGAAGACTGTAGCCATGTTTGACTATGGTAGAAAGTAGGATGGATGGTGGATATACATGTAAGGTAAGAAAGAACTGTGGAGGGCCCTGAATACCAGGCTGTGAAGTATGGACATCATCCTGAAGGAGCCTCTGAAAGTTCTTTATGGGAGGGAAAGGTCTCAGTGTTCTTTGAAGGCAGGAACTACGCTAGGCATAGAACTTGGCACTTAGTAGATAAGTGCTTAATGCTTGTTGATTGATTGAGTGCTTCGTCCAAGGGCAGATTTAGGATCCCAAATGTGCCCAGATGAGTATGTGGAGGGGAAAAAGGTATAGAACCGGAAAAAAGAGAGAAAGAAAGGTAGAGAAAGGCAAGAGAAAGTAGAATAAGAAAGAATACAGAGAAAGGTAGAAAGATAGGGACAGAGGAAAAGGATGAAAGATAGCTAGAGAGAGAGAGAGAGAGAGAGAGAAATGTGTGTGTATATGTATTTCTTTTGCAGACAGAGACTGTATATGACCTGAGAAATATGGCTTTACAGTGAAAAAAACCACTCTATGGGAAATTACCCAGCTGGCTGTCCTAAATGGAGCCTCTAATCTCCCCAAAGCCATCCTTACTGATATTAGCATATCTCATCCCAGGCAAGTTGCTGCTAAGCCCCAGTCTGTCTGGGGGCAAGACCTTGTACAGGAGCAGCATAGAAATAGGATTGGAGAAAGAGAGGCCAAAGTAAAAGGAAAAAAGCAGAAATGCATTAAGACAGAGTGGTGGCAACTAATAGAATAGCTAGCTTTTCTGTAGCGCTTTACAAATACATTATTTCATTTGATCTTTAACAATAGCCTTTTAAGGTGGGTACTGTCAGTTGTAGTGTTTCTTATTATTCCCAAAGCTAGAGGTAGAAAGGGAAGTAGGTACCATGTAGCAGTCCAGCCTGGAGAGTTCCATGGAAAGCTTCATTTGAGTTAGATGTGATGAACTCATAAATCAATATGGCCATTCGGGCAAAGGACATGTCAATCAATTGTCCTTACCATCCCTGTGACTATCCAACCTAAAATACGCCTCCCTGCCCGCCAATCCTACACAGATTGTCTTTCCCCATTAAAATGTAAATTCCTTGAAGTCTGTTTGCTTTTTGTATTTGTGTTTCTAAAACTTAGTACAATGCTTGGCACATAAATGAGCACTTTTTAAATAAATCATTAGTATAAAAGGGAGTGAAGAAATGGACAGCCTTAACTGTTGGTGGATCTTAAGAATGGTTTAGTCAGGGTGGTCTAGGTTTCTCAGCAAAAGCTTCATAGCAGGAGTGATATTAGAATTAGGCTTTGAAGGATGTACCCAATCACTAGCATGAAACTTTAACCTGCAGTTTTTATCTATGTACAAAGTTGGCTTCTTTGGAAACGTGGTTGAATAGGGTAAAGGAGCAGATGTTATACCTGAGCCTTAGGATCAGAATATTTAAAGCTAGAAGGGGCAACAGAAATAATCTAGTACAACTCCCTCCATGAATGAATGTAATGAATCCCCACTACACTTGGCAAGGGGTCATCTAGCCTTTCCTTGAAACGAGAAAAATCCCACTGCTTTCTACGATGGCCTGTTTCAAATAGGGGTTAGCTCAAGTGTTAATATGTTTTTCCTTACATCTAACCAAAATCTACTTTTCCTCATCTTCTCTCCATTGTACCTTGGGTTGTTGGTTTTTTTTTTTTGGAGCCAAGCAAAGTAAATCTAATGTCTCTTCTTCATGACAGACAATTCCTTTGTTCCCTATAAATCTTCATTCACCAGGCTGAATGTTCATCAGATCCTTTTATGGTATGATCTCATGATGCCTCGCCATTTTGATCACTCTTCCTTAAGGTCACTCAAGTAGTAGAGCCAAGATTCTGTCAGTCATGATTGACTAATTACATAGCTGGGGTTCAGAGAGTAAATGGCCCCAGACATAGCTCTCCTTGCCCCATTTGAGTAAAAGCACCCAGAATAATTATGGGATTGGGAATAGCCAATATTTTCTTGGGGGATTCAAGGTAGCCTTGACCCAATTTACAGCTAGGAATGGAAGTGCACCCCTTGATGGTTACTGGCAAAGAAAAATAAGTCTCTTGAGGTCCTAGAAGATGCTAGGAGTTTTTTTTTTTTTCCCAGAAAACAATAGCAAGATGAGATATCTGAAATCATAGGAAATAAGCCTCATTCTGAATGTTGGACAGCTCCTTCATACTTAGGACTCTTTGACCTGTGCCTCCTGTGTTTATACCAAAGGCCTCTAGGGGACATTATCTCATTCGTTAGCCTGTCTGATTCTTCAAAAAACATTTACCACCATATTCTGAGTATTGAAGACTCAAAGACAAAAATGAAATAGCCTCTTGCCTTCATAGAGCTTACAATATCCTAGGGGAAACAACATATATGTAGACAGGGATAAAGTAAAAAACAGGGGAGAATACTACATTACTGCTGGGTACTTTGGCTGAGATTTGAATGGTAGGAATTCTAAGGGTAAAAGAGAAAACATTCTATCCATGAGGAAGAAGAACCTGTGTAGATGAACCAGTTTATAAAGTAGAATGCACTAGAGCTATATGCAATTAGTCAAGAGAGATAGGTTGAAGCCAGGTTATGATGAGAGAATGAAAAAAAGCTTAAGTACCAAATGGGAATTTGTATTTTATTCTAGAATTAGCAAAAATCTACCAAAGCATGTTTTTTTTAATTTTTATTCATTTTTAACTTAAATACAAAATGAGAAAAGGGGGGAAAGAATATTTCCATATACACAGCAAAACATAAAGAGATGACTCAATATAAAACAACATAATTCCATTTTATATTGTTTACTTTTTAATTTTTAAAAAACCTAAATCTAACAGATATTACATATTGTTTTCAAAGCCATCTAGCTTTTCTGTGCTTCTTTCTAAATTTTCTTTTGTTCTCTGCTATACAGTTTTTATTTTACTTTTCTCTTTCCCTCCCTACCTTGCCCTAGAGAAGGCTACAATTAAACATACATACATATATAAATAGATATAATTAATATATGTTGTATATATTAATTATATTATATATTAAGTTTTATATATAATTTGATATATACATATTATTAAGAAGCCAAAGCTTCTTGAACAAGACAATAACATGGTCAGAGTTGTGCTTTAGGAACATTAATCTGACATCTGTGTGGAGGATAGGTTGGAGCAAGAAGAGACTAGAAACAGAGATCAGTAAGGAGGTTATTATAATAATGCAGAAGAGAGGTGATTAGAGGTTGAACTGAAGTGGTGGCTATGTGAATAAAGTGAAAGGGACACATGTGAAAGTGGTGGATGTACAACCTATAGGATTTAGCAACTAATTTGATCTGGAGAGTGAGGGAAAGAAAATAGTTAAGGAAGAACGCTGGTGATTTAAATAAAAGAAGTGCCCTTGACAAAAAAAGGGGGGAGGCAGAAGAAGAGATGGGTTTGAACATGTTTAGTTTGAGATACCTACCCAAGTGGAAATATCCAGCAAGCAGTGAATAATGTGGTATTGAAGTTCAAATGAGTGGGGAGAAGTGGGTATGGACCTATGGAGATCTTGGAGTCCCCGGCATCAGGATAAAAGCTGATGAGATTACCAAGGCAAAGAGTGTAGAGACAGAAGACAGTCCAATTCCTTAACTTCTCATTCCTGTTAAACATTCTAGCCTTTCATTTCCCACTCACCAGAGTATAGAATCCAGGGCAAATCACACTGTGTGCCTATATTCACCTTTATAACAAATACTTTTGCATGGATATATTCAGTGAAGGTGGGGCCATGATCAAGGGAACCAGAGCTATAAACTACAGAAACCTTTGTAAACAGAAGTGTTAAAGAAGTCAAGAATCAACCAAACAAAAAACATGCAAGTTAAAGCATATTTGGGAAGGCAGGGTTTGTATGTTAGCTAATCCCAGCTCTGCCCATAGTGCCAGGCAAATGATGGAAGGAGGGAGGGGTGGTAAATATATATACATGTGTTTCATGGTCAGTGGATTAACAGATGGGTCATCAATGACTTCCCTCATTTTATACCTGAAGACACTTAAATCCAGAGAGATTATGTAATTTACATAAAATAAAGTCAAGATTAGAACTCAGATCTTCTGACTTCAAACCCACTTCCTGGCACTGTCTAATTAGTGTTTATTAGCACCAACTCACAGACCATCTTCTCTTCTTTCCTTCTACTGCCTCCCTGAGTCACTATCTGTCTCTAGCCACCTAATCCCTATAGCAAAGGAGGCTGATGCTTGCTTTAGTTCATTAAACTGTAAAGGTGGCTGGGACATAAATATTCCAGGATAATTCAAGATTGAGAGTATGACAGAAAGTAAGGGAGCTGGGAAGAGGTGAATAGTATATTGTATAATGGAACCAGAGCATAAGATCATAGAAAAAGAGGTGGAAGAGACCTCATGGGCTATTCCAGTCCAATGCCATCATTTCACAGGTGAATAACTTGAGAATGAGAGAGATTGCAACTTGCCTATGGCTATACAAGTAATAAGTATCAGAGTCAGTGAGGATGTGTAGGGTGTTCAGGGAAGACTACCACCTCTGGTGAGGCTCCTGAGCCCTTTTCAGATCTGCTCATCCACCCAATTCTCCCCCATAACTCCAGAAATTATAACATGTGCAGTGGCCACATCCTGATAAAATCTTGCCAGTACATGGGTTAAATCAGGTAATGATAAGTTTGCAGGATGTCTACACCAAGCAGATGAAGATTTCCCCCAGTGGAATGGGTCAGTGAGCACAATTTGTTTCAACAGCCATGAAAATGGCTGAAGCAAATGCTATGGAGCACTTAGAGCCTCCAAAATCACCCATCACTTCTCATCTTGCTTTTATCCTGACAGTGAACTTTGAGGACTCTGAAAGAGAGAATGAGGCTGACAACTTTGTGCAGTTCTGCCTCACTTAAATCCAATTCATGCACAAGTCAAGACATCACCTATGATATCATTACTCACGTAGGAAAACAAAGGACACACATCAATCAGAGTTAGTATTTGAAACCAAGTCCTCTGACCCCAATCCTCTTTCTACCAAATATTGTCTCCTTAAACTAAAAAAAGAGGGGGTTCAGAAACAATGATTCAGATCTAAAATGATGACATTTGATAGAATGAAATATATGATAGATAAATATGAGAGACAGAGATAAAGAGATAGATAGAGAGAGAGAGAGAGTTTAGTCTAAACCTATGATTTTATAGATTTCAGAAACTCTTAGCTTGAAACTTCTAACCCTAATATCAATTCTACCACCACCCCAAAACCTCAAATATCTGCAATGTATAGTCTTAGAAAATGACTTACCCATAGTTTCCAATCAGAAGGCAGGATTTGAATTCAGCCCTTTATTAATCCAAGGTCAGCCTACTAATAACTGCCATCAAACCTACACTGGTGGTCTCTAACTATCTTGATACCAAGTTGCTATATGATACCTTTCCCCTTTTCTACTTCTAACTTTGGGAATAGTAATAAAATCATCACTAGAATAATAGCACCTCCCAGAATTGTTAAGAAGATCAAATGAGATAATATGCTATCCTTCAAGAAAAAAAAATATGATGGAGATAAATGAAAAATCCTTCACTAAGGTTCAAAAAATCAATTGTACAAATATAGAATTGGGAAGATATTCCTTAATAATAATTTAAGAGAAAAAAACACCGCAGTGTCTTAGTGGACTACATTCTCAATGGAAGTCAGACATGTGTGGCCAAGAAACCTAATGTGAGTTTTATCTACATTGATACAATTTTAATGTGCAGCTAAAGGAGCTGACAGTCCATTTTGCCCTGGACATGGAGCATTGTATCCAGTTATTATGAGTAAGGATAGCCCACATTTTAGAAAGAAAACTGGCAAACTAGAACAAACCTAGACTAGTGAGACCAGGATCCATGAAGAATCTGGAAGCTTAGTCATACAAGATTGGTTAAAAGGACTAAGGAATATTGAACCTAGAGAAAAGAAGGAAAGTACAAGTCAAGACATAGTGGTTAGCCTTAAGAAGGGCTGTTATGTGAGTAGATATTTGGAACTTGTCCCCAGAAGGAAGAAACAATTCCAATGAAGTTAGAGACAGATTTCAACTTCCTGAAATTAGAGCTGTCCAAAAATAATTGGGCTGAGTTCCCTATTCATGAAGGTCATCAAGCTGGATGATGACTTGGTAAAGATGTTGTTGTTTCAGGAAGGAGTTATGCTGGAGGACTTTTTTCTACTTCTAGACTTCTAAGCTCTTCCTTCAACCCTTGAAGCCATCACTTATCCCATCTTATACCTGAGTAAAAGTTTGCAGACTACATATTCATACTTTCTTTTCTGAATTCTAAAAGCAGTTAGTATAGGAATCAATGATCTTGTTAATAGATACTGACCAGAAGTATTGTCTCATCCTTCATCCCTAAATCTTAATCTTGTTTCTCCAGCTAGACCACAGAGGGTTTTGAGCAAGGGTAGGGACCGAAGAGGCTGGGAACTCCTCAACCTGGAGCATATATCCGCCTTTGATGCCTCCTCACCCAAGAATTCTCTGCTTTTTACACTGATGCATTTCCACTGATGAGTTGCCCTTAGGGCCTCCATTTTGGAAACAAATGGTTAAGATTCATTCCTTTCCTGGTTTTATTTCTGATTTTCTCCAACTTGGGCAACTTCTTCCCACCATATCCCACTCTTTTTTGTGTGTTGTCTTTCCCCATTATAAAGCAGTTTATCCCAATTAAATTACTAAGAAATAATTTTATTGAGCTAGAAAAATGATAGCAAAATTCATTTGAAAGAACAAAAGGTCAAGAATATCAAAGGAATTAATGAAAAAAAATGTAAAGGAAGTCTAACAGTACCAGAGTTTAATTTGTATTGCAAGGCAATAATTATCACAACTACTAGCTAAGAAATGAAATGATGGATCAGTGGAATACAGATATATAATATACAGTTGTAAATTATTACTGCAACCTTGCTTTGATAAAAATAGTTAAGTTTTAGGATTAAGAATTCATTGTTTGGTAAAAATTGTTGGGAAAACTGGAAAACAGTTTGGCAGAAACTAGGTATAGACCAATATACCATTTACCTTCAAGATAAAATCAAGTGGATATATGACCTAGAAATAAGGGAGATATTATAAGTAAGTTAGAATATGGAACATATTACCCATCAGACTCATGGATAGGAGAAAAATTTGTTAATAAACAAGAGATGGAGAGCATTGTAAGATATATTCAAAAATTTTGATTTATCAAATTAAAAAGATTTTGTATAAACAAAACCAAAGTAGCCAAAATTAAAAGAAAAGCTGAAAACTGAGAAGAAAATTTTAGAAACAATTTCTCAGATAAAGACCTTATATCTTAAATATACAGAGTACTTTGTCAAATTTATAAGAATGTGATTCATTCACCTATTGGTAAATAATCAAAGGACATGAACAAGCAGTTTGGGAACAAATCAAAGCTATATACAGTCATATGAAAAAATGTTCTAAATCATTATTGATTAGAGAAATGCAGATTAAAACAAGTTTGAAGCACCATCTCATACCTATTAGAGTGGCTAATAAGACAAAAAAGGAAAATGACAAATGTTGAAGGGGATGTGGAAAAAATGAAACACTAATAGACTGTTGGTTGAAATGTGAATTGATCTAACCATTTTGAAGAACAATCTGGAATTAGGCCGAAAGAGTCATAAAACTGTATATACCCTTTGACTTAGCAATTACCACTATTAGGTCTGTCTCCCAAGGTGATCCAGAAAAAAAAGGAAAAGAACCTATATGTTCTAAAATATTTATAGCAGCTCTCTTTGTGGTGGCAAAGAACTGGAAAATGAGGGGATGTAAATCAATTGGAGAAGGATTGAATAAGTTGTATATGGTTGTGATGGAATACTACTGTGCTATAAAAAAAATGATGATGAGCTCAATGGTTTTAAGAAAAACATGGAAAGACTTGCATGAAATAATGAAGAGTAAAACAAGCAAAACCAAGAGAACATTGTGTATAGTAACAGCAATATTGCTTGAAGAGTAACTGAATGACTAAGCTATTCTGAGTAATATGAATATTCAAAACCAACTAGAAAGGATCTATGAAGGAAGATGCGATCTACTTCCAGAGAAAGAATATATCAGATTATATATTATAGTTTCACATATATATTTGTGTCCAAAAGGGCCTCCTCTAATGCAGGCCTGGAATAGAAGAATGGCATAGAAGAAAGGAGACATCTGAAAACTTAAAAAAGAAAAAAAGAAAGAGGAAGGAAGGAAGGAGAAAAAAGAAAGAGAAAGAAAGGAAAGGAGGGAGGAGGGAGGAAGTGAGAAAGGAAGGAAGGAGGAAGAAAAAAGAAAGAAAAAGGAAAGGAAGGAGGGAGGAAGGAACAAAGGTGGGAGGGAGAGAGGAAGGAAGGAAGGAAAGAAAGAAAGAAAGAAAGAAAGAAAGAAAGAAAGAAAGAAAGAAGGGAGGGAGGGTTGAAGGAAGGAAGGAGAATAAAAGAGGAAAGGAGGGAGGGAGAGAGGAACAAAGGGAGGGAGGAAGAGAGAAAGGAAGGAGAAAAAAGAAAGAAAGAGGAAAGGAAGGAGGGAGGAAGGAACAAAGGAAGGGAGGGAGGGAGAGAGAAAGGAAGGAAGAAAAGAAGGAAGGAAGGGTACCCAGAGCTGTTCATGATGCTATCTATCTGACCTAATCAGGCCAGAAGGCAAATTGACTCTTGCCTCCTTAGTCTGGACAGAGCATCTCTTAATGCAGACCAGGATCCCACTGGCTTTCTTGACTTTCTTGGAAGTTCCCCCACACCCCTGCTCAAACTGCCTATCAGCCCAAACAAGTCATAATGACGGAGGAATGATGCTAGTTTTTTGGCTGCTCTTGGGAAGTGACTACAAAGGCATTTCCAAAGGGGAGAGCCAGAAGCATTGGAACAAAGGCAGCATCTTGGGTACAGGTGAGTCATCTTTGAAGGGAAGCTACTTCAAGGGAAGCAGAAGTGACCCCGAGGTTGTGAGATAAGCTCTAAACTTGGAGCCAGGGGCCTTACATTCAAATCCCAGCTCTGAGACATCATCCTGTGTGATCTTGAGCAAATTCTCATTTGTCAAATAATAGCTGGCCTCTCTATAGCTTTCAAGGTTTACAAAAGCACTTTACATGGAATAACTCATTTTATCTTCCCTATAGCCTTGGAAGATAGATAAAATTCTTGCCTTTCTCATTGTAGATCAGGAAACTGTGGCTGCTAGAGATGTCATCTCTACCTTATAAGAATCTGGAGTAGAATTCAAACTCATATCTTTCTGAATCTAAATCTCTCACTCTTTTCAGTGTGGCACCAAGTTGTTTCAGAAAAGGAATTAGACTCAGAGATCTCTGGGGTCCCTTCCAATTCTAAATTCTGTGATCCTACATATAAATTCTGGCCTGCATGGTTCTCTTTTCTTGTTCAATCTTAAGAGTCAACATCTATATTTTGTATGTAAACATGAAGCTTCCAGTATTTAGATTATTTCATGCTTAGCAATTAGCTGGGAAAGATATACAATAACAACAGCTAATTGCTCTAATAACAATAGATCACTTTTTAGGGATGCTTTTTAAGATTTACAGAAGTTTTCTTATGACTCCCCTGTAAGATAGGCAGTGCAAACATTTTTATCCCCATTTGATGGATGAGAAAAGTGAGAATTTCTCAGATACTTTCTAGTTGTGCGATCCTGGGCAAGTTACTTAACCCTATTTATCTCAGTTTTTTCATCTAAAAAATGAGCAGGAGAAAGAAATGGCAAACCAAGAAAATACCGATTGAGTTACAGAGTCAGCCACAACTGAGCAACAATGATGAGGTTGTTGTGAAGCTCAAGCAAGAGAACATATGTCAACTGCTCAAATGTCAACTGTTATTAGGAAACTTGCCTAGAAGTGCTAATGGGGTTTTTGGTTCACAAAGGATTAGATCCTCTACATTTCAGAGAAAAACAGGCTTAGACTCTCTTGGCATTTCATCAGGGAGCTGTGATGGAGAACAGGGTGAAGAGCAGGATTGTCCTCAGTGAGGTCAGGAAATGGAATGGAAAGAAAATGTGTAGCTTTTGAGCCAGGGGATCTGAGTTCAGATTCTCACTCAGCCATTTCCTACTCATGTGACCTCAGACATGTCATCTCTCTGTGCCTCAGTTTCTTTATCGGTAGAATAAGGGGTTTGGATTCCATGATGTCCAAGGCCCTTTCCAGCTCTGAATCTGATGACCACTTACCTAGGGATACTAACTGCCTGAGGAGATTAGCTATGAGATTGGCAAAAGGAAGGAATACCTCCAACATACTCCCTCTCTCCCTCTTTCTTATCCAGCTCTACCATGAATGGGCTTTAAGGCAAATTAGAAGTTGGGAAGGAGAAAGAAAAGTCCGAAAACTGAGGAGAAAAAGGAAAAATGACAAGGATAGAACCCCTGTGATTCAAGGAAACAGCTGTCTCAAGATGGTAGCTCATATGGAAGAAAGGAAATGGCAAATTACTCTAGTATTTTGCAAAGAAAACCCCAAATGGAGCCACAAAGTCAGGCACAATTAAAATGACTTAACAATAATAAACTAACTATTGAAGAGAGACTAGTCTAATGGAGAGAAGTCAAGGAGCCATGTTTGGGTGCAAATATAAGAAAGAACTTTTTGATAATTTGAGCCGCTCAGTGATGGAAATCTGCTTTATAAAAGAGTAAATTGTGAGTCCAAAGGGCTGCCAATAAAATATGCTACTCACATCCTGCCAGACAGGTGATGGACTTAAAATGCAGAATGAAATGTATTTTTGGTCATGGTCAGTATGGGGTTTTGTTTTGCTGAACTATGCATGTTTGTTATGCAGGTTCAAGTTTTCTTTTTTTTTGTTGTTCAATATAAGGGGGTATACCCTTAAGGAGAAATAATTAATGCTTGTAAAATAAGTAAATAATAGATTTTTTAAAAATAAAGAGTTCATTCTCCTCACTGGAAGACTGACTGATTCACTACTATCTATCTATCTGATGAGTTTAGGTGAAATTAAATGACTTGTAAAATCCCTTCTAAACTGGTGAACTAGAATCAGGGTTGGAATAGTCAGTCAGGAAGTAGAAGAAGTAGGACTTAAGCTGGACCTTAAAGATTGGATATATTTTATATCATTTAGAAAGAAGAGGGAAGAATGTTGAAGACCCAAAGAAAGACACAGAGTAAAAAGTGGGATGGACAGTACATGTAAAAGATAGGATAAAATCTGTTGAGTACCCTGAATGCCAGACTGGAAAATTTGGACATTATCCTGAAGAGCCAATTAGATGGCATTGGAGATAGTATACAAGCTACAATCATGAAGACTTGGGTTCAAATTCAGGATCATATACTTATTGGCTATATTGTTCTGCACCAGTCAACCTCTGTTTGCCTTATTTTCCTCATCTGTAAAATGAGAATGGGAAGCTAGGTGGTACAATAGAGAGTCAGGAAGACCTGAGTTCAAATCTGACCTCAAGCATTTGAGGTCACTGTGTGACCCTGGGCAAGTCACTTAACCCCGTTTGCCTCAGTTTTCTCCTCTGTAAAAATAGCTGGAGAAGGAAATGGCAAACCATTCCAGTATCTTTGCCAAGTAAACCCCAAATGGGATCACGAGGAGTCAGACAAAATGAAATGACAAATGACAAAAATAAGGGTAATAATAGCCCTTACCTCTAAGGATCATGATGAGGATAAAATGAGATGAACTTTGTATAGCTCCTGGCCCACTGCCTGACACAAAATGGACATGATAAAAATTGTTGGTATTGTTATTATTACTTTTTTTCTCCAGAAGATCCACTGAAGAAAATGTCTTCACCTCCTGGAGGAGCCACTGAAGATTCTTTAGGGAATGGAATTGACTTAATAACATTGTATTATAAGACAAAAAACATTTAACCACTGGGGGCACTGCTAGCCACTTGCCTGATCTTGTTCAATGTAAGAAATAGGCACAGAGTCCTATAATTGCTCCCCAGCAGTTATGACTTAACAATAATACCAGGGGACATTTGGAAGGGAAGGCAAAACTCTATATGGTTCTAGGAGCACTAACTTCTTCTGTCCCCTACCTCTGCCCGTTCTGTGACTGAGAGCAGTGTTGATTTTTTATTGTTATAAATAATGTGACAGGAACTGACATTTTTTTATTTGTACCCCAGCCTCCAGTACGGTGTCAGACACATAGTTGGGTCTTAATTAATACTTCTTAGAACTTCTATTTTGAACTAAATTTATAGCACCTCAATTTTTCCCATTTCCTGAGCAAAGAGAACAACTCTGATTCCTACATGCACTTCCTACCTTGGCCTCCGACCAGAGTTTGAAGCCCCAAAGACAAATGCTTCATGTTCATTTTGTCTCTTTGGGTCCAGTATGGCCTGAGCACAAAGCGGGAAAGCACATGGGGAGCCAGCTCAGGGGAGAATGTTCAGCTGAACATATGGAGAAAGGTGAGCAGATGGTCTGGACCTGGGGGACAAGGTTCTCTCCAGGTCTTTGATAATCTGAGTAGGGGTGTGTGTAATGTACCTTATGCTTTCCATTCCCAAGATCCGGGGGAGTTAGGGGAGCTGCTCTCCAGCCCAGAGACATAGAGAAGAGTTCAAGTAGACTCCGTTTTCCAGGCTGAGTCTGGAACTTTAGAAACAAATAGAATACAATCCCATAAACAGCACCACAGAAAGCACTGTCCTAAATTCTAGAAAGGCCTTCATGGCTCCCCACAAAAGAGGAAGAGCTTTTCACTAAACTAAGTGTCAGTCTCTCTAAAGAGATTATACTGGTACCTGAAATCCTCCAAACAGGTGCACATTTTCAGAAGCTAAGGTCCTCTTCTTTTCTCCTTCCCTCTCTCTTTCCCCCTCTCCTTTTATTTCTTCCTCTCCCCCTTTTTCTTTCCCTCTCCCTCTCTACATCCCTCTCCCCTTTCTTCTCCCTCTCCTTTTCTCCCTCTCCCTCTTCTTCCCTGTCTCTCTCCCTCTCCTTCTTCTTTTCTTCCCTCCTTCTCTCCATTCTCTGCATTTACTCCCTCTCTCTATCCTTCTTCCCCTCTTCTTCCTCTCCCTTTTCCTTCTCCTTCTTCACCTCTCCCCATCTCATTCCCCTCTTTCTCCATCTCCTTCTCCTTCTTGCCTTTCCTCTTTTTCCTTCCCTCCTTCTCTTTCTCCCCCTCATTTCCCCTCTTTCTCTCCTTCCTTTCTTTCCTCTTCCCTTTCTCTGTCCTTTTTGTTCTTTTCTCTTCTCTCTTCTCTTCTCTCCTCTCTTTCTTTTTTCATCTCTTTTCTTTTCCCCTCTGCTTGTCCATCTGTCATTTTCCTTTCTCAAGTCTTCCCTCATCTTCTTCCCCCTCTTCTCCAAAATGAAAGGCAGAAAGATCTGGATTCAAATCCTGCCATAAATACTTACTAGGTACATGAGACTTAAGTGCTCTGTAACTTTTCTCATCTATGGAATGAGAGGGGGGTGAATTCAGTGGCCTCCAAGATCCCCTCTACTTCTAAATCTATACATGCTGTGGTTCCCCCTTCCCCTTCTGTTTCCTCTCTCTCTTCCTCCCATTATTTTTCTCTCTGCATCTGTCTCTATCCTCTCCCTCCCTCTCTCTGTCTCTCTGTTTTTCTCTCTGCCTCTGTCTTTCCCTCCCTCCCTCCCTCCCTTGCTCCCTTCAATCTTCTTCTCTCTCCCAATCCTCTCCCCACTGTAGACAACACCCTTCCCCAAAGGAGAGATTAACCCCCCTCCCCAGTCCTTTTGAGGCATTCCCATGAGTGGAGGAGATCACATTGGTATTTTGGGATCTTCATAATAAATTTAAGAACTCAATTTATTGTTCCATATTTTCCTGTTGAAAGGAGACCAACACAGTCCTTGATTGCATTTCCTCTCCTGGCTTTTATCAGCTGGCACGGGTTCCTGTCTAGTTTCAAATTGGTTTGCTTGTTTGCATCTTGTTCTCTCCACGTCCTTTACACGTTTGTTCCTATCAGCGTGTCTTAGAGGAGGAACTGCCTGTGTAATTCCCTTGCTCCGTGATTCAGCCTAATATCGTGCTAGGCAAGGCTTTGTGACAGTGGAGGTGAGAACAAGCGATGTCCCAGAAACCTCTAGTCCCCAGCCACCTGCTAGGGTCCAGTGAGGCAACAGGACCCAAGTACCCAGGAGATCAGCCCCCTCTGATCCATCAGGAATCGTCTCCCTCCTTTCCTGCTTCATGCTCAGTCTTTATTCACTGGCACCCTAAAGCTCTTGGTGGTGAGACTCTTGTGTCTCTGTACCACTTGTTATTGTTGTCATTGTTCCTCGTGTCTAACTCTTTGTGACCCCATTTTGGGTTTTCCTGGCAAAAGTACTAGACTGGTTTGCCATTTCCTTCTCGAGCTTATTTTATAGATGAGGAAACTGAGGCAGACAGGGTGAAGTGACCAGTTCAGAGTCACATAGCTAGGAAGTCTTTGAGGCTGGATTTGAATTCAGGAACATGATTCCAAGCCCAGTGATTTATCCACTTTTTATCACTGTTGTTAGTCTATACACAAGGCTTCAAGCTACCCTGGTACTTCTATTCTCTTGGCCTAAGCCCAGTATCATCTTTCTTTCTGTCTCCTAAGTCAGAGAATGGGTTTTTCCAGCCAGATTTTCACCTACCTCTCTCTCTCTCTCTCTCTCTCTCTCTCTCTCTCTCTCTCTCTCTCTCTCTCTCTCTCTCTCTTCTCTCTCTCTTTTCTCTATATCTCTTTCTGTCTCTATCTCTCTCCTTCCTTCTCTCTTTGTCTCTGTCTCTCTCCTTCCTTCTCTCTGTGTCTCTGTCTCCATCTCTGTCTCTCTGTCTCTGTTTCTCTGTCTCTCTCTTTCTCTCTCTCTCTTTCCTCTCTCTCTCTCTTTTCCTCTCTCTCTCTCTCTCTCTCTCTCTCTCTCTCTCTCTCTCTCTCTCTCTCTCCCTCCCTTTCTCTGTCTTTCTCTTTCTTTCCCCTCACATCCCAGCCCTCCTTCTCCCATCTCTAGGCCTTCTTGTTCTCGGGATGCTGCCATCTCTGAAATGTTCCCCTTCCTCATCTCCATCTCTCAGAAATTCAAGCTCCCTTCAAGGCTCAGCTCAAGTACCCCCTTAGCTCTTTTCAGATTGCTCCAACTGCTAATGTCTTCCCCTAAAATACCTTATATCCATACTACATATGCAAATTTTATACGTGGTGACCCAAAAGTCAGCACAGCTTTAAACTTTAATACTTTGAAACTTTTGTCTTTTTTTTAAATTTAAGTTTTAATACCTTAAAACTGAACTAAAATTTTTGGTACACTGTATCTACCTCTACATGTATGTTTTGCTTCTGTGGGTAGGCTTTAAGGTCATTAGGGCAGGGACCTTTGTCTTTTTATCTTCAGTGCTTTAACATAATGCCTGGAGTTTAATAAATGTTTATTGATTGATTGAATTTTGGAATTTTGGAATTGATTGAATATTTAGGGAGAAATTTTGATACATATTTCAATAGTTCCATGGTTTCTTAAATGAGTGGTCCCTCTACCATAAAGATCACAGCCCCTCCTTATCTTCTCATTTTTTGAGATTTTGGTCCCTTTTTTAAAAGAACCTTGAGTTATGAATTCTCTCTTTCCCTTCCTCCTCTCACCCTTCCCTGAGATGATAAGCAATTTGATATAGTTTATACATGTGTAACCATGCAAACATATTTCCAGAGTGAAGATTCCAATTCATGCTCTGCCCCCGCACTCTAATTTTGACCAAATCACTTAACTCTAGACCTCAGTTTCTTCATCTATAAAATAAATAGGGAGATTTTAAAATTAATTAAAATTAAAATGTATTCAATTTAATTAAAAATTAAAAAGCAAACATTTATGTCCTACTTACTGTGTGACCAATAAATACAGTGATAGGCAGCTGGGGCAATTTAAAATTAGGATAAAAGTGGGCCTCGATCTTTATAGAGTTTATAATTTAATCAAGGGGATAAGACACAACTATACAATTTCACATGGTTAGAAGGATGCACAACAAAGTGCTCTTTGAATTCTAGTATGTCCTGATTATAACATTCTCTAGAGGAACTAGAAATTTTCATTTCTTTTAGAGGTAAATAAGCTAAATGGAGAATATTGGACTGGTGAAGATCTCAGCGACTGATCCCTGCTTTCACTTTCTAGGTTTCCGAGGCTCATGCAAGGGAAGGTAATGCAAGCTTTCGGCCACAATGCATCAGGATAATACAGGGATTTCCAATTCCCAGAGTGCTCACACAGGGGAGGAGAACTTGACTCTGTTGAATTCACTCTGGGCATTTGCTGTGAAGGGATGTTCTTATTTAAAATGTCTGCTCCTGGCCTCTACCTTCCAGAAATCCTAGTCCCCAGGCCACAGATCGTCCCTACTGTCTGAGCCAAATTGTTCTTCTGGTCTACACCATCAGACAGATGTTCTAGGCCACCCGACTGAGTTCTGGGCCAGAGGGTTTTGTCTATTCCAGATGCTCTCAGTCAGCATCAGTAGATGAGTCACCTGCTCAGTGCCCATCGCCGGAGCCGGTTCTGATGCCTTGTGATAGGAACTGCCCGTGCTGGGGGCAATAGACTCGGACACCCTGCCCAGTCCCTTACTCCCAGGAGCCTCCTCCTAGTTCAGGCCAAGAAAGACAGCTGTAGAGAGGGAGAAAACATAGCCCAGCTCCCTCATTTTACAGATGAGGAAACTGAGGATTAAAGAGAAGTGACTTGTCCAAGATAAATAGCAGTCAGGATCTGAACCCAAAACACCCAAATCCAAATCTAGTGTTATTTCTATGGAGCAACACTATTCCGAGAGCCCAGATCTACCCATTAAACAGGTTTCCCAGGAAGCAGCCAAGTTGTGGCAGAAACAAGACAGACCTGGTTTCTACTCCCACTTCCAATGCTTACCAGGCTCATGACCCTAAACATGTCATTTATGAGGTTCTTTGAGGTCTCAGTTTTCTCATCTTGGAAAAGGGAAGAATAATGCATGTCATGGGGCATCTAGATGGCACAGTAGGTAGAGTGCTCATCCTCAGGAGTTCAAATCCATTCCCAGACACTCACTACCTGGGCTCTGGGTAGTAACTACTATCACTAAGATTCATTAGAGGAACTTTCACCTGCCCTCTCTTAAGAATCAGAAGGCTGGAACAGAGAGTCCTCCATCTGTGGTTCTTCATCTGTGAGATGACTTTGGGCAAATCCATAAAATGGGGATAATAAGACTTGTGGCACTTCTCTTTCTGGCCTGTTCTGAGGGTCAAAAGAAATGATGGATATGAAAGTGTCTAATGACTCTTTGACTAATTGGTGTTCATTATGGCCCGGACCCAGATCAGCAACAGGCTGAATGGTGAATGATAAAGACCTGCCAACTGAAGAAATCACGATAACACTAGTAATAGTCGACAAGAGTCAGACTTTACATTTAGGATCTCAATTGAGCCTCTTAATGATGTTTTTTTCTATTTTACCTTAGTAGGAAAGGAGCTGCCATATTCTGAATCCTTAGCACTAATAATCATAGGTGCTACTTGGAGACGCGGTGGATAGAGAACCAGCCCTAGAGTGAGGAAGATCTGAGTTCAAAAACAGCATCAAACACTTGATACCTCTCTCTCTCTCTCTCTCTCTCTCTCTCTCTCTCTCTCTCTCTCTCTCTCTCTCTCTCTCTCTCTCTCTCTCTCTCTCTCTCTCTGTCTCTCTCTTTCACACACACACACACATACACAAACACACACATACTAGATAATCCCAGAGGACAAAGTACCAGCATCAAGGAAGGGGGAGAGAAAGCAGAGAGTGGGGGAGAGATCTTCCTCTGAAAGGAAGGAAAACCTCTATGTGCCAGGAACTGTGCTAAGTAATTTATAAACAAACTATCTCATTTGATCCTCACAAGAATCCTGGGAAATAGGTGCTGTGATTATCCCCATTTTATGTATGATGAAACTGAGGCAGTCAGACATTAAGGCACTTGCCCAGAGTCATACAGCTAGTAAAGATCTGAGCATAAATTTGAACTCAGATATTTCTGATTCTAGATTCAGCTCTCTGTCTCTCCTTGATGTCAAAGCTTCTTAAATTGTAAAGAATTCTTAAATTCTTAAATTGGGGCAGCTAGGTGACGCAGTGAATAGAGCACCAGCCCTGAAGTCAGGAGGACCTAAGTTCAAATCTTGCCTCAAACACTTAATACTTCCTGGCTGTGTGATCCTGGCCAAGTCACTTAAACCCAATTACCTCAGCAAAAAAAAAAAAAAAAAGCAAAAAATTTTGTGGGTCATGGCCCTTATGGGGTCTCATAACTGAATGTAGGGGTCATGAAATTATGATTTATTATCAGTCAAGGTTTGATTTGAATTACTATTTTATACATCTATATATGTAGCATTGCACACACAAAAAATTTCTTGGGTAAAAAGGTTAGAAATGGAAAAAGTTTAAGAAGCCCTGCTCTCTACCACCAAGTAATTTTGGTTGAGGGAGGGGAAGACTTTGGAGCTTGGGAAATCAGGAAAGATCTCACGGAGAAAGGAGCCTTTGAACTGAGCTTTGAAAGAAACTAGGGATTGTAAGAGATGAACAGCAATATTGTTCAAAGAGTAACTGTGAATAACTAAGCTATTTTGAGTTATATGAACTTTCAAATCAACTACAAAGGACTTATGAAAGAAAACTTCCAGAAAAAGAACTGATGTATGGAAGCATGAATTGTATGGTTCCATCTCTATATCTGCATCAAATGTTGGCCTTCTCTAATGTGTAATTGGGAAAGAAACAATTTGGAACTCAACATGTAACCAAATAAATAAAATTTAAAATGAAATAAGGAGAGATTTCAGGCATGGGGGACAGACAGCCTATGCTAAGATGCAGAGCTGTGGTAGATGGAGGATCAAGGGTGAGAAATAGCCAGAAGGTCAGTCTGGATGGGCTGAAGAATTGGTGAATGAGAGTAATGTGAAATAAAACTGGACTAGAAGGTCAGAGCCAAGTTGTAATGGGGAGTTATTGAACTTTCTTGACTAAGAGAGTGACCTCCTCTGCCCTGTGCTTCAGGAAAATCATTTTAACACCTATGTAGGGAAACGCTGGGGTGGAGAAGGGGATCCTACTTGTCCAGAGCTAAGCAGAAATTTGAGGAGAAACCTTTGCCTTGCCCAGCCCTGCCTGTCTCTCCCCCTCTCCCCCCACAGATAATAACAATAATGAGCTAACATTTGTAGCATCTACTATGTACTAGGCACTGAAGCATTACCTGGGTGGAGTGTCCCTCTGTCTCATTCAGATCACTGGGAGCTTTCTTTCCCCCTAAGAAGCATCAAGACAGGATGAGAGAGAATGGCTCAGACTTATCTCTCTGGTACCTGGAGGAGGAAAGGAAGGCAGCAATTAATCGTACAAGGGCTGCCATTTGTGCCGCTTGGGCTGAGATAAAAAGTTTAATTATCCCTAAGCCCTAATACAAATTAATTAGCCTCCCATATTACTAGGGTAAGCGGCCTGTCCCTGCCTCGGCTTAGGCAGCACTTTGGATTACCGAAGATACCAGAATGGATTCCCAGGCGGAGGAGAGCCTGGGGGCCATCCCTTGTTGCAAATTGGAGGCTTGGACCTCAGACTTGGTGTCCTGACTGGGCATCAGTCTCTGCTGGCTCTGCTTTGTGAGGGGTCCATGTCCTGATCCCCAAGAGCCCCTTTTACTCTCCTTCACTTTCAAACATCATTATCAGAAAAGACTCATTTTCTTGGGGAAGGACTCAAGGCTGCATGCTAAGATTCTTCCAGGAGGTCTATCTTTCTCCATGGAATTCTCCACTTTTCATTATTTTTCCTGATCTTTCTTCTTTTTCCTTTTTCCTTTTCTGTTCCTTTTATCTGGCTGGGCAAGGATAGAACTGAAAATTGGACCTACATCAGGGTATGATCTGGATAAATGCCTCAGTGACCCCACTCCTATCCAACCATTTTGAAGAGAAACCATTGGGGGCTGGGTTGGCCAATGATGGTGAGAGATAAGAGGATTGTATTATATTTATATACCAAGCCAAGCATGATATAATGAGGAAAGAAATGGATCTGGAGTAAGAGAACCTCACAGAACTGGAGAATGGGAAGGGACTCCAGTCATGTGGTCCAATCGTTACTTGAACAGTTCTGGCAATGTACCCTCCAGGTCTTGTTTGAATACAGTCTTCGCTACTGTGCAGGAATTTTGCCACCTGTCATCCACATCCAGGAAAATACAGTCTCTTCTAGTTCTTCTACTTTCCTCCACATTTAAAGTCCTACCCCAAGAACTCCTCTTTGCTTTAACCTTTCCATAGGTTTCCTCCCCAGACTTTCTTTCCTAAAACACTTGCTCCTGTTGCTGCCGTTTCAGGGTTTTCAACATCTCTTCCTAGGAAGGCTGATCATAGGGTCAGTGATCCATACACAAAGGCACCTCTGACTGCCCAGGGTACACTGCAGGACTGCTATTTTGAGCTTAGGTTGTTCTCAGGGGTGAATTAACCCATGCTTAAGAGAAGAAGCTGGGTTAAGAGGTGGGACTACAGAGTTCAGATCCTGGAGATTTAATACCAAGTCTGTGCAGAGAATTGTGGGTGTGTGGCCACCATACCACAGGCTAAATGGGAAAGGGAGCCAAATTAAGTGTACTAAGGAATTAGGGAAGGGGTGGTGGGGTGATGAGGAGAAATAGAATCTACAGAGAAGGGAATAATTCAATAATGTTTTCTTTCAATTTTTTAAAATTACCAAACATCTTCACCACCATTAAGGGGAAAAAAAACTTGCAAGAAATATACATAGAAAAATAAAATAGATTTCCACATTGGTCAGGTTCAAAAATGTGTTTTATTCTACATCTTGAGTCTATTATCTCTCTGGTGATCCAGAAATAGAGAGTATTCTTGATTCTGATTAATCACAGTGCTGATCAGAATTCTTAAATCTTTCAAGATTTTCTTCCTTTTCTTTTTCTTTTAACAATGTTGCTATTATACAAATTGTTCTCCAGATTCTTCTCAATTCATTCTGAATCAGTTCATACAAATCTTCTGAGAATTTCCTAGAAAAAACAAATTATGATATGTGAATGTCAGGGATACTTCCTCACTGCAACGTTGAGAAGCGATTCAAGAAGATAGAATTTAATCTTGACCCCTTCCCAGAGGCAACTGGGTAACAGTGGAAGGTATATCTCTGGAGTCTGAGAATCTGGATTCAAATCCTGGCTGTGCCATTCTGGCCCTGGGACTTTGCACAAATCACATGACTTTTCTAAACTTCAGTTTATTCATCTGTAAAGTAAGAAGCCTGGATTAGACAATTCCTGAATCCCAGGATTCCAGAATTTTAGGGATGGGAGAAGGCAGACTGTATACCCTAAATTAGGTATTACTGTCCACCAAAGGTAGAAAGGATTCCTCTTTTAATACAGGTGTATTTGATCTGGGGTCTGTGGATTAATTTCAGGGGGTCTACAAACTTAAAAGAGAAAATATTCTTTATTTTCACTAATTTCTAATTGCAGTTTAGTATTTCCTTCAATAATTTTAAAACATTCTTCTGGCATGGGTTAGATGTCAAAAGGACCCATAACACCAAAAAGGTGAAAAACTTATATCATAACATGTAATTTGGCTTAGCACAAAATAAATAAAATCCTCACATGTCACAAAGAAGAGTATTTTCTGCCATTAAAAATATTAACAAGGTCCCCTTCACTTCTTCATCTCCATTTCTTGGCAGACATAGGGGGATTTACAGGTACGGAAGGCTACATGCATTGTCGAGTTAGTTTGTTGAATTGTTTTTTCTTTCTTTTTAAATTCTTTATTACAAGGGATTGCCTTCTGAAAGGCAGTGTGGGAAAAGATAGAAGAAGGCACTTCAGCTGCATTTTACACATTGCGATTCATTTGCTTGAGATTAAAAGTTTTAAAAATAACTTTAGTCATAATGATGTTGAATATTAAATTTACAATAAATTCTTTTAAAAGTGAAAAAGAAAGGCAGCATGGGGAGGATATATTGGGAAATATAAGTGATACAAAAACAGTATCCTAAAAGTGTATTTTTCTTTTTTCTTTTCCTTTAATTTTAATAGTATATTATTTTTCCAGTTACATATAAAGATGGTTTTTAACATTCATTTTTATAAGATTTTGAATTCCAATTTTTTTCTCTTCCCTTACTTACCTCCTCCCTGCCCATGCTAGCAATCTGATATATGTACATTCATTTTTAACATATTTCCATATGAGTCATATTAGGGAAGAAAAATCAGAACAAAGGAGAAAACCATGAGAAAGAAACAAACAAAAGGAAAAAAGATAAAAATAGTATGCTTCAATCTGCATTCAGTCTCCACCGTTCTTTCTTTGGACACAGATGGCATTTTCCATCCAAAGTTTATTGGAACTGCCTTGGATCACTGAATTGTTGAGAAGAGCTAAATCTAACATGATTAATCATCACATAATCTAACTGGTGTTTAAGACGTTTTCCTAGTTCTGCTCACTTTACTTAGCATCAGTTCATGTAAGTCTTTCCAGGCTTTTCTGAAATCAGCCTGTTCATCATTTCTTTTAGAATAATAGTATTCCATAACATTCATATACTGCAACTTATTCAGCCATTCCCCAATTAATGGACATCCACTAATTTTCCAATTCTTTGTCACCACAAAAAAAGAGCTTCTACAAACATTTTTGTGCATCTGGGTCCTTTTCCTTCATTTATAACCTATTTGGGTTACAGACTCAGTAGAGAAACTGCTTGATCAAAGGGTATGCACAGTTTGATAGACCTTTAGGCACAGTTCCAAATTGCTCTCCAGAATGGCTGAATCAGTTCACAACTCTACCAACAATGCATTACTGTCGCAGTTTTTCCATATCCCCTCCAACATTTATCATTTTCTTTTCCTGTCATCTTAGGAGTAAGGTAGTATCTCAAAGTTGTTATAATATGCCTTTCTCTAATTATAGTGATTTAGAGCATTTTTTCATATGGTTTTAAAATTTTTTTAAAAAAATATGCTTCTTGTTTCCTTGTAGACAGCTGCCTTTTCTTAATTCCTGCCCTGGTTGGAAGGAACTTTCAGAACTAATAGAGGTCAACAAGACTTGGCCTTTTCGCTCAAGCTTAAAATTTAATAGAAGTAGTTGGAAAGTGCACAAGTGATTATAAGACAAGTTAAAACAGGAAAGTCCAGAGGGTAATGAAAGATGTGAGGAGGCTATATATGAAGGCTTTATGGATGAGGGCAAACTTCAGCAGGACCTTGAAGGAAGTAAAATATTTCAATAGGTAGAGGTTTGAGGGACAATCAACCTTTTTATCTTCCCTTATATGACTTTCTTCAGCTGTCAGCTCAAATCCCATATATCCAAGAGGCCTGTTCCTATGATCTCTCCCTCTCTAATTCATTGCTAATTCTTTCCCTTCTCAGATTACCTTTCATCAACTCCATATATCTTGTATCTCCCTACTTATTCAAATATTGTCTTCCCCATTAGATTAGAAGCTCTTTGAAGACAGGAACAAATTTTGCCCCTCCTTATATCCTCAAATGCTTAGCAATGGCTGACATACAGTGAATATTTGCTATAAATATTTCTTGACTTAATTTTATAACTTAAGAGTTATTAAAATGTTTATTGAGTTAATTTTATAATTTATAAGTTATATAAATGTTTCTTGACTTAGTTGGAATACAAATACATGGAAGTATAAGAGATCAAGACTAGATTAGGAAACATTTTGGCTGAAAGCTGCATTAAGTGAAGGGGAGTCATGTGAAATAAGGATAGAAAGGGAATCATATCAAGGAGGACCTTTACTGACAGGCTGAATGATTTGTATTTTATATTGTAAGCAATGGGAAGCAAAAGTTTTAGTACTAGAGACTGATATTAAGAAGGTACTAAAATTAAAACTCACTTTACAGGTGAGTTAAAAGAAGCCTAGAGTGACCAAATGGCTTGGACTTGAACCTAGATCTCCTGATTATAAATTCAGTGTGATATAAAGGATGGAGGAGAGAGAGGAGAGGTAGGAAGACTAGCTGGAGATTACGACTGTGGTCCACATGAGACATAACCAAGACCTGAACTAGAGGGGTATCAGTAAGAACAGTCAAGGAGAGACAGATGGTGAACTGCCCCAGGAGGTCGCAGGATCCTCTTTACTGAAGGTTTGCAAGGAGAAGTTGGATGACCCATTCTGTGTAATGGGTTCTCATTCAGGTACCAGATGGGCACTACTGCCCCTTCCAACTCTCAGATTCTGTTATTCTTTGATATTATGAGCTTGGAATAGAAGAGACTTAACAATTCTTTGGTCATGGAAGAGGGGAAAATCCCAGATAATGCTGAGTAGGAGAAAGTCATTACCATCAATGGAATAGTCAAATTGGAAGGAAAGATGAGTTACTGTGTAACCTTGGATAAGACCCTTAACTTTCCTACAGCCTTAGTTTCCTCATCTGCAGAATAAGCGGTTTTGACTAGATGTCTGTCAAGGTCTCTTCCAATCCAATGATATTCTTATGAGTGCAGCATTGAAGCACAGTGAACTTGAGGTACTAGAGCATGATCAAGGTGAAGATATCTCTCTACCAGACATTCTGGACAAGTGGTCATTCAGTTTTCAATGGCAGGGAGATGCTGCTGCTGCTACTGCTATTACTACTACTACTACTATGTTATTTCTACTTCTATTATTATTATTGCTATTCCTCTTATTACTACTACTGTTACTATTACTATTGTTACTACTATTATTACTATTGTAGTTGCTGCTACTATTATTACTACTACTGTAGTTGCTGCTACTACTATTGCTACTACTATTACTACTACTGTAGCTGCT
Organism: Sarcophilus harrisii; assembly: GCF_902635505.1. NCBI lineage: Eukaryota > Metazoa > Chordata > Mammalia > Dasyuromorphia > Dasyuridae > Sarcophilus > Sarcophilus harrisii. Next base: position 414,076,975 of record NC_045429.1, on the reverse strand, counting down.
GCTACTACTATTGCTACTACTATAGTATTGCTACTACTATTACTGTTACTGCTGTTGCTATTACTACTGCTGCTATTACTACTGCTGCTGTGGCTACCACTACACTACTGCTACTATTTTTACTGCTATTCATTTTGCTACTACTACTGTTACTACTGCCACTATTACTACTATAACTGCTGCTGCTGCTACTACTACTACTACTACTACTATATTATTTCTACTTCTATTACTATTATTACTATTCCTCTTACTACTACTACTGTTACTACTACTATTATTACTATTGTAGTTGCTGCTACTACTATTACTACTACTGTAGTTGCTGCTACTACTATTACTACTACTGTAGCTGCTGCTACTACTATATTATTGCTACTACTATTACTATTACTACTACTGTTTTTACTACTACTCCTATTGCTACTATTACTGGTACTGCTATTACTATTACTGCTATTGCTATTACTACTGCTGCTGCTGCTACCACTACACTATTGCTACTATTTTTACTGCTATTCATTTTGCTACTACTACTGTTACTACTACCACTATTACTACAGCTGCTGCTGCTACTACTATGGCTGCTACTACTTCTTTATTGCTACTACTATTATATTTACTGCTACTATTAACTTCTCCCATTACTACTCCTATTACTACTTGTAGTATTACTATTCTAATAATAATAATAATTGTGTTGTTGTAGTTGTTCAGTCATTTTACTCATATCTGATTCTCTTGACCCATTTGGGTTTTCTTGGTAAAGATACTGAAGTGGCTTGCCATTTCCTTCTTCAGCTCATTTTACAGATAAAAAAACTGAGGCAAACAGGGTTAAGTGACTTGTTTAGGATCACAAAGCTAGTAAGTGACTCCAGATCAGGTACTCTGTGCATTATGGTGCCATCTAGCTGCCATCATCATCATCATCATCATCATCATCATAATGTCAACTAATAATATTTGATACATACATTCTTTATGATTTGCAAAGCATATACATTTAATCATTTGTTTGTTAAAGCTGTGTGAGATAAGTACTAGTATTATTATCATCTTTCTGTTTAAGATGAAACTGAGGCTCAAAGAGACTAGATTACTTTTCCAGGATCACACAGGTAGAAAGCATCAGAATTTGAATCCAGTTTTCTCCTGATTCTAAAGTCATTGCTTTTACAATACTATTTTATACTGCCTTTACAACACCCTCATTGAGTAAGCTATGTATTTCCAGACATGGAGAAAGGTCTTCCTTATGGGGAAAGCAAAGTCAGCCTCCCTCAAACTTCCCCACATTGGTTCTGTGGCTTCCTTCTAGAAGAATACAAAGATAAGTCCAAAGTGGGTGGCTAGGTAGCAGAATGGATGGAGTGCTGGACTTGGGCACAGGATGGCCCAAGTTTGAATCCAGCTTCAGACACTTAGGTTTGTGAGCTGGGCTTGTTACTTAATCGGTCTCTGTTTTATCATCAGTAAAATGGAAGTAATAACAGCATCCAACCTGCAAAGCTTATTGTCTAGATCAAGTCAGATAACAAATATAAAAAGTACTTTTTATGAGGTGACTATAAATTTATATAAAAGTAGAGAGAGCCTAAACCTCTGATCTAGTATTGTCAGACTAGCCCTTGATTCTGTAGTGGTTGAGCTGTGCGTTTGGGAAATAGGGATGATGATAATAATAGCTAGTATCATCCTAAGTGCTTTACAAGTCTTATCTCATTTGATCTTCCCAGCAATCCAACAAGTTAAGAGTTATTATTATCTCCATTTTACAGTTGGGGAAACTGAGGTAGACAGTGCTTAAGTGACTTGCTCAGGATCATACAGATACGAAGAGCTTGAGGTGGGATTTGAACTCAGGTCTTCCTGATACCAGAGCCAATGATCTCACCACTGTGTCACCTAACAGTGGTGCTCTGGGTCTGATATTTAGCATAGTTTTTCCTGTATTTATGAGTTTATGTTTTTCTGGAGTTTGTGTGTTCCTGGTTAAAACCTTCTACTTTGGCTGTGTCTATGATACTTGAGACCTTATCCCAGCTTGCACCAGTTACCTGGGCATTGATGACTGATCATAGTATTTCTCAAGAACTATCCTTCTATTTCAAAACCTTTTCTTTCTCTACAATGTGTATCAGAGTAGGAGATCGGAGCCATCGTCTGGTGGGATAAGCAGATGCTTGTAAGCTTTAGCCGTGTCTTCTTGCATGTCATCCCATCTCTTTGGACTTCAACATCTTCATCTACTAAACAAAGTGGGGGTTGTACCAGGTGATCTCTAAGGAGATGACCCATTCCATGACTCTAAGTAAAACTGGGCTTCTGGAAAACAACAGATTTAGTTCCAAATCCCTTTCACCCAGTTCCAAAGGACTCTTCATTCTTTGGTTGTAGTTGGTTGTATAGAACATGGCTCAACAAACACGACTTTCGTTCGGGTTGTTCAGGATATTTTTATTAAACAGCAGTGTTCGCCTTGGTGATGTTTGTGGTCACAGGATTTAACCCGGTGTTTGTTTTCAGAGATAGTGCCCAGCAGAAATCTCACTTTTCCAGTAGACTTTAAGTACTTCAAGGATCGGGATGATTTTTCATCTTGACTGTAGTCACAGTTTGCACAGTACTTTATTCCTTATAGGGAATGATCAGTTCACTCTCCCAGCCCACAAAGGACACCACATCTCCCCATACATCCTCCCTCTTGCCAGACCTGATGCCAAGGGGCATCCTGGCACAGCTCCAGAATCTAAGTTTAAAAAAAAAACAACAGCAGCCAAAAAATTAACCAAACCCAGCAGCAGCAAATACAATTACTATCAAAAGCCTGCCCTGACTTCCCTTGGATAGGGAGGCAGGGAAGGGGGAAGAAGGTGATTCCCAAATTAGGTTTGTTGACTCTGTTTTGTCTTGTGGGGCTCAGAGTTGAAGGTACAAAGTTGAATAACTGTCAGGATCAAATGCGATGATTTATCGCCAGTCAGAGGAAGCTCAGAACAACAACACAAAATTCAGCAAAACCTCTGTTTGCCAAGTGCTTGGTGTATGGGAGGCACTGAGCTAGGCACTTGAGATGCAAAGGCATTGATGACACAGGCCTTGCCATCATGGAGCCTAACAGTTTCACAGGAGTGGGGGGTGGTAAAGGAAAAGGGATGTAGAGGGAGGAGGAAATAGAAAAATATTCTTACCTATACATGGATAAGTAAAAAGGAAGTATCAAGTATCCAAATAAAGTGTCATGAAAATTGGAGGAGACAGATCATTTCCATCTGAAGGGGAGGAAGTCAGAGAAGGTTTCCTGGAAGAGATGGCACATGATTCAGGCTTTGAAAGCAGGGGGACTTTAACCCTTTGTACCTATAGCACAGCCCCCCACACCTGATATTTATATTTAGATTTGGAAGGGACTTCCGAGTCCATCTAATCTAATTTCCTCATTTTACAGATAGCTTATCCAAGGTCATACAATAAGTAACAGAGTCCAGATTTGAATCTGGGCCAAATCCAGTGCCCTCTCTATGGTGTCATTTTGCATTCCTCTAACTACTGTCTAGCTGGTGCAACGTTAGAACACTGCACATGGAGCATTAAATTTGAGTTGCTATGTGGCCTCAGACATTTACCTAGGCAAGGCATGTCACCATGTTTGCCTCAGTTTCCTTATCTAAAATGAGCTTGAGAAGGAAATAGCAAACCATTACAGTGTCTTTGCCAAGAAAAACCCAAATGGGGTCACAAAGAACTGGACAACAACAATAAATTTTCACCTCTGAGAATCTTTGCTTTGTCCTCATGTCTGCATGTCTTACCCATCACTCCAGTCCAGCTCCAGTCCCCTCGCCAAACCCTGGAATCCCCAGGATCCCCAGATTTTCTTGAATCAACAAGCAGTTATTAAGCATCTGTTTTGTGCCAGGTGCTGAGGATGAAGGAAAGATGTATAACTTCTACATATGTGTGTATATATTAAAATACAGAACAAATATAAAATAAATGTGAGGTTGGGAGAAGGGAAGCCACAAGGATTTCATAAGGTAGAGATGAGGAAGGGATGCATTCCAGGCTCAGAGGATGGACAGCTTATGCAAAAGGAGCTGTCCATTAGGTTGCTTTCTTGGGACCAGGTTTTCACCCTTCTTTGTATCCCTAAACTTACCATAGAGCCCAACACATGGTATGTGCTTAATAGTTGACTGGCTACTAAATATAAGGAATAATGAAACCAGTTTGATTAGACTGTAGTGTGGGAAGTAATGTCTAATGAGGCTGGAAAAAGGGATAGGAGCTAGATTGTTGAAAGACTTTAAGAACCAAACTGAAGAGTTTAGATTTTTTTGTCAAAGAAGTAATAGGGAGCCACTGAAGTTTATTGAATAGTAGAGTGATATGGTCAGAGATGGACTTAAAGAAAATCACTTTGTCGGCTGTATGAAGAATGGATTGGAGAGAGAAGAGAAAAGGCAGAAAGATCACTTAGGGAGCCATTGCCAGAATCCAGGGGAGACATTAAAAGGACCTGAACTATGGTGGTAGCAGTGGAATAGAGAAAAGGATTGAATTGTGAGAGATGTGGAAGAGGAAACTGCAGGTTTTGGCCACTGTAGGATGTAGGGGAGAGAGAGTAAAGAGACAAGGATAATGCTGAGGTTGCTAACCTGGGAGCCTGGAAGGACGGTGTCTCAGGACGAGCAGCTTTAAGCCTTCATAGAAGAAATAAGCTATATGATTTTAAAGAGATAATTTCATGATTAATGGTTGTCTCAATCTCTTCTGTTTCTAGGCACCCAGTGGATGGGGGGGCTGGGAAGAAAGTGTTTCTGTCCTTGGAGAAAGGCGGCTTCAGAACTCTTGGCTTAACAAAGGCCTTTAAATTATCTCCTAAAGAGAAGGCTAAATAACACTTAACAGCTGGGACAGAGTTTTATTTATTAGAAAGGAGATAGTAATGAGAGCAGAGACAGGAGATTAAGGCCCCCAATGCAATTGCTGAAGTGTGAATTTCTAACTAATCTAAACATCAGGAAGGGGGTTGCCAAGCTGCACATAGAAAGTGGGACCCAGAATCTTTTTTCCTGTTCTATAGGAGAATGACTCAGTGGGGAATAAGGAGAGGGTATAAGGGAAGATATCATCTTCTACCTCATGCATCTCTAAGACCCAAGGTCATCCCCTGGATGTTTTGTCCAGAAATTCACTTCTTTCTGATCCCTGCAAAGCACATTAAATGGAGCTTCCTGGGCAGAGCCCTTGGACATATACCTCAATCCATTCTGCAACAATAAATTTTCACCTCTAAGAATCTTTGCTTTGTCCTCCTGTCTGCGTGTCTTAACCATCACTCCAGTCCATCTCTAGTCCCCTCTTCAAACCCTGGAATCCCCAGGATCCCCAGATTTTCTCAAATCAAATCTTGGCAAAGACAAATAGAAGTAGGAAAATGATCACCAGGAAAGCTCAGAAAGACCTAAGGGCAGATCAACTCCAGTCAAAAATAACTGCTAGTATTTATATCACACTTGAAGGTTTTTAAAGTATTTTTACACGTATTACTTCTTTTGATCCTCACAACAATCCTGGGAGGTAGGCACTTTTATTATCTACATCTTACAGATGAGCAAATTAAGGCTGAGAAAGATTGAGTGACTTGTCCGTGGTGTTGCAGCTAAAGTTGGAGGAAAGATTTGACCTCAGGTCTTTTTACTTCAAGCCACAATGTACCAGTATGGTTGAGGATTCCTAAAGGATATGGGGGAATGTACCTACTTCACAGGATCTTATAGTACTGATGAGAAAAAGCAGAAACATATGAGAGGTTTACTAACAGAACAACATTTTTCATGAGGCAGAAAGGAAGCATGATGAATAGAAAGATGCTCATCTGGGGTCTAATGCCAGCTCTGCCAGGAACTGACTATGTGCTTTTAGGCAAATTACTTCTCCTCTCTGGATCTGATTCCTAAAGGATGAATTATACCCCAACACTCTCTAAGATTCCTTCTAGTATAGATGTGCTGGAAGGCAGCTTAGTGGATAGAGTTCCCAGCTTAAGGACAAGAAGACTTGAATTCAGCTCCTACTTCAGATTCTAGATAAGTCCCTTAATCTTAGTTTAGCTCATCTGTAAAATGGGGATAACAGTAGTACCAACTCAAAAAATTGTTGTGAAGTTCAAAAGCATTTGGGAACCCTAAAATACTCTGGAAACAGTAGCCATTATTATCTTTTTTATTATTATTTCACAACTGGTGAATACTAAAATTACTCAGAGAAAGGAAGAGATATGGAGAAAAGCCTCTTGGGATTGCAAATATCAGGAGACAAGAGGCTGAGAGCACAATCCATCTCTTATCCTGCTACAGCAGTACAAGTTGCAAGAGAGGCAGATTTTGACTTGTTATAAGAAGTGAAATGTGCTGCCAAGAAAGCATTGATGGATGTCCAGAACTAAGGGAGGGGTAGTCCCAGTGTATTCTGCCCTAGCCTAGCCAGACCTTTGGACATATCATATGCATTTCTGAGCTTCACATTTTAAGATAAGACATTGGTGATCTGGAGAGTGAATGAGGGAGGACAATGAGGATGATGAAGATTCTTCAATTTATGCTGAGTAAATTGAACGAACTAGGAACATTGTGAGACTCTGTGAAAGGAACTAGGATGGGGACTAAATGCTTTTTGATTGGATTTGTTGGTTAATTGATTGCTGTAAGAGATTGTGGGTTTCTCCTCATTGGAGGTCAGACAAGATTCCTGACTGGGTCCAGATTGGACTCATCACCTCTAAGGTCCTTTCAATTTTTAACATTGTATGATACTATCATCCATGACCATGAGTCCATGAGGAAGGCGTATGAATTAAATCCATGGTAGCCCAGATCCTTTATTTTGACCATTGCTTCCTCCCTTCCTATTAGAAGAATCAACATTGGGAAAATAGTTAGAGGAAGATGTCTGCAAAATATTAACCTTGACTATTCTTCAAGCCCTTAATGGGAGGAAAGGGAAACAGCAAGATGGAGGGGGCAAAGAGACCACACTGACTTAATTCCACTTTCTCATCTCCAGATATGGAGACATGGTGCCCAAGACCATCGCAGGGAAGATCTTCGGTTCCATCTGCTCTCTGAGTGGCGTCTTGGTCATCGCCTTGCCCGTTCCTGTCATTGTCTCCAACTTCAGTCGGATTTACCACCAGAATCAGAGAGCTGACAAGCGACGAGCACAGAAGGTGAGTCCTCACCCACTCTAAGGGAGGCTTCCTTGCCCAAATTACTCAAGGTAAGCCAGATATTCTCAGAGATTAGAAGACCCAAGCTCAGATTCTGACCTCTTACACTTACTAACTCTGGGCCTTGGTGGATAAATCATTTAAATATCACTGACCTTTAGTGTCTTCATCTATGAATAAGAGCAGCATGGCAGAATAGATAATAAGACCAGCTTTGGAATAGGAAGACCAGGATTAGAGGCTGACCTCTACCTCATACTGACCGTGTATGTGACCATGGGTGGTTGTATGATTATTGTGTGATATTCAGCCTCTTACTTAGTACTTGAATTCTTTCTGTTGCATTCCCAATAGGGGATCACTGAACTTTTTCAGGTGGCAATGCTAATCCGATCCTGAATAGCCTCACCTCAGTGGCCAGTCATTATTTATTTTGCACCCAAACTCTTCTCTCTTTGGATTCTACCCATTCCTACTAGTTCTGCCCTCTGGAATTACATGGAATAAATGGGGTAAAAGGGGAACAAGATGATATAAAGATTACCTAAGGCATGCTTCCTAGGCTCAAGAAGCTTTGGGTCTCATAGATGGAAGTGATAGATGTAGCAGAAGTAAGGAGCTTTGGAGACAGAGTGAGGTCAAGAATATGAACTTCTCTTCCCAGGTCCAGATTCTTCATCATCTCTTGTACATAAGCTCCCATATAAGAGATGGGTCTGACCCTAACTCTTCAGAAGGAACCCAAATAGCAGACACAAGCTAGAATAGCATGGAGAAAAAAATATACCAGAAAAAAATCTACCAGTTGTCTTAATGTTTGAATATCACCCATTTGGGGACGGGAGTCTCTTTTTTTACAATGAGGGAAGGGAGAATGAGAAACAATGAAGGTTGAGACTGTATCAGAAAAAGGTATTGTTTAAAGACTGATCAGGTAGAAACTAAATGATTTTTTTGTCCAAGATATTTTAGAGAGAAATGGTTCTTTGGAGAATTAATCATTTATTAAATTATAATCAATTATTTAAGTTAAACATTTATTAAGCAGCTATTCTGTGTCAGGCACTGTGCTAAGCACTGGGGATACAAGAAAAAGCCAAAAAAAGGTCCTACCCTCAAGGAGTTTACATTCTGATTGGGAAAAGCAACACCTAAAAAGGAGCTGGAAGGAGTGCCCAAGTGATGGCATAATTTCAAAGAGCATAAAAGCAAAAGCACAGTCAGGAGGGGAATAAAGGATGGTCTGTCATGAATGAAATGTGGTCAATCTGAGCTATCAGCTCCAAAATGGAGACCCAGAAAGGAACTCGCCAATGGGAGAAAGGGATCACTATGGCAGAGCCATATTGCAGGGTGAGAAAGTCCCAGGCACTAAAGGAAATGCCAGGATGAGAAGGCAGCTGGGTCACAACAGCAAAGTCTACAGTCAGAAGCATAACCAAGTGGGGACTAAAGCAGGGTCAACAGAAGTCAGTCATCCCCCAAATGGAGACCCTGCAACAAACTCACCACTGGGAGAAAGGGAGTGGGTTGGCAAAGGAATGTTTCAGAATAAGAAGATCCAACACTATGTGATCTCTTAAGGTCTCTTGGTTCTCTAACTCTGTGCTTCTGACTGCAAAAACCAGTGTTGACCTAATGACATTAGGATCAACACATTCTAATTTCCTAAAAACTACCACTCCAAGAGGCTGGGCTGGGCTGTGACCCAGGTCCTCTGACACAGAAACCAGATTCCTTCCTATTGGACTATCCGCTAATATTAGGATTAGTATTATTGTGGTTCAGCCATTTAGTCATTTCTTGGTAGAGTTACTACAATGGTTTGCTATTTCCTTCTCCAGCTCATTTTACAGATGAGGAAATGGGAGCAAATATAGTTAAGTGACTTGCCCAGGATCATATAGCTAATATGAATCTAAAGACAGATTTGAACTCAGAAAGATGAATCTTCCTGACTCTCAGCCTGGTACCCTATTCACTGTATCACCCAACTGCCCTAGTGTTAGTTTAATATCCTGTGTAATTTGGTAAACATGACCTCTGAACTATATCTAAGTTATTTTCAAAGTTGTAGAGGAAGCGCCTTCTAGCATTCCACCAGACTCTTGCTTTATAGGTTGGCATTTATCCATTCATCAGAATCTTAGGATCAGAAGAAGCCGCAGAGACCAGAAGTTGGCAAACCATAGCTTGAGGGCCAAAGCTAGCCTGGTGCCTGTTTTTATATCTTACATAAAAATGTAAAAAACCACTCTTACTTTGCAGACTATATGAAAACAGGCAAGCTGACTAGATTATAGTTTGCTGCCCCCTGATCCTGCTGACCAAAAATCTCAGATACAGATGTCTAACAGGTGTCCATCCAGCTTACATGTGTATACATCAATTGAGAAAGACCTCACTGGTCTCCTGAAGTAGTCCATTCCACTTCTGGAGAGCTCTGATGGGTAGGAAGCTTTCCCTTATACTAAAGTAGCACCATGGAAAGAGCCTGGAATATGAAGTTAGAAGACCTGGGAAACTGTCATCTCTTACCTGTGTAACCTTGAAATAGATCATTTAACCTCTGCTGACCTCTATTTCCTCACCTATAAAAGGAGGAGATTGAGCTAAATGATCTCCTAACATACACTATAGCTCTAATTTATTATCCTGTAATCCTTCAAACCCTTCCTTGATACAATGACTGCCCGTCACCCCTCCAATTAGATCCCAGTCTCTGGAACTGTCATTATGTTCCCTAGCTGAAGTCCTACAGAACAATAGACCTGAAGCTTGGGTTTGATGGGAATGAAAGGACTCTGTTTCCTTGTGGAAGGCAAAGATGCTTCAAGACATCCCAATGAAGACTGCAGAAACAGACTGTTTATAGAGACCGCAACAAGAATCTTCCTCATGGAAAGGAAAGAGGAGGCAGGGGAGGGAGTTCCAGTCCCCAAAAGTGAACAGAACAAAGAACCACTCACTCTTCATGTAGAAACTCTCAGAGAGAGAGAGAGACAGAGACAGAGACAGAGACAGAGACAGAGAGACAAGAGACAGAGAGAGAGAGGGAGACAGAGAGACAGAGACAGAGAGAGAGAGAGAGACAGACAGAGAGACAGAGAAAGAGAGAGAGAGACAGAGAGAGACAGAGAGGGAGGGGAAAGAGGCTGGCTACTCCTTGGCAGCTTAAATACTCCAAAGATAGATTGTTTGTTCCTCCCCAAAGCCCACAATGGAAAAGAATTAATTAGACGTGGTTTTGGCTGACTCCACAGAACGGTGCCAGGCAGCCTAGGTCAGGGCAAGAGAGGTAGGCAGGATGGAACTGAGGCGATTGATCCTTTCTCAGCAAAGTACATCCTGGCAAAGTTAGGAAGCAGTGAACAGGCTGGTATTGAAAAATGAGATCAGCTTGTGTTGACTCCAGTGTCAGGATGACAACATTTCCTGGTGAAAATCTGAGGTTTAGATTTTATGGGGAGATTACAGGCTGTTAGAGAAAAGTTCTCGGAGCTCTAAAAGAACAGGACTATGGAACTCTCAGGCAAAATCTTTACTCACATGGCCCATGGCTTGGAGGGTTGTATTACGATACTTCCCAAGACACTCTGGGACTGAACATAGTACTGGATGATCAAAGGACTTAACCTGGCAAAACCTCAAGCCTCCAGGTGTCATCCCTTCAAATCCTCTGCTAAAAATAGTGCTAGGAACTCTGCTTAAATACAAAGCAAAGAAGTTTGGTGCCCTGGGACAATGCTCCATTTGCCTCACCCTAGTTGAGGCTTTACTTGTTTCCTAGTTAATGCTTTACTTGTTTCCAGTCAAATCAGTGGAAGAGCACTTTCCTGAATTCTCTCTGGTTTTGGACCCACCCCATCCCATCTCCATCCCCCATCCCAGCACCAGAGTACTTGCAGCAATTAGGTGCTCCCTGGAATCAACATTCTGAAATGCTTTCAACTGAGCAAATGATTTAGAGAAATAATTGGCCACATTTTCCATGCTCCTAGCTTTACCTTTAGCCTATGTAATAGCAACAAAGGCTGTATCCCTAACCCAACTATTTTCAAGATTTTTCCCCTGTCCCATCTCCTCACCTCTTGGGGCATCTTATCTGTTTCCTACTATCCTCCAAAGGTTATGGGTGAGAAAGTGGGAACTTCCCCATTACTATATAAAGTACATCCCAGGTCTGTTAAGAGACAACTCTGTCTTTTTTCCTCATGCTGGCAGATGAAGATGACTCCCTTCCCCTCTCCCTCCCTCTCTTCCTCCTTCCTTCCTTGTCTATCTGACATCAGAGTAAATATTTACAAGCTTTTCACTCAGGCTGATGCTGCCTTTCCTCAAGGTTGTTCAACCCTACCCCCTTTCACCTTGGGCTCTCTGCCAGGGAGAAAAAGTAGTTATCTGATTTTGGTGGCTGAGGCTGTGCATCTCAGGTCTGGGGAAGACTTCTTGGAGCAAGGATAGTAGAGCAAATGTTAGCCCTCAACCAAAGCCAATCCTCTGAGAGAAAGAGAAGCTCTGAAAATAAGCACTTACCTACATGTCTATGGCCTAAAAGCTACCAGCTTTGGAGTCCAAAAGGAAATGAATTCCTTCTTTCTTTCACTTCCTTAACCCCTCGATATTTTTCTTCTCTTTTCTCTCTCTCCCTCCCTTATTTCTCTTTCTCTCTTTTTCTCTCTTTCTCTCTCTCTTTCTTTCTCCCCTCTCTCATCCTTTCTCCTTTCCTCTTTCTCCTTCCCTCTCTTCTTTACTCCTTCCTCTCATCCCCTTCTCTTTCTCTCTCTTTCTCTGTCTCTCTCTCTCTTCCCTTCCCTAACCTTTCTTATCTCTCTCCTTTTCCCTCCCTACTTCTCTTCCTTCCTCATCTATTAATCTCTCTCCCACTCTTCTCCACTCCCTTCCTATTTTCCCCATCCTCTTCTCCTACATCCCTCCCTCCCACTCTCTCTTCATCTTTCTCCTTCCATTCTTCCAAGGAGAAAACTATGTTGGCCACTCCAGATGAGAGAGATAAATATTCAGGTACTAAAGGGCACCTGTAAGCAAAACTGTTAAAAGGTACTTAAAGAATGGAGGGTGAGATTGATGGAGAGCTAGAGCACTCAGAATGAGTGATCATCACCAAAGGGGAATGAGCATTTCCTGCAATCATCTCCTTTCGAAAAGACAAAACTCACCAGCATTCTGACACTGCATGCCCCCTCCTCTCCCACTGAAATCTGCACCTATTGGGAAAGGGTAAAGGCCAGTCAGCCTGTGCTCTGTATTTTCCTCAGCTGAACTAAGAAGGCAGATTCATCTTCCCGAGTTCCAGTCTAACCTCAGACACTTCCTAGCTATGTAACACTGAGCAAGGCACTTCACCCTGTCTGCCTCAGTTTCCTCCTCTATAAATGAGCTGGAGAAGGAAATGACAGACCACTCCAGTGTCTTTACCAAGAAAAGCCCAAACAGAGTCAAAAAGAACCAGATATGAATGAAAACAACTAAACAAGTTTAATATGTAATCCTCTTTCTTGCATGCTTCTTTATAAATAGAAATTTTTATGTTGGATGGTGTTTATCGAGTGCATGATAATAAAAAATTAACATTTTAAAAGATTTTAAAATGAGAGGCAGTATGTATGAATGAATTGAAAAAACAACACTTATTAAGTTTTTACCACAGCAAAGCACCACATTAAGAACTGAGGCTATAAATAGAAAAATTAGGCAGTCCCTCCTCTCAAGGAACACATAGTCGAAAAGGGGGGGGGGGAAGTGTAAATTTTAAGTCAGATAGAAAGGTCCCAAAGTGGGGGGGAGATAGCATCAAAGGAGACTATAATGCCCCTTCTTTTATGTCACTTCCTCTGATAAAATCATATCAAGCATAGTGAAAAGAGAACTGGCATCAAACCACAAATACTGGAATTTATAGTCTATTTCTGACATACTGCTTGTGTGACCTTGGACATGTCAACTAACTCCCAGGACTCCCAGCAAGTCTCAAAGACTATAAACTGCAAAGTAGGGGTTTGCCTGCATTAGTAGAGGCAATTTTATCCCCTGGGAGTTGCCTATACCAATAAAATTCCAAATCTAATTCCTATGCTTAAAAATCATTTTTAAAGAAAAACATGGGACTAAATGCTAGTATGGAAAAGGTGATATTAGGTTTGAATATTAAAGAATTATCATTATTATAATCATAGACAAGCCATGTTGTAGGGCTACAGATGATGGAATGCTGCAGTCTCATAAAAACTGAAGTGGAGGATTTCTCAAGGAGCAGCAGAAAGGTGAATAGTTGAGGTGAGCAAGCTGCAATACATTATATGTACAAGGAATCACAGAGAAGAGAGAAAAATCAAGGCTTCACCAAAGTGTATGAGGACAAAGTTGACTGTGTGATGAGGGAGAAGGGAACCAGCCCATATCATCCATTGGTAGCATCCCCCCCCCCCATTAAGGCAATTTAAGGAAAATTTCAAAATCCCTTGGACAACAGCTCAAACTAACCCTTCAAGGTAGATACTGTTATTAAACCCATTTTTTTCTTTGTTGTTGTCATTTCAGTCACTCTGACTCTTCATGACTCCGTTTGGGGTTTTCTTGGCAGAGATATTGGAATGGTTTGCCATTTCCTTCTCTAGTTCATTTTACAGATAAGGAAACTGAGGCAGACAGCATAAAGTGCCATGCCCAGTGTCACATAGTTAGTATGGTCCAAGGCTGGTTTGAACTCAGGCTTTCCTGATCCAACACTTTATCCATTGTGTTGCTGAGGAAGAGAATGATAGCTATTGTTATCGTCTGATAAGAGATCATGGATGGGAATCACAGAGAAGGAAAAAAGCATGGATTGGTTACAGTCTGCATCATTGGAGAGAATGCTCCCGATGCTTTCATGCTTTACAGATTCATGAAGGGGAATAATGGTAGAATAAGAGACCTTGCACATTTCCTTTTCAGCCCTCTCCTAATTCCAAGTCCAGTGATCTTTTCCATTATACCAAATATGCTTGAATTCCTTGACCTCCATTAGTACCAGGCCCAACGGATGAATACATTCATTCATTCATCATTTATTTATTTCACAAAGACTTACTGAACCATTTTCTCTATTCAACTGGGCTGCACAGTAGACAGAGCTCTGGGCCTGGAATCACGAAAATCTCAGATGAAATCTGGCCTCAGACACTTACTCTGAGCAAGCCAATTAAAAAAAAACTCTCTCTGCCTCAGTTTCCTCATCTATAAAATGGGGGTGATAATAGCACCTATCTCACAAGGTTATTGTGAGGTTCAAATGAAATTATAATTGCAAAAGTCTTAGCACAGTACCTGACACGTAATAAATACATATAAATGTGAACCACTACTAATTATTATTATTATTAGGTTTTTGTTGAATGAATGTGTGAATGAATAAATAAAAATGAATCATTTTTAAGTGCCAAAGTTCTTAGCTTGTGCTGCTCACAGAAAAATCGAATTAGTCTTTCTCAAAGACTTCATACTCTAATTAGGGGAGACAGTATATAAAAGAAAGTTCAGCAGCAGGACAGATGGAAAAGTCCAGAAGTCCCCAAAATGCCACAGTGAGTCAGATGCGAAGGCCCAAGGGCCCTTACATTATTTCAGAACTTCAGATGTCAGTACTGGAGATCAGCAGAGCAGTTGGTAAAGCCTGGAGAACCTGAAGATGCAGCAGCAGTGCTGATGACAAGTCCCTTGTTCTTCCATCTTACCCAAAGGAATACCATTGATGGCTCCCCTCTCACCAACCATGTGAGCAGTGGAGCAGTCCAGTAAAGTTTTAAGTAGCCCAGCCAGCCGAAGGGAGAGATAAGGGAAGGGAAGGAGACAGGAAGCTTTCTTGTTGTGACTAGTCTTTTTGCATCATTGCCATCCTGCATAAGATCTGTTAACCCATGGTTAGGTAGCAAGACCAGGATGTCCCAGCAAAAAAGTGTGAGGTTAGTAATTAGGTAGTAGGAAAACAAAGAGAGAGCAGTGTCCCCCCAAAATAATAGAGAATATGCAAGAAAAAGATTGAAGGAGGTTTAATGGGGTGTGATTGCAACAAAAAGAGGTCAAGAAGGATGAGAATTAAGAAAAAGCCATCCGATTTAATTTAATTTAATTTAAGCACTGACAGCCTTGGAGAGAGCAGATTCAACTGAGATATGATTATAAGGGGTTCTGAGAGAGACTGGCACTGTGGTACAATGGAAAGAATGATGGATTTGGAATCACAGGATCGGGGTTTGAAAATTGGTTCTGCCTCTTATTGTCTGTGTGACTTTGAACCTATTCTTTAATTTTCCTGTGCTTCAGATTCCATGTTGTGTGATTGTCTTCCACTGTGAAGATGACACATTTTCCCTGAACCTTCCAAATTTTGAAGGCACCAAAGATAGGGAGAATGTGGAACTCGAGGGGTTGAAATGAGTGATGTCACAGATGGCATTTAATTGAGAACTTTTTGCTTTGCCTCTCATTGTTTCCCTATCTGGACAAGCTCTCTCTTGATCAAAGGACTTGCATTATCAAAATGATAATAAAGGAATGATTGAATGAATAATTCGCAGATCCCAGATTAAAAAGCTCCCAGTGGTTTGCCCAGCTCTAAGATGCAAGGTTCTTGTCACCACATGTGCATCTGGAGCCAGGTGGAGCAGCTTGAGCTTGGAGACAGCCACCTGGTGATTGACACTGGTACTACAACCCAAGTAGTCCGTTGGGAAAAGGGTGGAGAAAAAAGTGACTTCATGATCTTTTAGGAGTAAATGAAAGGGGTAGATTAGATCCCAGCTACTTAAACTGTGATCTGATAACTGATTGTGAGAGTCATGAAATTATGATTTATTATTAGTAAATGCTTAATGTGTATATCTAGTTTAGATACCTGTATACCTGGGGTCACCTAAAAATTTCTTGGGTACAAAGGGGTCACGAGTAAGAAATGTTTAAGAAGCCCTGAATTAGATGACTTCTCAGAGACCTTCCAATTCAAAATCTGTAATATCCTATGAGTGAGAGAACTTGATATAATTTTGAATTGTTTGTATATTTATATTTCAATATTCCTTCTTTCATGTATCTGGTCTCACTGATGGGATACTTCTTTTAATTAAACAAATGGCAAATCATTCATGCTTTCCACTCCTGTTTGATTCTGATCTTTTTCTTTCTACCCATTTTCCACAAGGGAACTATCCAGTGCACTGAGGGGCTTCTGAATTGTGTTAGACCAAAAACCTCTTTTTTGTTTTATATTTTTTGCTGCCTGGTGTAGACCCCTATAGATCTCTTCTCAAAATAATGTTTTTAAATAATTAAAGAAAATGTTGAATTTCAGTTAGAACAGATGTTCTTAACCTGAGGTCTGTGTCTGAGGTTTTTTTTTTTTTAGTATTTTGATAATAATATTTTATATTTGAAGTGGTAGAGTAGATAGAATAGTGGGGAAAATCTGGGTTCAAATACTTCAAAGTACAGATACTTATAAGTTATTCAGCCCTTTGCAAGGCACTTAATCTCTATTTGCCTCAGTTTCCTCAATGATAAAAAGGGAATAATAACAGCATTTACTTCTCCAGGATTTTTGTAAGATTCAAATGAAGATAATAGCTGTAAAAAGTTCTTAGCATAGTCCTGGACCATATTAAGTGCTATTCTTTTTTCCTTTCCCTTTCAATATAATTGGTTTCCTTTGTAATCCTATGTAATTCATTCTATACATTTAAAAATATTATTCTGAGGAGTCCATAAACTTCACCAAAACGCCAGAAGAATCCATGAGTAAAGGTGAGTGAAAATAAAGATCTAATTTTTCCCCCATTCAAGTTCACAGTCCCCTTGAAATCCATCTGTGGACTCCCTCATTAAGAACCCCTGCTCTAGATCTCATGATGTTCTGTGGGTGCTAGGACAGCACCTGGACTATCCAGCTGTTTACCTTTTGTTGTCAATACATCCACTATCTCCAATCACACACGTTTTTGATCATATCCTTTACATCACTTTGTGTGTTTAATTTCATCATTGCAATATACTGTGCCAAGAGGTAAGAGATACTGGACAGAAAGCCAGAAATGCCTAGGTTTAAATCATAGCCTTAATACAAATTGGCTAGGTGACTCTAGGCAAGTCATAACATTCATTGATAGAGGAAGTTATTTACCAGGAGGTCCCTATATCGGTGAAATCATGGATCTGATTTAAAGAAGAATTCATTGACCATATGTCTCTCTGTTGTCATAGGGTGAGTCATGACTTGGATTGTTTCATAACTTCCTGCTATGTAGCATGAGCAGAAGCAAACTGGTAGAAGAACAATGGAATTTTATTTCAAAGAGGAACTTGGGATGACCACTGCCCAACTTCCCAAATGCAATCCAGTTCACTCTCCTCCTATTCAGTTCTCAATATCCATGCTATGATGGACCAACTCTGTGGGACAACTATGCATTTGGTTTTTCCTTTATGGATAGTTAGACTAAACACTTATGAATAGTGATGAACCTCACTTAGAAAGTTCTGCAACTTTCTAGGATTTAATATTAGTCTAATGTTATCTGCAAAGAGGAACATCTGGAGGACCTCATCCCCTATAGGAAATTTTTCTTCCATTTGGACTCTTACTTCCTTCTTGATAATAGCCAATCTTTTTAGTGAGAGTATATCTCCATTGTTTACACCTCATCTGATATTAATCATCAGGAGATCATCAAAAATTTATCACCACAGTTGCTTTTATCAAGGAGTCTTGTATATCTTAATATGTATAGAATGCTGCCTTATTGGCAGCAAAATTACTTTTCAACGAACAGGAAGCAAAGTGGGCTGTTGTATTCTCTGTACCTTTTAATCAATTGTGTAAAAGACGTGCTCTGTTTTCAAATATCATTTGGGAAATCCTGCCTATTAGACCTTTCTCATATTTTCATCAAGGACGTCCTCAAAAATGCGTGTGAATTATTCTCATGGAGATTTTGTAGAGGTGAGAAGGCAAGCATATGAGTCAATAGTTATTGATGCCTTTTTTGGTAGCAATAACGGCCATGGTATTCTGCTCCCCCCCCCCCCCAATCATTAAGCATCTTCTTCCCTTTCAGATAGCTCACAAAATCAATTCCTTCAAAATTGTGTTGCTTCCAGCATGGATCTCTCCTGTTTATACTTGGCCTGATGCAGCTGTTTTTTTCTGTCTTTGTTTTCCAAAATTGCTATTTCTGCTTTCTCACATTTCCTCGTGTTTAGTTCAACTCATTTCACTTCCTATGGGAAGCTTTTCCTGGTTCCCTAGTTATTTAAGATCTCTCAGATTGTCCTTAATTTACTTATATGGGTCAGTGCTGTATCTTCCTAGTAGAATATAAGCACCACGAAAGCAGGGGATTATGTTGTCTTGACATCCCTAGTATCCCTTTCACAGAGTAATAACTGCTTTGAATACTTGTGTTTGCACTGAAATTACTGAGTATCAAAGAATGGGCTAGTTTGATTTGGAAGGTGATGATGAGTCCTTTGAAGAATATCCCCACCTTTTTTTCTGCAACAGATCTTGACCCATCAGCTGGTCATTTTTTGCTTTTGTTCATGTAAGCACATGACCCAGTATCCCATGAAATTATGTTTCTTGCTGTCTGGCTACATTATAAAACCATCTCCCATCAAATCCTTTCTAAACACCTTTCCAAAGAGAACCTGTGAACCATACTTTCATTTATCACATCTTCCTTATGTCTTCTGGTCTCATTTTTTTTTTTAGCAAAAATACCATTACTGATCAAATGAGATCATTATGGATCAAATGAGATAATATTTCTAAAGCACTTAGTAGAGTGCCTGACACATAGTAGATGATTCATAAATGCTAATTCCCTTCCCTTATTATTGAGATGATCCATTTTTTCTAGTAGTATGATATTCATTGGTCATTGGTCAAGGTTCTTCAATGTAGAAGACATATTAGCAGTTAAATTAGTTTTTTTTAAGTGATTTAAAGCCTTTGTAATTCTTCAAATCCATTCTCAAACACTTGCTGTGTGATCCTGAGCAAGTTTCTTACCTTCTCTCTGCCTCAGTTTTCTCATCTGTAAAATGGGAATAACAATAACACTTAACTCCTAGGACTGTTGCAAGAAAGAGATTAGAAAATATTTACAAAGTACTTTGCAAATCTTAAAGTGCTATATAAATGCTAGTTTTTATTAGCTATTGTTATTTTTATCACTCTTTGCCTCTTTTTCATCACCTTAACAGAAGAGGAAAGTGGGTCACTCAAAAGTGACCACATTTCATGAGTTGCCATAGCCCAAGAATTCATTACCGAGTGACCGACCAGCCTCTCTAATTATGAGCTTCTCTTTTATTAGTCAAGCTTGACCCCAGAAAGTAGGTTCCATCTATTGTTAGGACTATACAGCTTGGTGTGTAAACTTTTTACCTTAAGGTAAACTCACATACCACCATGAATCATCAGAGTTCATTTGTGGATTTGTATCTATGTATCATGTCATTTTATATTAATGGTGTCTGTAAATATGTCATATGCCCCCACTAGATTATAAGTTTCATGAAGGCAGAAATCATGTCTTTAGTAAACTCTGTATCTTCCTTGGTACTTTGTACAGGACTTACTGTATATTCACTGAATGAATATCCACTGAATTGAATCACTGAATACTTCAAGACACTGTGATAGGCACTGTGAAAAAATAAAAAGATGAATAATAACTGATCCTTGCCCTCCCCAGCCTATATCAAGGGAAATCACAGCAGGAGCCACACTGAATTCCATATTCCGGGTATTGTTCCATAAATATATCGCCAACCTCTTCATCCTGTGTTGGAAATGATTAAACGATACAGTATATTTGATATGACAATCTATTGCTTTAATAGAGCCCAGGGTAAGATAAGATTAAAAGAAATGCCACAAAGGAGAGAAGAAAAATCTTTCATCTTTAGAAAGTAATGAAGACAGACCCCAGATACGATAAAGGTCTGTCTCTAAGTGGTAGGATCAAATTATATAAGGCTGTAATGAGCTTGACACAATTGGATTTCCATATGCAGTTCTCAGCACCCAGAGCTTCCCTAAAGCAATAAAAACCACTTTCTCATATGGGGAGGGAAAAACATTGTTTGGATGTAAACATGCAGTTGGAGGGGAGAGAAGGACAGGAGCAGATTTTCTGAAGCAAGGAGCTTGTCAGGATGAGAATGACTTTTGGAAACTTGGCCAGCTGGGCAGAGAGAGAACAGATAGATTTTCCCCCTATCTTCCTTCCGTGTTTCTACTTCTATTTCTCTGGCCTCTCTAGCTGGGGTGAGCATCTGAAGGAACAGTGGAAGAACTAGAAGGACCTAGTCAGAGCCCCTTTTTTTCTATACAAGTAAACTGAGGCCCAAACAGATTAAGTGACTTCCTAACGTCCCATAAATCATAAGTAAGCCAGAGGTGCTGTTTTACTCCAGAGCAGCCAGGTACAAGGGAAAGATGTCAATCCTATCTTTGACCTTCCTATCTGGAGGATCTTCTGGCTTCTATAAAATGAAAAGCAGGTTGGTCCAAATGGCTTCCATGGTCTCTTTCAGCTCTAAGTCTATGATCTGAACCAAATCCAATGTGCTTTCTACCTTTAAAAGCCATGCAATTTTCTATGCTTGTTTAACAGGATTTGTGACTCCAAACTGAAGTCCCTGTTTTAGCCTCACCAATTCCTGGGGGTGAAAAGGATAACCTCCATTTCCATCACTGCTCCCAGATTAGGCAGATATTGGTAGATATTTTCCTTAGATGGCTGAGGAAGAAAGCAGACAGTGAAAAACTAAACCATTTGCTTAAGTCTGTGTACCTAGTCTTAGGCATTCACTGGCTTACATCCTTGACCCTGCCTCTCATTCTCTTTGTGACTGTTCTTTGTGACTGAATTTATTTTGCTGACTTGCTATAACTCTACTCTTTAGAATTTCCTTAAGCTCAAATCTTTTGCATACAGAGTTGACATGACTCATGATATGCATTATTTTTTGAGAAGTAGAGATGGCTTTAGCTAAACTATCCACACTCTCTCAACCTAACATTGCCAAGATATATTATTTGTGAAATAAATGTCCAAGGTCTAGGGTACAATGTGTGGTCTAGACACAACAAAGTTCTGTGACCTACTTGTAGATGGAACTGTGATCCTTGGCCCTATTTACTTTGGGTTGCTAACCAATTTACCTCAATGAGAAAACTGTTCCCCAAAGGTCCATTGAAGTTTCCTCCCCTGTCCCTCTGGGCCCACCCTAAACCTTCTTTGATTCCCCAGATATTCCTTGTATCCAATATGGTCCTGAATATTATTACTAGAATCGATCATCATTATTTTACTGACAGCGGCCAAGGCAAGATCCTTTGGGCTAATGGACAAATCACGGAGAATGCCTTGCACTTCTATTAGATAATCCAACCCCCTGGATCCCTGAACAAGTTTTAACAGTTAAAAAGCATCCAAATAGAACTCAGGATGAGTACTGTTCCTAAGTGGAGGGGTCTGAATAGGAGAACACAACAAATGACTGAATTAAGCAAATAAGCAAGTATATATTAAGCACCTCCTATGTGTCAAGCAAATGAAATAATCCCTGGCCTCAAGGAAATTACATTCTATCTGAAAATAGCCCTGGATGCAGTGGGAAACCTTGACCTTTTTAAGCTAAGGACTTTAACAGGTCTCAGTTTGACTAAGGCAACACCTATTCAGTGGTCAAGGTTAGGGAAGAAAAATTAAGGCAAAGAACGGCCT
This sequence comes from Sarcophilus harrisii, assembly GCF_902635505.1. Classification (NCBI taxonomy): domain Eukaryota; kingdom Metazoa; phylum Chordata; class Mammalia; order Dasyuromorphia; family Dasyuridae; genus Sarcophilus; species Sarcophilus harrisii. Next base: position 414,054,949 of record NC_045429.1, on the reverse strand, counting down.
TTTTTTTTTTTACCTGTTCATAAATAATCTGATCTATATCTGGCCACTGGACCCAGATGGTTCCAAAGGAGAAAATGAGGCTGGTGATTTTGCAGAGCCCTCCCTCACTCAAATCCAGCTCTCAGACGTCATGGTTTTCATCAAGAATGAAGAGCAAACAATAATAACATTGTATCTAAAGAGAGCATATAACTGAAAAATATCTATAAGATATATGTAACAATATATAACATATATGTACAAAGTAATTTGGGAGGGAGAAGATATTAAGTACTCAAGAAAGCTTCATGGAGAAGATTGAGTTTGAGGTGAGCTTTGAAGAAAACTAGGGATTCCAAGAGATTGGCAAAAAGAGAGGGCAAGGGAAAGAGATGGGAGATGGATAAAGAGCCTTTTATGAAGAACAAAAACAGGAGAAGCTTGGCCAGATTGGAGAAAGAGAAGTGACATAAGGTAACACAGTGCCCCGCTAACCTAACCCTCTATAACTGCAAACTTCCTTAGAACCAGAAGCATGAACAAAATGACCCTGGGAAGATCCTGTGAGCCTGGAGTTGTTTCCCTCCTGGTTACAACCACAAAGGAGTCTATTGATGAACCTGGAGTTACCTGCCGAGACCCAGAGTCTGAACTAGGGGCTATTTTACAATCTTTAGGGTCCCCTCCTCCAGCTCTTCTCATCTCTCCTCCCTCTCCCCCAGTCTCCTTCCCTCCCTGAGTTAATTTATTAGTTGTGCTGCTGTCATGGTTACCCTGATAAGGCTTATTAGGAAGAAAAAAGCAGCTAATATGTACCTTGCGTCCTTCCCATTCCTGCCCAGTGGGAAAGAGGACAGACCTCCAGGTCAGAAGTTCTTAGGGCCAAGGCAAATTTCAATGAATAAGAAGCTGGAGGCATTCTCAGCTGGGAGATTCTGGAAGAAGGACCTAGAGAGACTTTGTAACATATATCATAGAAGTCAGTGTTCCAAAGTCACATCCCTCCCTCTCTTCTAGCATCCAACAGATGCAAATTCATTAGAACAAACTCAGAGAGATATAGCCACAAGGCAAAGCTTCAAATAGTGGTCTTTTTTGGAGGGCTGGGAGGAGGCAATTGGGATTAAATGACTTGCCCAGAATAATAAGTGTCTAAGGCTATATTTGAACTCAGGTTTTTCCGACTCCTCAACTAGGGCTCTATCCACTGCACCATCTAGTTGTCCCCACACAGTCTTGTTCATTAAAAACATGTGTGTATTAGATTCCTATTATGAGCCCAGCTATGCTAGGTACTAGAGGGAGATACAAACAATCAGAGTAATTCCTTAGGGACCTTGAAATCTAGTTAAGGGATGAGCTATATATGTGAAACATCTTCAGAACAGGCAAATAAATAAGAAGAGTCAGGTAAATTCTTTGAGGCCAGGGATTATTTCATTTGCTAGGACTTCCCCTTGGAACAGTATCATCCTGAGTATGTTTGACTGGTTGTTAACTTAAATCTAGTCCAGGGATCCAGAAGTATAAGGCCTATAACCATGATCTGTCCATTAGCCCAGAGAATCTTGCCTTAGCCACTGTCAAGAAAATAATGATGACCAATTGTAGTATTATCTCCCAAGATTCGCCAAAGACTTTGAATTTGATTATAAAATATTCTTTACAGAAATAAAAATAGACCTAAATGTTAGAGAAACATTAATTGTTCATGGATAGGTTGAGCCAGTATTTTTTAAAATGGCAATATTACTTAAATTAATTATTCAATATGATAAATCAAACTCCCAAAAATATTTTAGAAATATATTAGAAAAAATAGTAATGAGATTCCTATGGAAGAACAAAAGGTCAAGAAACAAAGAGTAATAATGAAAAAAGTGGGAAGGAAGGGGCTCTATTGGTGCCAAAGCTTACACTGTATTATAAAGCAGTGATCATTAAAACATTTGGTACTGATTTTAAAAAGAGAGAATCAATCAATCAGTAGAACTTATTATGTGTTCAACATAACTGAAACAAATAGTAACATAGTGTTTGATAAACCAAAAAAGCCCAATTATTGATAGGGGAAGTCCTCACTATTTAAAAACCTGCAAGAAATTAGGCTTCACGTCACTCCATGTAACAAGGTAAGCTCTAAATCAGGGGTCCTCAGACTTTTTAAATAGGGGGCCAATTCACTGTCCCTCAGACTGTTGAAGGACCGAACTATAGTAAAAAACAAAAACTTTGTTTTGTGGGCCTTTAAATAAAGGCCATTTAAAGTTTCTTTAAATAAAGAAACTTCATAGCCCTGGGTGAGGGGGATAAACATGCTCAGCTGCCACATCTGGCCCGCGGGCCGTAGTTTGAGGACCCCTGCAATGGATATATGGCTTAGATATAAAAGGTCACATCAAAAACAATTGAAAGGAGAAAGGAAGAAACTATCTTTCAGATCTAAATAGGAAATCAAGAGGAACTCACAAGACTAAAATGGATAAATATCATTATTGTCATCACACTGTTTTAGACAGAACAGCATGAAAACAAATGCATACAAGTGGGAAAGTACAAGACGAAAGACCTTGAATGTGACAAAAAGACATTTAGACTTTACTCAGTTAACAAGAAAGTCACTAAAGATTTTCAGGCAATGGGACAAGACAGCTCTGTATTTGGACAGAAGGATCATTCTATCAAAAATATGAATAATGGGAGAGAAAAATAAATGGAGAAGATTGGCACAAGGGAAAGCAAGATCTCTGCTGATTTTAAGCACAATACACAACACTAGGAGACTCACACTGACACAAATGGATACATATGTTATCTATATATATGTATATGACATGATCTTTCTTTACTCAAACAAATGTGAATGACCTTATATTATCATCATCACCATCATTATTTATATAATTGTTTAAAGTTTGTAAAGCATTGTAGATAACAATCCTGTGAGGTAGGTATTATTATTATTTCCATTTGATAGATGAAGAAACTGTGGCTAAAAGAATTTAAGTCATTTGCTCAAGATCATACAGCCAGTTAATATCTAAAATAGGATTTGAAATCAAGTGTTCTTTCCTAAGTCTACATAAAGATAGCATGTCAATATATTAACTCTCCAATAATTATGTACAGTATCTGAAGTAGCATCCTACCTGAGTCACTAACCCAGAACTTTCATTCATCTCTGGCACGATTATGAAATAGTCTTCCTAAAAAGCTGAAATATGCCCTCTTGTCACCAGGTCTACATAACCTGAAGACAACTAGACTATCTTCTGTATCAGCCAATCAATGACTTCAAATAATAACAATAGTCATGTCTTACATTTAGTATTAAACTGGAGAAAATGAAATGGAATATTATTCAAAACATTAAAATATTTGTTCTATTGTATGTACATAACTCTAGAGTCCCCACTTTATCTGGAATCTCTTCTCTCTGTTGCTAACTCCCTCTACATCCACAGGACTCCAATACTTAACATACTACACATTACATACTAAACATTACATGGTTTATTGAACATAGTCAAAAATAGAAATAAACCAAATATACTTTCCTCTCACCATCTCCTAAACCTCCTCCTGCTTGCCCTTCCAAATTTTCAAAGAGAGAATTCCAAAACTATCCATAGCTGAAAGTAAGGAATAAAGAAAAAGGATGGGAGGGTAGGGAGGAAGTAACCTCTCTTCTCAAGACCATAGACTTTTAGAAAGGGACAGCAGAAGAGATCGTGTTGAAAACCAATGTCTGCTTATTATTATTAATCCAACTGAATTCACAGTAGCTAAAATCTTAGCACTTGGGGCATATTTTTGTCAAAGTTTCATCTCTATCCCAGGATCTCTGTCCAATAAGAACATCTCTTTCATAGCTCAGGTCTCCAGCAACCTCAACATCTGGTTAAAGTCTTCAGTGAAAGTAATAGGGGTAGAAATGGCTTTCCATATCTTGTCATGTAGCCAGTCCTATCCTGCAGCATGCTCAGACCACTGTCCCAGGCCACATTTCTAGACCTCAGCTCAGAATGGAAGAAGTTCACCATCACACATAAAAATCGCAACATGAGATCTTAACAATCTCAATGTCCCTTTTATTGTCTTTCTCAATTACAGAAAGCCCGCCTTGCCAGGATCCGTGTGGCCAAGACTGGGAGTTCCAATGCCTACCTGCACAGCAAGAGGAATGGTCTTCTCAATGAAGCCCTGGAGCTGACAGTCAGTATCCCGGAATTGGAGGGAGGGGATAGGGAAATGGGAGGGGAGAAAGAAAAGCTATGGTTTTCTCCTTCCTGGTGAGCCCTAGGTCCTTTTCATGCTCATAGTCTACCTCCCTCTCACCCCCGACAGGTAAGGAGTGATACTTCTGACCTTCCCCCAGATATCTGATCTACCAGAGTTGCCTTATTAACCATCTCCTTCCACACATGTTATACACATACACACACATACACACACAGAGGGTTTCTCAATTTGAACTGAATTTAAAAAACTCAACACTTGCCTGTTAAGACTTAATTCCCAGACTTCATTTCATAGCTTCCCATCAAGAGGTATTGAGCCTATCTCCTTAGGGGGAACTATTCCAAAGCTGCTTTCTTTCCAATCAAGCCACCAAATATGGCCCTTCCATGTGCCAGGAAATGTGCCAGATGAGGCTCAAAGGCAAAAGTGAAACAATTCCTGCCTTCAAGGAGCTTGCAATCTATCGGAGGAGGTAACATGAGTGTAGAGGTACATTCAGAATGTGAACCAAACACGTACAGGTTCACCTTGGCGAGTAGGTGGAGGTACTGAAATGGAGTTTTGAAGACCAGGATTTCAACAGGTGGAAATGAGGAAGGATTCCAGACACAGGGGACAGCCTGTACAAAGGCACATGGAGAAGTAAGATGGAATGTCATGTGGGAGGCACAGATGGCTCCCATGGCTTAAACCAGCACTTCTCAGAGTGTGTGCAATGGAACTCTAGCATGATTCAAATTTCACTGTGCCAAGAATCTCCTCCCTCCACCCCAAGACTTCCTCATTTACCAGCCCCCTTCCCCAGCTGCAGTTTGCTGTCTGCTTTTCCCAGCTTAGTCTTGGGAAGGTCACACAATCGCAGCTCTATCCCAGTCCTGAGAATGTACAGAAAAAGGAGGTTTGAGAAGGGAGAGATTCAAAGGAATCCCAAGGCCCCAGTGATGGATGAGCAACCTGAATGTCCAGTAACCTTCTTTGTGCCATAATTCCCCAAAGCAAAAAATATTGTGAAGTGAGGGAGGGAGGAGGAAGCATGAGAAGGACTGGCTTAAATGCTGGCTGATCTGAAGCTGTGTAGTGCCATACCTAGGTAGCATACATCTCACTTGTTCCCTGAAGCACGCATCCCTCCATCAGTAATTTCTTTCTCAATAACCACAGCATCCTCCTTATACCTACTCCCTGAGCCAAAGCAGCAAGTAGGATAGGTGCCATTGAAACCTGAACAAGTCAATAAAGAATTTCCCAACACTTAGAGATCAAGGATAGCTGGGAAGAAGGAACCGCACTCCTTTCCCTGCTTTATTTTGTCTCTTTCCTTGTCTCAGGGTTCCCCAGAGGATGAGCACCTGACCAAGACCACATCACTCATTGAGAGCCAACATCACCACCTGCTGCACTGCTTGGAGAAAACTACTGTAAGTCTCCCCCTTTTCCCCCTTAGCCATCCCTCCCAGCTATCAACTTCCCTCCTCCTAAAGGTATACCCTAAGTCTTAAGCCCAGATCCTAGATACAGTCTATAACTCCTCAGACCAAGATGGTGCCAGGGAATGGTGGGAAACTAACCATCCTTTCCCTCCCAGCATCTCCTCATGCTCTCCGCCTCCGTACCCTGAACTCTCATTCTCTCAAAGGACTGAGTTACATGGTGGCAACCCTGCCATTCTGAACCTAACAGAGCAAAAAAAGAGAAGATTACCTTAGTGTAATGACAAGAGTTGTGAACCTGGGTTCAAATCCAGGCTTGACCTAAGAAGCCTTGGGTCTTAATTCTCTGAACTTCAGTTTTCTAATCTGCAAAATACAGATAAGAATACTTGGCCAAACTCAGGGAGTTTCTGTGAAGATCAAGAGGGATGAGACATATAAAGCAATGAAATAAATGCTCTATAAATGTGAGCTACTAAGCTATTATTATCTCCCAATTACGAGTGACTCGCCAGGGCCTGGGCTTTCAGATAAGGCGGGAACATACTTCCTATTCCAGCTACACATTTGTAGCCAACAGGAACTAGGGAGCAGGTTATATGCTATCACAGTTTGACTGATCTCCAGCTTTAATGGGCTGACACATCACCCTCCATGCAGAAGCTACTGAGCCACCCCTCTCTCCTCTCTACCGAGACTGTTTGCATGATACAGCAACAGTCCTGCACCCAGGAGAGGCTTCAGTTGGTGCTTTTTAGCTAGGCCCTTCTAGTGCCCCCCCTTCCACCCATATGGAAGGTGCTGGGAGATGGAAGGAGCTTTCCAACTGAAGATCAATATTATTGCCTCACCTATACCCAAAGGATGGCAGAAGCCCTAAGGAGGTTCAAACCCTGAAAGGCTAAGGAACCAATAAGCTTCCTAAGGAAGCAAAAAAAAAAAAAGTTCTGGGTTAGGAGGCTGTAACTGAAATGAGCTGGAATGAGATGCTTGGGCCCCCTAAATAGAACCTGAATAGGATGGAAGCATCCACTCTAAATGTTCACGGTTCTCTGGTACCTTCCTTTCCCCAGACTGGATGATCAGCATGTCAGAGAGGGCTTTCTGAGGAAGACTAGCTGCCCTCTCAGGCCAGGGGGAAAGCTCTTTAAATATGTACTCTGGGGGTGGCATGTGAACCCAGAGTTCAGGAAGCCTGAACAAAGCCTGATGTTTCCAAGCCTCACCCAATACTTCTTCCCTTACCTGCCCCAGAGGGCTCCATCTGCATGTCTGAGGAGGCCCCTGGAACTCTCTTCCAGGACTTGGAACAAAGCTAAAAGGACAGGCTCAAACCAACTGCCCTTTCAGACTTGCATGTGCTAGATGGAATGTGGACTTTTTAGAAGGGAGGGAGGAGAGGTGGGGAGTGGTTTGGGGCGCGGGGGTTAAGAAAATGAGGACGTGGAACTCAGGGTGGGATATTAGGGTTAGAGCGGATGAAAGGTGGGGTGGAGGGGCGGAATGCTGGGATTGGGGGGCAGAATGCTGGGCCTGGAAAGTGGAATGTTGGGGCCTGTGGAAAGTGAGGGGAGGAATGCCAGGATTGAAGGTGGAATGTCAGAGTTGAGCCTGGGAATGCTGGAATGTACAATCAATGGTGTTTTTATCTTCTGTTGGCATGTCCTGTAGGGGTTGTCCTATCTTGTGGATGATCCCCTGTTATCTGTACGAACTTCCACCATCAAGGTAGAGCTTTTTAAAAATTCAATTCCTGTTTTTCTCTCTGATTCCTGTGGCATATGTGGACTGTTCTCTTTCTATCACCGAGTCCGGTTTCCTTGCATGCGTTGTCACTTCTCCCCGGGCTAGTCCCGCTCCGCTGTCCCGGCGGGGGCGGCTCAGGCTTCCAACTTTCTGTGCACACCTTCTCGGCCATCTTTCTCTCCCGACTTTCTCCTTCTACCTTGCTGGGGACGCGGTGGGGCTGGTGGAACACGGCACTTGTCTCGGTATCCTGTGAGTGTCCGTGTGCCTTCTCTGTCTGCGCCCCCTCCTTTGCTCTCTGGGCTGCTGGGCTAGCCTCCGCTCCCATCTGACTCTCCTCTCTACCCTGGCAGCCTTAGCCGGGGCTCCTCGGCAGACACCCGCAGGGCAGCCTCCAGCCTAACGGGATTCCTCGTCCACGGGCCCCCTTTGTCCGCTCCGGAGGAGCCTCGTCACCGTGGCTGCTCTCACCAGGAGGGGTCGAGACTCTAAGGAGTCCCATGTTCGCCTCCCCAGCAGTCCCGCACCTCTCCCCTCCCCCTGTCCAAACACCTATGTTAGGGAAGTACCTCCTCGGAACATCCAACCCTACGGAGGCATGGGGAATATGGCCGCCACTCGCTGTGGTGACACACAGTTATTAAGCACCTGTTATGTGGCAGTCATCATGCTAGAGAGGCCAGGAAGTGTGAAGTCCTAGGCAACCTATCTCTACCTCTGGTGATGTCACCAAATCCCCTTCTGGTGACCAAGCAGGCATGCTTTCCCCCAGCCTAGGTTCCCACACTTAAGCATCCGTGTCCTCCAGCACCCGGAGTAAGCTCTGACTCATAATCATTTGGACAGTTCAATCATAGGCCCCTCACCCCCTTCTGAACCACAACTCCATAAGGAGGACACGACACAACCCCGCCATCGCACCTTCCCTTCGTCCCCATCTCCGCTGGGCTAGCCAGGGCTGCCAAGGACTCGTAACTCTCCACACCTGTGGGCTGTTATCTTTCATGAGTGTTCGTCTGTGCTCCAGTCTTCTGGGGGCCTACCCCGAGGGAGCCCAGGACAAGACCCTCCAGCTCCTGGTGAGGGGAGTTCCTCCCCTCCCTTCCACCTCCTCTTCTCACATGCTTCTCTGTCCTTCCCAACAGAACCACGAGTTTATCGATGAGCAAATGTTTGAGCAGAACTGCATGGAGAGCTCGATGCAGAATTACCCATCCACAAGAAGCCCTTCGCTCTCCAGCCACCCGGGCCTAACTACGTCCTGCTGCTCCCGTCGAAGCAAGAAGACCACCCACCTGCCCAACTCCAACCTGCCAGCCACCCGCCTGAGGAGCATGCAAGAGCTCAGCACCATTCACATCCAGGGGAGTGAACAGCCCTCACTCACGACCAGGTGAGTGCGTCCTATTCCCCCCACACAGGAGTTTTCTCCTTAAGCTCCAAGAGCATCCCATGATGCCCGGTTGCTGCAAGGATTGGAATTAGAAATCAGGAAGGCTATTACTGAGGCTGCAAGATAATCCGTCCTTGCTCAGAAAGTAGACTTCATTATGAGTCAATTCTTATTGACTTAACAAATAGACAGTATTTATGTAACACTTTAAAGTCCTTAAAAGTACTTACTTCACAACAAAACTGGGAAGTAGATGCTAGTATACCCTTTATAAATATATAGATATTTATAGAGAGAGAGAAACTTATATAGATAAATTATATGGGTAATATATATAAATTTATAAATATATAGATATTTATAGATTAGGAAATGAGGCTGAGGACCATGATTCTACAAGTCACACAGCCAGTGTCTGAGGCAGGTTCTGAACTCGGATCTTCTTACTCTAAGTCCAACCTTCTTATATACTTACTATGCTATTCAAATGATTTAGTTTCCATGATCTGACCAATAATGTCTCCACAATCCTATGTTCTAATAGGCAGCCATTATAAATTGCCATATAAAAAGCCAGCACCTGACTGTGAACCCCTGATGATAATCCTTTCTAAACTTAGCTTCAAATGACATCCATCCGGCCTGGAGCTGGACCCCACAAGCTTTTCCAGCCTGGAAGGGGGGACTTTCAAGAGCCGCTCCTGCCCTGGCTTATCCTATAGGGAATCCAACAAGAATGCATCACTGTAGGACTTTAGTGGACGACTTGGAGCTTAGTGACTGGTTTTGAATCAAAGCCTGATGCTCCACCCCTAACCCTCATTGCCCTATATATATCGGGGCAAAAAAAAAAATTTAGAAAGCAAATTAGAGTGAGAGATTGATCCTTTGTCTTCAGCTGTATAGGAAGCCCCTACAGCCTGGCACCTTGTCTCATTTATAGTCTTGAAGAAGTGTCCAGGGTATCAACAAGCTAAGTGGACTCACCCGTGGTCATATAGTATGTATTTTATTTATATACATATTATATAATTACATATTTATATATAAATAACAATATTAAATATCTATTTTTAATTAAGCATTACTTTGGGGATCTTCTGAGTTCTGTTAAGCTACAGTAATGGGAAAAAATGAAAGATGTCCTGAATAAGAAACCTAGGAGTCTGAGGGAACCATGGGTAAAAAGGAAAATCTGGTCCTTTAATTCTTTTTTTTTATCTACCCCAGTCGTTCCAGCCTTAATTTGAAAGCAGATGATGGACTGAGACCCAACTGCAAAGGATCCCAGATCACTACAGCCATCATCAGCATCCCCACTCCCCCAGCGCTGACCCCAGAGGGGGAGAGCCGACCGCCACCATCTAGCCCCGGCTCCACCACGAACATTCCCCCCATAGGCAGCAACATCGTCAAGGTCTCCGCCTTGTAAAGCCACTGAGGGAAGGGCTGATGGAAGGGCTGGTAGGAGGGATGGGGAGGTGAAGGGAGCCTGTGGGGCCAGGCTGTTCCCTTCTCCTTCCCCTGCCACTCCTGCCTGTCCAGGTTGTACCCCTCGCACTGAAACTGTGCCTGCAAGCAGAAGGAGACACTACTGCAACCGCTCCCGGAGGGGACAGAGCCCTGGGCACCACTCCCCAACTCTGGAGACACACAGAGGCAGGGTGGAGAGGCAGGGGATGGGGAATTGGGGAGGGGCCGTGCGCCAGGCCGAGGCCTGGCGGGGCATGATGGGGAAGAGCCTCAGATCAAACTAATGATTGTTTCTGGAGACTCCAGCAAGGAAAATCTAAGAACAAGAGAGCAGCACAGAGGCCGAGAGATCACACGCAAAACAGGAAGGAAATATTAACACTGTGTATTTAAGCACCTTTTTCAAGGCTTTTAATGGATAATATTTATTCATGGGACATGACTGAAAAAAAAAAAAAAAGGTGGAAAACAAAGCAGAAAAACAACAGATTTTTGTGAAATGTTTTTCTCCATGGACCCAATACCTTTAACTAAACCAAAACAATGCATTTTATGAGTTTTTTTTTCCTCCTTTTATAACAAAAGGCTTTATGCCAAGATGTCAGTTGTTACTGAGTTTTCTCTCCTTTCCCCACCCAAGGTGGGTGAAACTGGGCCACTGAGCCTCCCGAAGCCTGAGTGACCCACACAGTAGCCATGTGACCACACTGCAGCGCTTGCTCTCTCCAAGTCTTATATCTTTGTCTCCTTGTCTCTTTGTACCTGGTCACTGCCGCTCCCTTTGTCTCTGTTCAGCTGTCTCTTTCTATGGCTCTCAGTGCGAATGGCTACCTTGGTCACTGCAGTACAACTGTATGTGGTAAAAATCCACCGCTAGTTAATGGGAAATTGTGCTTTAAAAAAACAAAAAGCAGAATGAGGGAGAAAGCCAAGAAGAGACAAGATGGCACTTCCTAATCATCTGCCCCACTGGTACTTCTGAAGTTTTGGTTGCAACCAAACTCATTAGCCTAGGATCTTGAAAAAGGAAAAAAATCATATAGAGAATCTTGTATCCTGATGAATAGGAAATAACAAAAAATGGAAGAGACTCCATGGAAGACAACTACTCTCCTGTTGTTCTGTTGGTACTGACCATGCAGTCTGTCCAGCCCAGAGCCGGGAGCCTCTGGGAAGCTTCCCCTAGACCATATGTGATGTGGTCAAGGGCCTAAGATACAGCCAACTGGTTTTCGCATCAGAGAACCTGACTTAATAAGCTGAGCAAGGTTGGTCATGTGTATTCAGGAATGTTTTATTTTAGGGTGTGGAAATCTGGATGGCCCTTAGCTGGTCTGTCCAGTACCAAAGAGAACAGGTAAAGGGCACATGTCCCTCTGAGCAAGCATATAAATTTGGCTTTTCCTTGGAAAGCTGGACACCACTTTTATGAAAGGGGATATCCCCCTGTCTTTTTCTATCAGTTTCAGCAGAAAAGAGTCGATCAGCTAACCTACAATTTGATTTTTCTCCAAGTTTTGGGCTCGATAAGCTCACCCCTCCTATTTCCTGGACTCCCTACCTCATGACCACTAATTCAGCTTGGTCTATGAAGGATTAAGATGGTCATGTTATCTCCTCGATCCCTTGGAGTTTCTCAGCAGTTCCTCCAAACCTACTGTCCAGCTAAGTGTTTAATCACTCTTGCAGTTCTCCTGCCTCAGCCCTCTGTAGATGATTTCTTTGGTCAAGAACCTAATTTTACCCTTATTAGGTCTCCCCATGACCCTGGCCCTATATACTTTTAAAAGGGGTTTCCCAGTTAGTTCCTAATCACAGGAAATGAAGAGCTTCAGATAGGGCAAAGGAGAGGGAGCCTTTCCAAGCTCATCTCATTACGTACTCATAGTGCTCCCAAACTGGTCCTGGCCTCAGGAACCCCAACATGGAAAGATGTTCCTGCCTTCTGAGCTTAGTGTCTTGGTGGGAAACAAAACATTACTGCGTAGTCATGGACCATGGGTGTATATATACATCAGGGTAGCCATGCAAACCTAAATACACTGAATTGTCAGTGCTTAAAATTTACTAAATAAAGGTAGTGTATCAGTGAAGACAAGCAGAAGGGGTTGTAGAACAGGACAGTCTTCCAGAGGGCAAATAGGAACTTAGCATGATTTTTAAGGGCAGAAAGGAAATAATTCCAAAGGTCTAGTATCAAGTTAAAATGGTCTGAGAGGAAAAGGTTGAAGTAAAGATTGATATTGTATAGCCCTTCCTTGCCTCGATCATTTTCAAGTTGTTGTAGCCAGCCTCCTGGTGAGGATTCTCCTCGGAAGCAGCAGGCTGGTCGCCTGTGCCCAGTCTAATACCCAGCCCACACTTGAAGCCCTCAAGCCGTTCTGGAAGAGCTTTTGAGATCATAGGCTTCTCTTTATTTCGTGGGGAGGCATCAGAATAGTATTTTCATGAAGGCAAATAAACACTGAAAAGTCATCCTGGGTTACAATGAACCTCCCAGTCCAAGTATCTTGTCTCAGTGTAGAACCAAAGGCTGTTTTGCATGAAAACATCTACAGCATCGATAAAATGAGAGTTAAAGAGAGATCTGGAGATCACCTCCCAACAAATGGCCCCCAAAAATTTGAGATGCCCCCAAGTTCTTCTGGGACTGTTGTGTGACTCCAGATTTGGGCTTTTCGTGAAGACTGAAGGGTCTTTTCTTCAGCTATAGAATGAAAAGATTGGGCAAGATGACCTGAGGTACATTCCAGTCTATAGTCCTTTCCTGGCATCCACTAAATCTCTAACTGCTCCTGTCACACAGCCACACCACCTGCCCTCCAAACTCCTTCAGTCCCTTCCCGATTCCCAACACTTCAACTTGACAATCCTCAGCCAGAGATGAAACCTTAACTAGTTTTTCTAACCTTAAGGGGATGGCAATAAACTATATATAGGAGAAAAGCCCAAAAAGAACTGGATCCTTCCAGACTACTTAAGTGGGCTTAACAAGGTACAACTTCTAAACTATACTGATTATCTTTGCAACTTGGCGGGGAGGGGAGGCAAAGGGTTAAGACCAGAATTAATTGGGTCCTTCCTCTTCCACTAGCTCTGGAAAACGTTCTCAAGCTTTTTCCATTCACGAATCTCTGGAGAAATCCCTTAGACAATGTTATACTCCGCCCCCCAACCTGTCAAAACAAAGTTAGAAGAACAGAGAACCTGATACTATGTCTTTAACACTACCTGTGTATTACTTTGGAGGTCTAGGTGCAAAGCTAATAACTAGTCCCTAAAAAGGTTAAGGGACTTGTCCTAGGAGGTACAGCTCATTAGTAGCTGAAAACAAAGCCTATCTCCTGACTCCATTTACCTTCAGAACAGTACTCTGACACACCAAAATAGGGGATTCTTTAAACATTCTATGCCAAATGCCTAGTACAGTAATAGTCACAATGCTCGGCAACACGAGAATAAGTGACCTGGCAATCTGGGGTTAGAGGAGAGAAAAAAGGAAGCTCAGAGATCACTCTGTGGGAATCCACTGCCTTAATGTGGTATCAGTTCGTGTTGTCAATTCTGTTTGTATGTACCTAGCTTTTTCGAAGCCAAAAGATGCAACTCCCTTTTTAGGTTTTGGGGAGGGTTGAGAAGCACTGACAAACCAGAGTCCTTTAAACCTGTTTAGCACTTGCACCTTTCCCAAAACATTTACATTATATATGCTTCTCATAGCCCTATCAGATGGGTAAGGGATTTTGTTCCCTATTTTTCAGTTGGACAAACTGAGGTGACAGGATTAGGATTGCAGCTTTATCCAACTTTCTCCACTGCATTTTCCCCAAGACTATCATACAGAACCTACACTCTGACATTGCCTTTGCAGGGCAAAGTCTCATTCAGAGCCATCTATGGGACACCATAAATTTCTGCAACACATTTCTTTCTCCTCCTTGGTATATCTCTGCTTATAAGCCTTTTGAGCTTAGGACAGTTATGTGACAGCTTGGCCAAAAGACCAGGCCCCCTCAGTTGCAGATTGAGGACTTCAGAATGGCAGCAACCATTTTTGGCTCACTGAGATTACACAAGGGGGTCGAGTCGTATACAGTTGCTGCCAAAGGAGCTGATCTCTCATGCTTACCTAAAGGACTAACACCAGCACAAAGAGCGAAATTGGGCAATACATCAATCAATAAGCATGTACCAAGTATTTACTACATGCCAGGCACTGTGTTTTAACACTGGGGATACAAAGAGCTTACATTCTATATAAAAATAGTGGCCATGTAATTTTGACCATTAATTAGCAAAGGTGGAGAATTCATGAACATCTTGCTTCCGTTGATCTAATATGTGGGTCAACCAAGTCCTTGTTCTCCTGCTCCCTAATTTGGGATCTTTCCACTCTGAGGTGACTTATGTTTATGTTATGAGTAGGGAAGGGTTGATTTTTAAACTTCAGATTCAAAGCATGGGTCAAAATTAAGTTTTAAGATTCTCTGTAGATTCCAGTGATCCCAGCTCCCCTGTCCCCTGTAACCAGATAACTGTGAGGTTGGTTATGCATAAGGATTTTTTAAAAAATATTAAAAGCATTTACCTAGCATAGCCAAATATCCAATCCCACCCAACTAAATGGCACTGTGAATATGGCCAAGCAGGGAATTGATAGGCTTTTTTTTTTCCTTTGGGGCTTCTTTGTGGAGAACCTCATCATTTGCAGAGTGTTCCATGATGATTTAAGAGGGAAAAGCATTGTGATGACCCTTAGGAAAAGGCTCATTAGAGAAAAGGACTATCAAAAAAAGTGGTTTAAAGAGGTTCTTCTTTAGTCTTGTTTCATTATGTGTCTTTCTCACCAAGTTTGGGACTGGCCTTTGTCTCAGCAAATCACTTACCTATCTGGAGTGGGAATCACTCCATTTGGTGAAGGGTGATAATCTCAGTCCCAGGAGATTCCTTGAACCAAGGGACTATTTTACAAAGTTGGGGCTGGGGGAAGAGGGAGGGTTGGTATATTTTTGATAATCAGACATTCCAATGCAATGTTCTCTTTAGAGGTCCCCCCACCCCCTTTGTTAATGTTTATTGTGAGAAACATCACGTACGGTCTTCTCTATTTTCGTATAATAAATGGGCTTTGCTTACCAACGTCACAATGGCAGAGACAGAAACGCACTGTACAAAACTGCAGGAAGATTCAGACTTCATCTGAAAACAACTTTCTAAAACACAAGTTCTTGAGTTTCCTGTTGTCTTCTCTTTGAAAATTGTAGTGCATATGTTAAAAGTGTGTCTATCATTGACAGTACCAAGTCGTGTGCCACTGCTGTACCTGATGTATCCAATCTGGATTAAATGGCGTTATGTGCCACAAACCCCAAAGTGATGCTGTGTGCTTACTGTCCTCCGGCTTTCTACTTCTACCATGGCCCACAAGAGAAGTTATAACTAATGTCCCTTTTGTCCCATTAGAACCATGTGGTTGGAAGAGACCTTAAAGATCGTCTAGTCCAACCTCCCTGGAGGGGAGCTTAGATCCAGACCTTGGCTCGCTCTTTCCTAAGGCAGGATGAATGCACCTCCTCCTGGGACTTCTTGTTCTGTCATCTGTGAGATGACAAAGATGGACACCCATCTAGCTCCTTTATAATCCACTTTACTTAAACCTTGAACAGGAGCAGCTAACACACGTGCCCAGATCTGTACCAAGCCCTTTATCAATATTTTCTCACTTGAACTTCAGAAACTGGGAGATAAAAGATGAGGAATTTGGCTTAGATCACCTCTAAGAGCTTTGAGTTCTAATGCACCATCATCCTGATCAGGACTAGAATGCTCCTACAGAATCCCGAGATAACCATCCAGCTGCTTGCATGAATACTTTTAGTCAGAGTGCTCACCACTTAAAACAGCAATTCTGGCACTGCTATTTTCAAGTTCTTCCTTGAGCTAAAAATCTGCTTCTCTGCAATTTCTAATTGTCCTAATTCTGCCCTCTAGCTACAAATCTGAGCCTTGCTAGAAAGAAATAAAATCACTAAATCAAGATCCCTTCAATTACAAAAAAAAAAAGTTCAAAATGAATTACTTGCTAAGGAAATGGTTATAGAACAGGCAGCTGCCACAATTATCAAAAAGTTCAAAGGAAATCCTCATAAAATGGTCACCGTTATACAGCAGCAAGATTTTTGGTCATTGGAAATGGCATAAGACACTTTAGGACAAATATCAGAGGGGATCAAAAGGCCCCAGTAGCTAGACTATGCTATTTACCTTTCACAGCCAGAGAATGGCTGCTCTGACTCTTATCATCCACTAGGTGTCACCCTAGCCCTATAGCTCTCTATAGACATCAACAACAGTAATCAATACAATTTTCATTATGGTATGCGTGGATATCAGGGCAATGGGCCAATAAACATTCCAAAATTTGTGGACCCTATCAGTATTTTTTGAGAAAACCAAACTACTTCCCTGCCTACAAAGGTGGGACTGAAATACAATACAATCTAAATTGCAACTATACTAGAACTCACCTTTTCTCATATTTTTTAAAATGAGGGTAACTGAAGCAAATTGATGGTATAACCAGAATGAAAAATATGTAACCCAATTTAGAAAATAAACTCTTAAAACATCACATTCGCCTATTTAATAAAGCAATCGTCTAAAAGAACAAAACCTGTGTTACTATCAACCTAAGCTGAGGTATTCTTGGTACAAGAACTTATAACCAAAACACTTTTATAAGACTCCACTATAGACCTTTTGCCAGTTCAAATTGGTCTCTATCTTGAACCAGTCTGAATTAGTAAACTTACTAATGTGACTCATTCCTACCTCCCAGCCCGCATAACCTTTCCCTTTAGTTACAGAACCACACATACTCTGAGATCATCTCGTCCACTGGCCTCATTTTGCAGTTTTAGAACCAAGTTCAGATGGTCAGTCTGGCTAGCATTCTTCCCACCAAGTCACAGCATTTTTCCTCATCAGTACTTACACCTCATCTTCCATACCCAGAATTTTCTAAAAATGTCTAGCAACTTTAGAGTCAGATGTCAATCCTGAACTAAAAACATTTTTTATGACGAGAACGCCTTACAAGCGAACCCAATTGGCTGTATTTGCTGAGGAAGTACAATTTCAAATTTTTTTCTCACAAATGTTCGTGAAAAAGAAAATGTATTTCATGTTTAGCTTCTTTCCTCAGACTAGTCTCTGGTAATAAAGATGTGCTCATCTCTGGCTTATTTTCCAATTTAAAAAATAACAAACACAGAGTAACAGACAAACCTAAAGAGAATCCAATTAATTTCAGGACTAATGGGCAATTTCATTTCTAATTAAGATGCAGTGGCATCCTAATTAAAATTCCCTGGCAATGACAGGCTGCTAACTTGGCTGTATTGGGGGGCCGGGGGAGGGCAAGGGAAAGGGGTAACAAATGGGACATGGCAAGGCAAAGGTAAGGTGCAATGACAGGATCTTTCTTTGCTATGTAATTAAAATCTTTACCACTGTATGGCAGACTGGACCTAATTATGGAATTGCTATTTACATAGTTTTAATTAATTCATCCTCACTTGGCAGTACCATATAGAGAGAAAAGTAAAGCCTCCCATTGCTCAACTTCAGAATAGGAAGCAGACGGCATTAAGTCAAGTTCAGGACCATGGTTGTGTAGGTGTTTTGACAATAAATGATGATTACTGGAGGAGGGGGGAGGGGAGAGGGAGAAAGGTGGAAGGAGGGGGGGGCTTCTGCTGACAACAAAGGAGTAACAGTACTTGTGTTGCCTAGCCTTCCCAATAGCAACACTTTCTGAAAAACCAACCTTGGTCCCTTAAATCTTGGGTCTCTTTTCTTCCAAAGAATCAAGGTTTTCCTTGGAGGGGCCAGCCACACCAGAAAAGAAACACAAATGAAAGCAAGTTCTAACTTCTAGTGACTTGTCTATTGAATAGGCACAATTTTAGAATATAACATTTTGTAACCAGGAAAATAACTTTTTCCTCCCAGAAAAGGTCCACTGAGAGGAGCATCTAGGACACTGTATGAAGGCAGAAAGGGCAGAATAAAGGGTATCCTCCATGAGGTATTGAAGAACCAAAAAATTAAAAATTCATTTTGATTGTCTTCTTTTAGCAGAAATGGGAAGATGACCAGTAAGGCATCTCCCATTCTGCAAAATTACCAGCTTCTTCACTGGGAAGAGACATTTGAAAAGTTTACAGTGAAAACATGGCAGGTGAACATGCCAAAACTTTAGAAACTCATTTTACGTAAATAAATAGTATCTTTCCTGTCTGGGCTTTTACAAAGTTTAAAGAAACATCTCTACTAAAAATCCCTACTTAATTCAATTTAAAAGGGAAGGTGTTCTTGATCCAAAAAAAAAAAAAAAAGCTAGTTTTCGTGTTATCGCTATGGAAATTCAATCTGATTAGAACCATTTTTCCCCCTATATGAAGTCATAATATTTACATCTCAGTTGGATGTTTCCTTGGGAGCAGGTGGTGATATTTTAGGAGTGTTTTAAATAAGGAATGGTATGGTACTATGTTTAGTTTATTTTTAAGGGGGACAGTGAAAAGAATGGTGAGAAAATGATGCACTAAGACTCTATACCCAAAGTTCTCTTTTTCAGAGCCTAAATCTGTGAACTTTCCCAAAAGAGAAAGAGGAAATAGTACCTCACCTGATACAAACCAACCTGAAGAATAAAAAGCATTTCATAGAACCTCAAGCCTTTTAAAGTTCCTCCAAAATGCCATTACAGTCCACCCTATAGGACAGAGTCCCCCAGAGGTACCACTTGAGGTTTCACAGGTCACCACCCCGCATTAACTCCTGAAGATAGATGGTGTTCATGTGATAGGCTGCCATCCAATCGGAGTGTCTCTTGGCGTTCCAGCTATAGGACTGCGAAGCCGCCGCATAGTATTCCTGCCAGGCCCAGTAGCAAGATCTCCAGTAATCCTCGTAACTCTGAGGATTGGTGGGGAACACCGGAGGCTGCTCCCCAGCATGATCGCACCAGCTCTCCTCCTGAGGCTCCCACTGCAGCTGGTGGGGTGCCCGCTTGGGAACGCTTTTCCGGCTGCGCTTCGAGGTCTGGTTAGATCCATCCTCCCTCCCCAGGGCCTTCATAGGGATATGAAGAACTTCCTGGCTTTCCTCCACACTCGGGGTTTCACTTCGATTCAAGGGATGATCAGGAGAAGCATGGCCGGTCATGGAGGCCAGCTCACTCTCTCTCACCTGGTTGTCAGAAGAGCCTTCTAAACACGACTTGTTCCCTTTGCTCTGGGACGATGCTCGTGAGCAGCCAGAATCGCTATCACTCGCTGAATCTTCCGAGCGGCCACTGCTCACCAATGCCCGGGGGCTCTCTTGAGTGTGTCTCCATTTCAATAAACCATTTTGGGGCTGCAGGGCCTGCTCCCCAGGACCAGTGTAATGCCTGATGATCTCTACATGCTTCTCTAGTCCCTCCTTAATGTAATGTTCATAATCCTCCACCAATTCTGAAAAAGTCTCTATGCAGGGTTGCTGGATCTTAAAGGAAGACAGACAAGGGATCTTGGGGAGTGTCGCAAGTGAAGCTTCTCTGGCCTGGTTCTGAAAGATGCTGGAGCTTTCAACAGGGGTCTGAATGTAGTTCTCTACTGGATCTTTCAATTGTGTGGCATAGCCTAGCCCTCTGGAGAGCTCTGCTTTTTCTCTGGTTCCATACTCTGAATGGCTTCTCCCTGGGTGTTTCTGCTTGGGAACTTTCTTTGATTTGACCATTCCTGTAGGACCTGATGCTGTCTGGGACAGAGCCATATGGCTACTCTGAGCTTTCTGTGCCTGAATGATCCGATCTGGTTTCTGAATGGTTTTAGGAGGTTGGATGGGTGCATTAATTGAGCCAACTGTAGACACGGCAGCTTTGACTTCGACATCCCAATCCAAACATTCTTCCATCAGGCCAGGAGGAATTGGATCTACATAATAGAAAAAAGAAAGCATTCATATTTTTCTAATACTCCTATCAACTTACATAAAATTACAGTATGGGCTTCAGGGGTTCTAAGAACACTTTTCTTATGAGCTGCTTTTGGAGTAGAGCAGACAATCTCCTTCCTCAGCAGAAGTACTTCCATCTGGTGGAAGGATCAAAAGGGTGTTGAGAATTCTTTCCCAGAAACAGGACTTGTACTCCCCACAACTGCTGACCTACTGAGAATTCAATTAAACTCAACAAGCATCTACAATATACAAAATATTATTTTGGGGATATAGAGAATGATATATTCCTGTTTCCAATTTTAAAATCTAATTGCAGAGAAGAGGGAAGGATGGGCAAGTGCAAAATATCTATCAAGAAGAGGAAATGTTAAACTATGTGTGGCTTTGACCCAATAATATCACTACTAAGGTTTACACCTCAAAGCGGTCCAAGAAAAAGGAGTAAAAATCCTTATATACAAAAAGTATTTATAGTAGCACTTTCTTTGGTATCAAAAAATTGAAAACTGTTGGAGTGCCCTTTAACCAGAGAATGTTGAACAAGTTATGGTATGTGTACATGAGAGAAAACCACTATTCTGCGAAAAACAATGAAGAAGATGGTTTTTAGAGAAACCTGGGAAGATTTGAATGAAATGATGCAGAATGAAATGGGCAGAACCAGGTGAAGAATTTACAGAGTAACAGCAATACTGCAAAGACAAACCAGTTTGGAAATAAAAAAAAATGTAATTTGAAAAGTAAAATAAGATTTGATTCAGAAGAAGGAATGATCAATGCATAGAAGTACTATGAATAAAATGAACTAGGTCTTAAAAGAAGGGGAGATGTCCACAGAGGAATAGAAGGAAAGGGGATGTAAGTGGAGAGAGAGTACCATTCCAGATTCAGAAAGATGATGTGAGCAAAGGCAAGGACACAGAAAAGAAAAAGATTAGATAAGATTAGATAATTGAAAGCAGTTCAAGATGGCTAGAATGCTGACTAGGTAAAGAAGAAAGGAATAGAAATGGGTTTGGAGCTGGATTATGCTAGGCCTTGAATACCAGGATCAACAGTTAATACTTTATCCAAAGGGAATGAGAAGGCCTTCCAAAAACTACTCTGAATCCCAAAAAGATGACATTATTATTCTAACAGATAAGAAAGGCTTCACTTAAGTTCAGCTTAAACACTGGAAGTACCAAAAAAAAAAAAAAAGGCATAAAAACCATGTTACAAAAAATGTGAACAAGGAGTTGCAGCCCCACTGTCTAGATAGTCCAGGGGTCTCTCCTCCTACAAAGAAACATGCCAACAGTCAATTCTGCTTTTCCACATTAAAAATAACAAAGCCCTTACACTGAGTCCTTGGCTCAGCTACATCCTCACTGCTGACACCTCCTCGTACTGTCACTCAGGGGACTCCTTTACATTTTGAACCATTGCTATCTAAACACCATAACCTAAGTTCGTGACACTCCCAGTGTACCTCTTTTGCCTACCATGCTCCTCTACCCACATCATCTCTGGTCCTTTTGTCCCTTGTCTTCTAACTTGAGTTTTTCTTGATCTCTCTCTTGGCTGACACTTTCTTAGACTGTGGATTTCTTCCCCCAATAGCTCCAGTACCTACCTGCTTCTCCCTGCCTAAGGTGATTTCCTCGGACTTGACCAATGGCTCTCCTAACTTAAAAGGCCTTGCTAACTCCAAACCTTGTCTACCCAGGCTGCCAGGCTTCTCACCCAAATCTCATAGAAATAAACATCCACAAAAACTTCTCCACATCCTCAAAGATCCACTCTGGTTATTACATGCTGAAAGTTTCCAATTCATGCTCTTTATCATGCTATTCCGTTCAGCCAGTCCTTAAAAAAATGAATATTTATTCTTAACACAGTTTCCCCAAAAGGGGGCTGTGCTAGCCACTTCTCTGGAAGTAACATACAAATATGAAAAGTTAGTATTATTTTTAAAGCACTCTACATACACACTAACCAAAGTGGATTATACAACATACAATGAACTTCCCAAAGAAGACCATGTTTCCATTTTGCCTCTGGAACCAAAACTGAAGACTTGACCAACTATATATACTGTTATTGATATCAATTGCTTGTCTTCTCAAAGAGAAAAGTGAGGAGGGAGAGAGAGAGAAAGGAACGGGAGGAGAGAATTTATTACACTTGTTTTGTTTGATAATTGTTTTTAAAAAAGTATTACATATAACTGGGGAATATTTAATGAAATACATAAAAATGTATTTTTAAAAACTACATACTATTAAGTAAAAATTGCATGTAACTAGGTAATATTTAATGAAAAAGACATATTTATAAAACCATATACTGTTAAGTGTGGGATTAAGATTTTTTTTAAAGAAATTAATTTTTCCAGATATATTAATCCTGATTAATATATTAAGCCCTACATTCTAAATAGTATTTAGTTTGCTTAGTTGATTAAAAAATAAAGTTTTAAAGTTATCTTTCATTCATTCACCTGTGAAATTCAACACATTAAATACGATCTTTCATGAGAGACAACACTTTCCTCTAAAACTTCTAAAATACTGTTTCTTCTAGTACTTTTACATTCTACATTAGTTATTTGTATGAATATTTTCTCTTTTCTATTACATCTCAGGCTTCATGAAGACAGGAGTCATATTTTTATCTATCTCACCCATAAAACAAAAACAAAAAAAAATTTATCCCGTCAAATGTAACAATACTTCAACATGCCTTTTTTTTAGTATTTATTAACAGTTTCAAACATAACGCTTAAAAATAAAAGGATAGAAAGCACAAATGACTAAAAATAATTCCATCAAATTTTGCGTACAGATCAATATAGGTCCCAAAATTTGAGAGGTCAGAGAGAATAATCTTTTAACAGCCCTCATCGTATACAAACAAAAAGTTATTATTCACCCCCATAAATTAAAGCAGAACTAATGTAGTAATCTTATATATCTTGTAGCGGGTAGACAACAAATTTCTAATTAACACAAACTTTACCTGGCAAACAGAGGAGGTTAAGATTACACTTCTGGGCAATTGTCATCATCATATTTTCTTCCTCTCCCCGGCAACAATAGGTTACAGCTAGCCCCAAAGTACCTAAAACAGAAAGGTGTAAAATTATACGTGTATCTAGACATGAATGATACCTGCAATTCCAACTATCTCATATGGACCCTTTCCTCAAATAAAGCAAACCATATTTTTTTGTTTTGTTTTGTCTTTTACCAAAACGTCCAGCTCTGCCAATCCGATGCATGTACGTTTCCCAGTCCAATGGCACATCCAAATTTACAACCAGATTCACCTTCTCAGCATCAATCCCACGTGAAGTCTCAAAATGAATAAGATAGCAGTTGTTTACTAAATAATGTTCCCTCATATTATTTCAAAACGTACATTGTAATTTCCACCCAAAAAAAAAAAAAAAACCAACTATACTACTTTGGCACAACCACAGATGAAGAGCCAAATTAAGGACAGTAGTGTATTTGGAAGGCTGGATGAAGGTAAATGTGTTTTCTAAAAACTTCATGTGATGTAGAAAAAGTACCTGACTTGTATTTAAGTTCCAACTCCTACACTTACTATCTAACTTTGGGAGTCTTTTGAAACTCAATATGCCTGTTTTTTCATCTGAAAAATAAATATATCAAATGCTGCATAAATATACGCTATCATTATGTGAACTATTATTGCTTTAGCTTTAAGAAAGGGACAAATATCAAAGCCATTTTAAGAAACCCATTCCACAGAGCTGGAAGGAGGCTAGACTTTCTTCTGATATTTTCTCAATACACGCACATAAAATATGCTAAATCTGTACATTTGAGAACTAGAACATGTGTCAAGATGTATTAGTCATCCAAAGTGAACAGGAAGCTTACCAAATCTGTTGAAATGAGGACTCTGCAATGGAACTGCTTCAGTTTGGCCATAGCATCAAGACGTTGGTTTTGATTCATACTACCTGAAGAGAGCCAGGGACATCAAATGTTTTATAAGCTCTTTAAAAGCGCTTGTACTGCTGCGTTTTGCTATCACTCAAAAATACATCAGAAACAGCAACTCTGAAGATTTTAAATAATCTATTTTGAAACTTCACTATCTATGATTTCATTAATACAGCTAAGTCCTCCAACTGTTGCAAATTCTGGTCCCTTCAAATTTTTGCAGTTTTGATAAACTGATAGAACATATCTGATAAGGCTCTCCCAATGGAGCTAAGCTGGTCTCTAGAGATCAGTAAATGGGTCCATATAGAGTCTCTCTTATTTGGAAGGACTTGCCAACGCTTGTGCTGTTACTAGCAAAGCTTTCAAGAACCCACAATGAGGTATAAGAGAAAGATTCCAGTTTTTCTTCACATTTCTCCCACACTTAAAATGAAAATAGCTAGCATTTATAGAGGCTTTAGAGGTTTACAAAGCATTTTACTAGAATTATCTAATTTCCACTTTACAGATGAGGAAACTAAGGCTAAGAAACGTTAAGTGACACACACAGCTGGTTAAAGGATCTGAAGCCAGACTTCAGACTCCAGGTCTACCAACTATCTAGCTGCTACATGATATGACACTGAAATAAGTTTCTTTGAATATGATTCTTAAGGAGCTACAAGAGGAATAAACCTCTTAGAACATGGCTCTAATAGAAATCTTTTAAGTCCTCACAATTCACACTCGCAGTACTCTCTACTTACTGATATTTTTCAACAAAAACATACATATTACATAATAAATGTTCCAACAACGATGATGAAACACATTGGAGAGAGGCTCTCAAATAGCTGGGCTTAAGGCTCTGTTCTCCACCATGTATGAGCTGTGTGAAGTCACCACATCTCTGAGCTTGTTTTCTCTATAAAGCAGGGATGACATTGAACCATCACCTATCTTCCCCCCTCCCCCCAAAGGGTTTTATAAGATAAAATGAGACTAATGTATGTAAATCGTTTGGTTGCTACACAAGGCATCATAACCGCAAATATGAGCGCCTATCCTGATTACAATGAAGCTTTAACACATTATACTTTATACATTTTGAAGGATTTTCTGACCCAAATTTAAAATGTTTTTCTATCAGAAAACATTCTGTCCCCAACAGCTACTAGGTAAAACTATGGCTGAGTCACAAAAAAGAAAATCTCAGTCAACTTATTTGCTGTCTGAAAAAAAAATAGCACAAATAATTCATTCCTACTAGTCCAAAAGAGATAATTTTAACTACATGGAAGGAAATGGCAAATTCTTTTATCTCCCATAAAATAATAAAATTGTCAACTCTATTCTGTGGACATCACAAACACAAATTCCACAAAGATAATATTCTAAGTGAAACAATATTTTGGGCTACTTTGAAATTACAGAAAAATTGGGGGAAATCCTTTTTTTAAAAAAAGGATCACAGTAAAATTTAAATAGCAATTCTTTATTCAGAAGTTACTCATTGTCTGTCTCAAAACTACATCTGACATACCATTTCTTCCTTCTTCCTTTGGGAACTTCATTCCAAGGTGCTATTACAAAAGTTAAAAGAAGAACTATTTACCTGAAATGCACTCAGCAGGAAAGCCCTTGGATGACAGGATATCAGCCAAATGCTGGGCTCTAGGGAAAAACAATGTAGAGAACTCAAATCTTATGATTATAGAATCCAAAAAATCTTTCAGATTCCCAGGAATATCTTTCTCATTAACCCAGCATCCTAATATTAAATCATATTACCTGCTATGTAAATTAGAGAAGACCAAAGCTTGATTAAATGGAATTCTACTGAATAATTCTTGCAAGTGTTGAGTCTTTTCTTCAAAAATCTTATGAGGCAAAGGATGTGAATTCACCACTTTGTAATACTGCTTCAACCCTGTGCAAAAAAAATTTAAGAATCATCAGGATAGAACGAACAGGTATCATGCCATATGTCAAAGCATTATTACAAGGGCTATAACAGATGTATGCTAACAACTGCCAATGGGGGAGAAACTATCAGAATATCATCAACTTAATAATACGCCAATGGACATTATCGAAAACCTAGACATACCAATAAGACTTGGGTCACTGGAATTCAGCCTTACAAATGTGGGGTCTCTCATGTACCTCGTCAAAGCACTGGCCAAGAATTCAGGGTAGGTAGCTGATACTGCCAGCATCTGTTTGTTGGCAGGCAGAGAGGAATAAATCCAACTGAAGAATAACAAAAGAAAAATAAACAATCTGGAGATATTTAACAAAAGCATCCCATGGAAAAGAAAGTGAAAGATATTTATACATATTGTTTTAGTGGTAAATCCAGTTGTTTTTCTTACTTTATTTGTTCCTGGAAGCTTCCTTCTTCTAGAAGTTTATCTGCCTCATCAAGAATAAAAAGACGGATACTGGCTGTGTTCAAGTAGTCAAGTTCTATTAATTGTTTAATTCTGCCTATGTTTCAGAAAAAAAAAAAAACAACACTAAATAATAGTGAAGAACCAACTATGTACAAAACAAACATTTAAGCATTATACACACATTATGTACATGTACACATACACATACAGAGTATCACTTTTTAAAAATCTAAACTATAAAGATATCATTGTTGGAAGCCCGAGAACAGACCAAACACTATTAGTTATATTTCCCTAATTCTTTCCCCAGCTCTTATTCAAAATTGTGTGTGTAGTCAGTCAATAAGTCAAAATGGAAATGAGGCTATGAATTCTAATTAGTTCATTTTAAATAGTACTTATAGTGCCTACTCAACATCTAATAAACATCTACTGCATGCAATACACCTTC
Source organism: Sarcophilus harrisii (assembly GCF_902635505.1). NCBI lineage: Eukaryota > Metazoa > Chordata > Mammalia > Dasyuromorphia > Dasyuridae > Sarcophilus > Sarcophilus harrisii. The sequence continues at coordinate 414,027,893 of NC_045429.1, read as the reverse complement.
TCATATTGTGAAAAAGACATACGGCTAGAGGCTGGATTTCAGAGTTTAAGGACTTAGATTCACATCCTGCCTCTATATAGACTGGCAGTATGACCTAGGCAGGTCACTTAGCTTCTTTAGATTACGAGCTGCAGGGTCACTGTCAGGCTGCAATGGTCAAAGGACCTCCATCTCCCAGAATCCTGTGTTAAGGAAATCACATATACAGCTCCCTCCTGCCTGTCCCACCCTGCCCTCCCCAAAAAAGTACCACAACACTGTAAGGGACGGGGACAAAGAAAAAAAATCTGCCTACAGGAAGCTTCAACTAGGTCTGGGATGCCAACATAAAATTAGACATATTCCCTCCTGGGAATTCCCATTTCAACAACATTTTAGAAGGATAAACTACCAACTCCTGGCTGGCTTGCAAATTAAGATAATCGACATCACATTTCCAGAGATTAAAAATTAACAGCTGCAAACTGGAAGGCCCGCCAGAAAGTAGCTAATCTTTCACACCGTCTTTGGAACCGTTTCACCCCAAATAACATTTATCATTTATTCTCAGAATCTCAATTTAAGAGGACTGTTTAATTCTCAGAATCACAGATTTAGATTATGGACCTCAGGTCATCTGTCTTACAAATAAAGTCAGAAAAAGTGATGTGGCTCTTCATCCAACATTGCACAGGCAGGAAATGGCAAAGCCATCCCATGTTCTTGCTTAGGAAAAGTACTCGATTCATCCTCACAAACTTACCAGGAGACCCAACAGCAATATGGCATTTTTTAAGTCTGGTCTTGTCTTGAGATAAAGGCGTCCCTCCAATAAATACGTGGCATTCTAAACCTTCCATCTTGATGCCAATGGCCGTGATAACGGAATGGATCTGCACAGCGATCTCTCTCGTGGGAGCTAAGATCAAGATCTGGAGAGCGGGGGAGAAACCAATTCTCTCTTCAGGATGATTTTTATGGGAGGGAGGAAAAGGCCCCGTGTGGCTCCAAGCGCCGGTCCCCCCCCACCTGCCCCACCACGGATGGCAGCACGATGTCCCCAACACGGCATCCAGGAGGGATCTCCGTCAAACCAAGTGAGGCGGGACCGGCCCTTCAGGGGCCCGAGCCGGCCCTTCAGGGGCCCGAGCCGGCCCTTCAGGGGCCCGAGCCGGCCCTTCAGGGGCCCGAGCCGGCCCTTCAGGGGCCCGAGCCGGCCCTTCAGGGGCCTGAGCCGGCTGAGGCTCACCTGGGTGGCCAGGTTTTCGAGGATCAGCGAATCTAGAGCCACGGTGGAGAAGACGCAGGTTTTCCCAGTGCCAGACTTGGCCTGCACGATTAAATCTGGGGAAGGAAAGCCGGCCGTCGGTTACGTCGGGTACCGGGGCGGTCGGCCTGCCCGCGCGCGCCCCCTCCCCGCCTGACCGCAAGCTCCCTGACGGCAGCGCTCCCGGGGGCCTCCCGCTAACTACTATTTACAAGATTACGGGGTCCAACAGGCCTCCCCCGGCCCACACGTTAGGCCGTCCCTCGGAAAGCCACGTGCACCGCGCAGGCAAGAGCCCCGACCCCGAGAAGCCAGCCTGGCCTTACCCAGGCCGCAGCGGCCCAGCGGGATGGCTTTGAGCTGCACCGGCGAGGGCCGCTCGAAGCCCGCCGCCCGCAGCCCCTCCAGCACCGGCCGCGACAGCAGCAACGACCCGAAGTCCGCCGGTTCGGCCAGCAGCACGTCCCCGGTGCGCGCCCGCGGGCCTCCCACGTCGTGAGCCGTCCGCAGGCTCCGGCCCTGCCCGGCTTCCCCCGGATCCGCGGAGGGGTCGGGCCCCGGGGCCAGCCCCGCCACCATCGCGCCGCCGCGAGTATTAGCCGTCGCCGCCGCCGCCGCCGCCGCAGCCATACCGCCCACAACCGTCGCCGGATCTCGCGAGAGGGGCGGGGCGGGGCGCCGAGAGAGCCGCGCGAGGAAAGAGAAACAACTTTATTGACAAGCCGTCCAGAGCGGAGACGGACAGTCGAGGCAGGCCCGGTAATAGTGGGAGAGTGGGAGGGACGAAGAGAGGGAGAACAAAAGCCAATAGAGAGAGAGAGGGGCGGGATCCAGAGAGACTGGAAATCAAGGGCGGGCCGGAGGGGCGAGTCAAAGTGGGAGGAGGGTGGGGCCCGTAGGAGAGGAGGTCTAAGTGTGGTGCCGCCTGCCAGCAGAGGGCGCCACCGGCTCACACTTTGGTGTGTCGCTCTGGGATTCCTGGGCGAGGCTCCTCTCCTTTTTCCCCTTCCCCCACCCCTCCCCTGGTGACTTGGGTACGGGAGGAGTCATGCAGCCCAGCCCCCGGCCCAAGAGGGTAGGTCAGCCGGGTCCCTCGAGTCTACTGGGGGCTTCCCCGCGCTTGGAAATCTCCGGGGGACGCAACGGCTGGAACCAACGAAGCCTCTTTTCAGACCCTCCCCCTCTCTCTCTCTGCGCTGAGCTCGCCCCGCCCCCGACATCCGGGCTATTGTTGTCCTGACGTCACGGCCGAAAACATTGTAGACGTCATAGCGTCATCACAAAGACGCAGCGAGCGCCTCGGTCCCTGAAGCCTGAGGTCCAACCGATCTTAGCTCGATTGTTTTTCAAAAATAACTGGACGTCCAGCATTGTATTATCAGGCGCCTACTATGTGCCGGGGACTGGGAAACAAAAGGAGGCAAAAGACCGTGCCCGCCCTCCGGGAGCTTCCAGTCTAATGGGATACGCGTAAAGCGCTTAGCGCGCTACTGGCACACAGTAGGCGGTTAATAAAGGTTTCTCCCGTACTCGAAGAAAAAAAATCAGGCAGAAATAACTTCCGGGGTCAGCTTCTGGCGGTGTATGCAGCGTTCCGCCCCTGGAGTCCCCCCCCTCGCCCAAAAAAACCCTATTTCCCACAGTGATTCACTCTCCGCCCCCATGTGTCAAAGAGGGACCGGACTTTCAGAGAGGGAAGGGATCAGCCTGGCTGGAAACCGGGCCGAAGTCCACCGGCGGCGTGGTTCTGTGGGTCTGCAAGCCAGCCTCCCTCCTAACCCATCTACTGATGCTCTTGTCTGCTCCCAAGTAGCAGCGGGCGTCTGTTAAACGCTTACTCTGTGTTGATGCTGTCCTAAAAATAGGAGCAAAAATAGACCCCGCCTGTCCTCAGGAAGGTTCTAGCGAAGGAAGACAAGAATAGCCAATAAGGGTTCATTAAAAGTTTTCTTTGTGGGGAGATGGTGCTGAGCGCTGAAGAAGAAAATAAAGGCACAAGGCGGCCCGCCTTCAAGGAGCGCACTGTCTGATGGGAGAGGGACACAAGCAAACCACTGTATGCAAACGAGATGCTGGATAAGTTGGAGGCGATCTACAGCCGGCAGACGCGTGCTTTAAGGGGGATGGGGAAAGCTGCTTGTAGAAGGTGGGACTGCGGCTGAGATCTGCGGGAAGCTGCAAGGCAGAGGTGGAGAGGCAGAAAATTCCTGGAATGAAGGAGGGCCAGAGATGATTCCTGCAGGCAGAAGGGTCCGGATCACAGACTGTGTGCGCAGGGCAGTAAAGTGCAAGGAGATTGGGAAATTAGGAAGGAGCCATGTGGTGAAAAGGCTCTAAAAGCCAGATAAAGGGTAAAGATAAAGATATTTTATCCTGAAGGTGCTAGATAGCCACTGACGTTCATTGAATGGAGAAGTGACACAGTCAGACCTGCTTTTTGAGAAGATAAATTTGACAGCTGAAGGGAAACTGGACTGGAGGGGAGAGAGCCTTAAGGAGCAGAGCTCCAGGTGTGAGATGATGAAGGCCTGCCCCAAGGTAGTGACAATATCAGGTGGTATTGTCAGGTGATATACGGGAGAGATGTTAGGAAGGTCAAACCAACAGAACTTAGTAATGGACTGAATGGATGGGGAGAGTTCTGGGAGAGAGAAAAGGGATAAGAATATGGCTTTAGCAGTAAGCCTGGGTTCCTGAAAGCATATAACAATTACAACCCACAATAACGGGGAAGTTAGGAAGAGAAAAAAGTTTGAGAGGGAGATGTTGTTTAGTTTTGTCCATGTGTTTGAGATAATTACAGGACACCTAGTTTGAGATTCCATCAGGCAGTTGGAAATGGAAGTCTGGAGATCAGAAGCGATTGGACGGGTAAATTTTAGAATCAGCAGCATAGAGATGATAATTGAATTGATGAGAGTTGATTAGATCACCAGCTGAGGAGAGACAGAGCCCTGTTGAGTGATTCAGATGAAGCTCTAGCAAAGGAGAAGGAATGATCAGATAGGTAGGAGGAGACCCAGGAGACAGTGGTGTCATGAAAACCTAGAGAGAACAAAGTGGCAAGAAGAAAGGATGATCAAAAGTGTCAAAGGCAGCAACGGTCAAGAAGATGAGAACTGAGAGAAGACCTATTAATGGATCATCAGATTTGGCCATTAGGAGAGCATTAGTAACTCCAAAACTGGAATCCCAAAATGAATTTGGGAATCAGCGATTTAATGAGAGTTAAAAGAAGGTTCTGACCTCAAGTCATAGAATTGACTGGAATAAGAGGAGTAAAAGTTGGTAGCAGGAAAAGATCAGCCTGGAATCTTAGCTGAATTTTGCTATGTGAACCCTTTAACTATGCATTAAAAGATCTTTAGTAGGGAGGAACTAGCCACTAATCTCTATGGTAAAGCCCTGAATTCAGCAGCAGAGAGTCACCCAGCAAGGAGAAAAAAATCAGTGAACCAATCACACCCAGAAGAGATGATGTAACGGACAGTGGAGAAAGTGTTATTCATTAAAGATCACACTGTCAGTAGGAGAAGGTACATGAAGAACAGATGTGAATAACTAGGAAATGTGCAGGAAGGAACTCATGTATAGGAACATGTGTGTGGTCAGGGCAAGTCACATCTTCAGTACTGCTAGATCACACTTCGACTCTCCATTCCATCATCTCTTCTGACCAGGGTATCTATATTTAACTGAATGTGCTCTCTCCACGGATCTTATTTTGACTAAGGTACTCTCTGCTACTATATGCTGGTTTTCATAGCCTTCAGGGCCATATATTGGGAATAAAGCACTTGATATGGTACTTGGAAAGAAAAGGACTCTCTTAGTACATAGTTGAGATCAACAAGCCACCATTCTGAGCCAGAAAGCCAGCAACAGTTTCAGATTAAATATATTCTTTTGATTGCCTTTCTCCAGATATTAATTCCCAGGGACTCTCTCTGAATTGGGATTAGAAATTCTTTTAGCTCCCATTAAATCTCTGATGTCAATCTATATCACCAAAAACCATTGAGGAACTCACCTCAACCCAATACAAATTTGAGGCAATATAAATCTCCATTATGTTTCTGTAATGCAAATTATATTTATACATATACATATTGGCATGCAAATAAACCTAGAGACAAGAATAAAAAGACTTCAAGAAGCCAAGGGACTATGCCTTTGCTTGTTTATGTTTCTGATTTTATTATCCATATCTGCCAGCAAAAAACAAACAAACAAATAAATTTCCAGCTGTATAGCATTCTGGCCATCACAAAAGTAACACTGAGAAAGGAATATTTATTAAGCTCCTACAGCACTGTGCTAGGCACTGAGGATAGTAGTACAAAGAATAAAACAATTCCTACTCAAAAAGAACTTACATTCCAAAGGAGAAAACAATTACACATATAATCAAATACAGAATGAATATATATATGTATTTATATGAATATATTCATATATATGTATATAGAATAAATACAAAGTAGCTAAACACATATTTTGGAAGAGAAGGCACTAGCATCTGGCAGGATTAGGAAAAGTTTCATGTAGCAGATGGTATTTGAGCTAAGTCTTAAAAGAAGAGAGGAATTCTGGAAAATGAAGGAGAAGAGAAATTGTGTTCTGAAAAAAGGTGGAATGGTCATGGGGGGAAACTACACCAACTGAGCTATCATCAGTAAGTTTTTTATCTTGAGTTTTTTTAGTTGCTTTGATGAGCTTGTATTGACCCTTTCACCAGATGGATACTCCTTAACAGGTATTAGCCAAATATGACAAAAATCATCTATTTTTAAAACTAAAATGTCGTAATGAAGTGACAGACAGAATCAGCCGTAGGTAATAAGAATTCATTAGGCTGATATTGTTAGGCAAGGCACCTCATGGGCATGTATGTCAGGTATGTGAGGTATGCTGGGCACACCCTAATGTTTCAAATAGAATTGATATGTTGTCTTTCATTTTTAAAATTAAGGTGTTATTTTTAAATATTAACTTTTTGGTGACTTGTTTTGATGAATTCAAGATCCTTTGTGAATAAGTAATTAATAAATTTTTACCTTGAAAAAATTTCCCGTTATCAAATATTATTGTTTTATAAGAAGTGATCAGTAGCATGATTTCAGAAAGGTCTGGAGAGACTTACATGAACTATTGATAAGTGAAGTGAACATTGTGCACAGCAACAGCAAGATTATTCAGTGATCAATTCTGATGTGGCTCTTTTCAACAGTGAAGTGATTCAGGCCAATTCTAATGGACTTGTGATGGAGAGAGCAATTTGCATCCAGAAGAGACTGAATGTGGATCATAATATTGTCTTTTCACCTTTTTGTTGTTGTTTGCTTGCTTTTTGTTTTCCTTCTCTTTTTTTTTTCATTTTGATCTTATTTCCGTGCAGTATGATAATTATAGAAATGTGGATAGGAGAATTGCACATGTTTAACATATATTGGATTACTTGCTGTCTTAAGGAAAGGGTAGGGAGGAAGGAGGGAAAAAAAAATTGGAACACAAAGTTTTGCAAGGGTGAATGTTGAAAATTATGCATATGTTTTGAAAATAAAAAGTTTGATAAAATATATTGGATTTCTTGCTGTCTAGGGGAAAGGATGGGGAAAGAGAGGGAGAAAAAATTTGAAACAAGGTTTTACAAGGATGACTGTTGCATATATTTTGAAAATAAAAAGCTATTTTTTAAAAATTCCTGACTGCACACGCTAATACAATGTTCTGACTACACCTATGCTGTCCTTCTAAGATAATAAGAGTAACACAGTATTTAGATGACCCAGTGATAAAGTGCTGAGCCTGGAGTTCAGAAAGATTCATCATCTTGAATTCAAATCTGGACTTAGATATTTACTATTTCCATGATCTTGGGCAGATCACTTAATCCTGTTTGCCTCAGTTTCCTCATCTGTAAAATTATCTATAGAACACCATACCACACCAGTGTCTTTACCTAAGAAAATCCCAAATAGAGGGTTGGACACAACTGAAATGACCCAACCACAAAATTTAGTATTAGGCATCATTTGGCTTTCTGCAAATGGTATAGAAAGGAGGCAGAAGAGGAATAATGGCCTGAACTCTCTAGGACTCTAATCAGCAGTGTAGTTCATGGAGATTTGCCTGATCATGTTTTAGAGAAATCTGACTGTGGTCTTCTCCACCCTTCCCCACCCAATTCTTCCTTCTATCCCAGAGACTGATTTGATTAATTGCCCCGATTAAGCACTAAAGCCTGATCCTTTGGGGAGCAAAGCGTCAAGTTTGCTTTTCTCCTTGTGAGAATTGGCTGGGCCTTATTCATTCTAATCCAGGCAGCATAATAAATAACCTGCCCCCTTTGGCAAGGAGTTTATTACAGACTGATGGGATATTTAACAATAACTGGGGGCCCCATGATTTATTAGGTAGGAAGGTTCACAGCGTCTCTGAAGATGGAGAATGTGGAATTTAATTGATAAAGTGGCTGTCAGTAGCAATGAGACGTGCTCAATAGAATCTGCATTTAAGGGTTTTTCATTGGAGCTGTCAGGAAGAGTTTCTGCTAATCATATTCAGCTCCTGGAGATGATGGTATCTGCTACTGATATGTAGGTGAGGGACAAATGGTGAGAAAGGGGGACTGAAAAAAGGGGAATGGGAAAGGAGCACTGTCAGTTGTATAGTTCCCCCAGAGGACATTATACAAAAAAATTAAAAACATTTTTAAAAGGACATATAATTATGACCATTTTAGCTGGTTTCTATCTTCTCTTTGCATTAATACATACAATTCACATAAAATATATACAATATCCTCTCATGTGTGATCATAAATGTAAAATGATTTACATCCACCATACTCTGAACTGTTGTGCATATACAACATGTGTGTTTGGGTGTGTGGATGTGTATCCACATCTCTTCCATTTACATGAATGCAATAATCAGGTTACAATTCCACCTGCTACCCATCTTCCATCCAAGGTGAAGGACGCTGAGCTCCAAATCACGAATTTTATCTTTCTTTTTTGTTCCTGGCCTTGGAAACCAGAAATTAATGTTGTCTGAGGTGTGATACGTATCCAACTTCTGGGCCTTTCACACCATACAACCTGCCACCCTATTTCTTATCAGAAAGGAAAGTCATATTTGATCTCTGACCATCGAGAACAATGAAGCAGCTGTGGTGTGAGCCCTTTGAAAACAGACTACTTTTTGCCTTTCTTTGTATGTCCACCTCTTAGCACAGTGCTTAGCACATAGTAGGGGCTTAATAAATGCTGACTTGATCTGATTGGTATAGCATTTGGACTCGGATAACCCAGGTCCAAAAATTGGCCCTGCCATTTACACCTTATGTAAGTAATCTCAAGCAAATCACTCATCTTCCCTGAGCCTCAGGTTCCATAGTGGTGAGATGAGAATACCTGTAAGGTAGCTTCCAGCTTTACAGCTAAAATCCTATACCCTGGAGCCTTCTTAGGCCCTTCAGCTAGAATCCTATACCCTCCTCACCTCCCCCCTCCCCATTTCCCACCCCTGCCCCATCCACCCAGGACCATGTAGGACATGATGAGTGGGCTCCCTCGGCTAGAACTGTGCTCTCTTCCTTTAATCCTTCTGTGTCTATTCTTAGCCCCTAAGGTTTGTCTGCCTCCTCGTTCCTTCTAGCCAGAGAAACTGGGAGGGGGAGATGCCCTGCGAGGAACAAACAATTGTCGCTGTCTAATCTGGGCCTTCACGATGACACAAAGGGGCCTCGGAGCAGGATGGATACAGCAACTGGTTTGATTAAATCAAACTTCTACGGCAAGCTTGCTAAATTAAACTGACAGGTGCTGAGCAGATAACGAAGGGCTGCGGGAGCATCTCCTCAGGTGGTGGGGGAGGCAGCCACGGGATGTCAGGAGATCAAGTACTCACAGAACATTGACTTTGCCCTTTTCCTTATTTTCTGAGTCTAGTGAGCAGATGAGAGTTACAGCTGTGAGACTCTTAAATGCCTTCCTGGAAATTTAGGAGAATGTGTGTGTGTGTGTGTGTGTGTGTGTGTGTGTGTGTACACATATATACATATATACAAACATAATACATGCATATGTACACATACATACGTGCACGCCCTTAGACTGCTATGGGATGCAGCATAGTCCAATGGAAAGAGAAATAGGTTTTCAGTCAAGGGAAGTGGGTTCAAATCCTATCTCTGACACTTTCTAATTCTATGACCTTGAGCAAGCAATTCTCAGTGCCTCAGATTTTTCATCTAAAAATGATGACCCTGATTAATATAACCTCAAAGGTCCCTTCTAAGCTCTAAAATTATGATCCTGTGCTTTTTGTTGTTCAGTCATTCCCACTCCTCCTGACCCCATTTCTTGGCAAAGATACCAGAGTGATTTGCCATTTTCTTCTCCGACTCTTTTTACAGGTGAGGAAACTGAGGTAGACAGGCAGTGTAACTTGACCAGTGTCATACAGCTATTTTTGCCAAATTTATACCCAGACCTTCCTGATTCCAGGCCCAGTGCTGTACTGTGTGTGTCACCCAGCTGTCTATGCTACTCCCCAAGCAAACTCAGAAAATGTGTTCAAAGAGAATATCTTGCATTGTACCCTGCTTTATTTTCCAAAAGAGACTTCCCAAAATGCAATCTCATTTTATCTTTAATATCACAACAGGTGAATAGGGTAAATTCAGATGTAAAAACTAAGGCACAGAATGGGTAAATTATTCAATTCCTTCACAGGAGAATTTGTCAGGCACCTATCAGTTGGTGCAGGACACTGTGGAAGGTTGTGGGGACAAAAAAATAAGGCAAACACTAAGAACTTGTGGTCGGTAATGAGAATACATGGCCAAAGATTAGATTCCCAGATGTTGAGGAGAGAAGAGAGCAAGATCACTCAGGGAATCAGTGCAAGCTGAGAACCTAGAACTCCTGATGGAGTCTAGCACTTTTCCCACTGCTTTACTCCATTCTGGACAAATCCATGAAGAGTAAGACCATCAGTGTTGTTTCTTCCCATAAATTCTAGAAAAAGTGCAAATTGAAGTTCAGACAAATATCATCTCCTCCATGAAGGCTCCCTGATCCTACTGTACCACTTTGAGACTGACTTCCCCCCAGTTTCTTCTCACATTAGCAGCCAGGGTCCCTACAGCCAACCTCAGAGGTAGTCGTAAGAGGCTAGGATTTGTAGCTTTGTCAGTCGAAATCCCCCACTATATGTCCCTATAATCAATTAGCTTCAAGGAGAGTCAAAAAGCTGCTCTGCCAGAGAGACCCCAGCTGAAGGCATTGCCACCAAGAGGTGTTCTGGGATGGGCTGGGAAGGAGGGACCGCAGCCCACCCCAGGAGGGAACGGATTTCTCTCTCTTTGCAATCATCACAGCTCCGTCCTAGCTCCATCTCCTTTTACATGGAGTCTAATTTGTATTATGGGGCCTTATCTCCCATACTGGACCTCAAGTATCTAGACAGGAAGAGGATCCCCTCGTGTTTCTCCCTGAGTTCTCAGCCTTGACACAACAGGCACCCAACAATACAGCACGCAGCCACCTGCTAATGGTGTTCCCTGCAGCCGCCTTCGCTCATCTTTTCTCTTTCCGGGGACAGTTTTCCACTGGCCATTTGGCAAGTGGCTGAGAGCTCATCTAATAATCTTAAGGTTCTCCATGAGCACACACACATAAAGGTTCAGGATCTCTTCCATCCCCTTTCACCCTCACCCAAGAAGTACTTCTATTGCCTATTCATGATGTGCTTACAGCACCTGGTTTAATTGGGTTCCAGGAGCTTCACCAGAGAGAACAAGCTCGGGTGTTTCCTCCTCAGCTTGAAAGGCTGAGCATAGACCACCAAGGGCTCCGTCCTCCAACACTTCCCAGGTTCAGAAAGTCTCTTTGCCAGAAATTTGGCCACAGGAGGCTGACACGGCAACATACAGAAGACCTTCTTTTAAGGTGTGGGAGGTTTGTGGATTTTATCAGTCAGGGGAGGAATAGCATCAGAAGCCCAGATTTCTGTCAGACTTTAAGGTTTACTGAATATTTTCACCACGATAGCCCTGGGTGGGAGGGAGTGAAATTATTTTTATGCCCATTTTCCATTTTGCCAGCAGGTGGCATTGATAGCTACTGTCTGAATATGGAACTGGTTTTGTCCCACGCTCAGGCTAGTGGTTGTGCAAGCCCGGATGGGGCAGAAGGGCCATATTCAGCAATCTCAGCTCTGCCATTCTCTATAGAAAGCACCAACTTGTCCAAGGGATATAGACTGGTAGATCCATCCAATTAAAATTTAGTTGTGACCTCCACCCCCCTCTACTGGCAAAAACTTACCTTCTTTCTTGATCTTTCTTTCTCTCTGTCTCTCTCTTTCTCTGTGTCTTTGTCTCTCTCTCTGTCACTCTCTGTGTCTCTGTGTGTGTGACTCTGTCTCTGTTTCTCTCTCTGTCTCTGTGTGTCTCTGTCTTTCTCATCTCTGTGTCTCTGCCTCTCTGATCTCTCTCTTTCTCTGTCTCTCTCTCTGTGTCTCTGTGTGTGTGTCTATGTATGTCTCCTCATCTCTCTCTGTGTGTCTCTCTGTCTCTGTCTCTCTCCCTCTCTCTTTGTTTCTCTCATCTTTCTCTCTATCTCTCTGTCTCTGTGTGTATCTCTCTCCCTCATCTCTGTGTGTGTCTCTGTCTCTCTGATCTCTCTCTCTCTGTCTCTCTGTGTGTCTCTCTGTCTTTCTCATCTCTGTCTCTCTCTCTCTGTCTGTCTTTCTGTCTCTCTCATCTCTCTCTTTCCCTCTATCTCTTTGTCTCACTCTCTCTCTGTCTCTCTGTGTCTGTCTGTGTGTGTGTCTCTCTCTTCCTGTGTCTCTGTTTCTCTCTCCATACACACACACACACACACACACACACACACACACACGTATGTATGTATGTATATATAGGGAGAGCCCTTATATATATATATACATATATATGAAATATAGCAAGTTCTCTATATACAGATATGCACATACAGACATGTATACATATATGTGTATATAGAGAACTTGCTATCTATTATATATATAGTATATGTATATATATATATATATATATACATTATATATGTAGGGGCTTATCATATGACTTTAGCATAATGGAGTTAACTATACAGAAGATGACAAAATTGCTTTAATGCTGCATGCAGTTTTTTTCCTCTTTGCTTAGAAATAGTAACTAATAACTATATAAAAATAACTATAAAATCATAAAAATATAGAAATAATAATTAATAGCAAGGAAACAATAATAAGTATCTATGCTGTATATCCACTGTTCTCCTAGACTTGAAAAGTTCCTCAGACATAAGATTAATCTGGACTTCGGAGTTTAATGGAATATACAATTAGAATTGGCTTTTCCTCCTTTGAATGGACAAAGGAGTGTCCGCTTGATGCTCTGTTCACTAGATAAGAAAGTAGAAATTATGGAGGAATTCTTTCTCTAGGACCCAGAGTATGGGGAATGGACTCAGGATCTGGGTAAACTCAGGAGAAAATTGAAGACCCCATAACAGGAGACATTCTCTATCTTGGCCATTTTGTCCTGACAGAGACCTCCAAGCTTGACTAGTCATATCTATAAAATTCTACAGCCAAGTTCCATACAGAAGGAGCCTACAATTCATTACTGCTGGTTCTGGAGTTTTTTCTTTCCCATTTTGAGCTTTAATGCAACAAAAGATGCCTGTCCCTGCTCAATTGTGACCATCCCCAGATAAATGTCTACCTCTCTGTGTCCAGGACTGACGCAGATAGACTAATAGAGTCACTACCCCCAGAAGGAGAAATGATGCTCAGAACCAGAATCCCAAAATAGAGTTCCCTTAATTCCCAGACCAGTGTTTTTTTTCATAATACTTTCTTATCCAAGCAGCTGAAATGACAAATTCTTGAAGCTTATGTGCACACACCTATTCTAGGATGATGGATTGAGCATCACCGCACCTGAAATGCCGATTCTATTTCTAAAACCATGTGGTCATTTCAGTCCCACTCTGATGATTCACAGATCGTCTCCCTCCTCACTGCCATCCCCCCTACCCTGTTTCAGATCAAATTCTCAGGGAAGAACTATTTCAGTGGCTCTCCCAATAATGTAGCATGAAAGTCAATTATACCAAGAAGTCTTAGGTTCCTATTAGTCACCAATTCTCCATGATGATCTTGCCAAGAGATTCTAATTACAGTCCCCCCCCCACCCCGCCTCCTAAATACAAGCAGAGAGATAGACACACACAGAGAGATTACATAAATTCTCATTATCTGGACTGCAAGTTCATAGCTTTCCTTGAATTTTTTATCCTTGACCACATGCATAATTTCTATGCAAAGGTCTTATGACTAATGACATTATTAGAATATAGTGCTGGGAAGAACTTTAGAGACCTCAAGTCTGCCATTAACAACTTCTTGCTTGTCGTCAGACAAGCTCTTTTATTTCTCTGAACCTCAGTTTCCTTATCTGTAAAAGGAAAAGGCTGGACAAAATGACCTTTGTGGTCCCTTACAGATTTCGACCTCTGTGTGATCTTATGAGCTAATCCAATTCTCTCATTTTACAGAAGGACTTCAAGCCTTAAAGGGATGAAGTATCTTGCCAAAGTGCCACAGATGGTATAAAGTAACAGAGCTGGGATTCTAACTCAACCCTCTGATTCCAAATTCCATGTTCTTTCTACTACATCCGTTTCCACCCCATCAAATGAAAGGAATTAGATCACTCTAGACATGACTTGTCAGATAAATGAAATAAAGAGGAACAAGTGCCAGACTAGTGGTCGGAAGGTAAAGGTTCTAACCCTTGGTCTGTTATGAATTAGCTGTGTGACCTTGGGCAAATTACATCATCTCTTGGGGCCTCAGTTTCCATATCTGCAAAATGAGAGGTTTGGGATGGATCATTTCCAAAGTCCCTTCCAGCTACCACATTCTATCATTCTGCAATGGAAAGATCAAAATGCAAGTTATTTCCAGATCCCTCCAGGCAGAAACACAAAAGACCATGTTGGATATTCATTACTCACTCTCCATTGCCCCAGTCACTTTTCATAGATGATGATTCATGGAGAATAATCATAGCAAAGAAAACTTGTCTAAAGCCAGGGGGGGCGGAGAAGGGGTAGAGGGGGAGAGCGACAGGAGATGGAAAGGAGAAGGGAGGGAGATTGGGAAGAAGCCAGAAAGCAAAACTATTCTCCCAGCTCAGGCTCTGCTCTTTGATTTGCATCTTTATTTGTTAACCAGCAACAATCTGTTTTCCCCCCATACCTACTCTGATTTGAGGAAGAGTGCCTTCTCCCCTCTGGAGATCTGAAGGACTCTCTTCCTTTTTACATAGACCACCCACCCCTGGCTCCTAGGGCAGCTTTCCTTCTTTCTCTGTCATGCCCATGAATGCTTGAGCCCCTCTGGCAGCCAGAACTGAGAGGATCTTTACTCACATACTGGCTGTTGGAACAACAGGCGGGTCATGGGCTAGAGACCCAGCCCCTCCTAGGAGCAGCTGTTGACTTCATTTCTGGCTCTTCTGAAGAGCCTCCAGATTGGAATTCCCACTGAGTTCTGGAATAGAGGCCCCCCTACCGGAGCAAGAGGAGAATGGATGGTTTCTATCCCCTGCTGAATACCAGGTGCGAGACCAGAAAGCCCCAATGGAGACCAAACATGGAAAGCAGTGGGACAATGTCCCAAAGTGATCTCTTTTCCTTCTCAACCCACAGCTTCTTGCAGGGTCCTCATTGCCTTCCCTCTATCTCTACCAACTAACCAACTTCTCCCTGGCTTGTGTCCTCCCATCTCCCCCTTCCAACCTCCTCAGAAGGTATTGTTCCTTTATAACTTATAGTTGCCAAGAATTTGGTAAAGAACTCCCATGGAATGTGGGGTAATGGAAATAGTATTGAATTTAGAGTCAGGGAACTAATTTTTTTTCTACGTGAATCCCTAGTGCATAGTATAGTGCCTAGTACATAGTGAGTCCTTAATCAATGACGGACTGACCAGTTGCTTTCAAATTCTATTACTTATTGTTTAATCCATGACAGGGCTTCTGAACCACAGGTTCTTCATCTGCAAAAATGGTGGGGGGTAGAGGAAGGGGAAGTTGGGAACTGTATATAGACCAGATTAGCTCAACAACTTTTAATTTAGACTATAATCTATAATTACAGCATGACTGCACCTAGTTTCATTTATATCTAAGTTCTGGTTTTCTGATTCCTGGTTTTTCCATTTTTATTCTTTCTATATTTTATCTCATCCTTTCAATGCCCTGGTATTCACACCTTTGTGTTGCTCTGCTGTCGTCACCCCCAACTTCTTTTCCTAGTATTCCCAGATCATAGGAACCTATCTTGGCTCACCTAGCCATGGTAGCTCTCTCTCATTTCCTTTCCTTCTGTCAGCCGGAAGGTCTTGATATACTAAGCTCTTTACATCCTACTTTTTGCCTGTGCTCTTGAGTCACAAAAGGATAGATCTCTGCTATAATTCTGTCTCTGTAATGGGCTATACAAACCCCAAACCTTTAACACCAGCTCGGAGTCTCCAGGCTAGAAGATTGAAGGGCTGCTAGTAAGAAGATGATACAGCCTTTTGTGCAGGAAGCTTAGTTCTCTCTCAGGGGTAACTGAAAAGTGGGATGATTGGTTGCATCTCTGCAGAGATGCAGGCAATCAGGAAGAGGGATGGTGGGTCTAACAGCATATTAGTTAGAGCTGGACTAGGTGCTGAGTGGGAGAATGTTAAAAGAGAGATAGGACTTGGGAGTGTTCGGGGCATGTGATTCAGAATGAATACAGAACTCTAAGCGTGGGACAGCAAGGAATCCAAGGGGGCTATTGGTCCAGGGGCATTTGCTTTGCATCTCTTACCCCCATTTCGGTGGGTGTAGGGGAGAAAGAGGATGAACAGGGTAGAGCTTTCAGCCTGATCCTTAGTCTCCTTCTCAGAGCCTATACTGGCACAGAACATGAAATGATGAGAGAGTGAGATAAAATCCTGTCTAGGACAGATGATCTGAACCCTGGGTGTAGCTGGACTGGCTTTCTGGTTTCTATTTTTGAAGAGTAGAGGTTGAAGGGGCATCAGCAATCCGATACTCCCTATGAGTTGGTACCTCCCTCTCTGTACTTAGCATTCAGCTTCTAAACAAAGGGAAGAGAATGTTCCCCAGAAGGCACAGACTCCCCACCTTCTCAGTCCCCCTCCCAGCTGGAGTCATCATTTTCTTCTATGAGTATCATGATTCTATGTCCCAGAGCACCTAAGTGTTGGACAAGCCTCTGAGAATTAAGGACTAACACATAAAACAATAATTCTTCTGATACAGAAAGCAGGAGGAGCCTAACCAGCTAATCAGCAGATAAGATGGAATCACAACTTAGAGCTTTTCATCACAGCCTCCTTCATGTGTATGCTGAGGGATGGGGAAGCCGGATCTCAGTCCTACTCCAGGTCACCTTCCTTTTAGTCAGCTTCTGTTTTCTCATCAGGTCCTAAATGGAGTGCCTAGAGATACCACCCTGGCACCCACTCTCCCTCTGAACCAGGGGTCTGCAAACTTTTTAAATAGGGGGCCAGTTCACTGCCCCTCAGACTGTTGGAGGGTCAAACTATAGTAAAAACAAAAACTTTTGTTTTGTGGGCCTTTAAATAAAGAAACTTCATAGCCCTGGGTGAGGGGGATAAACGTCCTCAGCTGCCTCATCTGGCCCGCGGGCCGTAGTTTGAGGACCCCTGAATTTCTGAACATTTGCCCTCCTTGGTCCACAACTTTACCCAAAGAAACAACATACTCCTCCTTCAGCGAGATGCCTTCCACTGCTATTGCCTCTGGATGAAAATATTATGTTGTGACCCACACTCAGTCCACATTGTTCTCACTCTGCACACAGCTGGCTCTCTCCATCACAAGTCTATTGGAATTGGTCTGTATCACCTCATTGTTGAAAAGAGCCACGTCCCTCAGAATTGATCATAGCATAATCTTGCTGTTGCCGTGTACAATGTTCTCTTGGTTCTACCCCCTTCACTTAGCATCAGTTCATAATTCTCTCCAGGACTTTCTGAAATTGGCTATTGCCTCCAGGGCTCCCAAGACAATATCTCAAAACCATCACTTAGCATATATTGCAACCCTAAGGCTCTTGATGCTCCAAGGCTTTCCTCAAAACCCATGGAAATATAAATTCCTTATTCCCCTGACAGCAGAAGAAATAGAAGGAAATCTCCTTGAGGGGACAACACCTTCCTCTCCCTTTTACCTCCTCAGTCCCAAATCTGCTCAAACCTCTGATAGGATCACCTATCTAGACTCCCTTCTTACATCGCCCCCCCCCAACTTTCTCCCTGGATTGAAGGAGTGAGGATGGGGCCAATAACCCTGATTTTTATGCCCAAAGGAGAAAAAAGTTATGTGATAAGCCACTTAATTTCTTTTTTTTAATTAAAGCTTTTTATTTTCAAAACATATGCATGGATAATTTTTCAATATTAACTCTTACAAAACCTTGTGTTCCAATTTTCCCCTTCCTTCCCCTATCCTCTCCCCAGATGGCAAGTAATCCAATATATGTTAAACATGGTGAAAATATATGTTAGATCCAATATATGCATACATATTTGTACAATTATCTTGCTGCTCAAGAAAAATCAAATCAAACAGGGAAAAAAGGGAAAGAGAATAAAATGCAAGCAAACAATAACAAAAAGAGTGAAAATGCTATGTTGTGATCCATCCTCAGTTCCTACAATCCTCTCTTTGATATAGATGGCTCTCTTCATCACAAGATCATTGGAACTGGCCTGAATTATCTCAATGTTGAAGAGAGTCATGTCCATCAGAATTAATCATCATATAGTCTTGTTGTTGAAGTATATAATGATCTCCTGGTTCTGCTCACTTCATTCAGCATCAGTTTATGTAAGTCTCTCCAGGTCTCTCTGATATCATCCTACTGATCCTTTCTTATAGACTTCTATCCGATTCCTTTTCCTGAGATATTACTTGGAGCAGATTATCCTAGCCCAGTACTAGATCTACCACGCACCAGCTGCTTCCATGCACCTTGCACTTAGGCTCCAACCCTCTCATTGTACAGATAAAAAAACTAAGAGCAAAGGAGAGTAGTTGCCTAAGGTCACAAAAGTGTCAGAGCTGGAATTTGGACCCATGTCTTCTGGCTCCAGAGACAGCATTGTTTCTACTGGTACTTATATCAAGGAGCATTTATTAAGTATCTAATTAATAGCTGTTTGTGCCTGGGCCTTGGGGAGAAGCTCTTCATCCGCCAGCCTCCTCCCAGCCCACTTGGCAAAAGTCATTTATAGAATCTAGGAAAGGTCTTGCCTGATGTTTTAGCACTGGAACTTAGATATCCTTGTGAAGGTGGTCAAACTCATTTTCAGAGCACTGGCAACAAAGAGAAATGCTCCTCCATTATTGGATCCCCTCCCAGCTTGACCAGTGTGAAGATTATTCTTACTTTGCTCCAGTGAAAATGTTCAGGACTACATTCAAAAGATTAAATGGAATTATAAAAAAGTCATGTCCTCTCACTTCTCTGAAAAATAGGCAAGATTCTGATTACTGGCTCCTACAAAAGGGATTAAAAGGAGAGGGGGGGACACAATCACCACGATTTATATAGAACAGTCTTTACATTTTTATAAAACAAGAAAGCCCCTCGAATTCCTGGAGAGTACATTAAGCTCTGCCTCAAATCTACCAGGTCATCCAAAATGATTTAGGCAGGAAAGCTACCTTCATTTTGTGACTTCTGTAACTATGATGTTACTCAACCAAAAGTTACCCCTCCTAAACACGTATCTTCTAAAAGAAAATCCAGAAGCTGAGGTCTTGATTCAGATACATTGCCACAAGCAAAATCCGAATTTACACACAGATCCCTAACTAGGGCGAAGCAATCAACACTTTTCCCCAGAGCTCCAAAATTTAGGGAGCACTGATAGCACTTGCACGCCTTCAACAGGAAGACACAATTGAGTTTGGCCTCCATTTAGTTAAAATAAGAAGATACCAGATGGCTTCCTCCTCTTCCCTGCATTCACTCAGCAGTTGGGCACTTCCTTGGCCCAAGGCACTACCTCATGTCCTCCCCAGCTGTAGCCTCTTAGTGTCCTGGGGACATCACCCACAGTGACATGGACCTTAAGCTCCAAAGTCTCTGAGGTCTCCCCTCACTAATTATGAATTTATTCCAGCTCCCAGAATCACTGGTTAAGTCTTTGCTTTTCATCACAGTTCAGTCTGTGCCAGCATATACTGTGATATAGTGAAGGAACACTTGCAACCAGAGCGTACCCCTATTTACTGCCTTTTTTCACTCCTCTCACAAGTTCCACCAGGAACAAATGCACCAACAGGGCTCCCAGATTCCATACTTATATTTGTCCTTAGGACTTTTATCATTTTCCAGCAAATCCCCAGGTTAACTCTTTGCCGTCCATTCTATTCACTTCCTAATTTCACCTCAAAGTACAAACAGAGCATACGCTCCCTATAGTCAATGAGTTTCTTTCCATGCTACTGAAATCTCTCAAACTACCCAACAACTTATAACAACCCTGACATTACTTCTTGACAACATTATGAACATCTATTTCTTCCTTACATAGACCCTACCCTTCATCTCCTATTTCAGTGGAACTACAAATACCTGATTGCTCCTGTAAGTGCCCATTTTAGGACAGGAAACAGGGAAACCTCTTCAGGTTTAGGGATACCTGTTTCTAGTATAACCTCTCTTGGGCTTACAGCATTTCCAGTTCCTGTTTGATGGTATTCTCAATATGAGTCTCTCTGATGCCTTCTATGGACTCAACCACCATAGCCCTTACACTTCTGGCTTTTGTTAACCCCTCGGGTCCTGAACTCCCTTCAGTTTTCTGAAGAATATCACTTTCCCTTCTAATACAGCTTACAGGCAAAGATATCCCAGTGATTATTAATTTTTCCAATATTCCATGTCCCATATCTTATTTATCATTGCTAGGTACCCATAGCACCCAGGAAAGGGCTTAATAGAGTTGATATTTTTGAGCACATGTCTGTGATATTTATATATATATATATATATATATATATATATATGAATACATATATGTGTATGGGATCTCCAGGGAGGACTAGATCTCTGGTGTGAAGACTTATCAAGCCTTTTTCAGGGCTGTAAACCCACTTTTGGTGTCTGCCTATCACCCAGCTCTCACCTGTGCTCTAAGAAGCTGTAGCATATACAGCAGTCACATCCCCAATAAATAGTCTCAGCTAATGATGAGCTAAATCTTATCGAGAGCAGCTGACAGGCTTTAAACCCATTGGTGAGTTAGGGAGATGACTCTACCCCTAGCGTGTGAAGACTTCCCCTGGTGGAAAGGGTAAATAAGAACAATTTGTTCCAAAGCTACGAAAGTGGCTGAATCAGAAGCTTTGGATTGCTTAGAGCTGAGTCAGACATTGAAAATGTCAAGATCACCCACTGCCTCCTGGGCCACTGCTATTTGTCCTGACTTCTGTCTTGCCACTGGATTTCCATGACTCTGGAAGAATGGGTAAGGCTGTGAGGGCTTTCCTTCTCATAATGTCACTGGTCCTCATTTAAAACAAAGGACAAATCACACACATATGTGTATGTATATGTGCTTATGTATATATATAATGTAGTATGCATATACCCACATCCATATTGTACACATATATATGTTTATGTATATATGTATATTTTATATAATGTTGCCTCCATGTTAGAAAGTAAGCTCTTAGAGGATGAAAATTATTTCACTTTTGTCTGCATTCCAGATCTGGAAGCTTTTTCTTGATCTTTGTTTGGATGGTTTATTCAGATCAAAAGAGACTAGAGAGGAAAGATTTACATGACTGATGCAAAGTGAAGTGAGCAGAACCAGGAAAACATTGTACATAGTAGCAGCAACATTGTGCAATGATAAGTATGTATGACTTAGCTCAGGGATCTTCAAACTACAGCCCGTGGGCCAGATGCGGCAACTGAGGGATGATTATCTCCCTCACCCAGGGCTATGAAGTTTCTTTATTTAAAGGCCCACAAAACAAAGTTTTTGTTTTTACCATAGTCCGGCCCTCCAGTAGTCTGAGGGACAGTGAACTGGCCCCCTATTTTAAAAGTTTGAGGACCCCTGACTTAGCTCTTTTCAGCAATATAATGCTCCAAGACAAAAGGATTATAATGAAAAATGTACATCCACATCCAGAAAAAGAATGCATTAATGGAGTGTGACTGCAGATCAAAGCATACTATTTTTATTTTCTTAATTTTTTCCTTTAATTTTTTCATGTTCTTTACCCTTTTCTTTGGTCTATTTCTTGTTTCACAGAATGACTAATATGGAAATATGTTTTACATGATTGCACATACATAACCTATATCAAATTGCTTACTATTACAGAGATGGGGAAAAGAAGGAGGGAAAGAAGAAAATTTGGAATTCAAAAATGTTTTTGAAATGAATATTAAACATTGTCTTTGTGTGTAATTGGAAAAAATAAAGTATTGTTTTTTTAAAAAAAAAAAATGATAATAGAATGTAAGCTCCTTGAGAGCGGGGACTATCAGACTGAAAAATATAAACTCCTTGAAGGCAGGGACTATGTTTTTTCTTAATTTTTGTATCCTCAAGATTGAGCAAAGTGACCACCATAGAGCAAGAACTTGATAAATATTTGTTGAATTGAAATGTTAAATTAAAGTTTCTCTTTTAAGTTTAAAAGTTTTCTCCCAAACCCCAACACTTTCCCTTTATCCCATCTGTTTTCCTGGATTGAAACCCAAGGCCCTTATCTGTATCACAACAAAGTGGAGAGTTGGAGACTGAAATTCAATGAAGTTGGAGTCCTTTGACGAATAAGTGAATCCCAAAACATTTTCTCTAAATCACCTGAACAGAAAGTGATTCACATTATGCAATGGACAGAAAGCAGGGTTTGGAGTCTGAGAATTTGTTCTCCCTGACACTGTCCTCACATGCCAAAATACCTTAAACTCACTTAAGAAAAAAAAGCCAGGTTAAATGTCTAAGCAACCACAAAAATTCACAGAAACCTCCCCAGGGCCTCCTCCATTTCTCCAAGGAACCTTGAGCACCTGCTTTTCTCCATCAGTCTCTCAGATCCTTTCCCTGGTCCTCTGCCTACGTTGTCTCCAGCTCCTGTCTGTCTCTCTCCTGAGTCAATTCTCCATCCTCAGAGCCGACATTTCTTTTTTTCCCTCTGAAACCCAGCATAACTTTGGGTGGGACTTGCTTGCCAAGCCCCAGCCCATTCGCAAGAGAGACTCTTCCCTCTGAGAGATCTGAACCCACTCCAACAGAAAGTGTTTATCTCCAGGGACAGGCTTTCCTGTTGTTGCTCAGGAGTGTTTGGGGGGTGGGATGCTTATTGTTCGAAACTCTGTGAGGGTTGTGGGGTGGGGTAGGAGCGAATGGAGACATGGAATCTGCCCTGAGCCTAAATATTATAATGTGATTTCCATAGACTGTGTGTGGCCCTTAGATCTCGTTCCTCAAATCCGAGAGAGCTCCCTAGCCCCTGCTCTGTTGATGGAGACAAGAGTTTTGAAATTACATCACTGGGGTGCGTCTTGATGTTCCACATCCCAGAACTGAGATGAAGTTCAGTGCCGAAATGAGAGGAGAAAAGCCAAAGAGACTGGAGGTAGAGAGGTGGTTTCTTTTGTTTACTTTAGTTCAGGTTCAGAGCCTTGTTGGGACAAAACTGAGTCCTGCCTCTCTCTCGGCTCCTGTCAGTCATTGTCAGCTCCTGAGCCAACCAGTTCTGGCATGGATGCCAAGTGGGATGGTCTCCCAAGAATAGGTAGGGCAACTTGCCAGGATGATGAGCTTCAGGGCAGGTTTTCTAGGAGCTCCTGCAACTACTACATCTGCCTTCCCCCCCCACCCGGAAAACTGTGCAAAAATACCAGTTGTTTATCCACTGGCTCATCTGCCTTCTGTGAAGGAGTATCCTGGTACCTTGAGAAAACATGTTTGCAACCAATCTTGGTGCCTTTGATTTATTTCTATAATTTATTTTTAAGGGAGATAAGTCTTCCCACCAGACCACGTGCGCGGGGGTAGGGGAGAGGAAGAGGGGGAGATGCTGAGCCATCTCATTCCTCCTTAGCATGTATGAATCACACACCCCCACCCCTTCCCCATGTGGAAGGAATATTTATCCATATTTACATCTCCATGGTGACAAGTTTGGTTCTCCCTTAACCTGCATCCTGAACAACCACGACAGCTCTTTCAGTTGCCATACATATCTCTGTTCCACCCCTGAATCAAAGGATCACAGAAATTCAAGTTAGAAGGTCCCTCAAGGGCAACCCAAACCTGAACACAGAACCTCTTTACAGGTCACTTGGAAAGCGATTGTTCTATTTTTGTATGAGATCTCTGGGAAAGGGAAGCTCACTCCCTGCCAAGGCAGCCTAAGCTACTTTGAGTTAGTTCTAATTGTCAAGTTTTGCTGGGACAGCTAAGTGGTGAAGAGGATAAAGGACCTGGAGTTAGGAAGATCTGAGTCTAAATTCAGCCTTAGACACTTACCAGCTATGTGACCCTGGGCAGGTCATTTAATCACTATTGCCAAAAGAAAAATTATTTTTTCATGACATCAAGTCTAAATTTCCCTTTTTGCAACTTTCACACATTTGCCTTGGATACTGCTTTCTCCACTCAGGAAGAGCAAATTTAATCCCTCTTGTACAAAGCACTTAAAATATTTAAATATGTGTGTCTCCTCTTCTGCAGATTAAACATTGCAGGTTCTTTCATCAGATGCCTTGAGGCCAGAAATCCTCCTTTTATTTGCTCCCCACACTCTCCACAGTCCTAAAGCGGAACTCTTTCATTGACCAAATGGGAATTGGTTGATCGGATGGCTCCTGGAGTCCCTTTTTTTTTTTTTTCTGGGATAGGGGATGGGTGCTGATTGGATCCACTACAAATTTATGTTATATAACCTCAACTGGACATTCATTCCTGCAAAATAATTCTTTTATACCTTTCTACTTAACTTACTATTGCACTCTCTGTAGCAGCTCTTCTAAACTTTTCATCCCTTCTCAAATTCCCCATGGATTCCATCCTTCTATTCTCTCAGCTGAGAACCTTGCCTCATATTTTATTTTTAAAACCGAAATCATTCACTATTCATTAGAAGAACTTTCTCTTTTCCTTTTCTCCTCATCTCATGCCTTCTGCCCCAATTTCTGCCTCCACCTCTCACTTCCTTTTGCCAAGCCAAACCTCTCTCTATAAAAATAATCTTATTCCTCCCTATCTTCACTATTAAATTGTCTCCTTTGTCATTTTTACTGTCTTACCTATCTTCAATCTCTGTGTGTCTACTAGATGTTTCCCTCCTAGGTGACCATGTCTTTCCCATGCTCAAAAAACCCTCACTTGATCCTCCAAGCTATCATTCCATAGCTTTGAGTCTTTCAGCAGATTCCATGAGGCCAGAAACCCTCCTTTTATTTGCCTTTTTTTTTATTATACTTTCTGAGAAGGTCATCTATAATATAATCTTCAATTTTTTTCTCTTACTCTAATCTTTACTCTATAGACCAGCTTTCAATCTCACCATTCAACAGAAACTTCTCTCTCCAAAGTTACCAAAGACTTCTTAATTGCCAAATCGAATGCCCTTTCCTCAATCCCCTTCTTGACATCTCTGCAGCCTTAGACATGGTCACTCTCTTCTTATTGCTCCCTTCTTTCCTGGTTCTCCTAATAGCTTTCTGACCACTCCTGCTCTGTCTCCTTGACTGGATCCTCTTCCAGTTCATGTTCTTTAAATATAAATGTCCCACAAGGCTCCCTTCTGGGTCCTCTTGTTTTCTCCTTTTATATTATTTCACTTGGTAATCTCAATAGCTCCTGTGCTTATTATCTCTGCTTATAATTTTTAAATCTACTTTTCTTGTCCTGTCTTCTCTGCTGATCTACTGAGATTCATCTCCAAAGTCCTATTAAAGATCTCAAACTGGATGCCCTGTTGACATCTTAAACTGAACATGTCTACAATCACATTTAATGTCTTTCCCTCCAAACTCTCCCTTTTCTTAACTTCCTTATTATTATTGAAAGCACCACCTTCCTTCTAGTCCCTCAGGCTCATCCTAATTGTCTTCCCTGATGTCTCACTCTCTCACCTCCCCTCCTCCCATATCCAATTATTAAGATATTTCAATAGCCTGTCATGAGTATCTCTCCACTCCAGTCCATCTTCCAATGAGCTACTAAAATGATCTTCCTACATACAGCACAGGTCTGCCATGTCACCTCCCTACTCAATAAACTCCCACTGGCTCCCTAACATTTTTCAGGATGAAATATAAAATCCTCAGATGTTCACAGCCCTTTGTAACCTGACATCTCTCCCCCCCCCCCACCTTTGGAGTTCTCTTATATTCCATCCCCCCACATAGTCAGTGATTAGTAACACCGGCTTCCTTGTTGTTCCTCAACCAAAATTTTCCATGTCTCTACTCCAAGCATTTTCACTTGTTTCTTCCAAACTTGGAATGCTCACCCATGTTCAGGAATAATAATAATATTAATCAATATTAAAAAGTAAATAATCAAATTTTAATTAATTAATTGTAATATATTTTAAAGCCCAGCTAATACTGAACCTTCTGTATCTCCTCTGCTCATTATTTTCTGATAGGTCTTCCAGGAGCGTTGGGAAGTTGGTGACTTGCTCAGGATCCCACAGATGATGGGCATCAGAAACAAGAAATTGTTCTTCCTGGCTTGGGAGCCAGCTCTAGCTATGCTGCCTCTTTAAGCACTTAATGAATGACTTTTCATTCATTTATATTCACTCTAAGTAAAAGGCAAGACAAGGATGACTCAAGAGTCCCCGAAGACTCCTTTGAGAGTTTTCCTGACAAGGCTCAGTGGCCTCTGTGAAGGTTTTATATATAGACCACCTTTTAAAGACTGTGGAGATGGCCATTCCAGAGATCCCAGAGAATATCAGTCCTTAATTTTGATTCAAGATGGTTTGCTTTATTAAATTTAAAATAAGTTAAATATTTATTGTTTAATAAATTAATATTAAAATTAGTAATAAATTAAAATAAAATAAATTTTTAAAAATTAAAAGATAGTTTCTCCATGTGTCCTGGGGTAGGGAAGATGGACCATAGCTTGGAATTATCACATAGGCAGCATGGTACCATCATGAAAAGAGACCTGAATTCAAGCTTCCCTTTGTTGCTAACTGCCTTTAAGCAAGTTACTTCCATTCCTTGAGCTTTAGTTCCTTAAGTGAAAATGGGAAAGGGTGGCAGTAGAAATAGTGAGGAGCTTCTGGGGTACCTTTCAACTACAGAGCCACATATGCCTTTCAGCCCACACCCATGCTGGATCTGCTCTGCATTTGGCAGTAGCCACAGGAGACACAAAAGGGGGGTGGAGACAAAATGCTGAAGCCTGTTCTCCAAGAAGCCAGAACTTGAAAATGAAGAGCTTGGATAGTACTGGCAATAATCAGCCATGGACCAAATCTCTGGGAGAAGAGGGACAAGAATGAAAGGATGATAATTTTTGTTCGCCCCCGGATCCAGTTTTGGATTGATTTTCCCCTAGGAAGCATTAAATTTTAGTTTGAGAAAATTCTGACAAAGCCCAAGTAAACCATTGTTCCCACCACACATATACAATATATCTCTTCCCCAGGAAATTTTCCTATAGGCAGTCTTATGGAAACATGAGGAGGGTCACCCATATTGAGGGATACGCCACTTAACATACTAGAATATGGGAACCTAATTTGAGGCATTTTCGAAATTCAGGTATTTCTGCTCCCCTGATAACAGCCTTTCTCTTTTCTTCTCTGTCACATACCTGCAATCAAAATAAACCTCTCTTCCACCAACAGGTATAGTACAGAAAGGATCATAAGAAAAGAAGGCATCCAGAACCAGAGAAAAAAAAAGGAGGGGAAAAGAGGGCATCAAGAATATATCATTTATTGATATATTCTTAAGAGAATGTGACTTTCTCTCTCTCTCTCTCTCTCTCTCTCTCTCTCTCTCTCTCTCTCTCTCTCTCTCATAAACACACACCCCACACACACACAGACACACACACACACACATGCACACCATTGCTTTTTCTTCATCTGGGTTCAAGCACAATCATTTAACAAGCATTCAATAAGGTTTACTATATTTTGGGCACTGAAATAAACAATGAGCGTATAAAGAAAAAATAAATCAGCAAAACAGTCTTTACCTTCTGGGATCTCACTTTTCAATGACCAACATGTAAACAACTAGGAAGATACAATATTTAAATGGAACAGAGGAAAGGTGATCTTATAGAGAAGGCACCAGTTACTGGGGAGACAGTAGATAGCATAGGACTTTCTTTGCACATAGTAAGTAAGGATCTTAATGAGTGTTTGGCAAATGATTCCATGCATGAATAAATAGGTTCCTAAAACACCTGAAGCACCCAAAGAACATGTCAGTATCCCGAGGTGACCATTTCTCACTTTCTGAAATCCTAGGTAGAGCAAGCTTGCCTGAGGCAAACTTTCCCCTATTAATTAACATGTAAATAATACTTTGCTAATTGCCCTAATTATACCCAGTGTCTCAGAACTTGCCGCTCCACCTTTGCAAGGTGGAACAAATCAAACTTCTGTTCTATCCCGGAATTTTGGTGGAGATGGGAAATGGAGTAGAGGAAAAACACTCTGGCCAAGATTAGGGAGCTGATTTAGCCAAAGGCTTGAGTTAGTATCATCATTTATGCCTGGGTGGCCCTCTAATATGGGATGGAGGAGGAGGGAAGATAGGAATTGGCATTTATTAGTCACCTACTATGCTTCAGGTACTGTGCTTAAATACTTTACAAATATTGATCTTATTTAATCCTCACAACTATCACTTGAAGCAGGTCCCCATTTTACAGTTGAGGAAACTGAGATAAACAGTGATTAAGTGACTTGCCCAGAGTTCATAGCCAGTAAGTGTCTGAGATTGGATTTAAACTCAGGTTTTCATGACTCCGGGGCTAGCACTTTAATCTCTGAACCACCAGCCCCCTTTCCCAAAGTCCCACCAAGTAAGTCTGTGGACAGCTGGGCACAGCCAGTGATCTAAGCTAAAGTGAAAGCAGTAAATGCAACACTGAATCAGGAGAGATGTGAATTTTTTCAATCTCTTTGGCTACAGAACAAGAGATGAATAACCTTTATATTTCTAAAAATAAGGATTAGAAAGAACCTTAAAATTAAAGTTCCCTCAGATTCCCCATTGCAAGAAGGCACTTCAGCCTGCCTTTTTGAAAGATTACTGGGGTAGGGGGAGAGAGAGAGAAATAAAGGAAAAGGGATTCTTAATAGTCTCTTGACTAAACAAATTATAGATAAACAAAAACACGCCTCTTCTCTCATCTAATCTTCAGCCCCTTCGACTGATCTTTATCAATGCCACAGTCACTAACTGTATTCCCCAAGGCTCAGTTCTAGGTCTTCTTTTTAATGTCTATAACTCACTCATTTGTTGATTTTGTTGGCTCTCATGGATTCAGTTATCATCCCTTTACAGAAGACCTCCTGGGGTGACACCATCAGCAAATTAGTAGAGCAAGGAATAGTCTATCAGATCTATGATAAAGGGGAAAATTCATGACTTACACAAGAGTTAGAGAGCATTATGAAATGCAAAATGGATAATTTTGATTATATTAAATTTAAAAGCTTTTGTATAAACAAAACCAATGCAATCTAAGTTAGAAGGAAAACAGAAAGCTAGGGTACAATCTTTACAGCAAGAGTCTCTCATATAGGTCTCATTTCCCAAATATATAGAAAACTGAGTCAAATTTATAAAAATACAAACCATTTTCCAATTGACAAATGGTCAAAGAATATAAACAGTTTCCAGATGAGATACCAAATCTATAGGCATAGGAAGAAATGCTCTAAATCACTTTTGATTAGAAAAATGCAAATTAAAACAACTTTGAGATATTACCTCATACCTATCAGATTGGCCAACATAACAGAAAAGGAAAATGATAAATGTTGGAGAGGATGTGGGAAAATTGGGATACTGGTGCTTTGTTGGTGGAGTTGTGAACTGATCCAACCATTCTGGAGAGCAACATGGAGCTATGCCCAAAGGACTACCAACCTGGGATACCCTTTGAGCCAGCAATATCACTACTAAATCATTATCCCAAAGAGATCATAAACAGGGGAAAGAACCTATGTGTGCAAAAATATTTACAGTAGTCTTTTTGTGATGGCAAAGTATTGGGCGTTGAGGGGATTCCCATCAAAATGACTGATCAAGCTATGGTATGTGATATAATGGAATGCGCAATAAGAAATAAATAGGCAGATTTTAGGGAAAAAAAAAAAAAAGCTGGAAAGATTTGTATGAACTGATGCAAGGTGAAAAGTACAGAACCGGAAAAACATTGTATACAGTATCAGCAACATTGTGTGGTACTCAAAACTATGACTGACTCAGCTCTTCTTAGCAACATAGTGATTCAAGAGAATTACAAAGGTCTCAGGAAGGAAAATGCTCTCCACATCCAGATAAAGAACTGATGAACTCTAAATGCAGATTGAAGCATGTTTGTTTGTTTGTTTTTCACTTACTTTATTCTTTTTTGTATTTTTTTTCCCTTTTGATCTGTCTCTTCTTTACATCCCTGATTAATCAGGAAATATTTTTTACATAATGGCACATGTATAGATTAAACTGCCTACCATCTTCAGAAAAGGAGGGGGATAGAGAAAAAATCTTGAACTCAAAATTGGTAAAAAAAAAAAAAAAAAAAAAAAAAAAAAAAAAAAAAAAAAAAAAAAAAAAAAAAAAAAAAAAAAGCTAAAGTTTTTCTTGACATGTAACTGAGGAAAAATAAAATACTACTAAAAATAAGAAGACCTTCTGATTTATACATCCAGCCCTAGGCTCTTTCCAGAGAGTCAGGCCTAAATTATGACCCGACTGCTGGACATTTCCAACTGTATGACCACTAGGCATCTCAAATTCAAAATGCCTGTGTAAAAATTATCTTTCTCTCCAAACTCATCCTTCTTCCAAACTTCCCTGTTACTATTGAGAGAACTGCCGTCTTTCCATTCACTAGGTTCCTGTCCCTACTCCCACTACTCCCTTTTCCAGCTTTCCCTTCCATTGAAATGTCGGATCATTGAGGCCAGGAACTATCTTGCTTTTTTTGAATTTGTGTTGCCAATGCTTAGCATAGTGCCTGTTACATAGTTCTCTATAATCGCTGTCTCTAGGATATATGTATTTCTGTCTGTTTCTCTGTCTCTGGATATGTGTCTCTCTTTTAGTCTCTATATCTCTGTCTCTGGGTAGACATATATCCTTTGGGCTGATCTTATTGCTTCTATCCAGGCAACTAGATGATACGGTGGATAGAGTCGTTTGGAATCAGGAAGACTCATCTTTATGAGTTCAGACTTCGTCTCAGACTTTTACTAGCTGTGACTCGGGACAAATCACTTAACTCTGTTTGCCTCAGTTTCCTCATCTGCAAAATGATCTGGAGAAGGAAGTGGCAAACCACTCCAGGATCTTTGCCAAGAAAAAAATCTCCAAACGGAGTCTCAAGGAGTCAGACTTGATTGAACAATGTTGCTTCTGTCCACGTCTCATAAACAACTCTCTCCTACAATAACCACCCCTGAAGTACAGAAAAGTACACTTCCCTCCTTCACCATTGCAGCGGCTTCCTAATTGGTAGTTTCAAGCATCTTAATCTAATCGGCTATTCAGTTGACCGGGCTAAAAGGCAGTTCTACCCCTACTCAATAAACGTTAGTGACTCCCTATTGCTCAGAAAACAAAGTCCTGTTAGGCATTTAAAGATCCTCAGAACCTGGTGTCTCTAAGCCGCCTTCTTTCCCATTTTCCCCACATTCTCCTTCCTAGAGAACTCTGGGGTCTTGCCGCACAAGCTACCTGTGCTTTATACAGGTTGCTTTCTCTCACATTTCTGTCATCAGGCCTGCCCCTTCTCACTGCACCTTGGCCTCTTGGAATTCTGGGTTTTCTTCAAAACTCGCCTGTAGAATCCCCTCCCGCAGGAGGCTATTCCCGATCTTCCCCATTCTCCCGTCTGTGCCTTCCGCTCTCAGGGACCTCGTATCTGCTCTGTCCTTTTCTCGTATATACCCACGTACCTGCTGGCTCCCATAATATATATAGTCCTTGAGGACTGGGGCTGTTTCTTTGCATGGCTTAGCAGGGTGCCCGGCCTGTGGAAATACTCCTAAATGTTTGCTAATTGACTAAAAGAGACTTAGGACTTATTGGGAGAGCTTGTCTGATAACTCAAGCCAGTCTCAAACCATTCCCCACTCTCACCCCCACCCCCCCAGCTCTGCTCAGTTCCCCGCCTGTAGCCTACGGCAAATGGTCCCGGTCCCAGTACTAGTCCGGATTCCCCGTCCCTTCTAGTCTGTTGCTTTCAGCTCCCCACCCCCATCCCCTACCCTTAAGATTGCTCTTCTTATTGGCTGTCGCCATCTCCCCTTGACCTCCTATTGGCTGTTGGATTTCTTTCTCCTCCCCGCGCGGCGGACCCGAGGCTAAGGGACTGGGACTGAGGGAGAGGGGAGGGGAGGGGGCGCGGAGTCCCGCCCGGGCTCAGCTCGGAGAGTCGGAGCTGCGCCGCCTTAAAGCCTGCAGCAGTGCAAAGAAGGGGCGCCTCTGATCCGTGCGCGCCGGGCTCTCCCACCCGCCAGCGTCCCGGGGAAGAGCCGGGAGACCCCCGGCAGGCAGCTCTGGAGCCGGCGCCGGGATCCCAGCGGCTGGCGCAGAGCCCGCTCCAGCCCCGGGGCCGAAGGGAGCTGGGGGAGACCGTCCCGTGCCTGGCAGATGGCAGCGTGACGATGGAGAGCAAGGACATGGACAGCTATCTGCGGCGCCTCAAGCAGGAGCTGGTAAGCTGCGGAACGGGCAGGGAGGCGGTGGGCGGGAGCTGCCCCCGTCCCGAGCTGCAGCCGTCCGGTCTCCCTTACGGGGTGTATGTAGGAGAAGGAGAGCGGAGAGTCAGGAGGCGGAGGTGGGGAAACGGAGGCTGGGGAAGGAAAGTCCCAGGTAGCGGACCGGGAACCGCGAGGAAACTTGGCGCGGAGTTTAGCGAGAGGGTAGAGACTGAGCCACAGGCGGAAGCGGACCGCGGAAGGCGGGCACGAGAAGCTGCCCACGGCCACGGGCAGGGCAAGCGCCCGAAGCTCTGACGGACGCTCGGGCGCAGACAGGGGCGGCTGCGGGGCGCGAGGCGGCCGACACCTGAAGCCGCCGACCCGCGCAGCCTCGGACGGACGCACTGACAGACGGACACCCCCACCCACTGGCTGGCCCAGGCTGAGCCACACCGACCCGCGGAGCTGGGCAGCCGGGGCCGGGAACGAGAGCGCGCCGGAGGGCTC
The DNA here is from genome assembly GCF_902635505.1 of Sarcophilus harrisii. Taxonomy (NCBI): domain Eukaryota; kingdom Metazoa; phylum Chordata; class Mammalia; order Dasyuromorphia; family Dasyuridae; genus Sarcophilus; species Sarcophilus harrisii. Next base: position 413,995,107 of record NC_045429.1, on the reverse strand, counting down.
CTGAAGCCCGCCGAGGCGGGGCCCAGCCCCGGGAGAGCTGGGCCCGCGCTTTCGGGAGGACCGTCGCGCACTGGGACGCGAGGGAAGCCGGCACCGCCCGGGGCTCCTCTCTCCCTCCGCTGGAGCTTGGCAGGCTGGGGAGGGGCGGTGCGGGGGCAGGACCAGCCGGCTGTCTGCCCGGACTTGTCTGCCAGCCCGGAGGGGGGCTGGGGGCTGGCAGCTGTAATGACGGCAATGGGGCCTGGGCACTGGGAGGAGGGGAGCTGCCAGGATGAGCAGGAGCTGCGGAGGCAGAGCCAGATGCTAGGTCTCTGCTTTAGGAAGGGGGAGAATGGGGGGAGGGGAGGGGGGGGGGGAGTGTGCAAGAGAAAGAAGCCTACTTAGGGACAGGTAGTTGTAGGGGAAATGAGGAGGGAAAGTGATCTATCTGCCTGAGATAGTGAGCCCTGCCGCCTGCACTTAACCTTTTGAAGGCTCAGACTACATAATTAGTTGAAAATATAAGGTTTGGCTTAGAAATCGAATTTCTCGGTGACTCCAAATGTGTACCTTCCAGACCACACAGGTTTCTAGTTCACTTCCGTTCAATTCAGTCAAAGAATATGGGTTTAAATTCAGCGTTTCCTCTTCTTACCTGTGTAATTTTAGTCACTTTTCTTCCCTGGGACTCAGTTTCTACCTCTGTAAAACAGGATTCTATTAAACCAGCTTTAATGTCCCTTCTAGCTCTAATATTCTGTGATCCTATGAAATCAGTTAAATCCCTATAGCATTCAGAGGAAGTCTTCTATATTCTCTATATTCTCACACAGTCTTTGTAGGGTCAATCTGGAGATGGTTTAGTGCAAGTAGGGAATCTTCTTTCTTTCACTGATAAATTCTCAAGAATTTCAGTATCTGCTGTGTGACCCGAAGTGTATTATTAAGCACTGGAGAGAGAGACAAAATTGAAAGCATCCCTGCCCTCAAGAAACTTATATTCTATAGGGGGGGAAACAGAGGGGGTGAGAGAGAGGGAGAGGGAGAGACAGAGACAGAGAGAGACAGAGAGAAAGAGAAAGGGAGAGAGAGAGAGAGAGAGAGAGAGAGAGAGAGAGAGAGAGAGAGAGAGAGACAAAGACAGAGAGACACACACACAGAGACACAAAGAGACACAGAGAGAGACAGACATAGATACACAAAATATCTCAACCCCCTATTGTTCTGCCTCACCCTTTTAGATCAGAGGAAACTGATGTCCAGAAAGGTAACCCAAAAGCCAGAAAGCCAGAGTGTCCAATGACTAGCCTAGTTGTGTGATAGAATGATTTTGTTTTGCCTTTCAATCCAGCAATGCCAATGATTGGGCAATGCCTTAATAAAATCATCCCCAAAATTATTCTTTGTGCTGATGAGTTGTGGTGAAGAGAAGTGATTTGACACCCATGCTTAAGAGATCAATGTGGGGATGGGACTGGACTGGGGCAGGAGGTGGAGGACACAGCCTAGCAGCAGTGAAATCATCATAGGTATTTTTTGAAAAATGCCTTTTTTTAGGTCATTGGGTCCCAGGTGTCAGCTCCTCTCTCCAAGGTTGGCAGATCAACTGTCTGTTTTCAAGAGATTGCTGCAGATTGAAATGAGAAGGGCAGGAATATGACCCTGGTTTCAGCCCCTTTGTAGAGCCCAAACTGTGGTGACACTCATCGCCAGGCCCTAGATGGACACTGACCATAAGATATAATTCTTCCCTAATTCCACATCCCCTAACTTCCCCCACAGACACACATACACCAACTTTCTTTGCAGAGGTGTTCAGCAGACAGGAAATGACTGGTCCCTATCTGGGGGTAGGGAGATTGTCAGACTGTTGAGGTTACCTAATCCCAACACAGAGGACTCGGACTTCCATCTAGGTGTTTCTCCATGTCCTTCAAAGGTCACAGTCATTGCCGAGAATGCCCCCTCATCCTGGACCAGGGCATGAGAGAAAAGCCTAGACTCAGAATCCAGTCCAGTGAGGCTTCCTTTGTGCTCAGAGTCGGGGGACAGGGCCCCCTCCACCGCACCCCATGTTCTGAGTTAATGGAAGGGTGGGTGTTTCTGGCACAGGCTGGAATTTTAATAATCTTCTGATTTGCATTTTACACAACAACTGGGGGTGGAGGAGCGGAGGTTGGGGGGGGGGGGGGTGGAAGATGCCAGAGGAATAAAGAAAGCAAACAGGAACTAGCACCCCAGCTTCAGATCTGAATACATTCCCTCAATCGACACCCCCATCAGGATCTGGAGGCCAAAGAGGGAGGAGGGGAAGAAAGAGGGAAAGGATGGGGCGCGGGGAAGGCAGGGAGAAGGAAGCACCAGAGTCACCCAGCTCCCTCATTAGCTTTGTCTGCAGCATTTCAGTCTTTGACTGTTTTGGAGAGGAAGCCAACCCCTGGCCCAGGGCCCAGACTGATGCTCAGACAGGAGAGGAGCTCTCCCTGCCTCACTTTCTCACCTCCCTACCCTCCATCCCCTTCTCAAGGCCAGCCTTCTCAGACTCCCAATGGGCAGCTCTTTCCTTGGCTGAGCAGAGAGAGCCGGGAGTTTTCTGCTCCCTCCCGACTCTCCCAAGCCTGACCCTCCGGCCAGCTCCGGACTCTGAGTGACCATTCCCCCACACGGCAGGTGGGGGCCACAGAGGAGGTAATTCCTCTAGCTTCATCTTTCTCAGACTAAGGCAGTTGGGACGGGAGCCAGAGGCGGCTCTTGGCTCCCAGTGACTGGTCTGGGCAGGTGTTTTGCTTGGTCCTACACCAAGCTGAGAGGCAGCCAGAGGAAGTGAATACAGTCAATTCTCATTTATCTGCTCTTTGGATGTCGCGTGGCAAATGTGCTTTCCTCCTCCCTTTCCCCATCCTTCTTGCCACCGAGGGCCACTGGGGTCCATCCTCAGCGTGTGCAGGGAAAGCAATTCCTTCCCTCTACAAGGGGAAATGTCTCGTGCCTTGTTAGAGCCATCCAGAAATGGCTTCTGTAATTATCTGTTGTTTAGATTATCTGCACTACTTCCGATCTCACCCTCCCCGTGGCTAACTTTTCATTCACTGTTTAGTACATTCATTAATTCGTTCACCAAATTCAGTAACCTATTAAAGATCACTAGGCTTAGGCTTTGGGGATGATTCAAAGTCGAAATATGACACAGACCCTTCCCCCCCTCGTTTACATTCCAGGAAGAGAACAGAGATAGTTAGAATGCATAACATCTAAGTACAAACCAGAGGTACAAAGCACAGTCCAGGATCTTAGAGGAAACGGCCCTTAATCTAGCAATCAGTAGATTAGAGTCAAAAGACTTGTATTTGAATCCAGTTTCTATACCCCTATACTCTGGGTAAGTCACAAAGTATTCCCATCTGGAAAATAAGGGAGTTGGTCTGTAAATTTTCAGTTCTAAAGCTATAGAGCGATGAGCTCATGCTTCTGTGGATCTTTTCAGTGGATCAGTGCTACTCCTTACAACATTCCAGGGAGGTAGGTAAGTGCATTTGTTTTACTTTGATGACTCAGTGGTGTCAGATGTACTGCTGGGGGCCAACAACACTCTGGAGTACGACCCAAACCAGATTAAAATGCAATTAGGAAATATTCAGTGAAATAAATGCAAATATAATAAAACAGATAAGTCTAATAGGTAGTCAATATGCAGCCCACAGAGATCCTTTTCCATCATTTCCTCCATATCCTTTTCCTGACCCTGTTTAATGTTTTCTTGGCAAAGATCCTAGAGGGAGTTGCTATTTCCTTTTCTAGCTCTTTACAGATGAGGGAATTAAGGCAAACAAGGTTAAGTGACTTACCTAGCTCCACAGCTAGTAAATGTCTGAGGCTAGATTTGAACTCAGGTCTTTTTAATTTCAAACCTGACACTTTATTCACCTAGTTGCTCCAAGGGGATCTTTATGTCCTGTTTGATAGCCCTGATTTAACTAATTGGTCATTTTCCCTCAATGTGGGTCCTCATTCCAATGTCAATTCCAACCCGTCTATACCCTCCCATCCTATAGCAGGTACTATTTATCTCCATTTTACAATTAAGGAATTGAATTACAGAAAGGGAAATTAATTTCCCCATAATTACAATTGGTATTAATAATTAGAGCTGGGATTTGAATCCAAATCCCCTCACTCCAGGTCTGGTGCATTTCCATAACCTTTTCGAGCCCACCATGCTTTCAGCAGAGATAATCTACAATTAAGTGAGCTATCAAGAAACATTTGCTCCTGAAGGTTAAAGTTGTAGAGTTTCCCATCCCTCTACTCCAGTCATCCATCACAACTGGAAATATACACTGTCATGGAGGAATGCATTTCCTCACAAGTGAGGTCAGCTGGGGAGGCTGGGACATGGCTGTGTGGTGGCCCAAGGCAGGGGAGAGAGAGGGGTGAGGAAGTATCCTGGCTTAGTCAGAGGAGTGACCTGGAAGACTTTCCCCAGCGCTGTGTCTGTCTGTACCTCCGTGCCCAAGGGGTATATACGGACACAGGGACTGGGTTTCAGGGAAGAAGTTTAAATGGGCCCCATGGTAGAAGCAGCAGCAGAAACATTTTTTTCATCAGGACCCTGGGGGGACAGGGCTAAAATGACACCATAGGAAACATGTGGCCTGCTCACTCCCTGAACTCCACAAAGAGTTTATGAATAGACTTCAAGTTCCCAACCCCAGCTGCTCCCTGAACAAAACTCCCAAGGGAAACTTCCTATCTAATGGTAGAACACACTAATGAGAGAGACAGAGACAGAAATAGAAAGGGGGGGGGAGGGAGAAAGGAATAGAGAAATAGAGATGAGGAGGAAGAAGAGAAGGAAAAGGAGGAGGAGGAAGAAGAGAAGGAAGAAGAGTAATCTGAGGGCACACCATCACAGTGCCTCCTGAGCATGAGTACCATGGAGACTTGGAAGGAAGATTTTGAGCTAGTTTTTGAAGGAAAACATTTTCTGACATCTGTGCTGGTGAGGAGGAAGAAGGATATTTCCCTGAAAAAAGAGGTGATTTGGGATGGATACGGCGATTCTTGATCCACAAGAGGTAAATAGAGACACAAGAAGGGAGTAGCCAGAGGGGAAAGAAGACATTTGTGGTGTAGGACATTCTTCCTCTCTAGCAATATTTCCTTAATGGAATTCTTCAGTTCCAAATGTCCACAAGGCCAGAAGTTTCTGCCAAGTGGGAAAAGAAGGTAGATTTAGAACTGGAAAGATCCTACCTGATCAGCTACACCAATTCCATTTTTAAAAATTTTTTATTACATTTTAAATTCTCAACTGCCTCCCTCCCTCCCATCCTATCCTGCTCTAGAGAAATCCATCATTTGACACAAATTTGCAAATATATATATATATATATATACTATATAGTTTTATTTAACAATTCTTCCTCTGGAGGTATGTAGCATCTTCCCTCATACATATTTTGTAGTTGGTTTGAATATTGATAATACTGAGTTCTTCACAATTTTTCTCCAAACAATATCTTTCTTACTATATACAGTGTTCTCTTGGTTCTGCTCATTCCACTCTATCACTTTATATAACTCTTTCTAGGTTTTTCTGCAATCATTATGCTCATCATTTCTTATAGCACATAATGTTCCATCACAATAATATATTTCAACTTGTTTAGTCATTCCCCAATTGATGGGCACCCCTTCAGGTCCCAGTTCTTTGCCACCACAAAGAGAGCTGCTGTAAATATTTTAGAAAATATAGGTCCTTTTCCTTTTTCCCTGGTCACTTTGGGAAACAGATTTAAGTGATTATTGCTAGATCAAAGGTACACAGTTTTATAACTTTTTGGCCATAATTCCAGGTTGTTTGGATCAAGTCACAATTTCCTCTCCTTATAGATAAGGAAGCTAAGACCCTGGGAAAATCTTTTAGATTTTTTTTCCTGAAGTGACTTATCCAAAGACTCACAGAAAAAGTGATTCCAACCCAGGACTTCTGTCTCTAAAACTATTAATCTTTTTACTATACCTCCACTGTCTCTTCTCAGTCAAAGAGCAGTAATCTTTTAGGAAAGAGCAGCTTTTTAAAAATATATTAAGTAAGATACACCTTTTTTAAGACTCTTTTATTGGGGAGGGGGGAGGTGTAATTGGGATTGACTGAGGCAGAGTGATACAGCTAGCAAATGTCTGAGACCAGATTTGAATGCAGATTCTCCTGACTCCAGTACTGGTGCTTCATCCCCTGTGTCACCTGCCCCTAGAATACAAGTTTTTGAAGGAAGATCTGGTTATGAGACTTTGGGCAAATAACTTTCTAACTGGAAAGGTCTCTTTCTAACTCTTTAACTTTCAGAGAAGTTTCTAATCTGCTTTGGTAGAGGAAGTTCCTTGCCCATAGGGATTTCTCTACACCCACAAAACCTTAAATCTAGTAAATATGCACATATATGTATTTTTTGTGTATATTTTTATCCTTATTTTTACCTGGATGAGGAAACTGATTTTCAGAGGTTAAGCGACTTACTAGGATGATAGAATCAGTATGGGCCAGGATTCAAGCCCACATATCCTCCGGCCAGGAATCCAGCTCGATCGCCACTACACCCTACTGTCTTTTCAGCTATAAGGCTCCCCATTTATGAAAGTTTTCTCAAAGAGCCCTCTGTAGTCCTCAAGCCACAAGTTGTTGACCCCAGATCTAGGGAGAAGCAAGAAGAAGAGCACAGTAAGCCCTGAGGATATGGTGGAGATCTAGAGAATGAGAGATTCAAGTTAGAAACGAGTATATCCTGAATCAGCCCAGGACTATTCCTCCAGGGAGGCTGGGTGCTATCTGCTTTCAGCTTAGCCGGTCTCTGCCTTCCTTCTCCAACTAGCATGGAGGGGCCTAGAGGTCAGGGACTTGGGCAAGCTTCCTTGGTTCCGTGATAAGGCTAAATAAACATTCACTGACTGCTAAGTTTGATGAGAGAACCTACAGGGAGAGTGAGAATAGGGAGAAGAAAGGCCAGAAGTATGTTAGAGAAGGAAGCTGTAATGGAGGTGGGGGGTGGGATGGAGTAAATTAGGACTGTCCATCTGTCTTTTGCCAAAGCATTATCCCATAAAGGGATGCTTCTATGGGAGAATTAGTCTCTTCCTTTTTACGAGCCCCTCTCCTCTTATTTCCTCCTCATCCTCCCACCTCCTTCCCTCCTGTGGCTCTTGGCTCAGGCTGCCTCCCTGCTGGCCACTAGGCCCTGTAGCTTCCTGTGGGGAGATCCAGCAGCTCCAGCCAAGACCAAGGGGGGCCATGAAGGTCGCTATTCACAGGGCCGGGAATAAAATGCTTGGCACTGGGGGACCGTTCCCATTTCCTGCCCTGAGTCTCAGCCGATGCCTCTGGGAGGGGATGGAGGGAAAGGGGGCCATGGAAAGAGGTGGTGAAGGGATTGTGTGAGGACCTTGTGAGCCTCCTGGCAGAGGGGTGGGGGTGGGAGGGAGGCAGGGAAGCCTGCCAAGCCCATAGGCAGAGCTGGGGCCTGCAAGCAGGGAATCTGGCTGCTTGAGCAGAGGGCGTGAGACGGAGGGACGGAGGGCACAGCTGTGAGAATCCGTCAGAGGGGCCAAGGGAAAAAGGAGCCGGGGAGGCAACAGAAGGTACCTTGCCCACACACAGACCACGTCCCCTGCTATGCAATTCTCAGAGCGACAGGATCAGACTTCCAGTGAGAAGGAGAACGTCTCATCCTTCAGGTGACTTGCACAAAGATCACACAGGTAGGAAGTGCACATTGGCCAGGGTTTAGACACAGGCCTGGATCCCAGTCCGTTGCTCTTATCAATCACATGAACAACCTCCCTGGCTTTGAGGGGGAGAGATGTCTCTGCAATGGGTCAAGCTCATCCTGGTCCCCATGGATTCAGGAAGAGGAAATCCAATCCCATAAAGATGCCCTATGTAGGACATCTTCCCAACAGGATCCTGACAGGCAATCCCCTCCACTCTTGTCGATGAATTAGCCTAGAACAGAGAAGGCTTTGGGAGTGGACTAAATATGGGGCTCAAGTCTCTAAAGAGGCTTCATCCTTGCCTCTCTTACCTGGACAGCCCCTTTCACGTAAGTAGACTGCCCTTTTCTCTGGATTACCTCCTTGCACAGAGGTGAAGGAACTTGATGGTAGTGGGTCCATTTTTAGTCATTTCTGACCTCATTTTAGGGCTTTCTTGATAAAAGACTGGAGTGACTTGAAAGAAATGTCTTTCAATTCATTTTCCAGATAAGGAAACTGAGGCAGAGGTTTTCCCTTCTCTATTCCCTGAGCCTAAATAGAATTGACAAACATTATCTCATGATTTTAGCTTCTCCAATTTTATAGATAAGGAATCTGGGGCTCCGAAAGGTCAAAAGCAAAATCTGAACCCAGATTTCACCTGCCCTTAAGTCCTGTTCTGCATTCTTTTGACCACAGGTCCATATATTGATTTTAGGGGGTGTGGATAATCTCAAGGTCACATAGTTAGTGAATTGTCTGGGAATGGCATGTTATTATATACAGATTAAGGAACTATTTCCTTACAAGGTTTTGTAAGAGTGCATGTTGACAGTTATTTTTACATGTATTTTGAAAATAAAAAGCTATTATTAAATAAATAAAATAATCATGGAAAAGAAAGAGAGAGAGAAAAAGAAAGAAAGAAAGAAAGAAAGAAAGAAAGAAAGAAAGAAAGAAAGAAAGAAAGAAAGAAAGAAAGAAAGAAAGAAAAGAAAAGAAAAAAAGAAACTGTTTTTAAACTCCAAGCCCAGGGTTCTTCTTTACACAAAGCCAAAGCATTAATACTAACTAACATGTAAACATTCATGTTGGGAGTCAGAGTTGAGCAGGGAAAGGATAAGCATTTGCATAGCTAGCTATTCTATTTGTATGTTTTCAGTTTTTCTCATTTGACCCTCACAATACCCTTGGGAGGACATTAAGGAAGACAGAGGTTAAGTCATACAGGGTTACCAAGTCAAAAGCTGGATTTGAATTTATATTTTTCTCACTTAAAGTCCAACCCTCCATCCACTGAGTCACCAGACTGCCTCAATAGTATATCAGGAGTCAGAGGACTTTGATATAAACTTCACTTGCATATTACTCACTGTTATTATTGTCTCCATTTTGTAGCTGGGAAAATCAAAGTAAAGGGATTTTCCTGGAGTTAAACAGCTAGTAAATTCTAAAGGAAGGATTTGAACCCAGGTGAGTGGCTAAACTCAGCATAAATAACACTATGTTGAGTTTTTTATTTTATTTTACTTATATTTGATATGTATATTAATTATATGTAATATATTCAAACTCTATATAATATTATATTTAATATCTATTATATCTAAAGACATTATGATAACTGAACAGGAAGGTGGGAAATGGGGATGGAAGGTAGGGAAGTGAAGCTGTGAAAACAAAGGAATGGTTGGAAGGAGACAATGTACCAGGAGCTCAGTCTCCTTCAGCAGCTCTCCATAACCGAAGGAATGATTCTTTATTTCAGAAAGAGAGAAATCGAGACCCAGAGTAGATGGAAGGATAGGATTAGGATAGGACCCTAAGATTCAATTGCTCCAAGTTCTAGCCAGGCTTCTCTCCCTTTGACCAGGCTGCCCCCCTTCTCTCTTCCTGCTCCCCAGTCCAGCAGAGGAGGAGGGACACAGCCCACCTGCTGGCTCCATTCTTGTTTGGGTGACATCATTCCCTTTGGGCTTGGGAAGGGTGACCCTATTAGCTTTTCTCTGTGTTGGGTTCCAGCTCTAGCAGCTGATACTCTTTTCTCCTCCCCCTCCTTTTCCTCCACCCTTCTCCCTCTCCTTCTTCTCCTCCTCCCCCTCCCCAGGACCTTCCTGTTTCCCATCACTCAGGCTTCCTCCTGCCAAACTCACCCCCTTGCAAACAGCTGCTTTCTCCTTTCCCACTGCAAATATTCAGTCAGTGGCAGAGCTGGAGTTTTGTGACACAGGATACTACACTGGGAGTTAGGGTTCCTGTTGTCCTGGGGGCCCCTAATCAAGCTGCTTCCTTTTCCCTACTCTATTCTCTGAGCCCAAATGGAATTGGCAAATATTATCTCATTATTTTAGCTTCTCTGATTTTTTGCACCTCCATTTTATAGATAAGGAATCTGGGGCTCAGACAAGTCAGAAGTCACCCAGATTTCACCTGACTTTAAGTCCTGTGCTGCATTTTTTTTGACCTGGGTCTATATATTGATTTTAGGAAGTGTAGATAAGAAAGTTTGCCTCTTTAGATTCACTAACTTCTAAATAAAATGTAGCATTTCTGTTAATTATTTAAAAGTGTTATTCTGAGAAGAATCCATAGACTTCATCACACTGCCAAAGGGGTTCCACAATTCCAAAAAGGGTTTCAGAACTGGTAAATTCTTATCAATGCAGCCTCAAGTCCCTCATGCACAAGAAGCATTAGGCTTCACAGAAAATGCACTCTCCTGGATGCTGGCCAGGACAGAGCATTTATGTGCCTTAAGCAAGGTTTGAAAAATGCTACCTTGTTGACCCTGTCCCTTCCCCTCAAGGCTTTGAAAATTCATCGAAATGCAAGTAACTTTACACACATATATGTATGTATATGTATATATTTTTGGGCCACAGAGAAGAGAATTTTTGATATTTAATTATATGTATTTACAAAAAGTAATTTTTGAAAAGGCCATATGATCCTGGGTCAATAATTTGATTTTAATGTTCTAGGCACCTCTCTAAAACTATAAAGTTGCACAAAGTTCCATCTATGTAAGCAAACAGGATTCCTCTATGCCAATGAAACCAGAGTATAAAAAAAATTTTTTTAAAGTGTATCTTCCACTCTGACTTATTGTATCCTGGACCACTGCTTACCTAACTCCTAGTTGCAGCTTGATCCTACATAGAAAGAGGGGGAAAAAAGAAAGAAAAAAAGAAAGAAAGAAAGAAAGAAAGAAAGAAAGAAAGAAAGAAAGAAAGAAAGAAAGAAAGAAAGAAAGAAAGAAAGAAAGAAAGAAAGAAAGAAAGGAAGGAAGGAAGGAAGGAAGGAAGGAAGGAAGGAAGAAAGAAAGGAAGGAAGAAAGGAAGGAAGAAAGGAAGGAAGGAAGAAACAGAGAGGAAGGGAGGAAGAAAGAAAGAGAGAAAGGGAGGAAGAAAGAAAGAGAAAGCGAGAGAGACAGAGAGAGAGAGAAAGAAAGAGAGGGAGAGAGGAAGGGAGGAAGAAAGAAAGAAACTCAGTGGCCCATTTAGTGCCATGCATACTTGAAAGGGGCCAGCTAGATAGTGCAGTAGATGGAGTGCCAGCACTGGAATCAGGAAAGGCAGGGGTAAATCCAGCCTCAGATACTTCCTAGCTCTGTGACTCTGGACAAGTCACTTACCCTGTTTGCCTCAATTTCTCATCTGTAAAAGGAATTGAAGAAGGGAATGACAAACAACTTGAGTATCTTTGCCAAGAAAACCCCACGAACAGTCAGACACAACTGAAAAAAAAAACTGACTAAACAACAAAAATACTTAAATGGGGCCTTTGTTCAGTGGCTTGCCCTATTCTTGGTCATTTCAATACTTCAGTATTTCAAAAGGGGTATTATTTCACCTTTGTCCAACAATGATCACAGCTCTCCCCGCTCCCTCCGCCTATGTCCTATAATGAACTACAAGAATTGTCACAGCTGAGAAATTCATCACTTGCTGGCCAGCTCTCTGGGGATGAGCCTTTCTGAACCCAGCTACCCGCTCACAGACATCAATAGCTATTATTTGAAGTCTTTCCAGCTTAGTAAAACCTGATGCAGTCAAGCACCCAAGGTCGCCTTCCTGACTTGGCAAAGCAACCGCGGCCGAGGATGTTCTGCACAGGACTTAGACAGCCAAGTGCCCATTCACATCAGTGCTAAGACCGTCTCTTACCAAGGCCCAGCCCTGACTGTACAGCCCTGCAAAGCCAGCCAGACAGCCTGGTCACAGTGATCTGTCCAGGTACACTGAGTGATAGTCAACAAATACATAATGAGCACCTGGGGAAAATAAAGCCCCTGACAAGTGCCCTGAGGAATGGAAAGATGGAGGAGAGTCAACCTCTGCTTCCAAAGGGATTCTGATAAGGCAGATCAAATATGTAATAAGTAGCACAACTAATAAGTAGTGGAGTTAAGACTTAAATTTTAAGAGTAAATCAGGTCTCCCTCCCCTCCTCCATAGCTACATGGAATAGCAAAATGAACGTAGCACTGGAAGCCCAAGAACCTGAGTTCTAATCTGCCTGAGTCTTTTAACCACTGTGTCTCGGTTTTTAAATCTGTAAAAAGTAAGAGATTGGAGTCAGTGTTTCTTAAGATTCTTTCCAGTTCTAAGTCTTTGTGAGCCTTTGGTCCTCCAAACAGTATTACAGACAAAAAACATTTCTAACTGGAAGACTACGTTGGGAAATGGATATAATGGAAAGAATCAAGAGTTCTAGTCTTCTCTCAGCCTCAAATAGTTGGATAACCTATTTCACTTGTTTAGGGATTAGATTAAGCGGTCTCAGAGCCCTTTCATTCTAGCTAGGAAGAAAGTGGTATTTGATTGGACATGTGAAGGAAAGGAAGGCAGCTCATCGGCACAATGCATAAGGGGTTGGAACTGGAAGACCTAATTTCAAATTCTTAAATGCTTGCTATCTGTTTGATCCTATTTACTATTTATTAACCCTATTTACCTCAGTTTCCTTACTTGTAAAAGGATATGGAGAAGGAAATGATGAACACTCCAGTACTTTGCCAAGAAAACCCCAAATGGGTTTTCAAACTTGATGGAACAACAGGATTTTTATGAATACCAGTAGAGGGGAAGGCATTTTATTTTATTTTTAAATAACAATAGCTTTTTATTTTTCAAAATACATGCAAAGATAGTTTTCAAGATTCCCTTACAAAATTGTATTCCAAATTTTTCTCCCTGACCCCCTCCCCTAGACAGCAATTAATCCAATATAGTTAAATATGTATAACAGATTAGGAAAGGCAGTTTAGGTGGAAGAGAGAGTGTGAGGAAAGAGAAGAAGTCAGAAAAGCTTACTGCCATTTAAAAAACAAAAGATAAATAGGTCAGTTTGACTATTGTGTAGTAGGTCTACAGGGAGGGCATTCTTGAGATGTATATATGACTGGAGAAAAAGGTTAGAACTACACAGAGAAGGACCTTGAATGCTACAGTAAGAAATCTGGGTTTTATGCAAGAATTGGTTGAAGGGTTTAGAACAAGGGAGTGATAGGATTAAAGAGAAGATTGGTACATTGGTGGCATGTAAGATACTTTGGGAAGGAGAAACTGGAAGATGAGGGAGATGGCTCATGGGGGATCCTACATCATGCTTCAGTTTTATGATGTAATGAAAGGGACTAGGAGTGGGGAGACTTCAACTGTCTGACTTTGAACAGGTCACCAAGGTCCAGGTGACTCCTTCTGCAAAACAAATGTGCAGGATATGACTAGATAATCCCTGGCAAAGGCTGGCATTCTATAATTTGACCCCATGTCCCTTCTGGTCTTGAAATAGATCCTCAGAATTCAAAAATGTGGGTCTGAGGGATATTGTGGATATGAAATACCCTCAGACAGGGGACTAGGGAAATTTTTGGAGAAAAATAGCCAAAATCAAACCTATCTTCACATCAAAAATCTGCCCTATATTCTAGGTATTTTTGATCTATACAAAAATTTCCTATTTTTTTCAAAAGGACAAAAATCAACTTTTTCTCGGCCCAATTTCAAATCACATGGAATTACAGAACTCCAGAGAATACAGAATGGGAAATCAAAGCTATTGCAACAGTTCATGGGAGAGGTCATCGGGCCCGGAACTTGGCTGGGGGCAATGACATGGAAAAGAAGGGACCTAAAGGAGAGGTCCCGCTGAGATCTGATTGATGGCGGGAGGTGGGGGAGAGGAAGGAGTCCCCAAGAACAGCAAGGTTTTGATTCTGAGCCCAAGCAAGCAGAGTGATTCTTTATGCAAAGGAGGTAGCAAGGAAGTGGGTGCTTGTGCAGCCTTGCTAGTCTCCTTCAGCTGCGAATCCCACCCATTGAGGGTGAGACCATGGAGGGGCTCTGAAGCTCCTTCCCAGTGACATCCCTCTTTCTCTGCTAAGAGAAGAGGGTCAGTGGCAGAGAGAAGGAGATAAAAGCAAAATACAAAGGAAAGGGGTTGTCAGAGTTGGGGTCTGGGAGGGAGAGAGCTTCTGGGAGGTTGGAGACCCTCACCATTGAATACAGACTTAAGTCTGCTCCTTCTGCTGTCACGAGGATATATGTGTGGGGGAACATCCCTTTACCTGGCTGTCCAAGACTATCCACCCCAGTGACAGCAGGAAGGAGCAGACTTAAGTCTGTATTTAGAGGTGATATCCCAAGAGGGACGGTCCTGGGCAGGCGGATTGGGGGTGATCCCCCACACACACACACACCTTAGGGGGATGCAGAAGCCCGCAGCACCCACAAGAGATGCCCCTGGGTCTGGGGAAGCTGAAGCTTCCTTGACACTGAGCAGGCTCATCTCATGACCTGACCCTTGGCGGGGGGAGGAGGGAGGTTGCCAGGGGAGGCTCTGACGCAGACTGGCTGGTGAAGGCTGACCTCACAATCCAGCTTTGCCGAGCCTCAGATAGACACGCAGTTCTCCTCCCTCCTCCCTCTGGGCTTAGGACGAGCAGCATTAGGCCAGCCTGGGGAGGTAAGATGATCAGGGTCTCTGGGGGGCTTAGGGAACAGATGGTCTCTGCAGGGTCCAGTGTCAGTAACCTGAGCAGAGCCCGGGGGTGGGTCTGGGGGGGGGCGAGGCAGCCTGGACCCGAGAGCGCGAGCGGAGGTGCAGATTTTCAGTGGATGTTATCAGAGAAGCTCCCCCCGTCCAGGCTCTCACCCAAACCCGGCCGGCAGCCCCTTCCAGCTGGCGGCCCTTGGATTAGTAAACCGTCGTAGAGGGGCTAGAGTCAGAATCACAAACAGCTAATCCCCCACCACTTGGCCTTCACTCCCCTCAGATGGGGGAGCAGGGCTGCCTGGGAATGAGGAGGACCCGCCACCCCAAGGGGAGAACAGGTGTTGAGAGTGGGGGGGGGCAGGATTCGGAAAGCTAGCAGGGTCCCAGGCCTTCTCCTCATCACCAGCATCACCTCTCAACAGCTGCCTCCAGCCAGATGTGGGCAACTGTTGGGGAAAGGGCTGGCCTCCCTCCCCTTTGGTGAGAACCTGAGTCCATCCCCCCCCTTGCCCCCAAATACACAGCTATGGTAAGAAAATAGGGGCCCGGAGGCCCTGAAGGACAGAGGAAATCCCATGCAATACAGCTCTGTGCTAGGAGCCGGGATCCCAGCATCGTAGGTTTATTGCAGGAAGGGACCTTGGAAGCTTTCTAGTGCGACCCCTCACTTTTACAGGTCGGTAACATCAGATGTAGGTTTTGAATCCAGCCCTGAGCCCAAATCCATCACTCCCTTTTATATAACACACCCCAAACTCCCATTTTACAGAATGTGCTCCCAGGTTCTTCGGCTCCAAACCCCGCTATTCTTTCCACTGTGTCCTGCTGCCATCTCGGATCAGGGACACTCTTAGGGGAAGAAAAGAGAAGCTGTGTGAGATCACTGTATAATGGATTTAACTTATAATTCTACCATGTTTGACATATATTAGACTACTTGCCATCTGGGAGAGGGAATGGAGAAGGGGGGGGGGGGATTGGAACACAAGGTTCCACAAGGGTCCATACATATGTTTCAAAACTAAAAAGCTTTAATTAAAAAAAAAAAAGAAAAAGAAAATCTCATGTTATCATTAAAAAAGAGAGAAGCTGAAGGAAGGAGAGAAGGATTAGATCAGAGACACTTGGGTATTCAACTCAGCCCCTCTCCAAGCGGCCATTTCAATGGGGAAATTCTCCCTCCTCCAAGCAAGGCAAAGGAGGAAGACCTCAGAAGGGCTTTTGATTCAGGACCATACTAAGCCATGGTAGTGAGCTTCCCATCATTTCCTCTCACTCGAGTCTTCTCTGTCTCCTTCCTTCCTAGGTATCCATGAAAGAGGTAGGGGATGGGCTCCATGACCAAATGAACTCCATGATGGGGGCCCTGCAAGAACTGAAGCTCCTACAGGTACAGACGGCTCTGGAGCAGCTAGAGATCTCTGAGGGCGATGGACCAACTCCTCTGTGTGCAATGGGCCCTGCCCCCGGCTTCCTGCAGGGCCCCAGGACTCAGCCTGAGCCCCCCAGGTGGGCAGGCATCAGGGGCCCGGCCAGGCCCAGGGCCGGCTCTCCCCCCAGGCCACTCCCCCTCAGCAGCACCAAGCTTTCCTCCTGCAGAAGCGTCCCCGGGGCCAGCCCAGCCCCTCCTGCCAGGACTTGGGAGTCGGAGAGCCCAGGTTTCCTTCAGCCAAGGACAGAGCAGGCTGAGCCCGACGACTGGACCTCCACCCTGATGTCTCGAGGCCGCAACCGGCAGCCGCTGGTCTTGGGGGACAACGTCTTCGCCGACCTGGTGGGCAACTGGCTGGACTTACCGGAACTGGATAAGAAGGGTGGGGAGAAAGGCGACGTGGGTGGGGGAGCCGGGGGGCCAGAGTCCGGAAGCAGGCAGCGGGATCTGGGCCGGAGGTTCACCCTGACCGCCAACATCTTCAGGAAATTCTTGCGCAGTGTACGGCCAGACAGAGACCGGCTACTCAAGGAGAAGCCGGGCTGGATGACCCCGACGGCCACCGAGCCCCCAGTGGGACGCTCCAAGAAAGTCAAGAAACGGGGCCACTTCAAGGGAGCTGGGTACTTCCCCTTCCCCAGCAGTGGGAGCAGCGGACAGGGAGAGAAACCTTCTTCAAGCTGCCCCAAGGCCCTGGAGCCCCCAGCCTCTGGCTTTGACATCAACACAGCTGTGTGGGTCTGAGCCCGGGCACTTGCCATGGCAGAGGCCAGGCTGGGCTGGGTCAGGTCGAGATTCCATCGGCCCCAGCCCTGAACACCTTCCTTTCAATGTTCCCCCAAAAGGCAGGGGAGGGGGCTGGGCAGAAGTAGGCCCTCATCCCAGGAGGCTGAGACTGCCGGTGGGCTTGCCCTGAGAGGGACACGGTCTCTGGCCAAGGAAACCGTGCTAGCTTGGGACAGGCTCGGAAACACGGTGTGAGTGTGTGTGCGTGTGTCTGGGGGGGGGGGGAGACGCCCCGAGGGCACGAGGGCACCACTGGGGAATCCCCCGGCATCGACATCGGTGCCCTGGCATGGGCTTCGGAGGGACTGAGGAAAGTGGGTGTGTATCCAATGCTACATCCAGACCCAGGGAAGTGAGAACCCCTGAGACCCCCCAATAAAGACATTTTCTCTTCAGGCCCCCATTTCTGCAACTGTGCTTGCTCCAAGAAAGCCTTGTCTCCCATCAGAAGCGGCTGCCGCCTCATCCCCACCCAAGAGCTCCTGCAGGCCCTTTCTCTCTCACTGGCTCTTCCTCCCCCCTGGTAGGAGGGGCAGAGTCTCCGGGTGAGCTCTGATGTGGCTGAAGAAACAGCCTGGCAAGTGGCAACTCCGTTTTCTCCTTTCTCATGCTTTTGGTGATATCTGATGCCTCCTAAAAGGTCTCTGAGACTGGGGGAGCTGTGGAGGAAGGATGGCAGTGGGAGGGGGAGAGCCATAGATGCTGCTTCAAACACTTCTCCCAGCAGCCTTCGGTACCTGGGTCCTGGGGCAGAGAGGAAAGAGGAGGTAGGGCTGGTACTTCTAAGCATCACTCAGGCACCACACACACACACACACACACACACACACACACACACACACAACATACACACAGTCACTCACACTCGTACACACACACAGACACACACACGGACAGACATACAGACACACACAGAGACAGACATACACAGACAGACATACACACACAGACATACAGACACACACACATACACAATAAGGGAATTTTTTAAAAACTCAGGTAATCAACTAATCTAAACTCCTAGACAACTGATCTAATCATTTCCAATTTCATTTACCCTCACCCACCAATGTTCTCCATTGGGTACCATCCTCTGAAGACCGAGGGCTTTCAAAGCATCCCTTCCCCCTCTCCCTCTCTTTTTTCTCCGTCCTGTTCTGATCCTCACCATGGACCAATCAAGGAAAAAAGAGAAAGAGGGAGGGAGAGACACAGAGACTGAGGGACAGAGACAGAGAGAAACAGACAGACAGACAGAGACAAAGACAGAGAGAGAGAGGCACACAGAGACAGAGAGAAGTGAAGACACAGAGAGACAGACAGACACAAAGAGAGAGGGGGGGGAGAGAGGGAGAGAGAGAGAGAAAGAGGGAGGGAGGGAGGGAAAGGAAGGGAGCAGGAGCCACAGAGAGAGACAGACAGAGTGCAGGGGAGAAGGTTGGAAGGAAAACAACATTTATGAATTCTGTCTGGGCAGGCGGCCTAGGGCAGGACTTGGATGCCTGTATAACCCAGAACAAGGGACAGCCCCCACCCCTTTACGCTGTGGAGGTTGACACTGTCTCCCCACTCGGAGGAGGTAACACCCACTGACAGACAAAATACAATGTGAGACCCTGTTTGGGTTGAGAAGCCCATGGAGGCCTCCCCTCCCCTTCCCTCTCAGCCTGATGGGATGTGACAGCTGTAATTAGAAGCAAGATGCCTGCCTGCAGAGCCACTTCCCAGGGTGGCTCTCCGGAACTCCCACCCTCCAGAAAGGCTGCCTCCAATCCCTCCCCCTCACCTTCTTCTCATTCCGGGGTGGGAGGAAGGCGGCTCAGGTGTCTAACTCTCTATCTCCCTTTTGGTGTGTCAGTGTCCAGTGAGGGCAGGGGGTCTTTTGGGAGAAGCTTGAGATATCCCAAAGAATTGAATGACTCTAGTTTGCTTTTGGAGGAGGGCAGAGGGAAGGCACTGAGCTAGCCCTCCCTAAGAGAACAATCTTGTTTCCTCTGAGTTTTTCCCACCAGGGACTTACCAGAGGGGGATTTTCCTAGGGATGAGTGAATACGTGGACCCTGATGGCCTTTTAGGCTTTGCCCCTCCCACCTAGAAAGCTGCAGATGAAGGAGAAGGGACCTTGCTCCCGCCAAGTGATCCATTTCCCCTTTCTCCATTCCTTCCTCCTTCCTTCCACCTTCTCACCTGCCTACATTTTCTACTGGGGCTTGACCATTCCTCTTCCCTTCTACCGCCCACCCCCCCCAGGCCTATCAGGAGAATCTGGGGAGCAGAGAGGAGTTAGAGAAGATACTCTGTTAATGGGAGAACACTGCAGTTAGAAGTCGACCTCAAAGTCTCCCCCGCCTCCAAATAGGTTCTGAATTATTCTCTTTCTCTGGGAGGGAGGGGAAGAAATTTGGAATGAAGTGACGGACCCAGGGACACACAGCCAATAAGTACCTGAAGCTGGATTTGAATGTAGGTCCTCCCGATTCTAAGGCTGACACTCTATCCTCTGTACTAAGAAGCTGCCCCTGCTCTGAACTATTCCAAGCAGAGTCCGGCTGCCTGTTCATCCCATGATAGTAAATAGGAATGGAGGCTTGTCCTGGGGTTTCATTGGCATAAGAACTCCCGGAGAAGGAGAACCCCTCAACCAAGGCACCTTCTCCGAATCGCTGATCTTAGATGCCGAGAACAACAACAGATTAAACACTTTGCTTGGGATCACACGACCATAGGCATCTAAGGTAGGATTTGAACTCGGGACTCATGGCCTCCATCAAAGTGCTTGTAGGTACCACACCAAGCTGCCCATCTGAAACTGAACTGGAACAAGGAAAGAAACAAACTTGCCTTCCCCTTTACTTCTGTAGTAAATCTCATCTTCGTCCCTATCGCTCTTTTATCCCTTAGGGCACCTTTTCTGGCTGTCTCCGAAGGAGGGGATTCCTAGCCCACTCTTGGTTGTGGACGCTCCATCTTTTTCATACTAACCAGGGCTATTGTTTAACCACTTGCTGACTTCCCCTCTCTGCCACCTCGTTATTTCTTTCTAGGGCCTCGTGGGTGAGCAATGCAAACACGCGCTGATCAGGGAAAAGAACAACTGCCAAAATTATGCACCGACATGTATACATCACACACATTTGGATAGCATCTCTCTATATGTATATGTATGTGTGTGTGTGTATATATATATATATATACATATATATATATATATATATATTTGTGTGTGTGTCCATTGCTAGAGAGACACAGAACCACTACACATTCCCCTCCCGGGCCACAGAGTTTTTGTTTCCATTTCCCTTTATTTGCATTATTCGTGCCCGCATCCAGCCCAGATAATGGCGAACTGTCAGCGGGAGACATGATTTTGTGCCTAGGAGTCAGGACTCGGGCCTGGGACTAAAGCTGCCTTCCTCCTTCTTCGTTTTATGCCGTCACTAATGAAAACTGATAGCCAATTAATTTTTCTCTATAATTAATGTCTGCCCCAACCCCCTCCCCTCTCCTGGGCTCCCAGCTGAGGCTGTAGGAGAGGTTAGACTTACTCCCTCCTTCCTCTGCGCCCAGGCCCCCCGGCAGAGCTTGGGATCGGCAGCCTTCTCCCTCCCCCAGCCCAAGAAGGCAGGGATGAACAAAAATGAGATGGAGGAGGGAGAGAGCAACAGCTCAATTCTGCCCCGAGGGCTAATTTTACGGTTAATTAGGACATGCAAATGAGCCAATTGCTCAGTTAATGCCCACCCTGGCAAATGGCCCTGCCCCGCATCCAGACCACTTCTGCCGGCCATTGGAGGCTGGGCCTCCGTCCAGGTCCCTGCCGGGTAATCCTTGACCTTGTAGCCAGGCTGGATCCCACAGCCTTCCAGGCTGGGCCCCCAGCCAGGCCCTGGTGGCTGAGTCCCCTCCTGGCCCTGGCCCTGCAGGCTCTCCTTTGCCTCTCACTTCTGCCTCTGGGTCACCCTTCTGGACCTCTCAGCCCGGCCCAGGGCATTATTTCACTCCTTCCTCATGCTTCCGGGTTGCTCTGTGAGTCTACACTTGCCCAAGTTTTTAAAGATTGGATCTAATCTTCCTCTCTGAGCCCCTGCCTGCCAGCAAAATCTTAGGGGAGCCCTTGGATCTCTTTCTCAAGGCAGATGGATTTTTGGAAGGAAAGTAAGTGGAGAGGGGGCAGTTAGATGGGGCAGTGGATAGAGCCTGGGCCCTGCAGTCAGGAGGATCTGAGTTCTAATCTGATCTCAGACATTTAACACTTCTTGGCTGTGTGACCCTGGGCAAGTCCCTTAACCTCAATGGCCTCAGGGGGGAAAAGTAAAAGGAGCTTGCCTGGTTTTGTAAATCAGAGAAGTCATCTTGTGTCCCACAGCCTTTGGGTTGGGGGAGTAAAGGGAGTCAATAGTAAGAGCTGGGCTGGATGCAGGTTCTCTCTTAATATGCTCCTTCTCACTGTTTACAGTAATAACTTACATTTTTTTTCCACTGAGGGATGAGGAAGGAAAGAAGGGGCACAGATCAGGGGTCTTAACTCTCATGATCTCTTTCCAGAAGCCTGAATCTTAAAGACTTGGAGTTCTCTGAGCTGCCAGGAAGATATTTCTATAGCACAAACTACCCTATAACAACCTATTCAGAAAGAAGAGCTGGTATTATTATCCCCATTTAAAGCAACCTGAAGCCCAGAGAGGGGAGAAGTCATTGGTCCTAGTGTCAGAGGAGGGACTCAGAGCTGGGTCTTCCAGAGATGGATACCATGAAGCTGCCCCTTAAAGCAGGGCCTGGCAGATAATCCAGTCTCAAAGCCCAGGGCTTCAGCCCTGAGATAAAGGGGTGAGTCAGTGGGGGAGATGGGAGCCCAGGAGAGCCAATGAGCCAACTTGAATGGAGACGACTTAGGTGAGCTCCCAGCTCCATTTACAGATAAGTCTCCATCATTCTCTTTTAATGTTGTTGCAGCTTGGATTCTCTCCAGGCTCTGGTCTCTCCTTTCTCCAATCCAGCCACCAGCTGGAGCTTTTGGCCCAACAGGGCGAGAAGCTGTTTATCTAGCAGTGGGGCTAACCAAATAATACACACAATTGATGGGTTAGGAAGAGGAGTGAAAGAGGCCCCCATCTGTCTGGACTGGTATTGATTGTCAGAGGCAGAGGGCTTGTGGAGATGACCCCTGGAAAGCTGATGAAACCCCGCGATCAGTGATTTTGTTACAAACACCTCACAATATAAATTCACCCGCTAACTTTGCCCATCTCACTCAATCCCATTAGGCAAACTCCCCTTTTATTTCCCAACAAGTAAAGTGATGAAATCTCTCTCTTGGGAGGTACCAGAGCTCAGATACCCACTAAATTCGATAGGGGTTTTCACAGTAACAAGGAAAAGAAAAGACATCTCCTTCCTGTCTCCCCTGTTCCCTCCCCCCTCTCTCCACACAGCTTCACATATGCATCTAAAGATCTTGGGTGCTCCCGCCCTCACCCCAAACTCCCATTAGGTCAGCCCTGCCCGGTATGCCTATGGCCTCAGAACAAAGTCCTTATTCTTGTTCAAGGCTGGAGTCCCCTCCCTCCCACCTTCTGGAGTCATCTAGTGAAAGCATCTCTCTGTTCAAAGGAAGCAGCTGAGAGAGGGTGGGAGGGTGGGGTACCTTTCAGCATCCACTCCAGGATATATAGTATTGTGGCTAAGCTGATAAGAGAGAGTGAAATAACACCTCTCTGTACCCTTCAAATGGGATCTCGGGTCAACTGGCTTATTTTTCTGGGCTTGTTTCCTTGTCTAGAACAAGAGGAGGCTGGGGGCAGGATGAAGGTGCTTCCCAAAATTCCATGGCTTCTCCCCCTCCCCTCGCCATATCCACATCCATCATACCTTAGGCTGTGATTTCCCCTTCTCTACCTTTCTCTCCATCCTCCCAATGGACATTCAGATCCCCTCTACCACCTCCATGCTAGAGTGACCCAGACACCAGCTTAGCATGAGAACTAACTGGGAAGGGACCTTCTCATCCCCTTGCATTGGAATGGACTTCTCCCTTTCTTCATGCTCCTCTGAATGTCTGAGGCGTTCATTCTCTTCCTCCACCAGCTGCTCCCACCCCATGATCTAGAGATTGTGATCCAGTCGATTCTTCTTTCTATGTTGAAATAAGATAAAGCTACCGCTTTATTTGATCTGCTCAGACATCTTTCCCTGTTCCTCCACCCGTACAGTCATGTCCTAGGGTCTTACCCCACCTGTCTTTGGGAGATACCAGAGGGATTGTTACTACAAGGGCCCAGGGTAGAGCTTCCCCCTCCTCCCCCTCTATTATATCTCCCTGAATAAACATATATATATATATATATATATATATGTATGTATATAAGTTCTATTTTAAATTTTTATTTGTTTTTAATACACGTTGCTTTATGAATCATGTTGGGAGAGAAAAATCAGAGCAAAAAGGAAAAATCACAAGAGAAATTTAAAAAAAGAAAAAAGAAGTGAACATAGCATGTGTTGATTTACATTCAGTCTCTTTAGTTCTTTTTCTGAATGTAGATGGCATTTTCTGTCCAAAATCTATTGGGATGGATTTGGATCACTGAACCATTGAGAAGAACCAAGTCTTTCCTAGTTGATCATTGCACATTCTTGCTGTTATTGTGTACAATCTACGAACAGGATATATTTCAAGAAGGGAAGGAAGAGGTGGGAGGGAGGAGATGACCATGTTCTCTGCATATGTTCTGACTGCCTCCCCTTTCCTCTGAGCCCTAATTTGCAAAAATAGTCACTTCTGGGTTTGGGAACAGAAGAGCATGGAGTCATAGAAGGTGGGTATGGGGCCAGAGGAAGGTGTAAAAGCCAGACAGACTTCCAAGTCACCACTCACTGGGCTTTCTTCATTTTTTATTTTATTTATTTATTTTTTGGTGAGGCAATTGGGGTTAAGTAATTTGCTAGAAAGAGTTAAGTGTCTTGAGGCTGGATTTAAATTCAGGTCTCCTGACTTCAAAGCTGGGGCTTTATCCACTGTCCCCTTTCTTCAATTTTCAAAAAAACAAAAACAAAACAGAGCTATTAGTTGTTCCAAACTTAGCCTTTCATTCTCAGCTCCTCAAGGGAAGTCCTGTCACCTTCCCTTTTTAGACAATCAGGTCCTATCACATCTCTACCTCCATTACCCACAAAGTCCAAAGCTTGATGGCCCGGCCAAGAGTGCAGGACATGAGGTCTGACATGGGAGTCTGGGTCTGTCAGCTCCTCTGTTCCCTAGCTAGGTGGCCATGGGGAAATCACTTACCTCATGAGCCACAGTTTCCTTACCTATGAAGATAAGGAGGAGGAAGAAGAGAAAAAGGAGAGAAAGAAGAAGAGAAAAAGGAAATTCTGCAGATCCATCTGTAGAGATGTGCTAGCAAATGTTTTTACCAATCAGCTCTCTAAGAGAGAAAAATTAAATGCACACACCTCACACATTTTAACTTTAATGTGCATTATTAACATCTTCCCATCACTTTCTCAAGTCTAGGCAACTAATAAAACAATAAACCAAGTGTTGTTTTTGCCGATTTTTGAGGTGTAAATGCTCACATTGAACATTTAACTATCAGCTTTCAAGCTGCTGGCTTACCTTTTGTGACTGCTATGAAGGTCAAATCTAATAAGATATATGTGTACATGGAGTACCATAGAAATGTCAGCTATTATGAATGGCTATGTGATCAGGGGCCTGTTTCTTTATCAATAAAATGTGTGTATTCACATATATTTATACTCCCATCTTCTTGATTATGTTCATATATATGTGTGTGTTTGTGTGTACTTTCATTGCCAACCTTATTAGGCCTGGAGAAAAGAGCTTAGTCAACAGGAAGTAAATGGGTGGTATTATTATTATTATTATTATTAGTTTTTTGCTTTTGGAAAAGCAGAAAACTCCAGGAAGATGACTGCTTGTGGAGTCCTTAATTCCTTATTCCAGGCCCCAAAGCTACATCTGTTTCTATGAGGCGCTCCCTGGTTTCTCTGTGAGCAGGTCATGATGTCCAGTCAGCGGGGGCCAAGAGCGTCCTCCCTCCACAGAGCAGAAGCATCTGTGTTTCCTGTGTTGCCGAGCCTCCGTTCTACATCCTCCTGTTGGGTAAAATTTGATCCAGTGCCTGCAGATTGTGAATGAAGCCTTTCCTTCTTCCCTTCCTCACTTTCTCTGGTCTCTCCTTCTCTCCACCAAATATCATGAGATAGGGGGAAATACTGAACTTGGCTGAAAGAACCTACATGTGCTGCACATTAACTGAAAGGAGAGGTGATCTTAGACCTCCGAGGAGCTCTGTTACTTGATTAGATCTCTCCTTCCCCTGGGTCATTCCCCTGCATCCAGAACTCCATCACTGTGGTGTTCTATCTATCCACCCAGAATATAGCCATGATCTCTCCACATAACTAGCCCAAACCCACATTGATTCTAATAATAATTACCATTTATATTGTGCTTTAGAGAAGCTGGGTGGCCCAATGGATCAAGCACCAGACCTGAAGTTCAAAAGACTCTTCTTCCTGAGTTCAAATGCAGCCTGAGACATTTTCTGGCTGTTCAACCCTAAACAAATCCATTACCCCTGTCTGCCTCAGTTTCCTCATTTGTAAAATGACTTGGAGAAGGAAATGGCAAACCAGTATCATTGCCAACAAAACCCAAATGGTGTCACAAAGAGTTGGACATGGGTCAGCAACAGCAATAATATTTTAAGATTAGCAACATTTATTTATTTTACATATAGATTTTATATTTAATTTTTTATGTAGATTATCTCGTTTGATGCTCATGCAAGCATCATGGGAGATTTTATGATTATTATCCCCATTTTATAGACAGGAAAGGCAAAGATCAAAATAGTTAAGTAATGACTTGGCCAGGTTCACACAGCTGATCAATGATTGAGACAGGATTTACACTCAGGTCTATGTATTTTGAAACCTGGAAGTACCTTCTCCACTGTATCACTTAGCTGCCTCTAAAGACATCTCTTCTCCTCATCTATAAAATGAGTATAATGTTATTTGCATTAAAAAGCTCTTAGGATTTTGGTGAAGAACTTTTTTTCCCCCCCCTCTGAGGCAGTTGGGGTTAAGTGACTTGTCCAGGGTCACACAGCTAGGAAGTATTAAGTGTCTGAGGTCAGATTTGACCTCAGGTCCTCCTGACTTCAGAGTTGGTACTCTATCCATTGCACCACCCAGCTGTTTCTTGGTGAAGATCTTAAAGCATTATACGATATGAGTTGCTATTATTATTACCCGTGATTTTTGCATTTTAAGGAATTCTCTCCCCCAGCATAGGGCAGATACAGCTATTCTATAACTTATTAGAAAAATATTAGGGAGTGGACTGAGGTATCCAGCATAGGGGCTGAGCTGCCTGGCCAGTATCTTGCTAAAGAATTATCAGAGGTAGCATTTGAATCGGAGACTTCCTGACTCTAAGTCTTGTATGAGAACATCTATTGTATCAGGATGTTACCTCTTTTTCTTCTTCCTCCTTCTCTTCCTCTTATTCCTCCTTCTCCTCTTTCTCTTCCTCTTCCTCACTGACCGACTTGAACATCCTTTCCTTTTTCCTAGGTTCAATAGGAGAGCTGGCCACTGTTCTGAGGGGCAGACATACCTGGAAGCAGAGGGAGGGCCCTGCATCCACCCTGCTCATCTTTGTGGATAGTATAAACCTAATTGTGCAGAGTTAAGAGACCTAAGGAACTCATTACCCAACAGATACACTTAAAAAACACAACTCCTAGCTACCAAATGTCATTCCCTGACATCCCCATCCCCTATTTCTCTGCTCCAGGCTCTCTTCTCTGGCAGCACATTCTGACTTTAAGGACCCTCATGAAAACCGTGAAAGACCCCCTAGGGAACTCCACCCATGACCCTCATTCCTACTGGAGACACACAGTCTTAGGACCTCTGTCTGATATTCCTAACTCCATTGTGATATTGGTGGGTGGGCTAGGGTGGGAGAGCGGGAAGGAAGTTAAGAAATCTGGGTGTTCAGCTCCCTTCCACCTCCAGCTCCACCACTGGCTGCACTCCAGGCATTGTTTCCCCATCTTGAAAAGAGCCAGGCAGGGAGTGTGTGTGTGTGTGTGTGTGTGTGTGTGTGTGTGTGCACCTTCAAATGGATAATTTTGCCTGTCGAAATCCCCAGAAAGATGAACCTTCTTGGGAAGAATTACAAAGCCTTTATCCTTCCTCCCCTGCCCCCACTTCCATCCACAATCTCCATCTTCATTTAAAAAAAAAAATCAGTTTTGGGAGAGAGAACCCCTCGAAGAAGGTGCTGTGAGACTTAGGAGACATTCAAGACAAACAGCAGGCCAGACTGATTTCAACAGGTGCTGGGTTCTCTGGCATGGGACTCTGCACATCTGTTGAGAAAAGTCAATTTTTTCCCTGGGAAAGTGAAGGGCTTGGATCTGAATTCATGGTTTCAAGGGCTGATTCAGAATCGCAAAGCCTTAATTCCTGGAGGAAAAAATCTGGACCTAAATCCTTTATGCCTTTCACTAAGAATGTGCTTGGTTCAATGTTTCATGCTATATACTGAAGCCTCCTTTCCAGTACATGTTTGTATTCTCAATATTCAATTCAATTGACTGAATTTAAACAATCCGATCAGACGTATATCAAGTTAATGAAGATCTAAGTCTGTATGGTGTCAGGAATGAGGGAGGTTGGTAGTCCAGCTCACTGGACTTGGTTAGACTCCATTTGGAGGATAATATCCAGTTCTGTGTATCATGGTTGACAAACTAATGCTATTAAGCAGAATGATTTGAAGAAAACATCATGAATCTGGGTTCTTCGGAACACATCTTTCCTTTTCCACTTATTGCCCATATGACTTTCCATTAGTCAAAGCTTCTGGGGACCTATTTCTTCATCTATAAAATAAAGGGATTAAACTAGAAATCATCTAAGACTTTTTCCAACCCTGATTTAGGAACCTATAAACCAGTGGTTCTTATCCTAGAGAAGATTCAGGAGGGACATGAAATCAGTTTTTCATAATAATAATACCTGACACTTATTTTTTAAAGACAAGTTCTATTTCCATTCTTGGGCTACTCACATGTCCCAATCTAACTGGCCTCCGAGTTTTGACTTTCTTTGTAACTTGGCGGGGTTCACTCCTCCTTAAGTAACCTGGTGGGTCTCAGCTCCAGTGATCTGTTCCCCTTCACCTCCCTGGTGGCAGAAATTACTGGTGAGCGCCATCACATTTGGCAAAACCAAACATTTGGAAGTGTTGCCGAATTTAAGAGCTAGAAGGAACCTTGGCAACCAGCTAAGCCAATCCATGTTCAAAAGAAATTCATCCTATAATATTCCAAATAAACTATCATTCGGGTTTTGTTTGAAGATCTCCAGGGAGAGAGAGAATGCTAACTCTTCAAGCGGATCATTTCATTTTGGGATACTTCTAAATGTTTTCCCCTGAATCAAGACTAGATCTGTCTCTCTGCAGCTTCTACCTAGCGCTCCTCATTCTTCCCATGGGGGTTGAATATAAAAGAAAAAGGGAAATGATCATTTATTAAACATAGACTATTTGTCAAGTGCTGTGCTAAACACTTTTATAATTATTACCTGGTTTGATCTTCACAATCACCTTGAAGGCTGGAGCTGTGATTAATCTCATGAGACAAATAGAAATTGTGACTTGCCTAGGCTCACCCTGTTTACTTAAGTGTCTGAGGCTGAATTTGAACTCAGATTCTCCTGACTGCAGGTCAGTGTTCTATATACTGCTCCAGCTAGTTACAAATCTGATATTCACTATGACCCAGTCTCTCCCTTAGAATGTACCTTTATTGAGGGCAGGGACTGTTTTTGCTTTTCTTCATATATTTAGCATTGATCACCATACTAGAACATGGCAAGTGCTTAATAAAAGTGTGGGGGCTTGATGTGCTTATGCTCCTCCCAATGGGACCCTAAGGAACTCTCATAACTCAGTCTCCTCATCTACAAAATGGACAAAACCCATATTATGGGGTTACTTTAAGGGTCAATAAGGAAAAATCACACAAAGTGCTTTGCAAACTATGGAGCACTATGCAAGTGCCCATCACTATTATTGTCTTTCACAGTTCTGTTTATTCACAATATAATAGACATCATGTAAGGGCAGCTAGGTCTCACAGTTATGGGGCTTAGAGTGAGAAAGATTCATCTTCCTGAATTTCAAATCTGGTCTTACACTTACTATCTGTGTGACCCTGAGCAAGTCACTTAACCCTATATGCCTCCTCTCATCTGTAAAATGAACTGGAGAAAGAAATGGCAAGCCACTCCTATATTTCTGCCAAAAAAACCTCAAATGAGGTCATGGAAGTCAGCCATCTGAAACAACTGAACAACCACAAAAATGTGACCTTAATTACGTTAGCTTTCTGGCTGTTATATTATGCTGCAGATTCATATTGAGCATGCGGCACCTTAAAACCCTTGGATCATTTTGCAGAAAAATTGCTACCTAGCCAAGCCTTCCTCATGTTATACTTGTGAAGTTTACATTTAAGTAAGACTTTCCACTCATTTCTAGTGAATTTTAACTTATTAGATTTAGGCCAATGCTCTAACCTAAATTCCTTTTAGACTCACCCTTTTTTGTCTATTTTTTTAAGTCATTTGCAACTGATGATAGTGAAATATGATAATTCTGTCTAAATCTTACCCAGGTAAGAATTTTAAAGTCTTCCAATATAAATTTCTTTCCTTAGTGAACCACTAACAACCACTCTGAATTTAGTGAATCAATCTAGTTCTGAATCTTAATTGTCTTATGATATAGTTCGCATCTTTCCATCTTCTCCACAATAGTAGCTTGAGATACTTTAAAATATTACTGAAGATGACTCAGAAAAATTATCTGCCAGTTTTTTCAAGGCCCAATGATGTAGTTCATCTGGGCCAACTGACTTGAGTTCATCAAGGAGAAAAAGGTACTTTTTCTGCCTCCTTTATCTTGGATAGCAATCTTACTTTGAGTATCCTTTTTTATTTAATATTTTTATTTTTTTATTATAGCTTTTTTTTTCAAATACATCCAAAGATAGTTTTTAACATTCACCTTTGTCAAATTTTTCTCACTCTTTTCGTCCTTCTCCCTTCCCTAGATAGCAAGCAATCCAATATAGGTTAAACATGTGCACTTCTTCTTCCACATTTGTCATGCTGCACAAGAAAAATTGAATAAAAAGGGGAAAAAGCAAGCAAATAAACAACTAAAGATAAAAATACTATGGTTTCCTTCACATTTGATCTCCATATTCACTCTCTGGATGTGAATGGTTCTTCCCATTACAAGTCTATTGGAATTGCTTTGAATCATCTCATTGTTGAAAAGAGCCAAATTCATTGCAATTGATCACATAATCTTCTTATTGCCGTGGACAATGTTCTCTTGGTTCTACTTACTTCACTTAGCATCAGTTCATGTAAGACTTTCAAGGCTCTTCTGAAATCAGCCTGCTCATAATTTCCTAAAGAACAATACTATTCCATAACATTCATATACCATAACTTCTTCAGCCATTCCCCCACTGATGGTCATCCACTCAGTTTCCAGCTCCGCCACTACAAAAAGGGCTGCTACAAACAGTTTTGCACATATTGGCTCCTTTCCCCTTTTTTATGATCTCTTTGGGATAAAGACCCAGTATTTTCTTAATACCTTTTAAAAAATACTTAATACTTTACCAATTGGTGCATATACATTTATTATTGTTACTACTTCATTGTTTATGGTACCCTTTATCAAGATGTACTTTCCTTCCTTATCCCTTTTGATAAAATCTATTCTTACTTTTGCATAATCTGAGATCAGAATTGCTATCCCTGCTTTTTTTTTTTATTTACTTCAGATGAAGCATAATAAATTCTGTTTCAGCCTTTTACCCTTACTCTGTATGTGTCTCTCTGTGTCCGATGTGTTTCTTGTAAACAACATATTGTAGGATTTTATTTTTTTTAAATCCATTCTGCTATTGGCTTTCATTTTATGGGAGAGTTCATTCCATTTACATTCACAGTTATGATTATCAGTTCTGTATTTCCCTCCCTCCTATTTTTCCTCCTATATATACTTTTGTTGTCTCTTTCAGCCCAGTCAGAATCAGATAAATCTAATCACAAAATAAACAAGAGAGAAACTAGAGAGGTTAATAGAATCCTAGAAAACCTAGATATGATAGGCCTCTGAAGAAAAGTGAATAGGGACAGAAAGAAATATATCTTTTGCTCAGCAGTACATGATATCTTCACAAAAATTGACCATGTATTAGGACATAAAAAACTCACAATCAAATGAAGAAAGGCAGAAATAGTAAATGCTTCCTTTTCAGACTACAATGCAATAAAAATTATATTCAATAAAGAGGCAGGGAAAGAGACTAAAACTCAATTTGAATAAGTCATGGTATATGAATGTTATGGAATATTATAATTCTGTAAGAAACAACCAGCAGGATGATTTCACAGAGGCTTACATGAACTGATGCTATGTGAAATGAGCAGAATCAAGCAATCATTGTACATGGCAACAAGACTATACAATGATCAATTCTGATGGATGTGGCTCTCTTCAACAATGAAATGATTCAAATCAGTTCCAACTGTTCAGTGATGAAGAGAGCCATCTACACCCAGAGAGAGGACCTTGGGAGCTGAGTGTGAACTACAGCATAGAATTTTCACTCTTTCTGTTGTTTGCTTGCATTTTGTTTTCATTCTGAGATTTTTTTTCTTTCTAGATCTGATTTTTCTTTTGCAGCAAGATAACTGTATAAATATTTATACATATAGTGAATTTAACATATTTAACATGTATTGGAGTACCTGCCATCTAGGGGAGGGGATGGGGGAAGGAGGGAAAATTTGGAACAGAAGGTTTTGCAAGGGTCAATGTTGAAAAAAAATTACCCATGCATATGCTTTGTAAATAAAAAGATATAATAAAAAAAATTAGGGGGTGACTATTTATTGGGGTTTTCTCGGAGGTACTGGTTCCAGTAGATGACCTTGGAGGTCTCTGAGGTCTTTTCCATCTCAGAGACTGTGAAATGAGTTCTTCCAAAGCTAACCTCTCCTACTGCCTTACCCAGCTTTTAGCTGGAAGAGCTTCATTAGCATGATAACAGCAGAGTTGACAGGAGACAACAGGGGGTGGCTTCCCTTTGCCCCTACACCAGGCCAAAGGAAATTTGAATGATGGCGTTTTGGTGGGAAAGTTGGCACTTGCCCAAAGTGGGTGGAGGGAAGAAGCTTTTTCATGAGCTTCCTCATACACAATAAGGTAGGTCTGCCCCTGGGGAGGCAGTTAAAGACCTCACTCAAAGAGGGGCTGCTGCCACATTGTAAGAAGTGACACACGCCTGCCAAGGAGATGTGCAAGGGAGGGTGGGAGTGGAGCAAGCTCTTGTCAAACCAATATAGAGAGACTGTTGGGCATTTCTGTAATTTAGCCAGAGCAGCCGCTTGCAGTGGCAAATGAAGCATTTCATACACATCCCTCCTCTCCCCTTTCTCCAAATTGAGCTTCCTGTTGAGATCTCTTTAACCATGTGCCTTAATGGCCATCAGTTTGAAAGGAAGGGGGAAACAGGGAAAAGACATTTAAAAGGAAGGACTCGGAGAAGAAGGCAAACACTTCCACTTTCCCAGTGAGCTCAGTCCTGGTCATTCTGAAAAGCCTTTGGGTAGATAGAGATCTTTCCTTATTCTGCTAGTATATAAGATTCCCTATGCTGAAAAAAAAAAATTAAAAACAACCCATCAAAACAAGGCAGTCATAGTAGTTCTTAAAATGGGAAGATTTATTAAGGGCTCCCCCCAGGAGAGCAACAGCCAAGCTCCTGCCTCTTAAGAAAAGCAATTAGAGGAAGATACATGTCACACCTTGAGCCCCCACCCACCTACAGGAGGCATCTTCTTGACAAGCTCTGAGACTGTGCATCTTCCATTCTCTTTTAAAAGCGACTGTCAGTGACTGCAAGGCAGAACCCACGTTGCCTTTCTAGAAAACAGAACAGATATGCTCCCAGTTAGAGAAACCTCTAGCTGTTCTTAACAAGGATATTTAAGACAGAAAGGAAAATAACCAAGCTTCTTGGACTAGACAGTCTTTCTGCCCAAGATGGGATAGCTGGAGGAAGGCTTCGACATCAATGAGGTCCTGTTTTCAGTTTCCAAGAATAACTTGCTTTCTTTACATTTAGGGAGGACATCTCTTAAAAAAACTTGGATGGTCAGGCCATCTCACAAAGACCACATTCATTTCTCTCCCTGCAAGAGGAGCCTTAACTAGATCCTGGTCAAATAAATATTCTGGCCATCCTGACCTTTAAGACAAGGTTTCTTAGTGAGACAGGAACTGTTCTGACATGAGAAACACCTTGGAAGGAATATGACAAGGCTTACTTACAACACTAATTAATGTAAATTCTACTCCTCTAAAAACTTTCTAAATTTTCCCCTCTACATGTAACTCTAGTTTTGTCATAGATACCAGCTTATCAGAATATTTGATCTGACCTGCCTTCTCAAGTTCCTCTAGGTATAGAGGAGGTATCACAGGGCAGTGGAAAGAGCACCCAGGAATAGGAGTAGGGAGACCTTATCTCTGCCCTGGACTAGCTGTGTGACTTTGACCAAGTCACAGCTTCTTTGGTCCTCTTGTTTCTGTATCTATAAGATTAGGAGGATGGATGAGATGACACTCTAAAGTCGATTCCAGTTCTAAAAGTGCATGATTTTATGATTCTAGGCTAGGCAATAGGTAACAATGGAAAACATGATGGTTTTTTGTCTTGTTTCTCTCCATCCCCCATGTAAGTCCATGGCAGAAAGCACTGTCTAAACAGGAAGAGATGGCAAAAGGAAGGGGGAAAAAATAACCATATTAAAGATCAAAGGAATCAAAATGTAATCAAAGACGTGGTTTTCCAAAGTGCTTTAGGCACAAAGGGACTATATTTGTCTTTTTGTATCTCCAGGGCTTAGCAGAGTTCTTAGCACATAGTAGGTACTCAATAACTTTTTAGTAACTGAGTAAAAGGATAACAGACTAATAAACAGTATGAAAAAAAAAGGGCACTATAGAAGTGTGTGGATGAATTAGAGTCATCTAGTCTAGAAGAATTTAATCAGATACCAAAGGCTCTGGAGAATAGGATTCTGAGCCACTGTCAGTGATCACAGAGAAATCAGAGGGTACTGAAGTATGGAAGGGCAAATGTTGCAATTTTTAAAAGTGACCATTCCATAAGGGCTTGACTTTGATTCCTTGCAAATTCTAAAACATATAGCAATTAGAGTCGATGAATAGATAGAAGAGGAAGTGACAGTCAAAGAAAACCAATGTGGCTTCATCAGGGGCAGGTCAGACCAAGTTAACTTTATTTCTCCTCTTAAATAATTATTGATTAGTTTTGCTGATTTTTTCCTCCCCCTTTTCTTAAAAAAAAATATTGTTATATGAGAGTCTTCTGTGAGGGAGGAATAAAAATACAGGGTAAATTTAGGCAATATAAAAAAATCAATAAACTAAAAAAAAAACTGGTGAAAAGGTCAGACTCAAAGAATAATCATTAATATTTGATAATAGCTTAAAAGCTCATCATCAGTGGAATGCCTCAGGGACTTGTGTGGTTGGTGCCCTTTAAAAATTTTATTAATGATTTAGCTAAAGGTATAGATGTAATACTTATCAAGTCTGTGGGTGACAGAAAGCTGTAATGATAGCTAACACTTTTAGATGAGGCAGTGATGACGTTAATGGCAGTGCAGAGAATTGTGGAAATCCCCTTTTGGTCGGAGGCGCAAGTTCTTCATGAAAGAGTTCACAAATCCTGAAATATTAATGGCAAAAATGAAAGTTTATTGTTGGGACAGGAAGTCAGTTCTGCTAAGAGACTGACTTCTTTAGTGGCAAAGTCCTATTAGGGAAATGGAGGCTGGCATTGAGAAGAGAGTGCCTTCTCAGTGGGCAGGGTCCTACTTTGAACTTTCTGCAAAGAATGAGTTCAGAAATTATCCTTTAAAAAGGAATCTTGCCAAAGTCCCCAGGCCAAGATGCTTATCGGTATCCAGCCCAGATCTCCAATTGGAATTTCCTGAAAGGGTCTGGCATCCCCAAAAGATCAATGGGGTGCTTTTGACCAAGATTTCTAATTGAATACTTGTCTGGGGAGATATGCTTTCCCAGGAGGGCCTGTGACTCCAAGATCAAAAGGGAACAGACAGAGTGTTAATTTAAAGATCAAAAGGGAACACAATTTCACACCTCCCACCACCAGGATCCAAAGATTTTGAATTCAAATTTGGCTTCAGACACTTTGGAGTTGAGCAACCTCTGCCTCAGTTTTGTCATCTGTAAAAGAGGGCTAATAATAGCATTTACCTTCCCCAGCAAGTCATTTGACTTAGCTAAAGAAGGAAATGACAAACCACTCCAATATCTTTGACAAGAAAAATAGGATCACAGTCTGAACCAACTGAAAACAACTCAGCAACAAATTATACAATAAAATTTAGACAAATCATTAACATGAAATTCAATGGAAATATACTTTAACTTTTTACATTTAGGTTCAAAAAATCAGTTTTGCCATTATGATATCCTCAGGGAGATAAATCAGCACTTTATCTTGAAAAAGATCCAGTGGTTTTATGGATTGTAAGCTCAACAAAGTTAACAGTGTAAGATGAGAGCCCAAAAAACTAATGAAATCTTAGGCTGCCTCCAAAGAGGATCTCCTAGGAAAGGGTCATAATGTGGCCTGCTCTGGGCAGACCACCTCTAGAGCTGGCTGTTCTTTTCTAGGGATTACAGTTTAATAACGTCTTAGATAAACTGAATAGCCAGGGAACTACCAGAATGGACCAGGCCCATGGGCTCTTGATATCTGAGAATTAATTGGAGTAAAGGGGGATATAGGTTGGTGAAGACTTAGAAGAGACATGGTAGTTGTCTTCAAATATTAGAAGGGCCACCATAGTTGGCTCTGAGGGCAGAAGTGGGAATGATGGGTGGAAGTTCCAGAGGCATATCTAGTCATGATCAGGAAAAACCTCAGAACAATTAGGGCTATCCACAGAAGAACAGGCTGCCTTAGGGGACAGTCTTTTTGCTTATCTTCAAACAAGCTGAATTGCCCCTCCTTGGGTGTGTGCCTTAATAACCTTCCAATTCCTTCTAACTTTGAAATTCTGTGATTCTGTAGCAGTTGAGCAGGGACTGGAGGTCCTGAGCTCTGGTCTGTGGATAGCTCCTTCAAACGTGCTTTCTCCCAAACTTGGATGGGGCCTATGTTAGTCTGGTGCTGACATACTCATTTCTTTATGCATGGAGACACTTGTTGGCTCTAGCTCACTGAACAGGTGTGTTTAACTTACATTGCTAACTTTTTTTTGCCTGTAATTAGACTGCAGAATTCAAGAGAAAGATAGCATATTTCTTGATATTCTCTAACATCCCCAGGCATCAGAGTTGCTACTAATTTGGTTTCTTAGTTCTTTCATTTGAATGCCTACTGACACATTAACTTATGCTGAAGCCCCACCTAGTGGAGCCTCTCATGCTTGCCTAGTAAGAATCGTAATGCTGAAAGAAACTATCCAGGTTCTTTAGTTCGAATTATGAGATTGGAATCTCAGAGGTCATGGGGACCAAACTCCTACTTTTCAGGTTAACACCAAGGTTGAGTGAGGTTAAGATTAAGTGACTAAGTCCCACAGCTTTCAAGTACCAAAGGCAAGATGTGAATTCATGTCTTCTTGCCTAGTTGAACACTTCTCTATCTAGAACGATGCTTCAATGCAAACTATCATTCATATTTCATGTGATCATATTCAAACAGTAGGGCCACGATTTGGTTATCGTTATAATTCCCATAATCTCAGAATATTCAGTTGAGGGTCCTGAGAGGCCATTTAACTTATTCCATACCTGAACAAGAATGCCTTCTATAACATCCCTAAGTCATTGAGTGCTTCTGCAGAGAACCTTTAAACAAACAGAGCAGTCCATTCTCCAGCTTTGTTTAGAAATTTCCCCTTTCGAATTTGAAACAAATGGTTTTGTAAGGTTCAATTTGAAAAAATTACCCATGCATATGTTTTGTAAATAAAAAGCTTAAAAAAAAAAAAAAAAGAAAGAAAGAAAGAAAAAGAAAAGCAATTTCCCCTTTCAACAAGTTTAAATCTGCTCCTTTTCAACTTGGATTCATTTGTTCCTAACTTTGCTCTGAGGTCAATCTTCCCCATGATTGCCTTCAAACATCTGAAACAACTATGCTGTTTCTCCCCAATCTTTTCTTCTCCAGGCTAAACATTCCAAGTTCCTTAGACTTACCTTTCTATGGCATTACCTTGGATGCATCATGTGGCTTGCCCTTCTATGGGTGCTCTAATACCATGTCACATTCTTACAGAATCAGCCAGTGGGGAACCATTTTTCATATTTTCTCTTTCCCTCTGTCTCTCTCATACACACACACACTTCTAAATACACACTCAGCCAGGTTCTGCTGGGTGAAGCCTAGAAGTTCACAACGATAAAATGTAACTGGTTTTACTCTGCATGTGATCTGTATTTTACAGATATCCTTTTAACCCATTTTGCCCACAACCATAGATTCCTCCAAAGATGGCAGTAAGTGCCTCTGGCATGAGTACAACAATTGCTTGTGTTTAGTTCTCAGTATATATGTCTTTGGCCCCACTAAATTCCAACTTGTAGCTAAAAGGATCCAGAAGACATGATTCAGGGCCCGACTAATAATACAAATACAAAATAATATAAATCTACAAACTGTGTAAAACCCACTGAGTATTTCAAATCCATTACATTAGCTCATACTTTGGAAAGTTGGGTAGCACAAATATTATCATTCCCTGGTTTCCAGCTGAGCAAAGAGACTTCGGGTCGCTGTGGTGTTTCCTGGACACTGATGGAACCAGGAGGTAAAGCCAAACATCATGCCTTTGAGGTGTGGGCTCTTTCCACTCACAATACCCTGTGGCTCCCCAAAGGAGCCTGCGGTGGCATCGGCAGTCAAGCAGGTTGTAACCTCAATTTATAATCTTTTTTATTTAGTTAGTTACTTTCATCTAATTTGGAAGTCCATACCAACTACAAAAAGGCATAGAACAAGGTCATCTCTTAAAAAGTTTTACTCATTTAACAAGAAGGCTGTTTATATTTGTATATTTAAGAACGAAATCACCAGAAGATTAGTTTTAGACGAAGACACTATATTTCCAGAGTTCCTCATAAAAAAACCATTCTGTCCTAATTTGGAGGTATTACATATCCCTGCCTTTCCCACTTTCTTCTTTTACCCCTCAACCTAAGACAAATGCATAACTGGGTCAGTAGAAGAAGGGTGCTAGGAAACTAATTTTATTGGGAACGTCTGAGAAAACACCAACATTTCCAAATGCTTTCTTTAAGTCACAATTTCTCAGGCTGGTAAGAACCTACATTTCAAACCTGATTGTTACATCAATTTGTTGACCAGTGAGCTAATTTATACCCCTAGAAAATACCACTTATTTTCCAGTAAAATTCCTTATAACAGCTTTCAATAAAATTATAACTAGATCCCTGAGCAATATTTTAGATTTGCTAGAACTGGTCTTCTGCTTAATGTTGGGGAGCATGAGGAGTGAGGATAGCAAGACAGAGGGTATCTTAACCCTACCCTTTGCTCCCAATAGGACATCAAGTACAATTTCAACACCAATATGCTCTGAGCCTGTTGTTGCTTCATGGAGAACACATAGGTAATACTGACAAATTCTTATTGTACCTACTTCCCTGAATTTTGTAAAACTGAAAAATATTAGGATGGGGAAAAAAAAGAAAAAAATTTACCTTGCTACATATCACACAATTTAAAAATGAGCAAATTTCCAAATGGTTGCTTTTATACCATCAAAAATAAGAGCAGTTAGGCAGTATGCATTCTTTACCTTCTGATTCTAAACCGTCTCTCTTCCTTTCCCCTGAATAAACTCAAACTTATTACAAAGCAACTCTTGAGAAGCTTTCCATAACATTCATTCCTGAGCTCATGACCTACATATTAACAATGGTAAAAGCAAAGAATCCTTCAATGAAATTACAAGCCACATAAAATTCAAGATCATAGTAATAAAAGTCATACCCTGATATAGTATTAAATTTCTTTAACATATAAAAATAATGTACACAGGGATTATTCAGTAGAATACAATCTTTAAGATCCAAGAGAATATACAAAATTATTTAATGTAGCCCAATGTATTTTACTGTATATTAGGATTAAGTATATTAGAACTGTGAGTCTAAGTCTGTTTCTTGAGAAACTATTAACATTAGGGCTTACAACTGTTATATAGGTACTGGGCAAGAAGGGGTTATTGCTACATTTCAAGCAAATCAGTCCATATTTAAAAAAAAATTCCTTATCTGTGGAACAGTAACAAAAACACACAAACCAAATGAAAATGTACTAAAATTTAATCATTCATAAAAGCTGTAATTTAATCTGTGACAGTAAAACACAAGAAGCAATATTAGAGTTGGTTTAGTATATTATATATTTTAGCTTTGAAAGCCATAGAAATCAGTTATCCCAGTTTTTTCCTATAAAAGACCCATTTTTTCCAAAGCATTATGCACAAACAATTTTAATTAGAATATAATGGCAGAATGATATTCCATAATTTTTAAATATAAAATGAAGTCAATGACTCAAAAAAGTTATTTGCTGCAGTGAGTTTGTGGGAAATTTTCATAGTCTATACCTATATCATTATAGATATAAAGTATAATGGTTCAACATTTTAGTGCTTGATGGGGAGGAATTATGATAAAAAGGTCAATATGAAATTGTTTAATTAGAGTAGCAATACCTAACATTTGAAATGCATCCATGCTCTTTTGTATAATCATATTAGAGTCAAGTATATTTATTTTCACATCTGTTATAACTGCTATTGCAAAGGAGAAATACTATTGTCTTATTTTTCCAAGAGATATACACAGAGCAATTTTTTTCTCCAGGGAACTTGTGCAAACCATTATAAGATCTAGATTCTTCACATAATATATAAAACAGGAGAAGCCTCTTCAGGTATGTTGTTAATTAATTAATGTATTTTTTGAAGTCTGGAATGCTGGCACTTTCCAATTAGGCAACAGTTCTTCATTCCTGTAATCTTCAATAGGAACAAAAGAAAAAGTTAATTTCTTGATACAGAAAAGACAAGGGCACAAACAAGAAAAAAAGAAAGCTCAATTTGGGCTGACTACCACTAGAGGGCTATGTGTCCTTGAAACACACAAGCTGTGTTTTGCTTGTGGTACAAGTAAGAAAACAATAAAAGGCAGTAAGGCTATTTTGATTTCTCATCACTATGAACCTTTTATATGTAAATCAGATTTACTCAAAGAGACCCACAAATGGCTTGTGATTTCAGGGCAGACAGCTAACTTCCTCCACTC
The DNA here is from genome assembly GCF_902635505.1 of Sarcophilus harrisii. NCBI lineage: Eukaryota > Metazoa > Chordata > Mammalia > Dasyuromorphia > Dasyuridae > Sarcophilus > Sarcophilus harrisii. The sequence continues at coordinate 413,954,626 of NC_045429.1, read as the reverse complement.
TACAGGCTGGCATCTTTTCCGAAGCAGAAATCCCTAGAACACTAAGAAGATAACTAACCTAACCAGGATCACAGAGACAGGAGAATTGAGAGAAATGGGGCTTCCTGAATCTGAGGATAGCTGTGACTACGCTGTTCTCATGTTTACTGCTTCATTTTTTCTTTATTTCATTATGATGGCATCATTTGGGGAAAGAAACTGAATGTTATCTTATACAAAATTTATTTTTATTACTATCATGTAATAAAAGAAAGAGAGGTCTTTCCCAATTAAGGAATCCTGTCCAATTGCTAGATTTTTCAGAAAAAAAAAAAATTAAGACTCCGCAAAGTTCTTCTGGGCATGAGATGCAGCATAATCTTGATAGGAATCTGAGTTCTTCTATCCCCATAAACTCAGAATAAAGTGACAGGTTAGAAGATGCTGAACCTTGGAATGGACTATATCAGAGAATCCTCCCTATTGATCTGTACCAGCAGACTGCACAACCCATGGCAGGATGATGCAGCTGTCCTCATGGGGTCATTTCTGACCTAGGGTTCCCAGAACCAGCCAACAAACAAAAAATAACTCTGTAAACAGTGAAACTCTATTCATTCATGGTGTTTTGTGTTTATGGATGACAGCACTACAAATCTGTAAATATGAATAATCAGTTATAGCAAAGCACACAACAAAAAAAGCCTTTATGGTAGGAACTGACTTAGTATTTTCATCTCCAACAAGCATCTATTATGACATGTTAGATAGGGTAGTGTGCTGAATGCTACAGGTTTAAAAGTACAAAAATGATCCCTGCCCTCAAGAAGCTTACATTCTAATGAAGGGGAAAACATACATATTTATCAGTACAGAAGGCTCATACAAAGCAGATGTATTTCCTGGGTATCCATAGTAAAGTGAAAATATATTCACAGTAGAGTTTTCAGAGCTAAAGAATGGGTCTGTTCCCAAAGCTTTCTGCTCAAGCTAAAATCTTTCCTGTACAACAAAACAATTTATGGGATCATAAGAGGCTAGTAGAGGGTTCCTCTTCCACTAAACTCCAAGGGGAAATTACATCTGCATGAATCAGACTTAAATGGAATTGGCTAATCAACTTTAAAAGGGGAGGGGTATATATATATATATATATATATACACACACACACACACACACACACTTTAATATACAAATGTGTGTGTGTAAATAAGAATTGAGAACCTATATTCCACCTCCAAAATGAAACCCCAAGATGCTGTTTTACAAATAGTTAAATTTAAAGTCATTAAGCTATCGCAATATTTAAGCAAGATATCTGACTAAGGAAGAAAATGCTGAATATCCATCAGCACCAGTTTAATTCTGTCTCCACAGCATCTCTTCACTCACACAGCAACCACCCTACTTCAGGCACTTATCTCTTGTCTAGACACTTTTGCTAATCGTCAGCCCCCCTGCTTCTTTTCTCTCCTTCCTTCACAAAGATTTTTTGTTTTGTTTTTGCCGTTTGGGGGTGGGAGGGGAAGAAGGGGAGAGAAGGAAGGGGGAGACCAAGGTAATTTGGGTTAAGTGACTTGCCCAAGGTCACACTAGCTAGCAAGTGTTAATTGTCTGAGGCCAGAGTTGAACTCGGGTCTTCCTGACTCCAGGACTGGTGGTCTATTCACTGTACCATCTAGTTGCCCTCCTCCACATAGTTTCCACAAGGCTGTCAGGTCGTTTCAACATGTAAGCTCCTTTCTCTCTCTTCTGTCATTAAAGAAGTATCAATGGCTCCCTACTCTTAGGAATAAAATACAAACTTCCCAGCTTGGCATTTAATCAATCAACAAATATCTGTTAAACATGCCAGGCACTATGCTAGACAATGAGGATATTATAGGTGCAAAAAATGAAACAATCTTTAATCATTCTAGCCCTTCTCAGGCCTACTTACAAGTCTGTTTACTTGTCTTATTTTTTCATATAACAATAATAGCTAAATTTGATATAGCACCTGCTATGTTCTTGGCACTTCACTAAATGTTTTACAAACATCTCATTTGGTCCTCATAATATCCTCGGGAGGTAAATATAATGACTTCCTCCATTTTACAGATGAGGAAACTGAGGTAGTGCCTGAGACTGAGTTTTGAGCTCTCTGCTCTCTGACACCCCTAAAGTCCTGATATTAAACAGTGCTTATTGCTGGTTACAAAAATCTAAACAAGCACCATTATCACATATAGTTCTTGTGTGTTTGGCTGGTCTTGTGGATAGCATGCTATATATGAAGTTAGAAAGATCGGAGTTCAAACCAAACTCTGAAACTTGGTAGCTGTAGGACTTGGGAGCTTTGCACGTGCATATGTACACATGTACACACACACACACATCCATGGGTTATATATCTCAATGGAATGTAAACTCCTTCAGAGAAGTGACCATTTAAAATTTTTTAATCTTTGTGTCACCAGTGGCCAGTATATATGTTTAACATTTACATTCAATATTAACTGAAATAACTTTTATTCGTTTTTAATTCATATAAGAGAGAAGATCGCAGGGTGGAGTGGATAGAGAGCCACTGAGAGTCAGGAAGACCGAGCCTCCAGTCCCCCTTGGGTTACATGCTGGCTATGTGATGCCGGGCAAGTCCCTTTGTTTCTCAGTGTCCCAGGAGACTCTTTAAGCCTATCAGTAGTTAATCTGAATGGCAGAGGAAGTTTCCACCACCACTCTGATCACAGGCCACACTCTGATCCAAAAACATTGAAGTAATAGTAACATTAACTCAAGAAGGCTGTTACTTGAAGCATGAAGTAGGAATTCACTAAAAGCCTTATAGCTAAGCTTTGGCTAAATGCTAACCTTTCTAATAAACATGATTAAAGAGAATTAGTTACTGTTCAGAAGACTATATTTACTGGCTTTTTCTCCTTCCTATAAGGATTTGTGATTTTTTCCCCCTAGTATGGCTATTCCATTGACATCAGCTGAAAATTCTTAACAACTTCAAGACATTAAGACATTTTTTGAGACTTTTTGCAGTCAAAATACTCATTAATCTCTGGATAACTTGGTGATGATAGTCTCTAAACTTAGCGAGATGGTTTCCCTCTCTTAGCTACTGCCTTTAAAAAAAATAGAAGTACTTCTGTTACAGGAGTTAATTATTTTTAGATAAAAGTTCTTAACCATTTTTGTGCTATACAGCTCTTGGGCGATCTGATAAAGCCTATGAACCCCTTCCCAGAAGAATGGTTTTAAATGAATGAAATAAAATACAGAGAATTACAATAGAAACCATGCCAAAATAAAGTTATCATTTCCCTCCTATGCTCAGCCCTGCCAAGTTCACAGATCCCAGGTTTTAGAAGGTTGCTTAGTGTGGCTGGAACATAGTAGGCACTTAATAAAATGTCCACTGATTGATTCAAGCTTCTAAGGAATCATGTAATTAAATTTAATTTAGTGAAATTGAATTTGCTAAATGGATCCAAGCATCTCAAAGAATTAGTACAACTCTTCAGAGGGATCAATTTAGTTCCTTCTCACAAAACAAAAATAAAATAAATAAATCAATGAATGAATGATTAAAAAATGAAGCTTAGATGTTAACTCTCTCCAAAACATTACAATAAAAATTTCTTTCCAGGTAATGGATTATTTTATAATATTGACAGCTGAGAAGTAGAATTAGAGAAATGACATAAGCATTTAAAAAAAACAAGTAGGTTCATAAAACCCAAATTCTAGCCAGGTAGGTAACCTTTTTCTCAGAAGGTTCCCTTAAAATAGTACACATGATGCTTGAAGTCAGAAGTTGTTCAGATGTTCTCAGAAAAATTTATTTGAAAAGCAGACAAAATAGGCCTTACAAGAGATGATTTGTATAAAATCTTTGATGGCTGATGGTTAACCTGTGAATGGAAAGGCCTTTCAATGCCCAGGTAGGTTACATGGTCAACGATGGGGATAAAGAGTTTCATCCATTTCCTTTTCTATTAATGCAACACCATTGGTAAATGAGTCAGTTTTGGAGAATAAATAATTTATTTACTTAAAGAATACTTCAATCAAAGCTAGCTATGTTATATGATTCTTGGAAGCTTGTTTCAGTCTTGCTTTTTCTGGGGAGCTGCTGTTTTCTCACTTTAATGCTGCTTAATTCTCAGCCTTTTCTCTAGAACAGCAAGAACCTGTTTGAGGCCTTCACCCTGAGATGAAAGGACCTGATGTTATGGAAATGAGAAAATACCAGCAAACTTTCACTAAGGCAGAAGGGTGGGTGCTTTCAGGCAGGGCAAAGAAATGATGCTATTCACCTGTGTCGACTCATTCCCCAAGAATCCTGTGATCTTACCTGGCTCAGAGCTGCTGCATGATGGGGTCTAAAGCAGCAGGCAGGATTTCTTTTTAGGTTTCTTCTTTTCCACTGGTGTTTTTCTATTTATTTGTCTGACCAGGTCATAAAATATCTAAAGGAAAAAAAGAAAACAGGCACTTAGTCAATTAATACATGAAAATTAATTGTATATAAAAACATATCCCTCTGACATGCTTTCTTTTACACCTGCCCTTTACATCATTGTCATAAAGGGGGTTGTCTCAGAAAGTGCCAAAACTTTCAGGAGACAGGGAATATACAACAAAGCTTACACTATAGTGCAGAACATAATTCTTCGCAAATGAATTAAGGAAAGGAGGTGCTGAGAAACTAGGAAACCATTACACTTAATTAAATGAACTCACTGGAAATTTAACAAGAAACTTTATGCAATATGGAATGTCAATTTTAAAAATTTCTAGTGAGGACAGGGAGGAGGCAAGAACAATTACTTTTGTTGAATTGGTATGGGTAAACACCATCTACAATTTGAAATCCTGTCTAAAAACCACAATTGTAAGCCTAATTATCAGGTATTTCTGGTTTGGAACATAGGACTATTGTTTGATTTTAATTATCAAAAATAAATGGGTGATGGAAAACTAGAAAACTATCAGATTTAACAAGTTGGACTAAGTTAAATGGACACAGAAATACTGATTTCTTATTCCATATGTGAAATTTTCAAAATCAGGACAAAATTCTAACATCTCCTCTTTAAATTTCACAAAAGCACATATTTTAATTCTAATAGCCTCAATGCCTTGCCAGGCAGGATGGTATAGTGTAGAGGGGCCAGCCTTGGAGTCAAGGAAGACTACTAGTTCAAGTTCCATGTCTGACACCTATAACCTGTGTGACCCCACACAAGTAATTGAATCTTTCAATGCCATAGGCAATTGTTTAAGAGGACTTGCAGAGCAGGTGCAGAGCTGCATTAGATGAGGGTGTTTTCTCATTAAAAGTTTCCTAAGCCAATGAAATCACAGATCCAGGAAAAGAAAAAAGCCTCAGTGTGCCACAAAGAGGACATTCTGGCAGAGCAGAGGCTCTGCTGAGTTCTTGAAGCAGCACAAGCTTCAAGTCTAAACATGGGAATGACTTGTTTGCACACACTATCCCAAAGCCAGCAGAGAGACCTTCAGATATGGTCATCACTAAAGAAGGGAAATGTTCAGCCACAGCAACTCAGGGGGTATCATCTAACAGAAAGAGATGGACATTAGGAGGACACACCACATAAGATTAAATCCTAGATCACTTCACTATATATAAATGCCTGTTTATCAATTTCTCTAAAACAAAAAATAAAATAAATAAATAAATAAAAATAAACAAAATCCAAGAGAGAGTGTGTGTGTTTGTGACAGAGACAAAGGAAGAGGGAGAAAGGGAGGGAGGGAGTTAATTTACTGACTGATCTACTCTGTTTCAGGTGACTTTTGATTATGCTCTCTCTTCAAACACTATTTGCCCCTTTTCTACCAGGACTCTAGAACAGAAAAATGAAAGGGTGAGAGATTTTTCATCTGTGTGGAGAATGGATTGGAGAAGTTACAGAATTAGGTTCTTACAATACTATGAAGTGAGAGGATAATATCCAGGTAAATATGTTTCAAAGTATCATTTAAAGTTTTTTCTTTGAAAAAATTCTTTCTACTTCAGTGCAATAAGTAGTTCAAAAAATCCATGGTGAGTAGATGGAGTTAAAAGGTGAAATTTAAAATTAATACTTTTGGAAGTATGAAATCATTTACAATGATCTGAAGTCCCACCTCCTTGCTAAGTGAAAAGACAAAAGAAAAACAGAAATGAAGTCTTGTATTTTTTTTCCCTAAGTCTAAATTGGAATGGATTCTATTTCTTATGTTGACCTCAGGATGAAGTAGTCAGCTCTCTCCATAGAAGTTGGAGTGTTCCTGTTTGTGTAAACTGATAAGCATAGCATAAGCATAGCATTAATGATGCAGTCTGAAAAAAAGAAAAAGTTTAAAGGTATTTGAGGTAATTTCAATCTGCTGCCCATACATCTGTACAGATACCTAAGAAGCCACAAAATTTACTATGTATTAAATATGAGCAGAAAGTTCCAGCATCAAAGTAAAATACTCAAAGCAATGACCCTACATAGAATTTTTAAGTTGTAATGAGAGAATCATAAATGATCCAACTGATTAAATTGTGAAAAACCATTTCCATGAAATTCCTGTTTTCAATCAAGTTAAAACATCTTTTAGTGTGTTTAATGTAGTTTATTTCAGAACACATTTACTGACAACTAAAATCATTATAACCTGAGGGGAAAAAAATAAAAATGAGCATCAACATATTAACTACTCGTCCTCAAAAATTTTTTCAAGAGTTATTGTATTGTAGAAGAAACATGAGTCTCAAATGGAAATGCAGGCCATTTCCATAACTTTAGAGGAAACTCTTACCGAGAGGTTCACTGATTTAATCACTGTCTACTGGAGGTATAAACATGGCTATATATATTTTTTCCAAATATCATTAATAACTCTCAAGATCTCCAAACCTAAATTATGATTTCACAAAAGGGAAATTCAGAGTTAATTAATAAATACTTATCAATAAACAGAACAATAGGTATAGCTAATGGAGGATACAGGACCTATTAATTTTCTATTTTTATAATTTCTTAATAGTAGCTTTCTACAAAAGGTAAGTTTCAATATTCATGATTAAAGAGAGAGGGAACTGACAATTGGTAGAAAGTTAGTAATTGTTTTTGCTAAATGCTTAAAAGAGGTCCAAGGAATTTTGGCCACGAGAAGTCAGAGCAATAATTATAAATTAAGGAAATTCTGGAGGGTAAAGACAATCAAAAGCAGTAACTAAAGCCAGAAAGAAACAGTAACCTTAACATTGGAGCTTAAACACGTAAGCATACCACTCCTTTAAATGGCAATGCCGTAAACAGACTCAGACATCTCAGATATCACTTTAGGTTTATTTAGCAGGTCTGAGGCACACATGAGCACCAATCAAACCAAGACGTGTACAGCTCACAAAGAGATCTTCTCTGTTATAGGTCTGTTTACTTTGAAATTAACAAAGTCAAGAGGGTTCTTGCTCAGATTTTTGCTTTGGTGGCCCAGGATTTACATTTATGGCACCATGGAGACACTTGAATGCCATATTCATTTTTTCAGGGCCCTAGAAACTTCCCTCCTACAGCATTAAGCTGTATCTAAGGCACCTGTTGTAGAAATTCCCAACTCAACCCAGGCAGTAGATTACGGAGTTGGCAGAATTTGGCTCCAGTACAGTGTTACTGACAAGAGCTACATTCTCAATTCAGAGTAGCCCAGAGTTCAGGAACTAGGAAAGGGTTCATGTACCTACTAGATCATACCTGAATGATTTGGGTGAATAATTTCTACAAGATGATTAAGTGCATTCACATACATTTCCTTTCTGGAATTATGGTATCCCTAGCCAGGGGCACTCTGAGTAAGGCTGTGTGGTCTCCCAGAATACAGAATGAATGGACAAATTGTAGTGATCTAGGTTAAAAGACTGCTTTCTTTTAACTCTCTCCCTGACTTCATAATCAAAGAATTTATAGATGATATTTGGAAAGGAATTTATTTCAATATAAATCTTAATGGGACAGTTTTGGCAGAAGTGATACGTTATTTAGAAGACATTTAGAACGAAGGAAAATGAAGGCTTCTATGTTCTTTTCAACATAAACTGAACCAAAAATATATGTCCAAGTTAATTAACTTAGATAACTATCCATAAATATATAGTTTCTAGAAATTTACCCAGATGTTCTAGAAAATGGTTCAAATTCAGATTACTTAGAAAGAGAAAAAATATTTTAAAAAGCAATTTTTAGATTTTGGCAGCCAGGAAAAAGCAAGACATATATTTGCATGTCTTAGCAACTAAACTTTACCTCGTTAACGTTGATCTTTGACTTTGCAGAAGATTCTAAAAAGGCACAGTTACACCACTGTCTTGCTAAATTCTGACCCTGTTCTTTGCCAACTACTCGCTCATCTTCCAGGTCACATTTATTGCCAACCAAAATCATTGGAACCTGAAGAAAGAAAACACTGAAATGAATATCAACATAGGAACTACTTATCCTAATGCCAGAAATTTAGATAAAATTTGACTGAGCCTTTGTGCCTGCTTTTTAATACAAGTCCAAAGTAGAAGAGAAATATATACCTACTAGTTGTATTATGGCAACACTAAAATTCCCATATATGGTTGTGGTTAGAGTCACTTAGGTCATGTCCAAATCTTCCTGACCCCACTGGGGATTTTTTTGGTCCAGATACTGGAGTGCTACTTCCTTTTAATTTTACTGATGAGGAAACTGAGGTCAAAAGGGTTAAATGATTTGTGCAAGGACACACAGATAGTATTTGATACCAGATTTGAATTCAGGTCCTTACTCTTTATTCACTGAGCCACCTACTCACCAATCTTATGTACAGAAACATATGAATCATTGATAATTAAACTCTAAGCAGAAAGTCTCAGAGGATAGAAACTTTTTAAGTTTAGTTTCTTGAGACACAAATCCCATCACCCAACCTCCACAATATTTTAAAAATCAAAAATTCAACTTTAACTATAGCTCAAAGATGAGCTTTTCAAGATTATATTCTGTCAAATCTAAAAGAGCAAGTTTCAGTGCACTTTTTATTATTCTAGTAACTAGTTCTAATCTAGCATACTTGACCATGACCAGATAAACAAATCTCATAGCAACATTTTAAAATGTTCCAAAGCAAAACCAAACCAAAAGTCTATAGTATGAAAAACATCAATCTACCAAATGTGTAATAGCACCATTTCATTTATACTTTTAGGGCAATAAATACATGCAGTTCAACATTCCACACAAAACAGTTTTGGGAATAGTATATGCATTCTTGCCCAAATGTTAATAAGAATTTAGCATTCAGGCTAAATGAACTACATCCTTTCTAAATGAATATCAAAGATGATTTAAAATGCTACTAAAATATATGCCTAAGAGTGATGCTCTCAAAAGCAGTAATTTAAATCTTAATATTAAAAAAAATTTCTATGTAAATATTGTTCTACCAGGGGTAACAAGTAAAGGGGAGGGGAAGGGGGGATTTTTTCTCAAATGAGAAAATTACTTAAAGTTCTTAGCACATGTCTGACTGCTCCTGAACTTATACTTCAACTGTTCTGTGGCATGGTCACATCCTACACTAAGTCGGATAAACTGCAAATGCAAGAGAGCCAGAAGAAAGTAGAGCTCTTAAGCTGCTTTAGCAAAACAGCCAACTACTGCTGACAATTACAGGAGGGGAAAACACTATTAATAAAAGCAGTTTAACCCCAGGGGGTCTATGTGTATATAAACAGAAAATAAATAAGCTGAATATCCACAATCAGAAGTAAGCTTGACACAAGATGAGAGACAATATCATTTGTCAGGTGACTACACAAGAACCAGCAGATCAAGTCCAACCTCACTTCCCCAAGCCAGCAATCATGTATGTCCTCCACTAAGTGTTTTTTTATTCATGCAAATATCCCCAGGTCAAGTATGAATCCACAGGAAAAAATTTGGAGCCAGAAGACTTGGAATACTAGAATAGTTTTCTTACTACTGGTATCATCTTAGGTTCATTTCATCATTCTGGGCCTCAGTTTCCTAATCTGTAAAATGACATTAAATAAGATTGCCTATCGGGAACCTTTTAATGCTAATTCTATGATAGACAAGACAGGAGTTAAGTTTTTCTGTGTCCTGGCTTCCCCTGGCAGTTTGGGGAAGTTTGTGACCTCTTCTCTTCTCAGAATATTCTCTTTTAAAAATTAACAATTGAAGTAAATACTATATTTCTGTTAGTGAAAATAAAACCACAGCTGTTTTTCCTTTTCGGGTTGATGGAATCTGGGTTAAGAACCTCTATTATATATGACATAGTATTCAAGTTCATTATTTGTTCAATACAGTAGTAGGACCCACTGAATCATGGGTGCTGTTTTTCTAGAATCTGTCTGGCAGAAAGGCCTGGAGAGACTTACACGAACTGATGCTGAGTGAAACGAGCAGGGCCAAGAGATCATTATATACTTCAACAACAATACTAGATGATGACCAGTTCTGATGGACCTGGCCATCCTCAGCAATGAGATCAACCAAATCATTTCCAATGGAGCAGTAATGAACTGAACCAGCTACGCCCAATGAAAGAACTCTGAGAGATGACTAAAAACCATTACATTGAAATCCCAATCCCTATATTTTTGCCCACCTGCATTTTTGATTTCCTTCACAAGCTAATTGTACAATATTTCAGAGTCTGATTCTATTTGCAAAATAATGGTTTGGTCATATATACTTATTGTGTATCTAAATTTATATTTTAATATATTTAACATCTACTGGTCATCCTGTCATCTGGGGGAGGGAGTGGGGGGAAAGAGGGGAAAAATTGGAACAAGAGGTTTGGCAATTGTCCATGCTGTAAAGTTACCCATACATATAACCTGTAAATAAAAGGTTATTAAAAAAAAAAAAAATAGAATCTGTGTGGCAGCCCCAATTTAAAGGCTTGTTTAAGAAGATCAGAAAGTAATAACAATAAAAATAAAATCTGCTTGCAGGCAGTTTGACTATCTTGCTTTCTATACATGAAATAATCTAGAAATTTTGGCCTAGTATATAATACTCCACAGGGTTATTAGGAGGATCAAATGAAATATTTTTTGTAAAATGCTTATTACAGTGATTGGCACATAGTATGCATAGTAAGTACTTATTTCCATATCCTTTTTCTTCCTACCTTATTGCTATATTATGCAGTCTTAGGATAGCTAGGTGGTGCAACAAACAAAGTGCTGAACCTAGAATCAAGATTTTTCAGATACTTAATAGTTGTGTGATCCCAGGCAAATCACTTAACCTCTGTTTGCCTCAGTTTCCTTATCTGTAAAATGGGGACAATAAAAGCATCTACTTCAAAGGTTGTCATAAAGCTCAAATGAGAAATATATATATAAAGCTCTTTGCTCAATGCCTGGTACATACTAAGTGCTATAATGATAATAATAATGATTACTAGGGTAAGACACAAGAATGGTATGAGGTGATGGGAGCTCACTTGGAAAAAATTCTAGGAAAAAAGTTTCATTAAAAAATACATTTGGCAGCTATAGAGCTGCCCTGAAGTCAGGAGAACCTGAGTTCGAATCTGTTCTCACACACTTAACACTTCCTAGCTGTGTGACCCTGGGCAAGTCACTTAACCCAATTGCCTCAGCAAAACAAAACAAAACACATTTCAGGAACCCACAATTCAACTCTTATTAAAGAAGACAAGATTTTTATTTCTTTGTTGTTGTGTTCTAGAGGAACAATGATTCTGGCCTTTAACATTAGTAATACATTTTTATGCCACTACCTTACTTCAACATAAAACCATAGGTTTTAAACCTCTTATGTGAATTAGCCATGAGAAAGAAGATATCTTATTCATTAGGTCATGGTTCATAATAGTCATATAAATTTTTCTCTCATGCAACAATACCCAAGGTTAAAGATCTGAGCAGATACATGGGGATCCCATGATTAATAATTACATAGAACATAAAATCATGCAATATAAAAGAGAGGTACAAACAGATTTTTATTTTCTAATTTATACCACAGAGAAATTCTTTATAGCTCAAAACAGTTAACCTGTCATAAATTTTAATTCTGCTAAGACCTAACCAATTCACATAACAATGTACTTAACTATCTATAGTTAAAATTGTTATCATTCTGACTATACAAAAGATAGCATGTTTAAAAATTTTAAACCTAGTTAATTCATTATAAAAATAATCCCCTTATTATTATTATTATTAATAGACATTAATTATGCTTCTACTTTTGGGATTTAAACACTAAACCTCTTTATGAAACCTTCCTTAATAGCTCTTCACCTATAGTAGTATCTCTTTTCTTCAATTCCTTTTTGTGTCTTGTAGGGGATCTAACAATTACACTAGTACAATTATCTGCATAGTACAATTAAGCATCTTATTGTATATGATCTCATTCTTCATCATTGTGAATCTTATACTTTATACTCTTCAGAACACCTAACTCTGTACAATTGATTGATAAAAAGAAACTTGTTTATCTAATCACAGAAAGATTTTAGTGCTCAGAGGGGATAAAAAATTACTTACATCTTCTGTATCTTTAACTCGTAAAATCTGTTCCCTCAAGTCCTGTAAGTCATTAAATGTGGACTGAGCTGTAATAGAATATACTAGTGCAAACCCTTGGCCATTCTTCATATACAGATCTCTCATTGCCGTAAATTGCTCCTATAATAAAAGATGAATGTGAAGACAATTACAAAACTTGACTTATGTTAATTAGTTGGAATCATTTTTAAATTAAAAGAGTTTAAGAATAATTTAGTTATTTCATGGTAAAGAAAAATAACATGTAACATATAGATTTTACAAACAAATATTTATCCAACTGAAAGAAATGTTTCTATTTCTCATACACAGAACAAATCATACAACTTTGGGGACAACCAATGATGATTTTTTTTTTTTAAAGAACTGTGCATGTCCCCATTTATATCTTTCACCTGCAAGATAAATGCAGACCATAATCTACATTTTAAAAAAATGTTTGCAAAAGCCACAGTATCGCCTAAACTGGGTTGCTTTCCTCAGATCTCTTCCAACTTTAGAGCTATAATCCTATGATCAGTCTAAACCATTCAAGAGAGAAGACTATAGAACTGACAACCTCCTTTGGTGACCCATACCAATGTTTATCACTCTGATAGTCAAGAGATTCTTATATTCAACTAAAATATATTGTTTTACTTAATACCTATTTTGTTTTGTTCAGAAACAAAAGGTAATGCAAAAATCACAGAAACTACAAGTAGGGATGTGTACGATGAGCTAGAAAATTATTATTATTTAAATAAAATGAGATCTGTACAAAGGCTAGACATGTATTACAGAATATTTGGAAATAAGGAACAAGTAGTGTGGAAATACTGCAATGTATGCATGAACCATATAACTTGGTCAAAGCATAAGCTGTTTCCTGCTCTGCCCTTTTATTTCTATATAGCTCCTTTGTTCTCAAGCTTTCCTGAGCCAAGATCCTACCCTGGTTCCTAGGTACTTAATTCCAGCTGACTCTGCTTATTTCTTCTCTTCCTGTTATCCCTTCGCCTCCTCATGACCAAGCTTCTATTGTCCTAACTCAGGCATCCATCCCTGTTCATTCTCAATCTTCAGTATTCTATAGTGTTCATTGCTTCTTTGACTGCCTCATAAGGCATTTCTAGAAGCCACAGGGAAGGATTACAAATTTTTTATCTTCAGGTTTCCCGAGTATAGATTTTTAAAAAAAATTTATTTTATAAACTACTGTAATATTAAAGTCAGTAAGCTCCCCACTTATTTATCAGTAGATTAATATTAAATAACTTGATAGAACTAACCAGTTTATTTGGCTACAAATGTGAAATATACTACTATGACTGAATCTTCTCAACTATTTGATTGCAAAGTATCATTCATTTAATCACACCACTAATAGATTTTTCATCACTATCTAAAATATTATTTCTATGGAAAAATGTATTCTGAATTCTTAGCTATTAACTCAAAAAGCATTGCAACACAAACTACTAATAAATTGGGAAAGCTCTGGTTAATGTTAAATAAAAAACTATTTCACTCGAATTCTAAAATATTTTTGTTTGACTTGTAAATATTTCATTTGAGCTTTTTTTTTTTTCTCCAAAAATGAAGTTGCTAATACTAAAAAGAAAAATATTAAAACTATCATCTCTTAATAAAGATGAATGATTCAAATTATGTCTGTTTAAATTCATGGTAAATATTTTCTATTTAAAGAGAAGCCTGTTTGCATAATCCTCTCACAGTTGGTAAAAAGTCAAAGAAACAATATACAGATATGACAGCAACACAAAATAATATGTTGCATAGAAATTAAATACACTACAGAGGACTTAATGTGCTTAAGAAAATTCAATCAGTCCCAAATTTAGGAAGATTCATTTTTAATCATAACAATGACTTTTTTGCATGATGGGATTAATCTAATGACAACTTTTATTTGACATCCAAGTTATTAATTCAATGTATCATAGGAAGATAAAAAAGCATCCTTACTGTTCCTGCTGTGTCGAGGATTTCAAGCATACACTGTTGGCAATCAACTTCAACTTGCTAAAAAGTGAAAAAAAAAAAAAAAAAAAGAGAGAGAGAGAGAGAAAGAGAGAGAGAGAGAATGAGAATGAGAATTAAGTATCAACAACCAATTTTTTGTTCCCTTTCCTTCTCATGTTTACAAAGTATCTTGTTTAATTATTATTAGTGGCTTAAGAGCCCCTAAAGTTGAACCTCCTGTTCATATCTACTTGACAGATTTCAATGAAATCTGTGTGTAAAATGGCATTATGCATAACCCCTCCTATTACTTTAATGACTTATAATTTACCTACACAAAAAGTGTTCTCCCAATGTGCAACAGGAAGACCACTAGATCTGGAAGCATAAAAGAGGAGTTCCAGGACCATTCTGCTATTTACCATTTTTGAGACTTTGGGAAAGGTCATTTAACCTTTTTGGTCTTAGAGGAATCAAAAAGTCTTTTCCCAGTTCTAACTTGTATTCTTATGATCCTAAGATGAGGATAACAGGGAAACAGGTTTTGTGATACTCAAGATCCTACAGTACTTCAAGTAATAATGCTTCTTGGGAATTGTAGGCTTTTTAGAGGTTTACTCTGCAGAATCTACTATATGCACACATACACCACACCACCATGCTTTCAAAAGTACTTCCTCAATGATATTTTTGCAGTTAGTTTTGAATCAGGGATCAACAACAGCAGAACATCTAACAACATTAGTAGTTACATTAATATGAACCCTAATCTTCATTTTAGAACTTACTTCTTTTGGTGCTGGCAATAAAGGAAAAATAGCACTAAAATGACCTGAGAAAGGGCTTGAGTAATATATAATTATGACAGAATAGAATTATTCCACAATTTTCTCAATTCTGTTAGTGCAGAACGAAAGAACTTCTCTTTCCCATTTGAAAAAAAATTGGTTTCTGATTTGAGCACTCTCTTCAATGATCTTTTAACACATTCTCTTTTACCTCCCTCATATTAACAAGAAAACGAGAGAAAAAAAATCAGTAAAGATTGCCAGAGAACTTTACAGCTACACAATATGGCCATTTGCCAAGACCAAACTCATGACTCTTTGTATTTTAAAAGGGACAAGGTAACATTTTTTTATAGTCAAGCAAGAAAATAAACAAAAGGCAGTTGTATAACCACTTAATGATTTCCAGCATGCAATTATGGACATTTTAAACCATGAAGAAGTAGATAAAAATCAAAAGCAGATCTATTGTAATGATCCTGAAGTATTTTTTCTTCCACATAAAAATTTATTCCAGAAAAATGTGAACATTACTATAATCGTATGGTTTAGCCTATTTAATATTTAATTATAAGATCTTTAAAATAGTAATGGACCACTTAGAAATTTGTTAAAGGGAATAGTATGAACTTAAGAAAATTTTAGGTATTTAAAAATATACTTATGACTCACGCAGAGAATTTGTATTTAGTTTAAAAATAACTTGTTTTTAAGCAGCAATTTTGTGTACCAAGAATTCACGTTGTAAGGAAACACTAGTGAAAATGTAGAGACAAGTTCCAAGTTCCAGAGCTTACCTTTCTGTAGGAGTCTTCTATTGTGGGGTCATATTTTTCAACAAAGATTCCTTGGACAAACTGTACTGTCTAGAAAAGTAAAAATGGAGAAAAAGTTAATTAACTAACAATAAAACCTTTTGACAAAAGTTAACAGCCAAAAAGAGATCACAATTCAATTAAATCACAATTTAAAATTTTTTTGCAGTGCTTTAATTTTTAAAACTTCCACAATGTCACTATAATATTAGAGTAAGATGAATTTAGGGAAAACTTCAAAATACAGCATATTCCAAAAAGAAGACCATATATAATATGTATTCACTGAAATAATTTAAGTCAACATATCTGAACAGGGAACTGATAATCTATTTTTTTCAGAGAGACAATTATGGGAAAGGAGTATAATTAATTATGTACTAAACTGGATATTTATACCATCCTTAAATTCATGTCTCTGCAGTACAACTTGGTATTATCAAAGCGCAGTTCTAAATATACGAAAACACTGTGATGATAGTTATCTAAAAGTCACATACATTCCATAGTAAATTTTACTTGGTTTAACTCTGAAAACTAAAATGTCATTTAACTATTCAATAGCAGTGAAAATGTAGAAAACCATTTAAATGATCAATAATATGTCACCTCTATATGTGAAAATGTCTTATATGTAAAAAAAAATTTTTTTAAACATTACATGCTAGATAGAAGTCCAAGAAAAATGGAAATTCACTTTAAAATTATCTTTTTATTTATTTATTTATTTATTTTTGCTGGGGCAATTGGGATCAAGTGACTTGCCCAGGATCACACAGCTAGGAAGTGTTAAGCATCTGAGGCCAGATTTGAACTCGGGTTCTCCTGACTTCAGGGCTGGTGCTCTGTCCACTGTGCCACTTAGTTGCCCCTCTGTCTTTTTTAAAAATAAAATTTCCCCCCCAGTTACATTGCCCAGAATTGTCTCTCTGAAAAAAATAGATTAACAGATTATCAGAAAATTTTTATTATTGATTTTCACAGGATTTTGAGTTCCAATTTTTTCTCCTTATTTTCCTCTCCTATCTTCTTCTGAAGATGGTATGTAGTTTGATATAATTTATACATGTGCTATCATGTAAAGCATTTCCATATTAATCATAGTTGTGAAAGAAACAAATCAAAGGGGGGGGTGGAGAGAGACATGAGAAAGAATAAAGTGAAAAAATATACTCCAATCTACATTCAGAGACTATCAGTTTTTTATCTGGTTGTAGGTAGCATTTCCTTTGTGAATCCTTTGTATTTAATCTTGGGCCATTGCATTGTGTTGCTGAGAAGAGTTGCGTTAATCATGGCTAATCATCATACAACGCTGTTGAGACTGCACAACGTTTTCCTGGTTCTGCTCATTTTACTTTGTATCAGTTCATACAAGTCTTTTCAGAATCTGGATTTTTCTGAAATCTACCTGTTCATCATTTCTTATTGCACAATAGCATTCTATTCCATTCATGTACCACAGCTTGCCATTTCCCAAATGACGGGCATTCCCTCAACTTCCAATATTTTGCCATCAAGAAAAAGGTTGCTGTAAATATTTTCATATAGAAACTACCTATATAAAAATATTTACAGCGGCCTTTTTCTTTTTTATGATCGTTTTGATATATAAACCTATTAGTGATATTGCTGCTCAAAGGGTGGACCAGTTGGAAATAGTTCCAAATTACTCTCCAGAATGGTTGGATCAGTTCACAACTCTACCAACAGTACATTAGTGTCCCAATTTTCCCATATTTTCTCCAACATTTATCTTTTTTTGTCACATTGGTCAGTTTGATAAGTGTGAGATGCTATCTCAGAATTGTTTTAATGTGCATTTCTCTAATCAAAAGTAACTTAGAGCACTTCTTTATATATCTATAGATAATTTTGATTTCTTCATCTGAAAACTGCCTACTCATATTCTTTGACCATTTATCAATCAGGGAACTGAAAATTCACTTCTACAAATTCCACTCCTATCACCTTATTTTTAATACATTATCTGCTAATTTCAAAACTATTTCTGAACAAGTTAAAACCAGGTCAAAGAAGCCAATAGCCCTGTATAAAGTGTTAAAACTTTGTTGCTTAAAATTTAATGCATTTGTCTTAGATTTTACTGAATTATTCCTCTATAAGAATTATCTAGGCTGGAAACAAAGTATCTCATATCTTTTAGTTATAAAAATTTCCTTGGAAAGCTTTAAGAAACTTACCTTTTTGGGAAAAGATTAGATACACTCACTCCCCCACCTCACCCAGAAAAATTTTAACTTTTTCTTGAGAAACCATTACTTTTCAAAGAAATCTTATCCTATATATAACTTAAATGTCAAACAAATCTTACACTGTGCTTTTTACCTATCTGATCATTTTTTCCTCACACTTCTTTCAGGGATCATTATCCATCTCCCACCTTTTCCTGAAGGCTCATTTCTAGGATCTAACTTCTTCTCTCTCTGTAGATAGTCTCTGCCTTAGTAAGCAAAGTTTCACCATTTCTTTTTCTTCCAATTCTTTGTGATGCCAAGTGCCAGATCTATAAAAATAAATCCTTCCTTGTCCTCACTCACTCCAGATACGTTGATCCAATCCCTCCCATGTTCCATTGAAGGTCTGCCTATTATGTCTTCTGGAACTTCTATTTCAGTTATACACTTTTCTTCACTTTAGATTTCTTTTCATCTTTACCTGTCAAGCACACAGAGTTCCCCTCAAAATATATTCTTAGTCCTTCTCTCTGGCTTTCTCTCCTATTCCTAAAAGGTAGGTCAGTATACTCCTTGAATATCCAATATGACTGCCATACTCTCTTTGCTGCCACTATTCAACAATCTCTTTTGAGGTTTATTTCAATGAAATCTATCACAAAAATCCAGATTTTGGTAACAGGTTATCTACTAGTTCCTAAATACTACAACTGGTCTTTCTCATTGGTGAGCTATCATCCCATTCCCCCACCCTCATTTTTGCTCAGATTACCTTAATTTACACTGTGGCATCTTGATAGCATGTAGTTTCTCCTATTAGAACATTTCTGCCTTGCTTTGTATCCCTAGTGCTTAGCACAATGCCTTATATTTACAGTACTTAATAAATGCTTGCTAAGAATACTGCCCAACCCAATCTTATATTACTCCCACTTTCTACCTTCACTCCTACTCATGTATTGCTGAATGGAACTAAACGAAATTATGAAACCAAAAGGAATGAGATCACTACAAATTTGTTATCTAATTTCAACTGGAACCTGAAAGACAATCTTTTAACTCCTCCTTAAATGAGTTAATCCCATTCCCTGGAGGTCATTCCAAACCTTTTTTCCCCTCAAGCTTCCTATTCCCCAGCCTTCTGCGTTGAAGATCTAGACTAATCCATTACTGAGAAAGAGAGGCTATTTTCTGGTGAAATCCCTCTTCTCATGAAAATCGCAAAAATACAAAATCTCTCATTTATTTCCTTTTTTACTTTTGTTTTTGGTAAAGGCTGACCTTTCTCAGCATGCATCTAAACTTCAGTTTTTTCCTACTGACTGGCTTCTTTCCTGCTTCTTTAAATCTGCTCTAGTCTCCCCCATCCTTCAAAACTATTCAGTAGATGATCCTACCACCCCTCAAGTCATTATCCTATATCTCTCCTTTCTTTCTCTGCTAAATTTCTGGGGAAAATAATATATATTCAATGGTCCTACTTCCTGCCTTCTACCAATTTCTCAAGCCTTTGCTATCTGGTTTCAGACTTCATCATTCAATTGCTATTGCTCTCTCTATTGATGATTTAACTGACAAGTGTGATGGATATTGATTTAACTGTAAAGTGACCTCTCTACAACTCTAATTCTACTGATGACACTTTTCTACAAGGGAAAGGACAAGATTATGGTGGGAAAGGACAAGATTATGGTGGGAGAGGGAGGAGAATAATTATTCTCACCTTGCTTTATTACTACCAATGTAACAGCTTTCTTGGTTTCTTTGGCTGGTTCCTTACCCATATCATGTCCCTGTGAATGTCCCTCTCCTCTCTTCTTTACTCTTTCATTTGGTTCAATGATTGATGTTCACTGGTTTAGTTATCTATGGAGATGACGCATAATCTACAATATATACAGTCCTATTCTCTCAAATTATATCTACAACTGTCATCAGATTGGTTGCCCTAGAACAGAATTCATTATTTTTCTCTTTAAACCCATTTCAATTCTAAACTTCCCCAACAAGCAACATCATCCTTCAAGTCGCCCAGGCCATTCTCCATGAACTATCCATTTTACCTCATTCAATATGGCCAATCACTTGCCAAATCCTGTTGCTTATGCCCCACAGTATATTATATACTACTCAACTTAGCTCTATTCACACTTTCAGTTTCTGTCCTCTGACAGTTCAGACCCGTAACACCTCTCACGTTATCTGGTGCCTTTGCCTCAAATCTCCCATTTTAGATCCATACTCCACATAGATGCCAAAGTGAATTTGCTAAAGTGCAGATCTGAACATCTCATTCTCTTCCTCAATAAAATCCAATGGCCCTCAAGTGTCTCTAGGAAAAAAGTCCCTTTTGTGGTCCAACTTACCTTTCCAAATTCATTCTATATTATTATACTTTTTTGTGTTCCATAGTCCAGCCATACTGCTTTATTATTCCTCACAAAATACTTATCTATGGCCTTCACATCTTTTTACTAGCTGTCCCCCATCCCTGTAATGCATGCCCTTCTTTCTTCTGCCTCTGCCTCACGGAATCCATTTCTTTCAGGACTCTGTTCAAGTGCCTCACTTTTGAAATGAAATGATTTCTAATCACCCTATATGTGAGTGCTCCCTTCAATTAACCTTGTATTTACTTATTTATATATGTGTTATCTCTCTAATGTAACATAAGCTACTTGACAGCAAAGACTCTCAGTTTGGCCTTTTAATGCCCAGTTTGGTATAGACAAGCACTTAAATGTTTGCTGATTGAGGATTTCATCTATTCTTATATTTTCAATGATCAAATCTATATTGAGTCCCAAAATTTATACATTGAACACTAAAGTCTCTAATGAATTTCATTCTTATATCTTCACCTTATGTCCCTTAGACATTTCAGGTTAAAATTGCTAAACACATCTTCCAAACACTTTTATTTTTAAGTGTTCATAAGAATTCCCCTTTCTTCTCAATGACAACGTTTAGAGTTCCTCTCTCTTAATCCATTCTCCCCCTTTACTGATACCACTAAAACCCAGAACATCTCATCTAGTCTTGCTTCCTACTTTTTCACCTTAGTTCCTGTCCAGGTAGTACAAATATTAACAAATGGGAAAAGAAGGAGGAGAAGAAGGCATATCTAATAACTTATCTTGATAACCTTTCTTTTCCTTCCTGGCATTCCTCTCTCTATTCTTCCCAGTAGTTCTAGTCCTAGCAGTAATGTCTTTAGCCTTTTCTCATCTCAAATTCAACATACATTTATTAAGTATTTTTACATTCTGGGTGCTGTGCTAGAGATACAAAGACAAAAATGAAAGTCCTTGGGCAAGAAAAATCAGATCAAGAAGGAAGAAAAATAACTGAGAAAGAAAATAAAATGCAAGTAAATAACAACAGAGAAAGTGAGAATGCTATGATGTGTTCCACACTCTGTTCCCACAGTTCTCTCTCTGCGTGTAGATGGCTCTCTTCCTCACTGCACACGTGGAACTGGTTTGACTCATCTCAATATTGAAGAGAGCCACTTCTATCAGAATTGATCATTGTATAGTCTTGTTGTTGCCATTATAATGATCTCCTGGTTCTACTCATTTCACTTAGCATCAGGTCTTGTAGGTCTCTGCAGGCCTCTCTAAAATCATCCTGCTAGTTGTTTCTTACAGAACGACAGTATTCCATAGCATTCATATACTATAATTTATCCAATTGATGGGCATCTACTCAGTTTCCAGTTCCTTGCCACTACAAGGAGGGCTGCCACAAACATTTCTGCACAGGTAGGTCCCTTTCCCTTTTTAGGATCTCTTTGGGATTTAACCCCAGTAGAAACACTGCTGAATCAAAGGTATGCACAGTTTGATAACTTTTAACTTACAAAATTTTCTGATTTGATTCTCATGACAGCCTTCTGAACTAAGTGCTATAGAAATTATCTTATTTTACAAATGAGGACTCAGGAGGAAAGGGGTTAAATGACTTTTCCATGGTCACACAAAGATTTTTGGTATCCCTGATAGTCACACAAAGATTTTTGGTGTCTCTGATGAGATATGAACTAAAGTCTGACTCCAAATCTAGGCCATATGGTCTCTTAAGACTACTCTACCCCAGGTCTCTGGTGATAAAATGTTTGGTAGAAAAAAGGAAAACAGAATCTGGGTTTTCCTTTGAAATGGAGGTTAATTTTATTTTATAACCTGATAAACTCACCACCTAGCATAAGAACTAGAACAAACCCTCAAGAGATCAGTTAGTCTAGTTTACTCATTTTACAAATGAGAAAACAAAGCAAATAATTGAAATAATGTGCCCAGACTGCTATGATATCAAGGTTGGAATCTGAGACTATATCCCATGACTCTTAATCCAATGCTCTCTTCTGCTATAATATCACCCTTTGTCTTTTTTTTGGAGACTAAATAAAAAATGAAAAAAAGTGAGTGAAGACAGTGGAACACCAAATATTATAATAAAAAAAAAAAATGTGAATGGGACAAAGAAGAAGATGTATTTGTAAAGAAAAACATGACAGATGAGGACCCAAATACAGGAGAAAGATCAAGACCTAAAATCCATTTGAGATATAACAAATAAAAGGAATAATTTTTAAGTTAGTTTGAAGTTTCTTGAAACCTTGTGACTTTCCCTTTTTGCCGGTTATTTTCAATCGTCTGTTCCTTCTTAGTAGCTAGTCATAACATCTCTTAGAAAGCTCACAACGATTGTGTATCTCCTTCAAGGACAGGAAGCTATGGAACAAGGCATGAGAACATATTCTAGTCCAAAAGTATCAAAGATGCATTCTCTTGAACCACATTAAAATGTAATTGCTTGCTGCGTGACCCTGAACAAGTCACTTAACCCCAACTGTCTCAGCCCCCCCCCCCCCCAAAAAAAAGTAATTGGGAAATGCTTAACAAAATAAATAAAACTACAATAGGTATTGAAATAGTATGTAGTTTTCTAAGTGATCATGGGACCCACAGAGATTATTTTGTATGGTTTAGTGGCCCCATTTCCTTTTTTTTTTTTTAATTTCAAAGTCCGATTCTTCTTGTGCATAGTGGCCCCATTCCCATTTGAGTTAGCTGCCACTATGGTTCTAGTTCATGGTAGGCCAAAGAAAGAGAGATAATCTGGCCAGAAGAAATGAATGGTAGTGGTAAGAAAGAAGCAAATAGTCAATAGCCTAATCCTTAGACCTTCAGTTTAAAAAAAAAAAGGGGGGGGGAGGGGGGGAAGAGGGGAGAATGATGGGAATAAGAACTTATTTAGCACCTAAAATGTGCCAGGCCTGTACCGAATACTGTACAGATTTTTGTTTTTCAATAGTGTTCTACTCTTCATGACCCTATTTGGGGCCTTCTTAGTAGAGATACTGAAGTGTTTTCTCATTCCTTCTCCAGTTCATTTTATAGATGAGAAAATTGAGGTTAAGTGATTTTCTCAAGGTCACATAGCTGTTTGAGTCTAGATCTGAACTCAAGAAGAAGATTCTTCCTGATTCCAGGTCCAGCACTACTACCTAGCAGTGGCACAATAGCTATTCTGCATACAGACTGAAACCTACTTCCTCTCTCCCCCAACTTTCTTTACTTATCTTGTTTTTGTGGATCATGGCTAATATAGAATTGTTTTTTAAATGACTTCATTTGTATAATCCAAATATTGTTGGCTTTCTCAAGAGGTAGGGAAGTGGCAGGAAAGAGGGAATTTGGAATTGAAATTGTTTTTAAAAAATGAATGTTAAAAAATGCTTTATATGAATTGGGAAATACTTGGCAAAATAGGTAAAATATATATTTTTTAAATCAAAAAGAAAGAAATGTAATACATTTCAGAAATGATATCCTGACATACTCTATCTCCACTCCCCAATAATTCCTTAATTTCAGATTTCCAGACTTAGAATGGACCTTGGAGGTTTTCTAGTCCAAATCATATTTGAAGAATCCCTTCTACATCATACATATATCATCTACTTTCTCTGCTTAGAGTCATGAACTACTTAACAAAAATGACAACAGTCATACCACATTACTAAAGGAGTTCATTATAAATTTGGTTATCTAATTTCAACAAAGAACTTGTTACAGTACTGCTATTTGTTTTCTTTTGATTTTCTGCTCATCTTAGTAGCTATTCCAAATCTTCTCAAGCCCCCAAATACTTTCTCCATCTCACTTGGAAGATATTTTTAATCTCCAAATTTATCGAGAAAGAGACATACTGACTCTCTTCAATACCCTATCCTTCTAATTCCTTAACTTACTCATTTCCCATTACCTTCTCTTCCTCCACTTCATCTCAACCACATATATACAAATCCTTGATCTTGCCATCACCCATGAATGTTGAAGAATTTTTAAATTCCCTTTTTTTTGACAACCTATTGGTTTTTCATCTCTCCTTCTGCCTTCCCTTACAAAACCCTAGTTTTTGTTTATATCATGACTTCCAATTCTTTGACCTCTCAATTCTCTTCCAAATCATCTCCCTAGTACTAACCACTTTTCTCTTTTCTAAATCTTGTTCCCTTGGTGAAAGATTTTAACTTTTTACTTTCTTGAATCCCTATAATCTGTCATACTGCCAATTATGTCCAGCCAGCTTTCAGCCTTGAAGTACTCATCACTTCCATCTTTTGTTGCCTTCACTCCTATATACAAACTCTTGAATAAAATATCATTCTAATTGAGTCTACTACAAATTTATGTTACACAATCTCAAGACTGGGCCTTCACTGCCACTAGGCAATCCTATTAAACCTACCTTTCCAACTCATTATCTAGCCCACACTCAAAGCAGTTCTTCCAAACCTTCTTATCCCTCCTTAAACCCATTGCTCATATTTTACAGAAAAAAAAAAAAAAAAAACTGAAAGCATCAGCCATTAGCTCCCTCTTCATTCACCTCCCATTACGCAAGATTTCTTCTGCCCCTCTTTTACCTGTCTCACAAGATGAATTGGCTTTATACCTTACCAAGACTAACCCCTTTACTTGTTCAAGTGATTTTATTTCAACTTATCTCCTCTGACAGATTGTCCCCCTTTTGTCATACCCACTCTTTGATTTATTTTCAATCTCTCCCTGTTTATTGGCTCACTTTCTACCACTTATAAATATGCTCATGACTCCCCCATCCTGAAAGACATCTTATTTGATCCCCACTGTTATCATCCATTTCTTCCACCTTCTGTAGCTAAACTTGAAAAGGCTGTAGACAATAGGTGCTTCTAGTTTCTCTCCTCCCAATCTCTTAACCCCTTATAGTTCATCTTCTGACTTCATCCCACCAAAATTGCCTTCTCCAAAGAAACTATTTCTTAGCTGCCAAACTCAATGGCCTCTAGTAAATTCTCATTCTCTTTAATCTGTTCTGTAATGCTAATCGTTCTTTTCTCTTTGATACTATCTTATGTTTAAGTTTTCATGATGCTTTTTCGCTCTCTCCTTTTCTGGATTCTTTTCTAGATCATGTCCTCTAATATGAGGCATCTCTCATGTTCAAACCTGGGCTCTCTTCTCTTATTCTATACTATTTCAATTGATGATTTCATAAGCTGCCATGAATTTAATTACCTGTATGCTGTTGATTCTCAAATCCATGCATTCTGTCCCTGACTCTCTCTGACCTCTAATCTCACATCTTCAAACTACCTTTAAGACACCTCAAACTAGATGTCCAATAAACACCTTAAACTCAATATGTCTAAAACTGAACTCATTATCTTTCCTTCTAACTCCTCCCTGAAATCCCCTTTTAAGTCCTTTTAATCCAAGAGCCTTTTCCTCTGTCAATTATTTCCTATTTATTTGGATAAAGTTTGCTTTGTCATTGTTTGTCTCCCCCATTAGATTGTGTGCTCACTGAGGGCAGGGACTGTTTCTTTTCCTCTTCATATCCCCAGCACTATGCAAAATACTTGGCACACAGCAGGTACTTAATGAAAGTTCATAGATTAACTGGGTCCTTTTCTTCTCCTCAACTACTTAACTTAAAGCCACATTCATTTCCATCTATCTTTTCCTGCTAACTCTTGATTAAGTGGCCTTCCTTGCTAAGATCAGTTTTCATAACTATGTCTTCAATGTTAATTTTTCCTATTTATTCCAGCAACTAGCCTTTCCAATACATCATTTGATCCCCTCAAATCATCAATTTCTTATTAACTAATTTTTTTCTTATTGCTCTTTAAAGCATGCATTTTACAGATGAAGAAACAACAGAAGAAAATAGCTTGCCCAACATAATGAGGTAATGGAGCTTGACTTTAAGCCCAGATCTATTCTTCAAAAAACAAACAAAAATTAACCCTGCCTTCCCTTCAAGTTATTGTCTATTTCTTTCCTTCTTTCACTGCCAAACTCCTAGAAAGGGTTCTCTACACATCTTACATAAAACTTTTTCAAGATCTCAATCCTTGAGATCTGGTTTCTGGACTTTATGAGTTAAAGGAAACTTATCTCTAAGGTAACCAATATTTTCCTAAATGTTAAATCCAATTTTCTTTACTCATTAGTCCTCATTGTCCTTTAATTATTTATAGCTTTTGGGCACTGCTGATTACTTCCCCTTCTGACACTTTCTTTTCCCTTGGGTTTAATGCCAATATTCTTTCCTACTTCACCTACTTGCCTAACCTTTCCTTTTCAGTCTCTGGATTATCACCTACTTCTTCCTGTCCCTTGTTGCTTTAGGGTAGATATATTATCAGAATAGTAAATCAGATTCAAAAGAAGCAGGGTAGGTAAAAGAAGAAACAGTAGCATTGTTTTGTTTTGTTTTTTTAAAAAAGATTCACCTATTTAGATATGCTGTACGCTGATGATACTCAAATCCATGCATTCTGTCCCTTATTCTCTGCTGACCTCCAATCTCACATCTTCAAACTGCCTTTAAGACACCTTAAATTAATGTCCAATAAACAGCTTAAACTCAACATGTCCAAAACTGAACTCATTTATCTTTCCTTCTAACTCCCCCATGAAATCCCCAAGTCCTTTTAATTCTAAAGCCTTTTCCTCTGTCAATTATTTCCTATTTAGTTGGATAAAGTTTGCATAAACTAAAGTTTGTCTATATAAGACACTGTACTTGATGCTAGGTACACCAAGGCAAAGATCAAACAATTCCTGTCCTTAACCTTACATTCTTCCATCTTTCTGCCATCGCTTTTCCTCTTTCCTGTGTCAATCTGCTCTTCATGCCAGTCTTGCTCATCTTCTCTAGGCTTCTCTTCATTGTTGTCCTCTTCTCAAGTTTCCTGCATCTTCTTCCACATTTGCAGATGATGTCAGTTTAAAAATAGATTATAGATAGTCCCAGAAAATTGGAGACTTTCTTATTTCCATGTGACAAAATGACCAATCACACTGCATCTAGGCATCCCCTCAGATCTCTGGCTTTTTTCTGTAGTGTTCCTTTGTTACTCTGGATGTTTGGGTGTCAACTTTTTGCTAAAAATTACTGAAAATATTTCAACTAGGGATCTGGTTGAAACATAGTGCTATCCATTCTCTAATTGATAAAAGGTCAAAGAATATGAACAGACAATTTTCAGATGATGAAATTGAAACTATTTCCACTCATATGAAAGTGTTCCAAATCACTACTGATCAGTGAAATGCAAATTAAGACAACTCTGAGATACCACTACACACCTCTCAGATTGGCTAAGATGACAGGAAAAAATAATGATGTATGTTGGAGGGGATGCAGGAAAACTGCGACACTGATGCATTGTTGGTGGAGTTGTGAATGAATCCAACCATTCTGGAGAACAATTTAGAATTATGCCCTAAAAGTTATCAAACTGTGCATACCCTTTGATCCAGCAATGCTACTACTGGGTTTATAACCCAAAGAGATCCTAAAGAAGGGAAAGGGACCTGTATGTGCCAAAATGTTTGTGGCAGCCCTGTTTGTAGTGACTAGAAACTGGAAAATGAATGGATGAAACATTCTCCAATTGAATGGTTGGGTAAACTGTGGTATATGAATGTTATGGAATATTACTGTTCTGTAAGAATGACCAGCAGATGAATACAGAGAGGACTGGAGAGACTTACATGAAGTGATGCTAAGTGAAATGAGCAGAACCAGGAGATCATTATATACTTCATCAATGATACTGTATGAGGATGTATTCTGATGGAAGTGGATTTCTTTGACAAAGAGAAGATCTAACTGGGTTTCAATTGATCAATGATGGACAGAAGCAGCTACACCCAAAGAAAGAACACTGGGAAATGAATGTAAATTGTTTGCATTTTTGTTTTTCTTCCTGGGTTATTTTTACCTTCTGAATCCAATTCTTCCCATGCAATAAGAGAACTGTTCGGTTCTGCAGAAATATACATATATTGTACCTAGGATATACTGTGGCATATTTAACATGTATAAGACTGCTTGCCATCTAGGGGGTGGAGAGAGGGAGGGGAAAAGTTGGAACAGAAGTGAGTGCAAGGGATAATGTTGTAAAAAATTACCCAGGCATGGGTTCTGTCAATAAAAAGTTATTAATTATTAAAAAGAAAAGAAAAGAAATATAGTACTATCTCACAGTTTCCTATGAAAAACACTATCACCTTACAACAGTATATAAAGGTCAACTGTTATGTTACAAAGTCTATAAACTAAATAGAATATATTTTGCTCACAAGAAAGCTCTCCCAACTCCAGGGTCTATTTATTTATTCAATCATATTTCAAATTGAGTTTAGCTACCTAATTTTCCAGCCTACCAAAAATTATAATGGGGTGGGTGTCAGTCAGGAGGAGCAAAACAGGAAGATGATGGAGAAAGATACAAGCAACAAGACAAGGCAGCTGACAAGAGGCAGAGAAAAATTATTTAGAAAGTCAAAAAAAGCTTTTTGTTGTTTTTCTTTCTTTTTAAACAATTTCAGTACTTAAAGCAATAAGCACCATGATCTCTATTTGGGCATACCTGATTGCTTAATGATACTAGAGAAATGTAGCACTATTGTACAGAACTAGTATATTTGTTATCTTGTCATTCTTACAGATGAGAACACTTCACTGTACTGCTATGAAGAACAGCTGTCCTGAAGGTTTAACCCTTTCAGCAGCTCCAGAACTCTCCCCAAAAAGCCATACTATTCTGATGATGTGTTTCACAGGGTCCAATTTAACAAAATAGCTCCAAGAAGGCTTCATTCTTATGTTCTTCCCCTCCCCTCCATCGCCATCTTCTAGCCAGCTGCACTGCATGTCCTCTCTATTCAATCTTGTCTCTTCATATTCAGGAACAAAACTCAAACCAATATTGCTGCTGTGTTAATTACTCTCTATGGTTCCCTTCACCAATACTTTAAGATTTGTGAAGCACTCTATTATTTCATTTGATTCTCATAATAGTCCTTTAAGGTAGAACTATTATTATTGCCATTTTATAGATGAAGTGGCTGTTTTTGTTTGTCCTTCATTCTCAATGAGGATTCAACATTAGGAAGTGATGCCATGACATGCAAGTGAATTGGATTGAAGAGAGGGAGAGATGTGCAAAGTCATCAATTTCATTTTCTCTTCCCAAAGCCATCTAGGTACTGTGGCAAGAGATAGATCAGAAAGACTAGACATAACCTGAATGCAGTGGGAGAACTTGGCCTTTGAGGCTCACAGAGGTTAAGAGACTTGTCCCCTAAACATACAGTTGGTGTCTCAGGCAGGATTCAAATTTCAGTCTTCCAGGCTCCAAGTCCCATGCTAGCTGCCATTATAGTAAATGTTGCCATTATTAGAATATAAGCTCCTTGAGGACAGGAACTGTTTTTTTGCTTTTATGTTTAGCATAGTGTTTGGCATAAAATGGTTAAAAATGCTTTTTCCTTCCTTCATTTATTCAATAGAGATTTATGTTCCTAACTCCTAATTTAAATTCATTTTTTAAAACTGCTATAAGGTTTAAATTATTTATTGCACTAAGAGCTCTTTGTTAAAACCAACAAAAAACCTTTCCCTCCCACTTTAGAGTGAACACAATCATAAAGTTATCATATATCAGTGTGTATTTCTAAAACTTTTTTTCCACGAAGGTTATATGTACTAGTTAGATGATTAACTCACCAAAGCAGACTTCCCCACGCCTCCTGAACCAAGGACCACTAGCTTGTACTCACGCATGATGTGGTCTGTTCAAATGCTGATAATCTGAAAAAGAAGGAATACTTAGGATGAGAAATAAATAAAATACAAATGTATTACTATCACATTAAATAATGGTGCTTTCTCTCAGCAGTCTAAGGGGAGAGAGAGCATGTGGAACACTATACCTACACAGCCATGTGGCATGTGCTAGGGCTAAAATCAAGAAGTATGAGTTCAAACTGCAGCCTTACACTTATTAGCTGTGTGACTTTGGGCAAATCTTATTTAACCCCTCAGCCTGGGTTTCCTCAACTGTAAAATGGGAATTACTCTTAATAGCAGTGTGGGCGAGAATTAAATAATACTTGTAAGGTGCCAAGCACAGTGTCTGGCACAGACAGTGCCATATGAAAGCTAATTGTTGTTGTTATTATTATTACAATATTACAGTTAACATAAATTCATAAGAGGCCTATCATCTTCCATTCTAAAGATCACCCATCTAACTTTACCACCTGCAAAAATTTCCTGTCAAGCTGACTTATAAAAACCAACATGGCCTCATCATTTATAGATCTAAAACTATTTAAAATGCATTTAATGTGTAATACAAATTTCTTTTAAAGTAAATTATTTACATAATCTAATAACTGTTCAAAGTATAACCTATCAGCTTTATTTAGGACTCTTTGAAATAACTGGAGATTCTTTCTGGAAACTGAAATTTGAGATTGCTCAATCTCATGAATCAAGGCTATTATAATAGGAATTTCTTTTGTATACAGATTGGAACACTGAAATCCTGAATCTCAAATTTTGTAATTATATAAGATTATATGAGATTATGAGAGATTACATTAAACTTCACTGGCATTTATTTGTAAACTAAATACTTGAAAACATTACATTGTTCAAAACCAGAAGAGGGGGGAAAAAACTATTGTAGCATAGAAAATAGTTAATATTATAATTAAGAGGTTTAAACAAGAAATTTTAAGAAAAGTTATCAAAAAAAGAAATTACAATAAAATTTGTCGTAATGTCACTTTTATAGAAAAAAGCAAAATAGATCACTCAGCATGTGAACAAAGCATTATGAATGGCATTTCTTGTCATCCACCTTGGGCAAATACTACAAATGAAAATTAACTGATAAATGTTAACAATTTAAAGCAGAATCTGTTATTTTGATATAGCTCCTAAATTTCCCCCAAAAAAACCTGATATATATGGTATAGTGGGTAGAAGAATGTTGGAAGATTTGATTCTGAATTCTGTCTCAGACATTTAATACCTGGGATAGTGACTGAACTTACCTTCCAAGGTTGAGGATCAAATTAGATACAAAAATAACAGAAACCCTTTGCAGCTCTTCCCCCTCTCCTCCTCCCCAGATACAAACAGAAAGCATTTATTCGGTTCTTTCAAGGAGAGGTCCAAGTACACTAACTGGACAAAGTCCAGCATGGTATGTCTTTTAAGAGAGATTTATAAATATTAGCTGTTTTTATTACATGGACAATAGGTATGTGTCTAAATTATCACTACTATTTTATGAATTTTGTTCATAAATACATATGGCATTTGAGATTCTTATAAGACATTCTGATATGCATTACTGGCAGTTTAGAATGGAAAAAACATTTAAAAAAAATAAGGACAAGATAAACATCAAAACACTAGAGTAGTTTCTGCTATAGAACCAAGGAAGGGAGTAGATTTGGTCAGATTTAGTAAAGTTCTCTGAGGCCTCCATGTGTTGTGAAATTTGTTGATTACTCCTATATATTCTTCAAAATGCATGTCTGAAACAACTCTAAAAGACCTAAGGAAAGATGAAGCACGCTGCCCAATTACTGACAAAGATGTGATGGACTTGGAGTATAGATTGAGATGTGTGTGTGTGTGTGTGTGTGTGTGTGTGTGTGTATGGACATGGTCAATTTATTTTGCTTGAATGTGCATTATTTTTACAGTGGTTTTTGATTCTCTTCCATCTCTGCCCCCTTCCTTCAATGTGGGAGACAGAAAATGTATTTTTGTTCATAGAAAAAAAAAATTTTAATGGACACATTTTCCAAAGTCACACAATGTAGCAATGTTTCTTAGAATAACTTGATACTCTGTATCTATCTTTTAAAAATGTATCAACTGAGTGATACAAAGATTTGTTGCCAACAAATATGAAGAGAAATGTTTAAGACGGGCAGATTACAATCTCTTAAAACTGCTAAATTCAAGGAATCAATATATTAAAGAATATGCAAATCTATTTTCTTTAACCCACATATTTTCTGCATTTTCACAGAGCACACCTTGATATAGTTATATTTGTACTTCTGGGACAATATGTCCTGACAAAACCATTTTATTCTGAGTAGTATTCTTCAATAGCAGCTCAACTGTTCTTCAAATTAAATGGCAAAATGTTAAAATGCCAAAGTAGTTTTTCAGGTGCTGTCTTTAAGAACTTTGTATCATACATTTAAAGTTGAAAAGGAACTTTAAAGTCCATCAAGTCAGATTCCTTCTTTTTATAGAGGAGGAAATAGTTGCTAAGAGACCTTACCTGACTTGCCCTGGGTTATATAGTGTGAGTGGTAACTTTGTCACTATATAAATTGGGCCACCTAGCTGTTATTTGAATGAAAACAGCATTTTAATTCAGCATACATTTATTAAAAGCCTAGTAATGTAAGGGAAGCATAATAAGTTCTAAAACAAAACAAAACACAGGGGCAGCTAGGTAGTACAGTGGATAGAGCACCAGCCCTGAAATGAGGAGAATCTGATTTCAAATCTGGCCTCAGACACTTAACACTTCCTGGCTGTGTGACTCTGGGCAAGTCATTTAACCCCAATTGCCTCAGCTCAAAACACACACACACACACACACATACACATACACACACACACACACACACACACACACACACACACACACGCCAGAGGATATAAAATAGGGATGACAGGAGGGAGGTTTATAAAATTGCTTATTAGGAAAGCTGAGTTGTAATCTCTGCTTTGTTACTTAATACCTATGTGACCTCAGACAAGTCACAACTTATCTAAACTCAATCTTCAGCCAGTCAGGAAACATTTAGTTAGTACCTACTATGTGCTAGACACCATGCTAAGAAAGGAAAAAGATATTCCAGGCTCTTGAAAACTCACAATATAATAGGGGAAACAACATGCAAATGTCCATGTACAGATAAGCTTATTTATACAATGAATCGGGAATAATCAAGAGAAGGCAGGCACTAGAATGAAGAGAGAAGGGACTGGAAAGGCTTCATGTAAGGTGAATTTTAGCTGGGACTTGAAAAACACCAAGAGGCAAAGATGAGAAGGGAAGAAATTCCAAGCATGGGGGAAAGCCAACGAAACTTCTCATAATCAGGAAATAGCTTGAAGATAAGGAAAGAGGAGAGTATTCCTGGATCTAGCAGAGGAGACTCTGCCTGCTGAAGTTATCATGAAAATTTAGAGTGCCAAGAAAATATTAGTGGTTAATCAACAATATCTGCACAGGCCAAAAAGAATGAGAATTAAGAAAAAGTAACTATATTAGGCAATTAAGAGATCATTAGTAACTTTGGAGAGAGGTTGTAGAATTAATAGTAACAGGAAAGAAGTGAAGGTATTTATTACAGATAGCCTTCTCGAGGAATTTAGCCACAAAGGCAAGAGAAAGACAATAAAAGAGAGGAGATGGAATAACTAATAGGGATGGACAGGTCAAGTAAGGGTCTTTTTTTTTTTGAGGAAAGGAGAGACATATTTGTAGACAAGAAGGAAGCATCAAGCAGATAGTGAGACACTGAAAATAAGTGAGAGATTGGGGATAATAGAGGACAACGTACTGGGAAGCTGGGATGGAATTGGATAGCTTGTGTAAGTATAGAGGATTGCTTTGGCAAGGAAAGGACCACTTCTTCATATATAATAGGAATGAAGGAGATAGTGAAAGAAAATACGTTGGAGAGGTGCAAGACCCCCTTTCCAATTAACTAATCAGAGACATTATCAGGTACAATGAGAAAGCATCTATTTAATCCCTGCAGGGAGAGGCCCAGACACACCTGGGAACCATCCCAACTCCCACTATGTGCTCCTGGAACCTAGCCAGCTTCCGCCTTCTTCAGGACTTAAAAGCAAAAGACTCAAGCTTTTTCATTGGATAGACTAAAAGGCAGTAACCATCCTTAACCGATGTTGGTCACCAATGTTGTCTGCTTCCTGCGGGTTACATCATTTCCTGTAACTTCACCAACTTCCTGCATCCCAGGGTTCAAGGCTGGGAATAGGGATCATGTGACTTCTTGAAACCCAAAGGTCAACTGGGTATAGGGATCATGTGACTAAGGCCGAGTTTTATAAACTTGAGAAAATTTCATCCAATCAGTCCCATTCAAATGCATCTTGAGTGATGCTGAATGATGAAGAGAAGTGGAAACTCTCAGCAAAAGGCTTTATTTTTTTCAGTAAAATATGAGGCAAGATTTTCAACTAGGAGGGTATGGGGAAGGGGGATCATAGAAGGTTGGAAGAAGGATTTAAAGGTTTAGAAAAGCTGCTACTGTCAGTGGGATACTGAATTAATTATATTTAAAAGATCTGCCTTGCAGTAGTAGTTGACATCACATTACGTAATCTATAGTGGACCCAAGCAGCACAGTTTCATGATTTTCTCTACCTTTTTTCAGCAGCACATGTGTGGGAACAGAAGGCAGTGATTGGTGGAAATAATCCCAGGGTGAGGCTTAACACACCAAAATCAGCAATATGAAAAAGAGGTAAGGGACTCAAAGAAGAGGACAGATAGTGCAGAAGAACTGAGTTAGTTAGAAGATGAGAACAGGAGAATGATGTAATACAGAGCGATGACCAGAGAGACAAAAGGAGGGTAGAGGGGCTGGAGGGCACAGAGTGCATGAAATCTAGAGGAAACAAAGCAGAGGGAAATCTGGAATAATAATAGTGATCAGATAAGGGGATTTCAGAGTAGAGGAACATCTGTGAGTAATGGCAAGATCAAGGATATGAACATTTTTATCTGTGACAAAGGAACTAAGTTGAGGAACTGTGTGGTAGGATGTTTGAGGAAGTATCCTCAAATCCTGCTGAAGGCAGGATCTAGAGAAAAAGATTATAATAGACACTATACTTAGCAAAGGAGAATGTTCTAGAAGTCAGTAGACAATCACTGCCAGGCTGGTGATAGATATGGACTGAAAGGGAATCTGGAAGTTGCAATGGGAATGAGGAGTATTTCCAACTCACCCACCTTGAAGTGGAAGTGTAGAATTGGGAATGGAGTAGAACAGGCAGTCATGAGGGAGCCAGAAAACCAGATGGAAGTAGTAGAGAAAATGAAAAGATGTAAAATGAAAGCAAATTTGGATGAAAGCAAAGGGGATAGGAAGCAGAGTAGACAACCACTCAAATTTTTTACCTCTAAATAAATCTTATGAATCCTGGTTGTTAGTAGATGACTAGTCCTTTTAGGCTTTACGTTTCTTCTGTGAAAATTGAGAGAGACACTAAATTTCTTGGGTTCCTTCTAGGGTGACAGCCTATATTCTATCATATTTTCCTTTGAAAAGGGTTACTACTAACTCATTTCTGCCAAGTTAGAAATGACTATGTTCTTCCAAGTAAATCCTATGCCTTTTTATGGAAATCTCTCTTGATCTCTGTACTCAAGATACAGGACCAGAAAAATTTCTCTTAGTGTTCAAGATTTCCCTACAAATAAGGAGAACTACAAATCCAGCAATAAACATTTTACAGTGTTTACATTTTGAGTCAGACTTGGTACCCCCTACCAAAGCAGACCAAGCAAATAACAATTTTTTTTCATTTTTCTTTTCAAAAAAGCTATATTTAATGTAACTATACATTGAAATATTGCCTTCAGAAAACCTTAGATGATTGTTTTAAAGAAAAATTTCACCCCCAATTTTGTCTTTACTTCTGTTTGCTTTTTAGTGGATAAGCTTACAAACAGAAGGAAGAAATAGTTTCCTTTAAACTAGTGAATTTGAAGTGATATAATTTTGTTAAAGGCAAGCTAATTATTACAGTAAACAAACTAAATTATATCCTCTTGAAAATTAACAGAAAATAGTTTGGAAAAGAATGTTTTTGATTGGAACCAATTCTTAAAAACAGACATTGAAAAGCTATTTTGATCATATTTGAATTACTAATTCAATACAATTACTAAGAACTTAATACATGCCAGGTACTAAGAACTAGAAATACAAAGAAAGTCAAAAGTCCTTGCTCTCAAGTAGCTCACATTCTAATGGGATAGACAACATGTTAACAGATACAGAGAATAAATACAGAGTAGATGGAAGACGATGTGAGAGGAGGAGGTGCTACTACCCAGGGATTAAAACAAGTAAAGCATTTATTAAGGACCTACTATGTGTCAGGCACTGTGCAAAGTAAAGATTCCTTAAGTCTGTCTCTGTCACATGTGTATGTGTGCACACATGTGCATATGCTAGATGTCAGGGATCATGAAAACATATTTAGCTCTCTAAAATAACCATTTTGCTTAATCCAAAGCATATCTAATGCAGAAATACAATATGTTTTTGGGTAAGGAGAAATCATCTATACAACTATCATTAGAAGACAATGTCTCCTTGCCCCTAAAAAAAAGAAAATATCATGTCTTTAGTAGGTTTTTTTTTTTTTGATGACTTGGTTATAAATGAAAATGTGATTGTACATGTATAACCTGTATCAGATTGCGGTCTTTGGGAGGAGAAAGTATGAAGGGAGAGAGAAAAACCACGAAAAAGAAAAAAAAAAAAAGAAAATAATATGCTTTGATCAGCATTTTGTCTCCATAGTTCCTTCTTTGAATATGGATAGCATTTTCCATTGTGAAGGACTTTGTAAACCTTATCCAATAAATCTATTATTGAAACTATATCTTCCTAGGATTGGAATGATCTGATGTTATTTGCCCATCATTAATGATCAGCTTACTCATTAGGTGGCAGTCATGATACCCAAATTCAGCAGATCCTATTCCAATTCCTTCCTTTCTTTGTCTTTCTGTCCTCATTTTTTTTCAAGTACTATCTATGTGTATGCCATATTTCTACTGTTCAATGTTGTCCTTTCTTCTACAAGTATAATTAATTTGTATTCTCATTCTCATTTTCATTTAAGGTTCCTTCGCCTAACTGCAAAATTATATTACATTATATTCACACGAAGGAGTAAATGTTATCTGAAAACTTTTTATATTGTTCACAAAGAAGAATACTTCCAGAATAATTTTTAGGAATTGGGGGGAGGAGGGAAAGGTGTTAATGTGCAGTATTCCAAATCTCCATGGGACATATTACAACCTTGTAATAACACAGGAAAAATGACACTGGTTTCTTAGGCTGTTTCACAATTAGATAGTCCATTAGCTCCAGGCATTTTCTCTGGCTGTCCCTCATGCTTAGCATGCTCACTCTCCTCACCTCAGCTTACTGGCTTCCCCAGGATTTCTTCAAATCCTAATTAAAATTTCATCTTCTCCAGGAAGCCTTTTCTAATCTCTCTTAATTCTACTGCTTTCCCTCTATTAATTATTTTCTACTTATCCATGCATATAGACCAGTTTTGGATTTTTTGTTTGCTTGTTTCCCCTATTAGATTGTAAATTCCTTGAGGGCAGGAATTACCTTTTGTTTCTTATTGAATTAAGCAAAGTATAGAATCGAGTAGCTACTTAACAATGTTAATTGACTGAAAAGTGCAATATTTTGTGTTAAAGATTTTAAAGCAGAAATTGCACTACATAAATCAACTCATAAGGTGATTATTTATACTAATATATCATTAGCCTGATCTCTCTATGTTCTCCTAGCACTGTATTTATATTTTTATGTGGATTTAAAATAATTTTTATTAGTTCACCGAAATATTATGAGTTAGATTAATATCAATTCTATAGGCAAACAATAAATCAAAGCAAAAAAATCAATGGTAAAACAGATTACTTGTATAAAATGACAGAACAATTTCTTAAATAATTTCACATGTGTCAATATCTAAGGAGTATTTATGCTTAATAGAAGGAAATTCTATTTTACATAAGAACTTCTAGAAAGGGTGATAACAAGCAAATCAGGGGAGCATGGAATTTTTTATCTGTCAGGTCTATGGACAAGTGAAAAATTTATGATCAATCAAGAGATAGAAAGCATTTCAGAATAAATGGACAGTTTTGATTACATTAAGTTAAAAAATTTTTGCAAAAACAAAACTGATGCAGCCAACAGAGGAAAAGGAGAAAACTAGGGGAAAAAATTTGCAGCGTTTCTCTGTTAAAGGATTCATTTCTCAAATATATAGAGAACTGAATCAAATTTAAAAGACTGTAAGTCATTCCCTAACTGATAAATGTTCAAAGGATATGAATAGGCAGTTTTCAGAAGAAAAAAACTAACCACAATCATATGAAAAAATGCTCTAAATGACTACTGATTAGAGAATACAAATTAAAACCATGAGGTACTATCTCATACCTATCAGATTGGCTACTGTGACAGAAAAGGAAAATGACAATTGGAGGAGATGTGTGAAAATTGGGACACCAATGCACTGATGGTGGAGTTGTGAACTGATCCAACCGTTGGAGAACAACTATTCTGGAGAACAATTTTATAGTCCAAAGGGCTATAAAACTGTGCATACCTTTTGACCCTGAAAAATTAGGTTTATATCCCAAAGACAGCAAAGAAAAAGGAAAAGGTCCTATATGTATTAAAATAATTATATCAGTTTTTTTTAATAGCAGAAAA
Organism: Sarcophilus harrisii; assembly: GCF_902635505.1. NCBI lineage: Eukaryota > Metazoa > Chordata > Mammalia > Dasyuromorphia > Dasyuridae > Sarcophilus > Sarcophilus harrisii. The sequence continues at coordinate 413,915,355 of NC_045429.1, read as the reverse complement.
GAACTGGAAATTGGGAGGATGCCTATCAATTGGGGACATGGCTGAATAAGTTATGGTATATGACTGTGATGGAATACTACTGTGATGTAAGAAATGATTAACCAAGTGATTTCAGAAAAACCTTCAAAGACTTATATGACCTGATGCAAAGTGAGATGAGCAGAACCAGAACACTGTGCACAGGAACAGCAATGTTGTATGATGATCAATTGTGAATGACTTAGCTATTCTCAGCAATATAATAATTCAAGACCAATTATGAAGGACTTATAGAGTAAAAAATAGTATCCACTTCCAGAGAAAAAACTGATGAGTCTAAATGCAGATGGAAGTATACTTTAAAAAAATTTTTTTTCTTTTTCTTTTTTGGGTTTGTGTTTTCTTGTGTAACATAGCTAAATATGGAAATGTTTTTCATGATTGCATATGACTAAACATATAAATACATAGGCAGGAAAATTTGGGACTGAAAACATTTTAAAGTAAATCTTAAAATTGTTTTCAAATGTAAGAAAAAATAAATTTAAAAATAAGATTGATTAGCATGGGAGGGGGCGGGGAAGATACGGTAACATTTCAGAAAATAATTTCTAGAACTCACACAAATTTGTTTTTTTTCTACCAAATCCATCTATTCCAGATACACAAAGAACCTTAAATGAGATAGACCACAGCATACATTCTAATCTTTTGAATTTGATGCATTTTAACAAAGTCGGTATATCTTCTGATACCATAAACAAATTAGGAGAACAAGGGATAATTTACCTATCAGATCTTGGGAGAAGGGAGAAATTTATAACCAAAGAAGCACTACAGAACATTATGAAAGGCAAAATGGACAACTTTGATTACATTAAGTTAAAAGGCTTTTGCACACATAAAATCAATAGAAACAAGATTAAAAGGGGTACAAAGATTAAAAGGGGGAAAGTCTTTATAGCCAGTATTCCTGATAAAGGCTCATTTCTAAAATAAATAAAGAACTGTGTCAAATTTATAAGAATACACAACATTCCCCAACTGATAAACTATGAGGCACTATCTCATACCTATCAGATCAAAGGATCATGAACAATTTTCAGAAGATGAAATTAAAGCCTTTGATAGTTATATGAAAAAGTATTCTAAATCATTATTGATGGGAAAAATGCAAATTAAAACAATTCTGAGGTACCATCTCACACCTCTCAGGTTGGCTAAGATGACAGGGAAAGATAATGATAAATGTTGGAAGGTATGTGGGAAAATTGGGACACTAATGCATTGTTGATAGAGTTGTGAAATGATCTAATCATCCTGGAGAGCAATCTGGAACTATGCCCAAAGAGCTATAAAACTATTTATACCCTTTGACCCAGCAATGTCATAACTGAGACTATATCCCTAGGAAATCATAAAGGAGGGAATAAGATCCACATGTGCAAAAATGTTTGTAGAAGCTCTTTTTGTGGTAGCAAAAAATTGGAAAAGGAGTGGATGTCCACCAACTGGGGAATGGTTGAACAAGTTGTGTTACATGAAAAAAAGGGAATATCATTATTGTATAAAAAATGATGAACAAGTTGATTATAGAAAGATCTGGAAAGATTTACATGAACAAAACAAGCAGAACTTGCAACACATTATATACAATAACAGCAAGAATATTCAATGATCAACTATGAAGGCTTGATTCTCCTCAATAGTTCAGTGATCCAAAGCAATCCCAATAGACTTTGGACAGAAAATGCCATCTGCAATCAGAGAAAGAACTAATACTGAATGTAAATCAACACAAACTATGTTCACTTTTTTTTTTTAATCTCTCCCATGGTTTTTCCCATTTGCTCTGATTTTTGTCTCCCAATATAATTCATAAAACAATGTATATTAAAATTAAACTAAAAGGTCAATATCCTCTTATGATACATTTTAACTTCATATTAGCCAAATGAGAACACAATATGTTCATTTTCTGCAAATGATATATATATTAATAGTATGATGCTGGCCAAATCACCTAACCTCTCGATGTCTTAGACAAACTTCCTAACATTATAAATTACAGAGAAGATGATGACCTGTATTTATGGAAGCCACGAGCTCCCTATATCAATGAAATCACAGATCTAACCCTTCTTTCTTATTGGACAAACTGGCTGATACCATTAATAAAACTGCCATACAGTTTTTAAAGTATCACCAAAAGAATTAAACAGACAAGTCTGTGGACAGCTTGAAAATAACATGTTGAGTTGATTATATACTTGTTAAAAGGCAAGCTATATGTAAGAGAGACTGGCATGGAAAGACTTAAAGCAAAGATACCAATTAGAAGGTTGCTGAAAATAGCTAAAGACAAGAGATGATGGTTGTGAGTAGAAAAGAATCAGATGTGAGAGATGAAATAGAATCTGCAAGATCTGGCAAATGATTATCTATGCCTGGCGAAGGAGTCTGAGGAGTGGAGGACAATGACAAGGCTGCTAGCCTGGCTGACTGGAAGAATGGTACCATCATTTACAAAAACAGCAATTTTAAAAATGGGTGGGTCTAGGGGAAAGACAGGAAGTTCTATTTTAGATGTGTTGAGGTGGTTATGTCTCTGGGACATCCAGGGTGGGTAGTTATATAGATCTGTGAGTTCTCTGCATAAAGATGATAAATGATACAAAAAGGGAGTGGAATATGGATGATTCAAAGAATTAAAAAAAGGAATGTCCAAAACAGGTAGAAAGAACAAAGTACCCAAGATAGTGTTATCTATGGTAGAGAGGTCAGACAGGTTGAAGACAAAAAAGAGTTTACTGGATTTGGCCACTGAAAGACCATTGGATTACTTGATTAAAACTTATCTTTCCAAAATTACCAATCAGAAACCAAATTCTAAAGGGTTTTGGATTGAAATCCAAAAGAATTGAGAAGGGAAATGGAAGCAACTGGTGTAGGCAACTTTATCTAAGATGGCTGAGAAATGAAGGGAGAGAAAGATATGGATCTAGAAAAAGTTTTTTGTTTGTTTGCTTTTTTGTAATGGCTAGGGAGACAGACATGTTTGAAGGCATAAAAGAAGAAACTAGTAGAAGAAATTGGAGATTAGAAGTGGAGATGATTGAAGAAGCAATCTTCTAAAGAAAATAGGAGGGAATGATATTAAGGAGAAAAGTCTGGTGTTGGCAGGGAGAAGGGCTATGACTATCAGAGGAAAAAGGAAAAAAAGAGAGTGAAGGATAATTTCAAGAGGTTTTGAGACAAAGAGAAGGGGGAAAAACACAAAATTTTAAAATATTAATTTTAGAAGTATCTGCTTCATCCAATCATAGACTAAAACATACCTTTAATTATTCTCTCCCCATAAGCTTTTTCACAAAAATATATTTTGCCTAATTCATTCAATACTCAAATGGGGAAAAAAAAATACCAGATTATTATTGAAGAACTCTTCAAGTTTAGGTCATTTGATTTCAGTAAAATTACCTTTAAAAGTACAGTATTGGGGGCAGCTGGGTGGCTCAGTGGATAGAGCACCAGCCCTGAAGTCAGGAAGACCCGAGTTCAAATTTGATCTCAGACACTTCCTAGCTGTGTGACCCTGGGCAAGTTACTTAACCCCAATTGCCTTTGCAAAAAAAGTACAGCATTGTTTTGTTGTGCTACCAGGAGCCACATGACAGTGGCTACTGGATATCCAACCCAGACCTGCAGAATGGATCTCCTCACCTGAGAGAATGACACAAGGAGGCTGAGAGGCAGTTGCTGTTCTCTGATTTCTCTCCTCTTCCCTCTGCCTCCAATTTATCTCATTTCCAATCCACAACACCTATGTCAGCAAAGGCTACTCTGCAACTCCTTCAGATGCTATGATCCACAGCTGTGGAGGCTCTCAGAAAATTGATCTGCCCCTTGGAAAATAATCTATAGATTCTGTTTCATAATAAAGATAAAATCAATTTGTAACAATTATTTGTGATAATGTTTTTCTTCTAATGCTGTGTGCTGGGAGATAAAGATCCAAGTGTCTCACAACCTATGTATTTAAGCCAATGTTCAGCTGCCTAGTTGATAAATGAATAATCATGTATCATGTCTTATTTTCTCAAACTTATTAAATCATCAAAAAGAGAGATACAAGCAAAAAGGGGCAATGGAAAAAGGAAATCTGCACTTTTACAAAACTCCTATCCTACTCATTAAAATGAATTTTCTTTTACTTTTGCTATTGCCCAAATGTAGCATTCTTAAATCCAAGTAGGAAACTAAAGGCAGCAGCTAATATTTTTGAGTTTAAAGAAATAAACAAAAAAAAAAAAAAAAAAAAAAACATGTAAAATCCAATTCCAGCATGACTGGAATACTACAAATTTTATACAGTATGTAAGGTTATCTCAGAGAAGGCGCATTAGTATTGGGGGGAAGGAGGAAGGGCAGGATAAAAAGAGCTTCCTCACAAGGTGGGATATGAGTACTGGAAACCAAGGAGATGGAGAGGAGGAGCAAAGGTTTGGACCAACATTCTAGCTTGTGGAATTACTTCTGGATCCTAATTCAGTAGTTCAATGTTTTAACTATTCTCCTGTTGTGTCACCTAGAAATAAAACAAACATGTCATCTATATCTTTATCCAAGTCACTGATAAATATGAGCACAAGGCTAAGCAAGATCCCTGAACCCTGTCACTGAAGACTGACAACCTAGTTAACACCTAACCCTTAACAAATTCAACAAATTCTGAATCCATATAACGGTACTATGTAGCTCACATTTCACCTCCTTTTCTACAAAAGAATGACAAGTTTTATAAAGTATTTAAATAAAATCTGAGCAAAACTACAGCATTATCCTGATCTATTAATTTAACAACCTTATTTAAAAAAAACAAACAAACAAGATTAACCTAGCATGATCTGTTTTTAATGAAGCCATACTGGCCAACTCTTTATGACCAACACTTCTTTTCCTAGAGTGTCATTAGTCATCTCTCTAGTAATGTATTCTAAAGTTAAAGGAAAGCTCATTGGCTGGCTTACAACACACAGATTCTATTCTTTTCACTTTTCGAAAAATAAGCAACATCTGATCTTGTATTTTCCACAATCACAAATATCACATGTATTACTTCTGTCATATCAAAAGGATGTAGTTCTTCTGGGCCAGGCAATCTGAAATCACTAAGAATAAATATGCTTTACCTTACAATCTCTTCAAATTTATTTTGTGTGGTGTTGTTCTTTTTCTAAAATATAATCGTTCTCTGGGAGCAGGTTTCTTGGGGAGGTTTTCTGAAGGCAGCCTTAGTTTCAGTTCAGAGTAATAATCACCCCAAATGCAGCCAGCTGTTAAAATCTAAACATTTATTTTCTCCTTCCAAGTCTTATCTCTTTCCTTGGGCTCAGGTAGCTTTCTTAGAGACCTATCTCCCTCCTTGGTTCCAAGAGCAGCTTGTCTTTTAGCTCTTCCAGCTTCTGCCTCTAGCTCAACTCCAACTCATGGCTTCTCAATCTCCAACTGATGCCCCCCTCTCAATCTTTTCAACTGAACTGACTGAGCTCAGCTGTTTTTATGCTCTCTCAAAGGTTGACTCCTCTTCTGAGAGTAGGCTTATGGAAGGGGTGAATTTGGATATCTCATACTGAACCCTGAAATCTCCCAAATGTGTGAACTAATGTGTGAGTTAATGTGTGAACTCTCAAAGGTGTTAACTTAAGCACTGTTTCTATTATTAGTGACTTAACACCTTATAAGGATTTGCTCTAATGTATGAACCAATAAGCATTGTATCAATTCCACTGAGTTAACACTAGGATTCTAACAATTTTGGACAACAACTTCTTAATAAGCTATTTTTGTTATTCCCTTTCTAATTCAAAGATCATTCTTTCTAGGCAACCGCCTAAAATTAAGAACTAAAATTAAGGGGAAAAGAGGGTTGGGTGTTTTTTTTTTCTTCTATTATTGATTATCAGCATATCCAGCTGAAGCAGGGCTCCTGACCCTTCTTGGATCCTCTTCCCAATAGTTTAAGAAAACAACTCAAACCTTTTGTTGTTCTTTGCTTCCCTGGAAGCACTAGCTTATTCTAAGTATTAGTAGTTAATATATCACATTTCTGTATTAACCTGTTACTTATTCTTCTTTCATTTGCACTTATGTTTTAAAAAATCTAAAGATGATGTAAAAACCAAAGATAACAATTTTAAAAAATCTAAGTGGACTGCTGAGTGTAATGTCCAGACTAGCTCTCTAAAGGACCTCAGGATCAGCCTGAGTCCTTGGTCTTAGTGCAGGAGTGAAGGAGGCAGAAGGGCCACCATGAGGCTAGTCAAAGATGGAGTCCAGAGTCTGGAATCTGGAACCTGAAGTCTTCTCTGTGGCTGTGAGAGCTGAGGCTGAGAGCCTTCAGAGTCTGAGATTCCCTTAAATACCTCAGTATGATTAAATCACTACAACACACTGAGTGTGTCCAACCATTACATCACCATCACATTAAGTAGGGAACCATTATCTCACACGGAGTAGGTGCTTAACTATAAGTACCATGCTGTCCTTGATTCAAGTATACCTTTTCAGAATCCTGGCCCTCTACAGCTGAGTTTTCTGCAGACAGCTCCTCTTTTTTCTTCATTATCAGAATCTCCTTGTATCTTCAAAATTTTCACTCCAGAGAGTTTCTCATCCTTCCTGGGATTTTAGTCTATGGAATCCTCTTTTTCCTTCCTTGGAAACCTCTGATATCTGATTTCCCTAAATCTGCAATTTATTTACAACTATATCTGGCTTTCTTCTTTTGTATCACAAACTCTAGGAGAAACTGACCTCTGCTTTTCAAAGTTCTCACTCCAGCAACCATTTCTTCTCTGTTAGTGAGATGATCATCATCATAAAAATAATACTACTAATATCTTAGCTAAGAGTTACATAGTATTTTAAAGTTTTACAAAGCATTTTATATATATTTTCTCATTTAATTTTCAAAACAACCCTGCTAATTAGGTGTTATAATCATCTCCATTTTGTAGCTGAAGAAATGGAGACAGAGAAGTTATGTGATTTGCCCAAGATTACACAACTATCCCAGGGGTCTTCAAACTTTTTAAATAAGGGGCCAGTTCACTGTCCCTCAAACTGTTGGAGGGCCAGACTATAGTAAAAACAAAAACTTTGTTTTATGGGCCTTTAAATAAAGAAACTTCATAGCCCTGGGTGACGGGAATAATCATCCTCAGCTGCTGCATCTGGCCTGAGGACCCCTGATTCTAAGCCAAGATTCAAATTCAGGTCTTCTTTGATTTCAAGTATGCCGGGAATTTTTTTTTGTATCCCCTAACTATGCCTTTTGAAATTCTTATCCTTCAAGATCCTAATCAAATGTTCCTTCTTCTAGGAAGCCTCCCATGACTAACTCACTTAGAAATCTTTCTTTCCTCAAACCTCTCATAATACTTGTAACCACTCTATGATAATATTATTATGAACTATAATTGTTATACATTCCTATTTAGGTATCATATTCACCAACATAGCACTTTGCACAAGTGCTTAACTGATGGTTTTTTAATTGAACTGAATTCCTCCCTACCAACTATAAGTTCCATAAGGGAAGAGACACTTTTTTTTTTCTGCACACAGCATGAACTTAATAGATTGTTGATGAGTGAATTAATGAAATGTTGGAGGCTCACTAAATCCTTGAACTGAGCAATTCACAAAAGGCACTCAAATGTTTATTATTTACACAAAAATATGCTTCTGAACACAGTGACTAAGTAACCTCTGTAAAATCTGCCTCTTTTTGTAATTCATGATATATTAGAACTAGAAAAGGTTAACTTTTATTTTTAAAATGAGCAATAATAATATGTTATCAGAAATATATAGATTTGTTATATAGGATGATGATAATGCTAAAAATAATAGCATTTATGGGCTAAGCACTTTACAAATATTATTTCATTTGATCCTCACAACAACACTGAGAAATAGGTGCTGTTGTTATTTCCATTTTACAGAGGAAATTGAGGCAAAGAGAAGTTAAAGTCACTTGGCCAAGCCAGTCACACAGCTATTAAGGTCCCTTTAATTTCAAATCTTCCCAATTTAGACTCACTGCCATCAACTATAGTTACTTTATGCAGTTTGTTGTCAGTTGTGTCCAACTTTTTGTGACCCATTTGGGTTTTCTTGGCAAAAACATGAAGTGATTTGCAATTTCCTTATCCAGAGCATTCTACAGATGAGGAAACTGAAGCAGATTTAAGGGATGTGCTCAGGGTCACACAGTTGGGAAACATCTGAAGCCAGATTTGAACTTAAGATGGGTCCTCCTGATTCCAGTCCTAGCACTTTATCCACAGCACCACCTAGCTGCCCACTGTATTTATAAGACATATATATATTGATAATCTATCATAAATATACAGTAAAAAAGCAATGTGAAAAATAAACATGGATGCAGTTCCAATTAAGGAGTAAAGACACCTGGGGAAATTGAGACTCATGGTAAAACCATTATCTTAGCAACTGAAGATAGCAGAGACAAATTCAAAGGCAATTTATGTAAAACTAATTGACCTTTTTATGAAATTGGACAAATATTTTGTTAAAAACTCAAAAGAAGTATTTCTAGATAAAGAGCTTTATAGTACTTTAAACTACTTACTGTACCCAAATGAATGATAATGTTTTTATCTGATGAGGCCTGTTCCATATCAAATTCTAATTCTTAATAGTTAGGATTGTTTCAATAGTTTATCAAGTCAGTGTCTTAACATGGCATTCTTTCTTAATATTAGATGAACATGAGCACAAACTATATTATTTGGTGTCTTACTTTGTAAATGACAAAAAGGTTTTAATTTTGTGCAACTGGCTTTCCACATCTCAGACAACATTCACCTTTTTTAGTTGATTTTTATTTTTTTAAAAAGTGCTCCTGTAAAACATGTTTTAAATACTACACTACTAGCTTAAACATCAATGGGAAGAAATACATAAATGTGAATATAAGTTAATTCTATTAATTTTCCACCCATGGCCAAAGGAAGAAAGAAATAATGAAGCCAAAAGAACAATTCACACAGTGACAAAAATGTTTTGTGGTTGTGAGTTTTTAAAAATAGTTTTTAATTTTCCACACTAATGAGCTATTTAAGGTGCTAAGCAATTACAACACCCAGATTTTTTTTTCCTCTCCCTTTTTCCTTTTATATCTCACCCTTTGATTAACCGCTAAAGTAATAAATGGTCAAAAGACTACATATAATCTAATGATGAAGAACTGGGATATATCATCTATGGATATAATTTCTCTCCATTCTCTCTGTTTACAATGGCAAAGGGTTCTTCTAAGAAAAATAACTGGAATCATTAGGGGTAACTGAAAACAGCATATATACTGTGGCTAAAATTGTGCCAGTTGGAGTTTGAATGTCTAGATACACAGTGAGCAGTTGGTTGATTTTTCATTAATTCTGTTTTTCTTATTAGACACCTACAGTATTCCTAATCCTTATTTATTCTTCCTTTCTTCCCTATATATGCCCTTATATAGTCTGATTGCAAGAAAAAAAAAATGTATCCAAACATTCTTAGAAGAAAAATTTTAATTAAAGCACCAAAAGTACTATTAACTATGCAAATTACTTTCTTCTGGGAAAATATTTGACTAGAAAGAACATTTACTCAGATAATTTGCTTAATAAAATTCTTCAATTTCTATTTTTAAAAGCTATTTATGTTTAAATAAGATGTTTTTACCCACACAAGAACATAGTGAAGGAAAATAACCTCACATGTGACATTGGTTTAATTTAGGAAGACTTCCCAATAAGCCACAAATTTAGTCTAATGACTTTATGGTAAATTAGGAATATTAGGTAGACAATAAGATATTGCATGTGCTAATGAAAGCAAATTTTAAAATTTAGTCTAGGAGGGGAGAGGAAAGTACAGTGAAAGAATATTGCTTGTAGAATAAGATACCAGCCCAAACACAAATCCTAAGTCTTAGTTTCTTTACCTTTGAGGTAGAGTACTTAATGGCCCAAGTTCCCTCTTAGTTCTAGATCAGGATTCTTAAGCTAGGATCCACAGATTACCCTGAATAGATTCAGGAAAGTATGTGAAGTTTAAAACATATTTTGATAGTTATATTTTAACATAATTGGCTTGTTTTGAAATCCTACATATTTTATTTTATGTATAAAAAAATCAAAATTCTGAGAAGAAGTGGTCCACTGGTTTCAACAGACTCCATCCAGAGGGGACCATAACACAAAAATCCCAGCTCTAAATCTGTGATCTTATGGAAAAATCATTAGCTATCTTCAGGCCATTCTGCCTACATTTACCTCTACGTTTACTACCAGAGCCTTGGACACTATGCCTTGGATCACTGGACTATTATAAGTAAACTTCTGTCTGACCTTGCTCAGAACCATATCTCCCTGCCATTCAAAGACTACTCCCTCCAGGCTCTTACTATCAATAGAATGTAAGTAAGCAAGTGAATACAGGTACTGTCTGTCTTGTTAGTATCTATATCCTTAGCACTAAGCACATATGGTTTGGTACTTAGTAAATGGTTAACAAATGCTGTATCTTGTCTGTCTGTCTATCATCCATCCATCCATCCATCTATCCATCTCTATCTATCTATCAATCTATCTATCATGGATGCCAACGGGACAAAGGCTACATTGAAATTCCTCTGGATCACGAGTTCAAGTTAACAATTCCAAACTTTCTGAGAACTTTGGATCGGAGTGTATTTTTCCCCGGAGAAGACTTGTAACAATGGATCAGTGCTTATAAGAACATTACTATAAAGATGCTACCAAAAAACTTGTTTTTAACACATGTAGTAGAAGATGTTTCTCACCCTTTAAAGATGTCTTAATCCTTTGTAATGTTCTAAAGGTTCTGAAATGCATTCTGGAATGCAATAAATTGAAAGTATTTGGTAATGTAGTAATTAGGTGACAAGCCTATTAACAACTCAAAATATGTTCTAGTCTATGACTAGATATATTTGCTTTCTATCTAGGAGCCAGTCCAAAATTTTAGATGCCAAATTAGCAACTTTCAAGGAAAAAAAAAGACAATACTACTTCAGACTTGTTCAACTTAATGCAATAAATATTTAAGTGACTACTATATGCCAAATGATATAATAGGAAATTTAAAAATACAAGAATAATAAGGAAAAAAGTGAAATTCTCTGCACTCAAAGAGTTACATTTATTGTTCCAAAGACGAATAGTAAGTGCTAAAAAAAAAAATTGAGTTATCATTATCAAATGAATAGCATGTTAATAACAGAATCTTAGGAAAAAAGAATTTAGCAGTTATACATTACAACTTCTACCACTGTCATTAACATCCATTAGAAGTGGCTCTTTGACTTCCACTTGAAGTTTATAAAAAAAAACTTACTATTACTGCTACTGTTCCTATATTGTTCTCAACTTCAGCTCAAGTTCTTAAATTAGTGTCTACAACGGAAGATTTAAAAGGATGCTTTGGAGAGGGTCCAGGAAGGAGCTATACACATTTAGAGATCTTACCTCCTGAGACTCATAGGAAGCAGACAGAAAACTCTCATCTAAAAAACGAGCTGGTCTTTTAAGCTCCAAATTCCTCCCTTCTCAGAGGCTGGCTGAGGCAGGCCTTTTCCTTATTAAGCTTCAGTTTTATACCTAGTAAAATGAATATAGTATCTCTTTCACATGATCTCTTTCACTTAAATATAAACTACTTTTGAAATAGGCATGAATATGAATAGAGAAAACAAAACAATAAAAAAAGTTCTATAATTTCAGTTAAGGCTGCTCAGAGAACATTAAATGACTTGACATAATTGTGAGTTTTTTCTCCCATTAAAACATGAGATTTGTAAGGGCAAGGCTCAGGTCTTTTGCTTTTCTGGGTAACTCCAGGTTCAGTGCAGTATTTGGCACACAGAAATCATTTAATAATTCTTGTTGATTGGCTGACTTGTTAGGTACTATGGCAACCAAAAGACCAAGAGTTGTCGAACCAAATTCTAATATAATACTTTAAAATAATGAATTAGTTCCCCAATTTACTTGAAATGAACTTTCAAAGGACTCTCAACATCCATTCACTACAATTCAACTTATTTCATTTTAAAAAAGGTTTCAAGCACCCTCAAAAAAAAAAAAAAAAAAAAGGTAGAAAAAGCTGAGGTGGAAATATGTTTTAACTCTTGAAAAGTATTTATAATACAATCAAAATCCTCCCCAAATTGAAGAAACAATGAAAATGTTCACCTCAAGTATAGAGTTGCAAGAAGAAACAGTAATTAAATATTCCTGACTGAAGTTTTATAGCAAACTTGCTACCTTGACACATATCAGAACTATATTCCTTCTTTGGAGAAAAACTGCCACTGGCAAACAGCAAATACCTAAAAAAATTAATGGCATATCTATTTGTACTACAAACAAAAAATAGAGTAATAAGCATTTCAAAACCAAGACCAGAAAAATTGGATGACATACTCACATGGCAAGAAAAAATTATATGTGTATGTGTATATATACACATATATATATATAATAATTATTATTATAATTGCTAGTGATGTTATAAAATACCTACTATTTACTGTGGGAAAAAGATATTTGAAGATGAGAGACAACAAGTCATCAATTCTCTCAAATTATTAGCAAGAAAAAAACATGGTAATCCTTTTTACTGCAGAAGTGTTCAATTTATGAATTAATGCATTCTTCTTCAATGGCAATGGGGCAACAAAATTTTCCAATGGAAAGCAGCAAAATATATCCTTAAAAAGACAGATGCTGACATAATTCTGCAGGAAACTTTGGAACTATTCTTGCTATGTTTTAGTTAAGTAATAAATAATAAGGCTGCTTTGCTCCAATGGATGTTTTCATTTTTAATCCTTTGTTTTGCATTTGCTTCAGTAGTTGTTCACAAACTGGCCACCACTAAAGTAAAAAATGAAGATACAAACACATGGTACTCCTTCCTCAATCTGAAATATGTCTCTGTGCCTGGCAGAATTTCTTTCTCAAATGGACAGATAAAAAAACAATAGCTGCCGGGGGAAATTTTTTTTAAAGGAACAATCTACCAATGCTGGGTTATATTTTGAAAGGGAGAAGAAGCAGCAGGAATGTTAAGCCTGGACTTAGAAAGATCTGAGTTCAATCTAGCCTTAGACTTACTAGCTGTGTAACCCTGGACAAATCATTTGACTACTGTTTCTCTCAATTTCCTCATCTGTAAAATGAAGAATAATAGCACTTACCTCCCAGGATTGTAAGGATCAAATGAGATTAACTGTAAAGCATTTAGCACAGTACCTGGCACATACTAAGTACTATATAAATGTCAGTTGTTATTGTCATTACTCTATTGTTATTATTACTACAGTATTCTACCAAAAACAGGGGGGTGGGAAACCACAGTTCAGGAAAGAAGAAATATTGCTATTGTAAATATATCAAGAACTAAAGAAACAGAAATAAAAGTTGTATCATACAATACAAATTTATAATAGCAAAAGATATCCTCAAAAAACACTTAATGGTAGTGATGAAAAATAAGCAGCATACATCTCTACTTATATTTTTTTGGTTAGAGATATAACAAAATATTAAAAATTTTACTAGAAAAACTGAACAGTTAAACAGTAAGTTTGTCTCCCCTATAGTTTCTAATAATAGCTTTCTCTAGGGTCCTGGGAAGCTAAGTCCAGGTTTGAAAATGGAATCAAAACAGACAACTACAATTTGAAATTGTATGGTTTTAGATTTTAAAACATGCGCACACACATGGTCATGCTTTTCATGAAAATTTGGTCCAATGATCTTTTTTTTAGCTGCATGCTAAGATTTACATTGTAAAAGTTTAATCTGTGGGACAAAAGATGGCAACTGTATCAAAGATTAGACAGTTTGAAAAGTGAAGCTTTATCAAGTGAAATTGCAATCTTTTTGCTAAGAAGGAACAAAAAGAAATGAGGGTGGTAGCTAAGGAAACAGAAGGAAAAGGGAAGGTAAGCTCTCAAATATCACATAGATTCTCTAAAGTAACTATTTTTTAGTAAAAGTAGCTATTTTTTTTTACTTTTTCATTCTTATTTTTCAAAAATAATAGTTTTAACATTGCTGTTGCCAAATCTCAAACAGCTACTGAAGTCTGCCTCTTCATTTTTCTATATTAATAACTCCAAAGCTTATCAACGGCATCTCCATTACTATTTTCTGATGGTTCACTGGATTTAATAATGAAAATCATTAAAAGAAATATCCCAAAGAAATCATAAAAGAGGGAAAAGGATCTATATGTGAAAAAATGTTTGTAACAGCCCTTTTTGTACCGGTAAGGAACTGGAAGTTAAATGGATGCCCATCAGTTAGTAAATGGCTGAATAAGTTATGAATGTAATGGAATATTATTGTTCTATAAGAAATGAAAACAAGCTGATTTCAGAAAAGCCTGGAAAGACTTATATGAACTGATGTTAAATGAAGTGAGCAGAACCAAGAGAAGATTGTATACAACAAGAAGATTAATGTGATGGTTAACTGTGATAGACTAAACTCTTTACAACAATGTGGTGATTCAAGGCAATTCCAACAGATTTGGGATGAAAAATGCCAATCACATCCATACAGACAACTCTGGAAACTGAAATATGGATCAAAGAATAGAATTTTCACTTTTTTTGGTTTGTTCTCAAGGATTTTTTCACTTTTGATCTGATTTTTCCTGTACAACATGACAAAGAGCAGAAATATGTTTAAAAGAATTGCACATGTTTAACCTAAGTCAAATTGCTTGCTGTCTTGGGGAGAAGGGAGAAAAATTTGGAATACTAAGTCTTACAGAAGTGTGGAAAACACTCTTTGCATGTGTTTAAAAAAACAAAATACTATTTTAAAAAAGGAAATTATTAAAGGAAAAATTTAGCATCTTGAAAAAAGATGGCATATTGTATATTTTGACCCAGAAAGGACTTTTAAAATATCTAGCAGATTTATCTAATATCTAATAATTTGAGAGTTCTATTAAAGGCTTATAATCCCTCTTAGCTACACTGCCGAACTGTTTCTAGTTGATACCATATATAATACTTTGCTGCTATTGAATCACTTCTGTCATTCGTGATTCTTCATGACCCCATGGAAGATTTTCCTGGCAAAGATACAGGTTTGCCATTTCCTTCTCCTGGGACAAATAAGATTAAAGGACTTATCCAGAGTCATACAGTTAGTATTTAAGGCAAGATCTGAACTCTGAAAGAAGAGTCTGACTCCTAGCCTAGCACTTTATACATTGTTCTCTGTATTGGGCCACAAAATTGTTTCAAGAAGCTGACAGGAAAACTTATTAGGAAAAACCCAGCCACCAAAAAAGTATCTTACATTTAGAAAATAATCAAGTGTAACATTAGTTAATAGTCTTTTAAAGTTCCTGCTTTCTTAAAGACCAATAGAAAAATTACTCTTTTGTATAAAAATTAAGCCCAGAAATAAGAAAATAGCTGAAAAATGGCTATAAACAATGTGTCCAGTGGAAAGGATGCTCCATTTAGAGTAAAGGGACTTAGATTCAAATCCTTCCTCCTTGGACCACTTATTATCTATGGATAAAGGAAACATGTTTAATTGCCTAGATATCAGATACTATGCTAAGCATTTTACAAACATTATCTCATTTGAGCCTTATTATAATCTTGTTGCATTACGCCCATTTTATAGGTTGAGGAAACTGCCACAGATTAAGGGATTTGCCCACAGTCACATAGTTAATAAGTGTCTGAGGCCAAATTTGAAATCAGATTTTCCTGATCCTAGGCCCAGCACTTTATTCACTATAGCTCCTAGCTGTCTGCAAAATGAAAAAGGCAAGGTTCTATGATTCTGTGATCCTACGATATGGTCTATGTATCTGAAAGAACTAAAGTAGAAAAATACACTAAGAAATATTCCTAAATTCTTTTGTTATATTGGAAGTAAACTCTATGCACCTAAAACCTTTATCCATTGGTCCTACTGCTACTGCTTTTAATATCTAATTATTCAATTTGTAATGAGGCAATAATGTTCTTTTGTAGTTCTTATAGAATCTTATAGAATCTATTTCTTTGTAGCCTTGAAATATAATCTTTGTGTAGGCAGGGAAAGAACCTTATCTAATCTAATCACTTAATATTACAGATGAGGAAACCAAGGCAAACTCCTAAAATCACAAAGCTATTAAGTAGCACAGCTGGGGCTGGGCCATCACCAGTCATCTGGACACTGGTGACTCTGGAGGAGAGAGTAAAGCTGATAACTTTTAGCAGCTCTGCCTCAATTCCAAATCACTCTCAAGTCACAACATCATTCTCATGATGTCACTGGTCTAGAACAAAGGACAAACTACAATAACTGGGACTCAAACAAAAGTTATTTTCTTCCTCAAAAACATGATTCTTCTAAGATGAAAGGAAAAAATAATGATGAATGTTGGAGATATGGGAAAACTGGGACACTGATACATTGTTGGTAGAACTGTGAACCGATCCAACCATTCTGGAGCAGTTTAGAACTATGCTCAAAAAGTTATCAAACTGTGCATACCCTTTGATCCAACAGTGTTACTACTGGGCTTATATCCCAAAGATATCTTAAAGGTGGCAAAGGGACCCACATGTGCAAAAATGTTTGTGGCAGCCCACTTTGTAGTGGTAAGAAACTGGAAATTGAGTGGACGCCAATCAATTGGAGAATGGCTGAATAAATTATAGTATACAAATGCTATGGAACACTATTATTTTGTAAGAAACGACCAACAGGTTAATTTCAGAGAGGCTTGGAGAGACCTACATGAACTGATGCTGAGTGAGCAGAACCAGGAGATCATTATACATGGCAACAAGACTATACAATAATCAACTCTGATGGATATGGCTCTTTTCAACATTGAGATGATTCAAACCAGTTCCACTTGTGCAGTGACAAAGAGAGTCATCTATACTATACTCAGAGGGACAACCATACATTCTTACTCCCATACATAGCATTCTCACTCTCTGTTATTTGCTTGCATTTTATTTTCTTTCTCAGTTCTTTTCTTCCTTCTTGATCTGATTTTTCTTGTACAAGAAGATAACTGTATAAATATGTATACATATATTGGATCTAACATGTATTTCAACATATTTGACGTGTATTGCACTACCTACCAGCTAGGGGAGAGGGTGGGGAGGAGGGGAAAATTTGGAACAAAAGGTTATGCAAGGGTCAATGCTAGAAAAATTGCCCATGAATATGCTTTGTAAATAAAAAGCTTTAATAATAATTTAAAAATTGATTTAAAATGATTCTTTTGAGGGTTAACAAATGCTGATGAAGTTTTTGTTCAAGTGTTTTGGTGTCAAACATAATTTGGACATCTACAAAGAAAATAAATCAAATTATTCATCAGAGAAAAGGCAAAATAAATCATAATCTGTGCTGGAGCATTAACCCAGTGTGACTAGAGAATTTTGGCAGACCCTGGGAGTTGTATGGATACTGTATATATGACCATTATCTTTAGGGCCTAAATTTACAAAGCCCTTTATGAGGTAACTATTGTGTGCAGATTATAATGTAGGTTTTGAAAAACAAAAGTTTAGTTTACCAAGGAATATGACAGATGCACTACATAAAAATGAAAGATAAATGAACACAGGTTCTCAGGGAGATACACAATTTAATCTAAGGAATATGGCAGATGCCCAAATAACTATTAAACAAACAAATTAAAAAAAAAAAAAAAAACCATGACAAATGCATTAGAATGGTATAACAATAAAGTGTTATATTAAGAAGTCATTTAGGCAACTAGGGGATGAAAATAAGATAAAGAGATACTCATATGAAGATTAAATAATAAGCCCAGCCATTATAACCATATAGAATGCTTTCACTGTTGCAATACTCCATATAGACTGTAGACTATGCTTAAATGTTCTGTAACTAGTTACAAGTTTCAAGTTATGAACTAGTTACAAGTCTAGTTACAAGTGATGAAGAGGAACTTTTTTGTTTGGCTGCAAGAGTCGGGGTAGGGGAAAGGGTACATCTGAAAGGCAGTAGATAAGCAGACCTTCATCCTTCTCTTGGTGTGATTCCTTTCTACCTTGTAATATTTTGGTCAGAGAAGAGAGACAACGTAAGGGAAGAGATCTTGGATTCTTTCTCCATAAAAGACTGACAAAATGCTTCTGAACATGGGTCTCGGATCTTGGCCTCGGTATTTGTTCTTTCAGTTTTAGATAAAGAAGACTGGAGGCTACAACTTACAGGCTTTAAAAGGTGAAGAAAATGAGATACCAGGCAATCTGGGAGTAGAATCTATGACAGTATTTGAAGTTTGAGATTAGTCCATCCAATAGGTGAAAATAGATTTATTCAGCAAGCATGTAACATTTGGGACATGTATTTGTTAAGATTAATATTATGTATTAAGTCTGAACCCATTGTATCCCCAAAGATTAAGGAAAGAAGGAGTGGGAGAAGGTGCATCCCCAAGGTGTTAGGAAGGGGGAATATTTGTACTTCTGTTCTTGCTAAATTGTTGAAGTAATTGTCCCTTTTAATTAAAAGTTAATTGATGTCAATTGGTGAAACATAAATGGGACACTGGGGTTAATAGTAGGGGAACATAAAGTTGGGCTTGAGCCAAGAGTATTAGAGAAAAACACCCAACCCCTCAGATACTCTTAGTAACTTGAGAGAATGATATAGCCTGCCCTTCTCTGGGAGAGTAAGGACACAACAGACTTAGGACTGTGCTTTTTTTTTTTCTTGGCCCAGATTTGTGCTTTCATTTTGGAGCAAATAAATACCTTCTACTAACACAATATTGAAACTTTTTGTGCAACTTAAAAGTCATAAAGAGTTGCCTGGAATCCTGCGCAGCTAAATGACTTGCTTCCCTACATTAAAGAATCTTCTAATAATCCATTACTTGGTAGTTTTTCCCACCTGCACATTAGTCTGTCTAAAAGGAGATGGGTAATTGATGGTGTCAGAGTTGCAGGGAAGTTAAATAGAATGATGATTGAGAAAAGGTCATTGTGATTTGAAACACTGGTCACTATGTAAATAATGTATATTTGAACACTAACAATAGAGAACACTGTATTTTTTTTTTAAATTCTTCATAGCGTAGAACTCAGTAAATGCTTAATATAGTTTGCTTAGTATTGAAAAGACCTATGCTAATTCCATGAATGAAATACTAAACTGTGCTCTGAATACAGTGTTTTATTTATGAAACAATAAAATGCATTCAGTTTTTACCTGATTTAAAACAATACTAAAAAAGAGAACTGACTAGGATACGAATTGTCAATTCTCCCTTAATGCATGTTTTCCTCTTAACAATAGAATTTTGATGACTATGTTCAAACATAATAGATACTGTTATTTTTTTTTCATAAACAACCATTAGATGATTTCCAGAAACTTGTACATTCCAAACTCTCAAACACAACATTTATTGAATGGTTACTTGTTATGAGCCATAACTTGAAACAAGGTGATAACTCAATGGAATTGATAGAAACAATGCTTAAGTTAACACCTTTGAGAGTTCACACATTAACTCACACATTAGTTCACACGTTTGGGAGAGTTTAGGGTTCAGTATGAGATATCCAAATTCATACTTCCCATAATCCCACTCTCAAACCTTTGAGTTTACACTTCTAAAAGAGCATAAAAATAGCTCTGCTCAGTCAGGAGAGTTCAGTTGAAAAGGTTAAAAGGGGAGCGTCAGTTAGAGATTGAGAAGCCACGAGTCAGAGTTGAGCTAGAGGCAGAAGCTGGAAGAGCTAAAAGACAAGCTGCTCTTGGAACCAAGGAGATAGGCCTCTAAGAAAGCTACCCGAGCCCAAGGAAAGAGACAAGACTTGGAAGGAGAAAATAAACGTTTGGATTTTAACAGCTGGCTGTATTTGAGGTGATTATTACTTTGAACTGAAACGAAGGCTGCCTCCAGAGAACCTCCCCAAGAAACCTGCTCTCAGAGAGAACCATCATATATATTAGAAAAGAAGAACACTACAGTTACTAAGTGTAAGAAAGAATACAAAGGAGTATACTACAAAAAAGAAGAACAAAAAAGTGCTTCTAAAAGTTTACAATCTGGTTGTGGAAACAAATACAAATTGAAATGTTAATCCATAAATTAAATAGTATTAGGGCAAATTTCAGATGTTATAAAGCAGAACATACTGCTAAAATGAATAACAGAGACATGTTATTTGCTCAAAGAAGGGCAAGATCACTATAGGTTGAACTGCCTGGATAAGGAATCAATGAAGGAGGTGAGACTTGCAAGTGTGACATACATAGATATGGAATTAGGGGAAAATTTATTGGCAAGAAAAAGATATGAATGTGATGACAGGGAGACAGAAAATGTTTCAGGGACAGTATATACCTTCAAAAGCCAGAAGAATTCTTCAAAAAAGATAATGAAAGCTTTTTTCAATGTAATTGTGTTGGCAAAAAGTACAGTTAAAATACACCAGAACGTTTACCTAAGAAAAGATTCTTAGAGGTAAAGCTTCTGGGGCAACTAGGTGGCACAGTGGATAGAGCACCAGCCCTGAAGTCAGGACTTGAGTTCAAATCTGTTCTCAGACACTTAACACTTCCTAGCTGCTACGCCCAGAGAAAGAACTCTGGGTGATGACTAAAAACCATTACATTGAACTCCCAATCCCGATATTTATGCCCACCTGCATTTTTGATTTCCTTCACAAGCTAATTGTACAATATTTCAGAGTCTGATTCTTTTTGTACAGCAAAATAACGGTTTGGTCATGTATACTTATTATGTATCTAATTTATATTTTAATATATTTAACATCTACTGGTCATCCTGCCATCTGGGGGAGGGGGTGGGGGGTAAGAGATGAAAAATTGGAACAAGAGGTTTGGCAATTGTTAATGCTGTAAAGTTACCCATGCATATAACCTGTAAATAAAAGGCTATCAAATTAATTAATTAATTAAGTAAGTAAACCTTCTATTCAAATTGTATTTACCATTTTAATATGTACATAAAGGTTTGTTATGAACTTAATAAGTCATGTATACTCGTCCTACTCCATTCTATTTATAGTTGTCAGACCAAAATTCTCAAAGCACAGTTCTAAACACCTCCTTCCCTAATTAAGTTTTCAATGGTTCCCTATACTATGAAATAAAATCCATGTTTCTTAGCACCACAGTTAAGGGTTTTGATAATCTGGGTCTCACTTCTCTGTATACCTCAACTTTTTCAGTTTTATCTTCCATTCTTCCTGCCCACTTGCCACCCGTCCTTCATCTATTATGTTCCAACCAAACTGTACTATTCCTAGGTTCCCATTCCCATTTAGCTTTGTTCAGGCTATCAATGGAATGGCCCTCTTCATCTTGAAATTTTACCAATTCTTTAAAATCCAGTTCAAGTGACTCTCCATTTATAAATGATTTCCTAACCTAGAAATACTCTCAATTCCACAGAACTTTGCACTTCTGTTGTAATATTCTACTCTAAATTATAATTATTTTAACCAGTCAACTAAAATTTACTAAACACCTATTGGGTGCCAAGCATTGTGCTAAATCAGGAGATACAAAAAGAGACAAAAGACAGTCCCTGCACCTAAAGGAGTTTACAATCTAATCTGGGAAGCAAAATGCAAACAAATATATAGAAAACAAACTATATACAAGACCAAAAGGAGATAAATTAACAGGGACAAGGCACTGGAATTAAGAAGGGTCTGGGGTGGCTTCCTGAAGTTGGGATATTAAAACTAACTTGTTAATGTAACATTTTGAAGCTTGAAGTTTATATTATTTGAGTTTCCAGAGAAATCTTGTGAAATACAGATATTATTCCCATTATACAAGTCAAGAAAACAAGGCTCAAAGAAGTGATAGACGAACACCTAAGGAAGGTCTTCCTGAAGACAAGTTAAGGTTTCAATGAGATTTTGCAAAAACTTAACACTTCACTTTCCTTAACATCTTATAAGACAACTCACATCCCACCTACTCCATCACCAATTTTTCCCAGTCCTCTCAGCTACTAATGCTTTTGCCTCTCAGAATGAGTTCCATTTCTGTACATATTTTGTATCTACCTGGTGGATGACATCTTATTGTCTCTTTTAAAATGTAACTTTAAGAAAAAGGACTATCTTTTTGCCTATCCCGATATATTTCTAGCTCTTAGAACAGTACCTATCAAATAATAAGCACTTAATAGTTGCTGACCTGACCAAAAAAAAAAAAAAAAAAAAAGGCTCAAGGTATGACATCCATGAGTTTATGAGAATATTAAAATTTGCTAAACCAGAAAAAGCCACAGATTTCAATTCAAGAGAAAATATAACAAGTCCTATCATTTATTTTTAAAAAGCAGTGAAAAGTTTTATTATTATAGATGGAACTTAGGGCTCTTATTTAAGACTCAAAGCAGAAGAGTAACATTTCTAATTGACCTTTTTTTCTTTTTGAATGTTTACATAGAGTGTACAGCTCGCTTTAGATTATGAGAATAAGGGGTGAGGTAAGAATTTTTTAACTTTAATGAGTTTAGAAGACTCTTCTTAAACATTATGGATAAATCCCATTGTTTTTCATACTAAAATATCCAAGTGTCATGATCTAAAAGTTTCCCTTTAATAGGTCAAACCCCAAAAGATTTTGCAAACATGATTCTGGAAGCAGTCTAGTTTTAAAAGGACAAAACTGTGACAAATCTACTATACAATGAGTCTAGGAGCAAGTATTTGAATCTAAGCAGAGATAGCTGAGAACATTACAAACCGATGCTTCTCCATACCCAATATCAAGAGATTACTGTTGCTAATACATTCAATCAACTGGTACAGAGTAGTGATACAGTCTTAAGCTTGTTCTATTGAAGGCAATAGTCCACAGATAAAAGGACAAGAAAAATAACAGGAAAGAGTGATGATCATATTATTTACCTAAACTCCTCCTTCCCATAATTTCAACTTCAGGCTTTAACTCATATTAAAACTGAGTTTATAAAGAAAACTACAAAATAGAGGAATTATTATGCATGCAAATTTGTTCTATAACCACAGTTCATTCACAACTGTCAACCCAATAACTCCAGGATTCAGAAAGCACATTTAAAGGCTAGAATTTAAAGGCATAGCCATAGGGGTAGGAGGAGTAGAATAGGAAGTGGCAATTATAAGACTAACATATCTAGCAAAAGTTGCACAAACCACAAATGGCTAAAAATTCATCAACTAATTAGGGATTGATTATCTACATCAGGAAAAAAAATTCTCTGAAGGATCAGCTTTCCCAAAAGATTTAGATAATTCAATTTACAAAATTTCTCATCTATTTGGTACCATATCTATTGGATAAAATGATACCTGTACATGAGTCTTGAAGCATAACAGCTTCACAGTCAGTCACACAGGTAGTTATTCAGTTGATAGAGAACTCAGAATGGAAGCTACCAGGATGTTAAATAATGGTAGAGCATTCAGAAAGTAGTTTCAAATGTAAACCTGGTAGAAGAGACACTTGAAGATTATACAAAGTCAAAATATCCAAAACAAAACCTAATCTACAACTGTGCTTTTATACAACTATTGTATATTTGACAAGTATCAGAAAAAGAACATATTTGAAAATGTGCTCAACTTTAAAACTTGCCTCCTTGAATTGAAATGCAACTTCAGATATTTACTAGTTGTGTGACCAGCTTTAACCAAGTCACTTAACTTCTCTTTACTTCAATTTCTTCTGTAAAATGTGGATAATAACAGTATCTATCTTACAAGGCTATCGTCAGAATGATATGAGTTCAAATCCTGTCTCAGATATGTACTAGGTAGGTGACCTGGACAAATCATTTAACCTCGGTCTGCTTGTTTTTTCATCTGTAAAATGGAAATAATAATAGTACCCACCTTCCGTGGTTTTTGTGAGGATTTAATGAAATAATATTTATAAAATGCTTTGCAAAATTTAAATGTTATATAAGTGCTACATAATAATAATATCAATAATAATAATGAATTCTGAACATCTTATTTTGAAAGGCTACTGACAGGCAGGCACAGAGAAAGGCATCAGAATAGTCAGGATACTCTGTATTGCACCATAAAAATATCAAAGGAAAAAATGATCAGATTAGCTGTAGTCAAGTATTTGAAGTATAACATGGAAAAGGGATTCAATTTGTTTTACTTGACCATAGTGGGCAAAACTGAGAGCAATGGGTAGAGCTTAGAGGGGCAGATATTGACTGAATAAAAAAAAAAAATTCCTAATATGATTGTTAGCAAGGCTTATCCAAAAGTGCAACATGCTTCCCTGAGCTGGTTATCACTCAAAATCTTCAAAGATTGGATGCTAGACAGGATATGCCTCCTAACTCTGGGTCTGTCTTGGGACTTATTTTCTCTATATAATTTCTCTTTGGGTCTCAAGGGTTCAATTATTTCTATGCAGATGACAACCAAATCTATACTAAGTATTAATACTATCTTATTTTAATGGTGCCAACAAATGGGATATGAAAAGACATAGGCAGTAATTACATTTAATTCTATACAGTTTAGCCAATCAATGCCATAAGACAAAAGAGCACCTTAAAACATCCTCGACCTACTTGTCAAACAGGACAGATGACAAGGCAATTCCAGTTTAGGATAAAAAATAATTTTAAAATCTTAAAAAACAAACAGATGATAGAATATTATAAGAACATACAGTTAAGACAATCAGTAGAGGCTAAAATAAGTGTCTAGAAACCTTGGTGAGAGACCCAACTAAGCAAAGTCATCCCAAGAGCATTAAGTATAATAATAGCTAGCATTTATATAGCTCTTTAAAATTGTAAAGTGATTTACAGATTTTATCTCATTTGAAACTAGAAACGACTGAAAAGATAAGCAAAATACCAAGGACAGTGGAGCCACCACACTGGACTCAACATTACAAACTTTATAAAGAACATAAGTTACAATAGTAAGGGCACTAAGGGTTTAGTTCTCAAAATATCTGAAGGGAGGGAAAGGGATAACAAATACCAACTTATTTTCACATCTATATAAAAATTTACATGCATCAAGGTCATCTTTCAAGAAAATATTAGCACAGAAGAAGGTTGTTAAAAACAATAGTTCATAATAGATCACATCTTTACTGTAACATAATTGTGAGGGCATTATAGAAGAATACTTCAAATACTGCTAGATAACTGCTGATGTACTCAATAGTTTTACTGAACTGTTTTTTCTTCAGCTTCTTTAACCTTTGTTACAAGGGATGGATGACTCATTGGTAGGAGAGAGGAAAAAATATATTTATAAGTGAATATGATATAAATTCAAAAGACAAAGTACAAAAAATTCAGAGAACTACATAAAAACTGCTAATGAATTGATGCAGAATAAAGAAAGCAGAACCCAAATAATTTGTACATATGACTACAATAATATAAATAAAAATAACATGAAAAGAATATCAGAAGTCATATTAAAATGTGATAACCCTCTTGGTTTAGAGGACCACTGATGAAAACATTTTCCTCTTTTAGATAAAGATAGAATGATAGTTTGGGATAGCTATAATGAATTTTTTTTAACTTGTTGCTTTTGTTATAAGAAAAGATGGGGGGAAGGGAAGAACAGCTATTTAAAAATGGAAAAGTAGTATAAAAAGTATAAAGGTGGGATCCGTGACTTATACCAGTATAGAATTTTCATCAAGGAAATCTCTGATCAATGCATCCATTACATACTCAACATGTCAGAGACTTGACTGCAGCACTAAATGGTAAAGTGATTTGCCCAGCATCACACAACCATTAGCTAGTATTGTTAGAGACAGGATTTTCAAGTGACATATTTTCCACACATCAGGGCGTGTTCTTTAGTTACTATGTCATGCTGGTGGAGGAGTAGAAGAATCAAAAAGGAAATAAACCTGAGTTGGAGAAAAGGGAGGAATGAGAGAAAGGAATTTAAATTAATAGCACAAAATGCTTTAAAGGTTTTCCTCCACAGATATTTCCTTTGTGTACATCAATGCTTTTTACATAAGTTCCCTTGAAATATATCAAAGAAATAGCCTTATCTTTTATCACTGATATTAGAAGCATAAAACAGGGAACTATATATTATGTTCACCAAGTTCTTTGCTGCTGTCAGGAAGGAGCTCTACTTCAAGGTCTAAGTTGAAGAGGGATTCCTTAGAGTTAATACAGTCCTTCAGATGCTTCTGTTGGTAGATGACATTGTGCTATTTGCATCAATCCCTACAATCCTGCAGAACCACCATGAGGAGCGATTTCACCACTCAAAGGTCTGTTCTGACCATCCACACAGGAAACATCAAAGGGATGAAGAATATATTTTCCAAATTGCAATAAGCAGCTAGATAATTATACAATCTATAGAATTTATCTACTCATACAAGTATGTCTAGGTCAAGTACTGCAAATGGAATCAAAAAGCATTTCTTAAGAGTTATTTGGCTAGAAACTGGAAAGTGAATGGATGTCCATCAGTTGGAGAATGGCTGAATAAATTGTGGTATATGAAAATTATGGAATATTACTGTTCTGTAAGAAATGACCAACAGGATGATTTCAGAAAGGCCTGGAGAGACTTACACGAACTGATGCTGAGTGAAATGAGCAGGACCAGGAGATCATTATATACTTCAACAACCATACTAGATGATGACCAGTTCTGATGGATCAGGCCATCCTCAGCAACGAGATCAACCAAATCATTTCTAATGGAGCAGTAATGAACTGAACTAGCTATGCCCAGAAAAAGAACTCTGGGAGATGACTAAAAACCATTACATTGAATTCCCAATCCCTATATTTATGCACACCTGCATTTTTGATTTCCTTCACAAGCTAATTGTACAATATTTCAGAGTCTGATTCTTTTTGTACAGCAAAATAACGTTTTGGTCATGTATACTTATTGTGTATCTAAGTTATATTTTAATATATTTAACATCTACTGGTCATCCTGCCATCTAGGGGAGGGGGAGGGGGTGGGGGCGGGTAAGAGGTGAAAAATTGGAACAAGAGGTTTGGCAATTGTTAATGCTGTAAAGTTACCCATGTATATATGTATATATCCTGTAAATAAAAGGCTATTAAATAAAAATTAAAAAAAAAAAAGAAAACATTACGTGATTCCACCGGCATCTTCAAAATTACAAGAAAACAAGGAAGATATCCTAAGGAATCTCCAAAAGAACACTGTACATAGTATCATAACAATATTGTAATAATGATGAACTGTAAAAGACATAAATACTTTGATCAGGACAATTATCCAAGACAATTCCAAAGAATCCATGAGAAAAAAAAAAAAAAAAGCTTTCCACCTCCAAAGAAGGAACAAACTTTGAGTGCATATTGAAGCATATATTTATTATTACTTTATTTTTTTGTGTGTTTCCTTTTGAAACTTAGCTAATAAGGAAATATGAGGATAGGAGACAGAGAATTTAGAACTCAAAATTTAAAAAATGAATATAAAAAATAATGCATAATTGGGAAATGTTTAAACATACATAGAGAGACAGGCAGAGTGAAAAAGAGAGAGAGAGACAGAGAGAAAGAAACATAAAATAAGGAACTTCACCTCACTCTCCTTACAGGCAAACTTATCTAAGGGAATAGACAGGAATAACACAAGGTAGACAAGCATATTGAGTTATGATCTCTAGCACTAGAAAGAATACTTCCATCAATGATATTATAGGTCAAAAAAAAAATGATATTATAGGTCCATTTGAGTATACTTACCTATATACATATTTCATTTCAAAATAGTATGGCCTAACTATCCATATGGGGAAAAGTAAATAAGAATCTCTATTTTTCAGACCACAGTAGAGAATTGGATAAACTTCCCAAAGAACTGGGCAGGCACTTCCACTTCAAAATGAAGCAGGTTCAAAAATGAAAAGAAAGATGAACAGGGATTGTAATCACTCAGTGCTTTTAATAACCCTTAAGACCCTCATTAAAACAGTCCCATTTTTTAAAAAAATTAATGTTCTTCTACTAATGCCTTATGTACAAGTCATAGAACCTCACTATCTCCAAATTAATGTGCTAATCCCTAGGTTGATGGAGAAAATATAGTGTAGGCAGGAATAAGCTGCAATATATTGTCAATGAAGAAGTACAAAAGAGAAGTCCCATAAAGAATCCTATTAGAGAATACTACAGGAAAAAGAGATGGCCTGGTCTCGTAAGAGCACATGGAAGAAATAACAAGGGACCCCCATAAGGTCAAGAATGCTGAATGGATTTCTTGTGGAGGATTTAAGAAAGACAAAAATCACAAAGAATAAAAACACATAAAGGAGAGGGATTGTGATATACATGATTTACAGAAGTATTGGCCATGATGAGATAACTTATCTATTGAAGTAAGCAGTTCTGCTTAACAGAAATTTACTTAACAGAATCCCAAACTTAAGAATTTAAACACATATACTTAAGAAATAACAATCCACTGAGAATGTACCCATATTAGGATTTTATAACTGTCTCTGTTCCTATGTTTGATATTAGCTGAACTAATCAGATTCTCCTACCATACATGTTAAATTAAATGCTACACACCAATCAGCTCTTGATCAATCTCATTTATCACTAATCAAATTCAAATCATTAATAACTAATGACACAACAATCCACCATCGGTCTTAGGCCATCTTTGCCATATCGACTTTTCAAGTTCTACAGCTGGATATGCCTAGTGGGATAGTGGCACAAACCAAACTTAAATTTTTATCACAACTCAAACAAACTGTTGATTATCCAGTTGTTTTTTCAGCTAGTTTTAAAAACAAGGGGAATAATAACACTAGCAACATAATCTTCAAAAACAGAGGACATATGCTGAATTACAAAGACATACAGAAACATTCAGAAAGAATGTGGGACATGGTGGAAAAAGCAGATAACAAAGAATACAAAAGAACAGCACTCCTGCAAGACTGTCCCAAGTGTTTCAAAAATAAACCAAGGCAGCAATTCTCAAAATTTAGGGTCTCAGAATCTCTTAGCTCTCTTAAAAATTGAGAACCTCAAAGATCTTTTGTTTATATGGATTAAATCTATTTATATTTACCATTTTAGGAATTTAAATGTATTAATATTATGATAATCTTTTTTTTTATTTTTTTAATGTAGAGGACCCCTTGAAAGACTCTGGATACAACATCTACCTAGACCCACCAAACTAAAACTGGAAATGAATATCAAAAACCATTTTTTAAAAAAGAGCTTTAAAAAAATTGGTAAGGCGATTAAGGTCAAAGGAGAAAAAGGATCACTACTTGGGGTGAACTGGTAATTAAAAACTAATGATGGCAAAAGAATCTCAAATTTTCAGCAAGCATATGAAAAATAATGCACTAAATAATGCTAAGGCTTTACCTGACATTCAAAGAAGCAAAGAATAGCATGACAAATATGGAAATATGTTTAAAAGAATTGGGCATATTTAACCTAATTACTTGCTGTCTTGGGGAGGAGGGAGGAAAGGAGAAAAATTTGGAACACAGTCTTACAAAACCAAATATTGAAAACTATCTTTTCATGTATTTGAAAAATAAAATACTATTGAACAGTTTTTTTTTTTTTTAAAGTAGCAAAAAAGATTGTAGGAACATTCTCCAACATTAAATGCACCCTGTTGGTAGGCTTAAGCATACATAATAATATTTAAAGGCAATGCCTTTGAGGACAAAGATAGAAAGGCCTCAAAATATTAATTGCACCACTTTTATGATAGCAAAAATATGGGGGGAAAGCGGGTGCCCATCAATTGAAACATGGCTAAACAAACTTTAGCATAGGTATGTAATGGAATCATATTTCTTACAAAGTAAGGAGGAGGAATTGAGAAATGGTCAAAAATTTAAACAGACAATTTTCAGATGAAGAAATTAAAGCTAACTAAAGTCATGAAAAAATGCTCTACGTCACTAATGATTAGAGAAATGCAATTTAAAAGAATTCTGAGGTACCACCTCCCACCTCCCAGATTGGTTAAGATGGCAGGAAAAAATAATGATAAAAGCTGGAGAGGATATGGGAAAACTGGGATACTAATGCATTATTGGTGTTCTTATGAAATGATCCAAACATTCTGGAGAGCTATTTGGAACTCTACCCAAAGGGCTATAAAACTGTGCACACACTTTGATCCAGCAGTACTAAGTCTGGATCCCAAGGAAATCAATCATAAAAGAGAGAAAAGGATCCACATGTCTAAAAATGTTTGTAACAACTCTTTTTGTGGTGGCAAAGAATTGGAAAATGAGTAGATGCTCATCAATTGGAGGATGGCTAAATAAGTTATGGTATATGAAAGTAATGAAACATTATTGTTCTATAAAAAATGATGAAAAAGCTGATTTTAGAGAGGCTTGGAAAGATTTATATGAACTGATGCTGAACAAAACAAGTACAACTAGTAATACATGGTACATGGTGACACCAACATTGTACATTGATCAACTACGAAAGACTTGGTTCTTTGCAGTTCAGTAATTCAAGGCAATCCCAATAAACTTTGGATGGAAAATGCCATCTGCATCCAAAAAGAGAACTACAGAGACTGTATATAACCAGCACATGATATATTCACTTTTTTTTTCTTCTTGTTTTTTTTCCCTCTCTCAGGGTTTTTCCATTTTGTTCTGATTTTTCCAAGTAGGGATTGTAAGCAATTTAGTTCTACTGAATCCCTCATGTTTCCTTTTCCCTTTTTATTTATGCTTCTCTTAAGTCTAGAGATTGGAGATCAAATTTTTGGTTTAATTCTGATCTTTTTATGATCGTTGAATGATCTTTTTTTTTTCCTTTGATGCATTATGCTTAATTTTTCAGGTAAGCAATTCTTAGTTGTAGTCCTGGCTTTTTTTGCCTTCTATAAATATTTTGTTCCATGACTTCTGATCTTTTAATGTTGCAGCTGCTAAGTCCTGTGAAATCTTGATTGTGGCTACCCAATATTTGAATTGTGTGCGACTAAGGAATTTTCTCTGACCTGACAATTCTGAAATTTAGCTATAAATGTTCTTCGGTGTTTTTATTTTGGCAATTCTTTGGCATGATTGGCAGATTCTTTTGATGCCTATTTTGCCCTCTTGGTTCCAAGATATTAAGACTTTTTCTTGAAAATTTCCTGAAAGACGCTGTCCAAATCTCCATTTTGATTATGGCTTTCAAGTAGATTCTGACAGGTTTTCTCCTGGATCTATTTTCTAGGTCACTTGTTTTTCCCATAAAGGAAAATTTTACATATTCTTCTACTTTTTCATTCTTATGAATTTGTTTGATTAATTTTTGATGTTTCATAGAGTCAATAGTTTCTACTTACCCAATTCTTTAAAGAGTTGTTTTCCTCAATTAACTTTTGTACTTTCTTTTCTATTTGATCAACTATACCTTTTTTTTTTTTTATTAAATAACTTTTTATTGACAGAACCCATGCCAGGGTAATTTTTTACAACATTATCCCTTGCACTCACTTCTGTTCTGATTTTTCCCCTTCCTCCCTCCACCCTCTCCCCAAGATGGCAAGCAGTCCTATACATGTTAAATAGATTACAGTAGATCTTGGATACAATATATGTGTGCAGAACCGAACAGTTTTCTTGTTGCTCAGGGAGAATTGGATTTAGAAGGTATAAATAACCTGGGAAGAACAAAAATGCAAGCAGTTTACATTCATTTCCTAGTGTTCTTTCTTTGGGTGTAGCTGCTTCTGTCCATCCTTGATCAATTGAAACTATCAACTATACCTTTTAAGGAATTGTTTTTTCAGTGGATTTGTTTTCTTTTTTCAAGTGGTTTACTTTTTTCCCCCCTAATTCTCTTGTGTACCTCTCAATTCTTTTTCCAATTTTTCTTCTACCTCTCTTATGATTTTTAAAATCCTTTTTGAGCTCTTCCACAAGTTCTTTCTGGCCTTGAGACGACTTCCCCTTTTTCTTTGGGGTTTTGACTCTATAGGTGTTTTGACACTGCCATCCTCTTCTGAGTTTGTACCTTCATCTTTTCTCCTAACACAATAACTTTCTATAGCCAGATTCCTCTTTTATTTATTTATTTTTATGTTCATCTTTTTGGGCCCTTTTCCTTTCTTTAAGATTTGATCTCTGCTCCTAGGGTGGATGGGACACTGTCTTAAGCTTTTTGTGCCAAAGGTTGCAGATTCTGACTATTTACCTGGTACTGCACTGATGGTGCCCCAAGACCACAGGAGACACCTCACGTCTGGTATTGTGCTGAGGGTTTGGAGTGAGGGATGGCAGGTTCTGCTAGGGGCCACAGCTGTCAGGCAGTTTACCCTAGTGAATTGGGGTCTTAGTGCTGGTGTCTTGAGTGTGCTGAGGCAAGCGGAATGTTTCTGCATTTCTCCATGATACACTGAAACATGTGAAGGTCTGGGTGCCCCTGGCTGCCTATTTGTCAGGAGCTACACTGAACTCTGCGGTTCTCAGAACTGGAGTTGGCCAGGTTCCTTAGTTTTGCTGAGACATATGGGGAGGCCCTGGTATTGATACTTGTCTGCTCTACTGCAATGGGGTTCAGGATTTACTGTTGGTCTATTAAGGTGGGGTTTGCTGCTGGCTTGCTGGACTGTCCTAGACTGCATTCCTTTTTTACCCAAATGAAACAGACCTTTCCTGCCTATCTTCCAAGTGTCTTGGACTCAAAAATTGCTTCAATCCATCTTTTTTGCTGCTTCTGCTGTTCCAAGATTTGTTTGGGGGTGCTATTTTATGGTTGTTGTGAGATAAACAGGGAGAGTTAGAATGATTTACTGCTTACTTCACTATCTTCAGATTAATATAATTTTTTTTTTTTGCCAGAGTGATTAAAAAGTGGTACAGTAGAAGCCAATTCTATAGTCAAAGAACCCGATTTTAAATTCTGAGTCTATTCCTTTCTACTACCTCTGTATCCCTATCAACCTCTCTGGGCCTCAGTTTCATGAAGGAGGTGCACAAGATGTTCTAAAAGATCCCTTCTGACTCCAAACCTGCAAGCCTATGATTAAAGGAAAGCTATCAAAGTACATTTAAAAGATTTCAGTGAAACCTTTGTCAAAGTCTCATACTGTTTTTGTAGACAAGATGGAGAGATAATGGCTAGGTTGTAGTACAATTAAAGGGATTTGGAACTGGTTGACTGACTAGATACAAAGAATTGCCATTAACAATGGAACCTATATGGAAGATTTCAGTGGAGTGTCACAGTTATTTTTTCTTGGCATTTTACTGTTTAACATTCTTATCAATAATATATCTAGAGAGATAAAGAAATGGATAACATACATGCTTATCCTACATATCCTGGCTGAAAATAATCAGCTTCCTAAGTACAGAATATATCAAGAGAATACAAAGATACATAATTTTGCCTGAAAAAAAATCTATGATTTTTAGTATGAATCAGAAGTGTGAAGTGACAATTTTTAAAAGCTAATGAAATAATAAGCTGCATTAAGAAAATTATAATGTCATATTTATAAGAGGTGATAGTCTTATTATACTTTGCCTAACCAGAGAAGTATTTATGAAATGTGGCAGGTACTATGCTAAGGCTCTAAAGATAATAAATTATAATGCCAGAAGCTTACAATCTATTGAGGGAAACAACACATTTATATATAAATACAAAATACATACATACAAAGTAATTTCCTGGAAAGAAAGGCAATGAGAAATGAAAGGCAGAGGGGAAAAAGACTAGAATCTTGAGTAGGAGGTAGCACTGTGCCAAATTCTGAAGGAAATAGGGATTCTATGAGATGGTGATAAGGAAAAAAGTACATTTCAGACTCAGAGGCAAAGCTATACTCAAAAGTTCTGAGAAATGGAATGTCTCGCACATAGGGATGTAAGAACCATGTCAAACAAGGATAAGATGAAAAGATACAGACATGTTTAGCATGAAGAAACAATTGAGGGTGCAAGAAAGTGGCAGCTGACACAGACCAAGTAGATTGTGCTTGAGCCCAAGAGAGGGCAGTGAAAGAGAAAATTTGTAAGCATCTGTTATATTTTGCACTAAGAGTTTTACACATAGTTTTTCATCCTCACCTAAAGGAGGGAGGTACTATTATTATTCCCACTTTACAACTGAGGTGTATGGAGGGTAAGAAATTTGGGTGTCCAAAGTCACCCAGAGAATAAATGTCTGAGCCCGGATCTGAATTCGGGTCTTCCTGACTCCAGACTCAAACTGTCCTCTGCAACAGCTGGCTGAAAGTAAAACAAGCAGAAGGTTCAGAACAAGATTTCAGTTTAATTTGAAGAAAACTTCACAATTAGTAGAATGAGCTTGTACTTGTTTGGAAGGCTTGCGGCAGGAACTCAAGTCCAGAGAGTAGTTGGAAAGGTGACTTCTAAGAACCCCTTTCGACTTGTAAGAACCTGTCACTTTATTTTAAAAACTCATAGTGAACATACATTTACTCAAAGGAAAAAGGCAGTTTAAAGTAAATATGTATTACATGTAAAACTATGTCCAATCAAACAGGTTTCAATTTCTTTTTACTTTAGTCTTGAAGGGTAAAATGGGCTTGAAAGTCTGTTCAGTTTTGCATACTTAATGTAACTACTTATGCAAAATAGGAAGTAGGTTCCTTGAGAACAAGGACTCTTCTTTTGATCTTCACATCCCCAAAATTTAGTATATTTGCTAAACACCACAAAATGGTTGCTATTTATGCCAATGTTAATAATCCTGCTGAATATTTTAAAAATCCGAACTGACTTTGTTTGGGCCTCTATAGGTAAACTAAAAAATATACCAATACAGAAATAAAAAGAAATCTGCTTGTGGCCTCACAATTTCTGACATTAAATCTTAACATATTTTTGAACACCTGAAGTTCTTTCAAAGAGACAGAAAAAAACCTATACCATTCAATTAACCAGGTCTGGATTTCAAATGTTTTGCATTGGAAATATATACCATTAAGAACAAATAAAATATGAAAAACTAAATGTCATGTTTGTAAATTAGGATATATATTTTAAAGACTCAATGATTGGGGGCATATTAAATGAATCTACAAGGAAGTAGCCATTTTGGTACAGAAATTGAAAGAAAGAAAAGCTTTTATTTCTGTGTAGATAAAATTATCTTTCTAATTCGAACATAAGGAAAAAAATGGCACCTAAATTTCAGGAGAGACTTCAGTAAGGGAGTCTAGAATATTGTTGCAATAGTCTAGACTTGAGGTGATCAGGTATCAGGATGATAAAATGAAATCGTTGATTTCCTTTTAACCTTTTAAAAAGTCAAATTAAAGTTATCAACTTCACTGACCACAATATTCTTAATATATTAAAAACCTTAAAGGAAAAGAAAATTTATGAATCATAGAATCTCAAGAAAACAGGAATCTCAGAGGATTTCTTTCCAGTTCAATCCTCTACCAAATGAATCAATCCTCTCCACCTCTGACAGTAATAAACCAGTTTCTATTTTAAACTTTTTCCTAACAGAGAACTCTTCATTAATAAGATACTAGAATTAGAATGTAGAAGGAACTTTAAAGGCCATCTAGTCCAAGCTCCTTATTTTACAGATGAGAAACTGATTTTAAAGAGAAGATGCAATTTATCCAATGTTCACCTAGGAATTAAGTAACGGATCTGAATGTGCAAGAATGTTTGTGCCAGCCCTGTTTGTAGTGGCCAGAAACTGGAAACTGAGTGGATGGATGCCCATCAATTGGAGAATGGCTAAAAAAATTATGGGATATGAATGTTATGAAATATTATTGTTCTGTAAAAAATACAGCAGGATGATTTCAGAAAGGCCTGGAGAGACTTACATGAACTGATGCTGAGTGAAATGAGCAGGACCAGGAGATCATTATATACTTCAACAACAATACTAGATGATGATCAATTCTGATGGACGTGGCCCTCTTCAACAATGAGATGAACCAAATCAGTTCCAGTAGAGCAGTAATGAATTGAACCAGTTACAACCAGCAAAAGAACTCTGGAGATGACTATGAAGCACTAATTAGAATTCCCAATCCCTCTATTTTTGTCCATCTGCATTTTTGATTTCCTTCACAGGCTAATTGTACATTATCTCAAAGTCTGATTCTTTTTGTACAGCAAAATAACTGTATGGACATGTATACATATATTGTATTTAACTTAGACTTTAACATATTTAACATGTATTGGTCAACCTGCCATCTGAGGGAGAGGGTGGGGGGAAGGAGGGGAAAAGTTGGAACAAAAGGTTTTGCAATTATCAATGCTGAAAAATTACCCATGCATATATCTTGTAAATAAAAAGCTATATAATAACAATAATAATTTTTTTAAAAAAGGTAATGCTTAGAAATAGCTATTAAAAAGTTTCTCCTGGGACAGCTAGGTGGCACAGTGGATAGCGCACCAGCCCTGAAGTCAGGAGGGCCTGAATTCAAATCTGATCTCAGACATTTAACACTTCCTAGATGCATGACCCTGGGCAAGTCACTAAACCCCAATTGCCTCAGCAAAAAAAGAAAAAGAAAAGAAAAAAAAAATTTCTCCTTATATTAAATCTCTCCATATTTAGGAGTTTGCTAGCAGTTACTCAACTGTTCACATCTTTTGGCCTAGTAGTACCAAAAGATGTTAGTTAGACAGAAAAGGTTTTGTATATGAAAATATTTATAGCAATTTTTTGTGGTAATAAAAAACTAGAAACAAAGTAACTGTCCGTGGACAGAA
Organism: Sarcophilus harrisii; assembly: GCF_902635505.1. Taxonomy (NCBI): domain Eukaryota; kingdom Metazoa; phylum Chordata; class Mammalia; order Dasyuromorphia; family Dasyuridae; genus Sarcophilus; species Sarcophilus harrisii. The sequence goes on along the minus strand of NC_045429.1, from coordinate 413,878,534 downwards.
GAAAGGCTAAACAAATTTGTAGCGTATGAACAGAAAGCTACTCCATTATAAAAAACTGCAAATATGAGGCTTCAAGAGAAAGGAAGACTAATATGGGAAACAAAGGAAGACATATAAATTGATGCAGAGTGAAGCAGAATGAAGAGAACAATATACTATAATTCCATAAATGAAAATAACACTAACAGGTAACTTAACCTTAATTAATTGTAATGACCAATGACCATCCTACATGGTCACAGAATATCTGAGTTAGAAGGTTCTCAGCAGCCATCTAGTCCTATCCAGTCTACAAAAAAATTCCTTCCAGAATACATCCATAGGGCTGTGCAATCCCCACTGGACTTGTGGGAGGATTCAATACGAAAGGGGATGTTCCCTTCCACTCTGGAGAGTTCTAAATAAGTTTTTCCTGACATCAAGTCTCAATGTTTCTTTGCAATTTCCACCCACTCTTCCTAGCTCTGACTTCTGGGGACCATCAAAACAAGTCTAATTCTACTTCTATCAAGTAACCTTTCAAGTACTTTATGCCTGTTCATCCCCCAAACCCCTCCTGCCTCTACTCTAGAAGTCAAACAGAACAGATGATAAAAAGACACTTCACTCCTCTCAGAACAAAAGTACACGATTAAAGAGACAAAATGCTGTATATTCTGTAACAGAGAGAGGTCAAACACAAGGCCACCTGAACGTAGCCTACAACACTCCCAAGTTAAAATAAACTTGAGAAACAGTGAATGAATAAAAAGAGTAAAGACATACATAATAGTTAAGTCAGAAATTTACACTTTAAAACCAGACATATGTGGCCTTAAGGATCCTTACATTTGGTTTAAAGGGCCTTTTCTCTATTTCAGTGTGGAATCACAGTTCTATAAGACCTGTTTCATTGTGTCAATTGGTTTTGTTTAGGTTTTGTTACTTTTGTTAAAAAGGGGGAAAGTGGTGTAAAAACTTAAGATATCAATGAAACCTTTTTAAAAATTGTCCACTGTCATTTCTACAAATTGGTTCTCATTCTATGTAGGGTCACAACACAGTACAATTAATATTTCCATATGACAAGATATTCAAATTGTTGAAAACAGTTAATATATTCCCTCTTTGTCTTCTCTTCTTCATAGGTTTCTCATATTTCAAGTCTCCTCATTTTTTTGCCCCTGGACCAGCTCTAGTTCATTAGCAATATTCTCCTAAAATGTGTCACTCAAAATAATACTCACAGATGTGATGATTGCACCAAGAATGAAACTATTATCTTCCTTCTTCTCAATAGTATGCTTCAATTAACTCAGCTTAAAAACATAATTTGCAAAAACTAAAACCAAAAAACAAAATACATTGTTGACTCTGAACTCAAGGTCAGTTCAACAAATTTCCAAGTCAATCATTTTCAGGGGAACATTTATCAATCCATATTCCTCCCAACCTGAAGTTATGTAGCTGACTTTTTAATCCTAAATGGAGATTTTATATTTATTACTATTAGATTTCATTGCTTTTATACTTGACCCTTCATTTGAGCTTGTATTTCTTAATCTTGTCAATTAAAAAACAAATTTTCTCTCCAGCTTCATATTATCCATAGATTTCTAAGCATTTCAAAGGGGTCTTCATCTAAGTCACTGTATAAAGATGTTTAAAAAAAAAACTAGACCCTCAGTCAGAAGACTAGTAAGTACCTCTTTGGTCAGGTATATCTAGTCAAGTCCCCACTTTGTTGCTTCCTATCCATAAGTAATCAATATGACAGATTGAAAGTTAAAAGAGACCTCAGAGATCTCATTTTGCAAATGAAGAAATACTCTTCTCATGACATCATACTGCCAGTCATTTAACTATCTCTTTATGAAATCTTTGAGAGCCAGAATGGAGCAGGGATAAAAAGACTGGGCTAGATGTAAAGAAAACCTAGATTTCAATCCTGCTTCAAATATATAATAGGCACATTAACCCTAGGCAAATCCCTTAATTTCTTCATTCCCACTAATTTCCTCATTTGTAAAACGAAGGCTGGACTCTAAAGCTCTAAAGTTCTCTATCCACTTTCTAAGATTTTATAACTTCTCTATCCCTGTTAGCTGATTTGTAAAATAAAAATAAAAAATTTGTTATAAGAATTAAGGACAACAAAAATAAAGCATCTTAAGTTGTAGTTCAATCTTTTTTTCAGTTATATCCAACTGAATTTGGGGATTGCTTGGCAAAGATAATGGAATGGTTCACCATTTCCTTCTACAGCTCATTTTACATATAAGGAACTGAAGCAAACAGGTCAAGTGACTTGCCTGGGGTAACATAGCTGGTAAGAGTCTGAGGCCAAAAGAATATTGCACTGCATCTAGCTGCCCACTTGGTTAACTATACCACACCAAATAAAAGATATTAAAGAAGCTAAAAAGAAAACCTTATTGTATACCACCAAGGATTTCCCATTCCTATCATTTCTAAAGTCACTTACTGCCTATTAAACCAGTCTATATTGCTCTATCTTGACCCAAAAGCCTTTATGTCAATGGACCATAAGATTAGACAGCTTTAACCATGATAGAAAGGCTTCTGCAAAGCTCCAATTTTGAGAGTAACTTTAGTTAAGTACAAAGGTTTTATCTGGCCCTACGTAGTGAAGAATTCTTTGGTCACTGCAACTTATAAAAGAAGTACTATGTAGGACCCTTCTACTTCTACAGGTGGCAGGGTAGCAGAAATGAAGTATATAGATTACTAATTAATAATCACAGTTTTAAAGCCATTTAAAAAGTTAAGCTTGGTATTTCTACTCTAAATTTGATCTGAGTGACCAACAAGTAGACCTCTATGCTGACATACATATTCTGGCATCCCTCTGATATGTAACCAGTAGAAGGAAGTCACATGTAATTAAGAGGTACTACCTGACAAGGCAGAAAAAGGAATTGGCATTGATGGCTTTATTGTAGGTCTAAGGGAAAAGAGAAACATCATTTCATGGGCACTTTGGCATCTTGTGCTGCAATTTTCATGATATTTGTACAAAGACCGCCAATATCTGTTATAGGAAACAAAGAGATTGACAAAAGTCTACAGATAAAGTGATAAGACCCTCCAAATTAACATAGCATATATTTTGAAATCAATGCTCAGATGGAAATGCCCAGGAATATATTGGAAAACATGGTTTAGGAATAGAGAATGAAAGAAGACAATGTTTTATAAACTTTATACTGGAAATACTTTCCTTAAAAAAAGACTTGTAGGCGCTGAATATGACAGACACCAAATATTGTACTTTAATGGACAAAAAATAATGTTACTAATGTAGGAGTAATTTCTCAATCAGTTATCCAATTACAGTCTGACCAATGACTTATTAGAAGATAAATATTAGCATAAATTAGAATAAAAATAAGAAAAAGATATGCATGCAATTAAAATGCAATTTTAACTCAAGTCTGACCAAATAAAACAAGTTACTAACACTAATAAAAAAAAGACTAATGGAAGAGGAAAATATACTGAATCTGTCATAATGTAGGACTGTGATCTAAATAAACTGTCATTAACAAAGAGACCAAAATAATCTAAAAGCACCTTAGTCAACAAAATTACTGAATTTCTTGACATTCAGAGAAAAAGAGATGGCAAAATCACAACATTATATTTATAAAATCTTACAGAGAAGGTGTTGGAATTAAACTCAAATCAGTAGGCATTTGTAAATTACTATAATATGGATAAAGACAAAATCAGAGTACAAAATCAAAAACCAAACACTGCTTCAACTAAAGAAACTTATAGCCCATTATGTGGAGGAGGTTATGGGCAATATTGCAACAAAGCAAAGGGGAGCAGGGTAAAAATCTGTTTAAAGAAAACAATGCAAGAGGTCTAAATAAGCAAAGTCACCGCATGGGCATTTATAAATGGAATTGAAAGGATGACAAACAGAAGAAAATGGAAAAGACTTGCAAAGATTTTTATAACAAAGGTCAGTGGAGCCACCACAACAAAACTCTAACATCATAACCCTGACCGTAGGTAGAAATGGCAGTAAGAAGGCAGCTAGATGGTGCAGGGGATAAAGCACTTGCCCTGAAGTCAGGAGGACGTGAGTTCAAATCCAACCTCGAACACTTAATACTTCCTAGCAGTCTGATCCTGGCAAGTCACTTAACTCTAACTGTCTCACACAAACACAGTTAAAAAGAAAGAAAGAAATAGCAGTAAAGAAAATAAAGAAGAAAGCAACTAGACTAGATCAAAGACATCTTATGGAGATCTGTACTGAAGGCAATGTGATTATGAAGGCATTGAGGGATCAATTCAGAAGATATCTGAATGAAAAAAAGATGCCAAAGCACAGAAGAATTTTTGCACTTTATTAATATGAAAGAGACAGAGAAAAAAAGACCGTGAAAACATTAATTATAAACATATATGCTTACTTTCCCATCAATATAAAACTTTTACATCTCAACTACATATGCATCAAACTCATCCACACATACATCAAGAACATCCTTGATAAGGATATTTATTAGTGGGGACCAAGCTGGTCCCCCAAAAAGGTATACATAGCAGATACTGTAGATATCACACATGATTAAAAAAAAATGTAGAAAACATAAAACTTTCACTGGGCTTATTGATTATTTTCTAAAAGTCTATGGTTTTGTAAAAAAAAAAAAAAAATTATATATATATATAGTCTTGAAGATTGTTTTCCAACAATATCTCTCCCATTTACACATCAAACTCATTCCTTATTCCTTGAAGGATTTAACAGAGAACAGTAAGGCATGAGACAAGGAGAGGCATACTTATCAAAGATATTCACCATCATGATGGGGGAATCCAAGACAGATTCTTAGTTTAAGGAGGCTTCTTCTCTATGGATAGTGAGATCCTCCAGATGTCCCTACTTGCTTATGATATCATGCTAATTGCAGCAAGCCTTGGAACACTGCAGGGCTTCTTGGAAAAGATCTGTGTCCATATAAGACTTTTGGCCTAATCAGCCATACAGGAAAAACTGGCGGATGAAGTGTTATCTATTGTCCAGATTATATCATGGAGTTGGATGAACAATTTAATAGAGGCTTCCTATTAGAGTATGCATATATAATGTGTATGTATAAGTTTTGCAGAGAAGATGCTGACCTATACTGGTGAATTCATACACCAATGAAACCACAGGTCATATGTGTATGTGCGCGCACATGCCAGACACATAGTACAATGGACAATTAGAAAATTGTAAAGCTCCTTTAATGACCATAAACATTTCAGGAACAAAGGCATGACTTTTTAATGATAATTTTCTATTGGTATTGTTCCTTAATATTACACCATGAAAATTTTACAAACTGAGTATAGCTCTCAGAGACAGAGAGAAGTACATATTGTACATGAGAATACTGCACTATTTAACCCCTCCACCCAAAAAAGGAATTTCAAAGAATAAAAGAAAATAATGCCATCAGAAAAAGATGATCAAAAAAGAAGATGGTCTGACTACATGATATGGAATAATGGTCAAGTCAAATATTCAAGCAGTGAAATTGGTAAAGTCCTACAGCATATCAGGGAAGCTTCCTGCAATAGATTTATGGGAACACATGGTCAAGAACTCCACAGGATGAGCAGCATAGAGTTTGCAATCTGTACTGCATAAGGGACTATCCAAACTAAAAAAAATTATAGGATCATTTGAGTTTTATGACAAACTTGTCAATTGCTTTCAAGAAATCCATAAATGCCTTGTTTATAATATTCCCAATTTAATCCACCAGCATTTATTAAGCACCTACTATATGTTAAGAATAGAGGATAAAAAGAAAAAAACAATAAATATCTATCCTCTTGAAACTTACATAGGAAAGAGAAACAGATAAATATAAATATATGTGTGTGTGTGTGTGTATGTAATAAGGGGATCAACAAAAAATAGAAGATGGTATCAGAACTGAACCTTAAAGGAACTTTTCACATATTTTTAAAAGATTTCACATCCTGACTAATGTTATTCTTTTTACTTATTAAAATATCAACTGTAGTATATTTACTACATTGTAAGTCAACACAATAAATTCTCAATCATCTTCAATAACAAAAAAATTCAGGAATTTATAATCAAAAGTCTAAGGCTTTAGTGAATAGATTATACCCCTCCAGTGCTCCCTCCCTCCCCTGCCTCCCTCCCCTGCCTTGGGGCACTAGTTTGTACAATGTAGAGCATAGAGCTTGAAGTCAGGAAAACTCATCTTTGCTGAGTTCACATCAGGTCTCTGACACTTCCTAGCTATGTGACCCTGGAGAAGTCACTTAACTCTGTTTGTCTCAGTTCCTCATCTGTAAAATGAGCTAGAGAAGGAAATGGCAACCCACTCCAGTATATGCACCAAAAAAATCCCAAATGAGGGCACAAAGTCATAAGTAGATATTTGCTAAAAATAAACTTTCCAAAAAATTCGTTTCAATTAAAACTGTTTTTAAAAAAGACACCAGCATATTCATAACAATGATAGTTTTTACAGATTTTTAATAAAGCAGATTTAGTGATAATTTATTAACATAAAAATTTGATCAGTCAGTTCTGAATTTTGACTGTAGCTACAAAAAGAGTTAAGTGCTGAAGACCTGGTTTCTGACTCCAAATCAATTTTCTCTTTCCACTCCAGCATCTACCTCTGCTTACAAGGTGAGAAACTATTCTCTTTAAAGTAAAGAAAGCAAAATCAGGCTCTGGATTCCAATGTCTGATATGCTTATTTATCTTCAAGTTGTTTAAAAAAAAAATGCTATGTTCTAAAATCAAAAGCATTTACTAAAACTACAGGTGGATTTCTTCATAGTCTGGAATTGAATACTATAAAATGTGAATAGAAACCAGCTCTATTTTGTAAACTCTCTACTCTTACCTTATAGATACAACATAGATCTAGAGGGAAAAAAACCCAAAGATTATGAAAGCAGTGCTGGCACGCTATCAATGCATTTTTGCCCTCATACGCACTTTTGTTTTTTTAATTAAAGAATAGTGACATAGGAAGAATTTGAATCAGAATAGGAAAAAGATTAGAGAAGAGCAATCTACACCGAAATTTACTCACATTAAACAGAATTACAATGACAAACCAAATAGAGAAAAATCCCTTCTAATATGGCACATATAGGAAAGTTTAGATTTAGATTAAGAGCATTATTATGGCAAAATTGATTTTTTTTTTTACAATATCACTTTCCAAATACTTAGAAAAAGTTTATTCTAAAATTAAATATTAGAAAATGAGTCCACAGCAATAAATGCTAAAGAACAGTGTGGGCGTCCCTTAAGGCACAGTCATAGGTCATTTTTTTCATTCTACAGCATGTCTTTTGGTGATTTCATCAATCCCCATGGATTGAATTATCATTTCTATGCAGATGATTCTAAGATCTATCCAGCCCTTACCTCTTTCCTGACTTCTGGTCTCACAAAACCAAGTATCTCTTGGACATCTCAAAATAGATGACATGGAAGCATCTAAAATTCATTATGTCTAAAACAACTCATTATCTCTGAAGCTCTTCCCTTTTCCCAGTTTCTTAATTATTAAGGTCATCATCGTCTTTTTAATCATAGCATCACAACCATATTAATCCTTGACTCTTCACTTGTACTCACCCCACATACTCTTGTTATATAGCCATTTCCACTCCCACAGCCACCCCCTGGACCCCTTATCACCTTACACCAGGACTTCTGCAAAAAACCACTGGTCCATTTTCCTGACTCAAGCCTCTTCCCGCTGCAGTCTATCCTCCATTCTATTATCCTCCAAACTACTAGTGGGAAGCATAGATCTGACTATAAAAGCCCTCTATTCAATAAGTTTCCAATGTTTCCCTATCACTTTTAGGATCAAATATGAAATCCTGTAATTTTTAATTCTTTTCAAACTGAGGCCCTTCCTACCTTTTCAGTCCTCTCATCCTTCAACTCTTCTGTCTGCCCTCCCATTCAGCCATGCTTTCTTCACCGCCATTTCTCCCCTACAATATTCCATTTTTCTATTCCCAGCCTGTGTACTTGTGGGCCCCAACACGTGAAATCCTTTCTCCAAGCTTCAGCCTTTTAGGTTCCTTTAGCTCAAATCCGACCTTCCAAAAAACGCCTTTGCTGGGCCACCCTACTCCTAATGCCTTATATCCACACTGTATATTTTATGTGTATATAGTTGTTTGTACTCTGTCTCTGCCAATATAATAAGTTCATTTCAGCCTTTCCTTATATCTCCAGCATTACTTAAAACACAGTGCTTTACACATAATAAGCACAATGCTTGTTGAATGATTTGGGATTTAATAGGTATCACAATGAATGATGGATGGGGGGAAGTTAAAAATGACCTTAACATACTTACTAGCTATATGACTATATCTCATCACTGAAATAGTGAATGAATAAATAGTCTGTAAATAGTTAAGTTCTAGAGAACTTCAGAGTCATCAAGTTGATTATTTTCCGTTGAAAATGGATTTTTTTTTAATTAGGAAAATGGATAATATATTAAAAGCAAATCTTGGTTCTAATACTAACATTACAAGTGTGTGGTATCAGTTCATCTATAATATTTTAGACTGTCTCTAATAAGCACATTTTAGAATTTAAAAAGGTATATTTCATGGCAGAAGATTCAAGTGGAACAATAAGAATTGAAATAATCAGCATTTTCAGGTTTTACCTGTTAAAAATAGTGTTTGCTTGTTTAATGTTTTGCATCAATGAACCTGTCTCAAAAAGATAGTTCTATCTCTACATGAATTCTGAATATTACTGAAATTATAGTGATTGACAGATTTACTCTCTAGATTATATTCTCAACAGATCTGCAATAATACTTTATCATGAAATCAGTGGTTACTACTAACCAGCTATGGTTTTAACTGTGTTTTAGATTTTGTTGAAATAATTGTTCTCAATTTTTTTAACCTATTCATTATAAAGTCTTACTATTTAAAGTTAAGTTCTACCAGAAAAGATTATTTTTACAGCACATGCAGCACAACATTTCCTGTTTTAGCTCTACTTTAAAAACCACTAGATTGTGGGGGTACATACCAGTCATATTTATGTATTCAAAATGCGTCTTTTCAATAATGACAAAACTGTAAGTCTATAGCAATCCCCATTGTATAAATTGAATTAGTTTTATATGCTTTTAAGATTTAGGTCTTAAATTCTAAAAGAAAATATAAAATTATATGTCTAATTTACATTACACATTACTAGCCCCTTCATATGCAGTTTATGTTAAGTAGCTTTATTGGTGACGAAAGTTGGAATAATTTTAACTTTTTAGGTTTCCAATGCCTGAATATATAATGGAAATGACAAACAGAAAACCACTCCAAATCATTAACTAATTTACTGATGGGAAATCTTAATCTCATAAAATATCTTCAATCCTAGGTAAATACCTCTAAAAATCATATGAAATGAATTATTTTTAGAATGCTTATAAAAAGCTCAATATTTCCTGTTTTAACTCCACCTTAATAACAATACAAACTTTCCTTTTGATTTTTTCAGTTCCTACCTCTGTTTTCAAGTGGATAATAGCCACTAGTTTGGGCTGTTTAGCACAATCAATGAACTCAAGTTCAATATTTAGGCCAGTTTAGACCTAAGCTCAAATCCTGTAAATCCTTATGCCTGGTAAAAAAAAAAAAAAAAAAAAAAGAAAAAATATTCCCCAGACACAAAATGAATTCTGACCCCTGATCTGAAATCTCAAAAATGTATACCAAGATGAGAACCTAAAGATGGTTTGGTGCAAAACTATTACCAGTATTGTGAAAATTTCAAATTCACATTCTACCATAAATGAGCAGTAGTATGTTTGTAAGAAATTAACAAATAAAGCATATTAAAATAAGGTTAAAAAACACATAACAAAACTGATGCTTGTTTCCTAACAAAAAGTCTCAAACACTGAGGAAGAAAAGGGCATTTCAAATATATACACAAATACATACATACACATATACTTATGTATTTAACGTGTGTATATAGAGAGAGAAAGTTTGTAACATGTATCTTTTTAAAAATAACAAGATGTGTATTTTGGCATTTTCACTGTCCATATAGCAAATGATGACATAATACTATGTAAGTATTCAATTCATACAAATATCATTTATTTTTTAAAAAACAGATGAAGTCTATTTTAAAAAGAATTGGATTTTTAAATGGTTACTTAAAACAGGGCATGTTAATTGTCAATTTAAAATGTACTACAATACTTTAAAACATGCTTCCCTTGCTGGCTGGGAATTTGGAGGACTGCTTCTAGGGAATGTTAGAGAAGATGCTTCAGGTGACAGACTACATGACTGAGACCCCTCATAACTTTTAAAATCGATGACTCTGATTTTTAACTCATGATTTCATAACTACAAAAGTTCCACAATGGTATGATTTTTTTAAAAATCGAAGAATAGAACTTGAACCACTTCTATAAATTAAAATTTCAAAGAAGCAATTTATATTTGACAATATCAACAATAATTGATTCCTCTCCCTTCCTTTCCCCCATCCAATCTGAGACTTCACTGGTATAAAGTAGAGGTATCACATACAGCTGTATGTTGCCCACAACATTCCTGAATCAGACCAAACAGATTAAAAACAATTTGGAAATATTTAACAAATAAAATTACAGTAAAACATTGGTACTATTACATTTTAAAACCAAGTCAATCTGTGGCCTGTAGGGATCCTTAGATGGTATAAGTTCAGTGCCCTTTGACACCACTCATTTAAAGAAAATACCTTATGTGAAAACTCCACTAAATACAGACTAGGCAAGAAACTGCTGTCTTTAATCTTTAGAACTGCCTAGGACAGTGAGAGGTTAAATGACTTATTCAAGGTCATAGCAGCTAGTATGTGTCAGAGGCAGGCCTTTAAACTAGATCTTCAGGACTTCAAGGCTGGCCCAATTAACTACAGCAGGGTGCCTTTTGGTGTTTGACTAACTACAGAGAACTGCAAAAATTTACAATTCAACTGTGAGTTTCCATAATAGTAGTATAATTGATCTTCAAAAAGAAAAATATAGAACTGTCACAACCATAAGATTCTAAAGATACAGAAATTATACAAATTACAAATGACATTCAAATTTTTCCTATTAAGAGAAAATATTACAAACATGAAAAATTAACTAAGTATGGAATTTTGTATATAATTTTCTTATTTAAAATAGGGATTGGTTAGAATTTTAAGTTTCCAATTTGTCAGTATTGTCGATTTTGTGTCCACAACAGAGTGGCAATTAGGCTGCAATACTCTCTATTAACTACTGAATTCAGTTCAAGTTCAGCTCCATTTAGCAGTCAAGGCAGTTCACCATCTGGGAAGCACCTTCTCTTTCCAACCTTTTCTTATGCTAGTCCCTTTCACCTACTCCATGCCCTATCAATCTAGACTAATTATTGCTTCTATATGACTTGCATTGCCAAGATTTTGCTTAACTGCTCCTTATGCCTAGAAAGTCCACTCTTTTCTGCAGATAGAATTCCTATACATCCTTTAAAACCTAACTCGGTTAACACCTCCTCAGTAGGTCTTCACAAAGTTCCCCAAATGGAAATGGCCCTTCTCTCTTTGGCCTCAAAGCTTTGTGTTCACCCTTTTGTGAGAGCAAACGAATTCTAAACTTGAATTTAAGGGGGAAAAAAATATTAGTCATAACTTTTAGTAGATATGTGACCAAAAGCAAGTCATGTAACTTTTCTCCTTAATGCACCATGATAATTGCATCATTTCAAAGGCTAATTTTAAAGAGTAAATGACAATGTATGTCAAAGTACTTTTGGCTAAGTACAATGCTGGACTTGGATGTCAGAAAAGTCCCAGGTTCAAATCGCACCAACGGATACTATGTGATCACAGACAATTCCCATACAAATTTTTAAAAATATACTTTGGGAAGGGAGAAAATCAGGAATAGAATATGTTGAAGGAGGAAGCATTTGAACTAAAGCTCACAAAGAGGAAGGGATGACAAAAGGCAGCATGAGGAAGGAGATCATTCTCCAGGAATGAGAGAACACAGCCTATGCAAAGGAAACTGAATAGGGAACTCTTATCCAAGGGATAATAATTAGTCCAATTTGGCTAGGGGATAAAAAGTAAGATATGAAATCAGTTTGGAAAGATAGGTTGAATCCACCATTAAAGGATTTTGCCCTTTAGTCAATAAAGGACCACTAAGTACAGGATATCAATGCTAATAAATTATATCAATCATTTGAAGTATACCCAAAAAGACATCACTGCTTCCCACTAAAATCCTCTACCTAAATAGTGCAGTATTCAGTGTCAGAAAACATATGTTCTAGTCCTGATTCTGTTTACAAGCTGTGTGACACTAGCTAAGTAACAACCTCTCTGAACCTCAATTTCATTATCCATAAAATAAGGAAGCTGAACTAGATCACTGTTAAAGTCACTTCCATCTCCAAAGTATTATGTTTCTAACTATATTTTAAAGTAGAACATGAGTCAAAATTCTGAATCAACAAGTTGGGACTCAGTAAAACCACCCTTAAGAATAACCAAGTTAAAATAAAGACATTAAGTTATATAAAAACAAAAAAACATGATGTGGATAAAAAGGATCTTGAGACCTAACTTGGTAGTTATATCAAGATAACTCAAGTAGCCATTACATAAAAAAGAATAGAAAAACGACATACATACACCCACTCTCACAACTTCTGAACAGGAAACCCAAGGAAAGTTTCCAAATCCTGTTTCAAGCAGCTATTCTCAAAGTACAGGCCCTACATTTAGAAGTAAGGGCTGGCATTACACGCCAGGGTATCAGAATAAATAAAAAGAAAAAATGATATTGTCACAAGCCACCCAAAAGAGTATGTCTCACTCTTCTGTAAAGCTGTATTCTGACCCCCTTATTTTTATTCTCCTCTTTGTCTCCCAAGAAGTGAATTTACTTTCCAGTATCCAGAGACAAGCCCTGAAAAGATCCCCTTCTCTCCACTCCCTGGAGAACTTTCCCATAGGAGGACAAACTACGTTCTGAAATATAGCTCCCCACAGGTGTGCAGACCCCTATGAAAAAGTATTCTTCCCAACAACAGTATATTATAAAACTTCAAAGCCAGTGCCCTTGAGCGAGATATAAATCCCACTGCACCCACTTTCCCAACTATATATCCCAGGAATTGGGGGGGAAAAAAAAAGAAAAGAAAAAGGAAAAAAGAAAAGTAGCGCCGGAAAAGAGGCTAATAGTAGTTGACAGTTATAGCCTCCTCAGTATAGAGACAAGAAGGGATCCCACTGCACACACTTTCTTAATACACCCAAGAACAATAATAATAATTAGTGCCTAGAAAGAGGCCAATATTGTCTGACAGTTTGGAGGCAAGGAAAAAATCCCATAGCATCCCCTTCTCTTAAGTATACGTCCGAGGCGTTTATTTTAAAAAGGTACTATCTAAAGGAGGGTAACAGTAGTCGACCATCATAAGACTCCCATTGCACCTTCTTTCCTAACTAGATCCCCAAGGAGTTTAAAGGGAAAAGGGGCACTGCTTAAAAGAGAGGTTAATGGGGGGCAGAAAGCGACAAAAAGCGCGTCCGTAGAAGAGCCCTGGACAGGGGCGCCTCGGGCCGTCAGCTTCGCAGGCAGGGGAGAGGCAGCCCTGTGGGGGGCGGCGGGACCCCCGGAGCGCCTCCTTTTCCTTGGGGTGAGGGCAGGGGAGGTGCGCTGCCCTGCAGGGGGCCACCCCCGGCCCCCACCCCAAGGGTCGCCGGCACTGGGGACCTGCCAGGCCAGGTGCGAGGCGCGGAAGCAATGGGAACCTGCCACCTCGGGGGGGGGGGGGCTCCATGTCCGCCCCTTTCCGGGCCCCTCCCGCCGGCCCGGGCCACCCCGCCGGCCCGGCCCGGGCGTGGCTCCTGTGGCCGCAGCGGCGGCGGCGGCGGGGCCTCCCCGAGTCCCGGCCCCTCCCGCCGGCCTGGGCCCCGCCGCCGCCGCCGCCTCCCCGGACACTGAGGGAAAAGGGCGGGGGGGAGGGAAAGAACAGGGGTCGGACGGACGGACGGACGACACCAGCCGCAGCCCCCAGCCCCTCACTCACCCCCCGGTCCGGCGGCGCCTCCTCCTCCTCCTCCTCCTCCTCCGCCTCCTCCTCCTCCTCCTCCTCCTCCCCTCGGCCGCGGGTCCTGCTCGGGCTCTGCGCGGCGGCGGCGGCGGGGCGGCCTCGGGAGCGGCGGCGGCGGCGGCAGCGGCGGCCTCGGGAGCGGCGGCGGCGGCCTCGGGACCGCGCACGCACGCACCGACGCACGCCCCTCCTCCTTCCTTCGTCTAGATTGGCCCCGCCCCACCTGCGGGAACTCGCGCTTCGCCCCGCCCCCGAGCCGCGCTCTGGAGGCCGCCTTTAAAAGAGCCGCGCTCTGGAGGCCGCCTTTAAAAGAGCCGCGGGGAGGCTGAGGCGTGAGAACTGCGCGCTGCCGGGCTGCTGCCCCGGACTGGACTTTTCTCTTCCCCCGCCCCCACCTGACTTCCCCATCCTGGCGCTCCCGTCATCCCGAGACCCAGCCTCGGGGTCATCCCCTCCGACTCCTCCCCCCGCCCCATGTCATTAGTGCCCCCGCGGGGTCTCCCGCGTCCGGCTCCCGTCTGCACACGCGCCAAACCAATGACCGCTCCTAACCCCCGACTCCTTCCAGCTCAGATCGGCTCCGCGCGCGGCTCCGCTGACAGCGCTCTGTCACGTCAGCCCTGCAACAGCCTCAGTGAGTCCGCGCTGCCCGCCGAACCGGCTACGGCCTGCTGACGGATTCGGGCCCCGCCTCCTCTCCAGCCTTAGTCTGCGGAGCCCGAATTTACACCCACCCGGTGAAACTCGACGCAGTGCCCTCAGGAAGACCCGGGTCAGCTGGGATCCCTGGCACCAACGATTAGCGAGGCAGTCCCGGCCAATCCTTGCCTTCTGTCACCTGCTGGAGAGGGAAGGGCGCTCCAATACCTCTGGCAAGAAAGGCTCACGGACGGAGAGGTCCAGCAGGCGAGGAAGCACGGCACCGTGCGAAGCGCCTTGGAACGGGATCTCATTTGTTCCTCCCGGCAGTCCCGGGAGGTAGACTCTGTTGCTATGAACATTTTATAGGCAAACAGGAAAAAAGCTCGTGTCTTCCCTACTTCGGACCCAACAGTCTATCTGCTGCACTAGCTGCCATGTATCCTGCATTGTCTTTGAAGGACTGCAAACAAACCGGACCACTTTCGGTCTTCTCACGTCCAATCTTCCCATTAATCATACTCAGAACAGATTAACCCCACTCCTCTTCCATGTAATCTCCAAGTTTTCAGTTCTTCTTTTCTTCTCAAGGTCCAAGTCATAGGCCAGCTGCTCCTTGACTCCCTCCCTGAAATAGTATTCCCTATCTCTGATGAAAATCAACAAGTCAGTCATTTTACAAAGTATGGAGCATTGTGCTAAGATAAAACTCCAGCAAAAAGAGAAGCCGGCCTTTCCTGCCCTCAGGGAGTGTACTTTCCAATTGGGGAAGTCAATGCTTTAAAAAGAATTTGAGATCCAGATTTTTTCTCAGACTTGAGTTTACTGGGAACAGGCATCACAGTCACCAAGAGAAGGTCACTGAAAGTTAGAGGCAAAGTTAGAAGAGGAAATTCAGATGGTCCAAAAAGTGAAACTGATCTCTCCCCAGATTTCTCAGACCATAGTCTGTTGGACTCTCCTGTGAATAACTCAATCTCCTTTCTGTCCCTTTGTAAGGACAGAAATGTTTGTTGAATGGAATTAGGTTAAACTGAACTTTTGGAGGGAAGAGAGGTGAGGGGTAGGAGGGAATCCTGAAGAGAGCTGGAAATGAAGAGAAGTAAAATAAGTTGGAGGAATGAGAAAGGCTTGACTCTAAGACCTTCTTCAAGTTTCAGTTTCCATGAAAGAAGAGAGTCTATTCTAAATTATGTCTAAGGACCCCTTCATCTGGGAAAAAAGGTCTTTGAAAAGAGTGATTGAGGGTGGGAGCTAGATATCCTTCAAGCAGTTAAAGAACTTAGTTATAATTTGGTATATAAGTTATAGGAAGTTATCTAAGGTACATAGGAGTTTAAAGGGATTTCCCTAAGGTAATATAGTATACTCAGAGACAGGATTTGAACCCTACTCCTGACTCCAAGTCAGTATTCTATACATTGACTACACAATAAAAAGGACAATCCATGAAAAGATCACTGTCTTCTTGCATGTGGTAACAGTCATTATCAACAATTTCTATGTAATGCTCCTACATGCATATTTCAGTTAGTCTTCATAATAGTCCTAATCAAGTTGGTAATGCAAGTATTTTAATTCCCATTTTGCAAATTAGGAAACTGAGTTTCAGAGACATTAAGGAAATTGCAGGAGGTTATAATACCTGGTACAAGCACTCTAAACTAGGTCTTCCGACTCCTGGTCTGACTGTTTTCTTTTCACCTAGAACACAGCTGCCTCAAATATTTGATAACAATGTGATCCTGCCAGTCTTTATTGAATAAATAAGTGTTTGCTGGTATAAAATCTCTAAGAGTTGCCTTAGAGTAGGGGCAATTGATTCTTGAAGGAGTTAAATCAAATCTGATGAACAAATTAGGTGTCTGGCAAAGGTCTCTTGAAAGTTTGGGGATAAACTTGATGCTTCTCCCAACATCTTTGTACTATTGTACCCTTGATTCCTTTCACATCATGACACCCCAGTCTGTCTCCCAGCTACCTTGAACATTAGAGACTTTATCCATAGTCCCACTGTAGGGTCTGATATTTCTATAACTGTAACTTTTTCTTAAGGACTGAGGAGATCCCAATTCCCATTATCCTAACCCTGACTCCAATAGCAATGAGACACAAAAGAGAAGTAATTAATCTGCAAAGAGGGAAGGAAAAAATCCCTAAAAGTAGGAACAGGTCCAAAAAAAAGTAAAATAACTTGTCTTGAGAAATTGTGGGATCTTTGTCTTTGAAGGATTACAAACAGGTTGGACCACCATTTATCAGGTATGATATAGTGGGAATTCCTTCCATATACTGAGTTGGACAAAATTATCTTGTAAGAGCTCTTCCAACTCTCAAATTCCATAATTTTAAGAAAGTCTCCGCCTTGCCTCAAAGAAACTTTCCTTTGCAATAAAGCGAGATACTAAAGAGAGAAGACAATTAGTGTTACTACTATTTTTCTAGAAGCTTTTTGAGAAATTTCTACCAAATGTTTCTCAGACTCTTAAGGGACTGGTTTAACTTGGTTTTATTATTATTATTATTATTTTAGATAAAATCGACTGGAGTGAAAGTGGCAGGGTCTCAATTTATAGCCAGTCATTTTTAAAGCATTAAGGTTGTGACATAAATCAATTAAAAAAAAAAAGGGGGGAGCTCCATGTAATTCTGTTGTTGCTGTTTAGTCATTTTCAGTCATGTGCAACTCTTTGTGACCTCTCTTGGGTTTTTCTTGACACAGACACTTCAGTTTGCCATTTTCTTCTCCAATGCATTTTATAGATAAGGAAACTGAGACAAAGAGGGTTAAATGACTTGCCCCAAGGACATGATGCAGATTTAGAAAATATTTTCAAAGCTAGTGGTTCCATTTCCTTTTATAGAACAAGAATAAAGTTACTTTTCAATGCCAAGCTAGAACCAACGGTCTAGTTGGGACACTAGATTAAGAGTGACAGTTTTATCCAGGGTGCTGAAATTTATAAAGGCATACTTTCTCCTTGGTGGTCTTCTGATTCATCATATCAGCGTCTCAAAGTAAATAGCCCTGTGCTTCAGAATGCTGCATCATTTTTTAATATATTCCGAGACTAGAGAAGAAACCACTATGCCTTCTCCTACCAACCTTATCCTGCATTTTCTCCTGAGTATTGTGGGGTTTAGAGATGAATTAGGTGTTATTAATTAGACTAAATAGATTCAGGCCAGACTCTCTGAGGCAACAGGCTTTTCCCCTCAGCACAACTGCATCTGGCCTTGAGTGGCTCAGAGAAAAGCCATGTGTGGGGGTAATTGAAGGTAAATGTCAGTAAGTACAAGATATCAAAGACTTCCCATACCATAGATGAGCTCTGTAGCATCTCTCATAATAACAATAGCAATAGGTGACTTTTCTAAATCTAAATCTATGACCCTATGAAAATGATTATTAAATAGGAACTCTGGAGAATATACTAAATAGCCCTTGTGGCCTATAATACTCATGCTAACTAATGAATAAGACTTATGGGCCATAATCCTTGTGTAAAGCAATGATAAAGTTCATGTGACTCTACCTTATATTATATGAAAGACAATCCTTGAACGGTGAAGTTGTTGGCTTTCATGTATAAAAAGACTGGGCAAAACACCAAATAGTAAATTACTAGAGCTCTTTTTATATTTCCAAGATGAGAAGAATAATGATAGACCTGACAGGAAAGGGTTGGAGAAAAACTGTGACTGGCTTTAAATGCCACAGAAAGGAAGTATATTTTATACTAGAATCAATAGGAAATCACTGAAGCTGTTTAAGGAAATATCATGGTCAGACCTATGTTCTAGGACTATAAAATTGGTACTTGATTGGAGGATGACCTGGAAAGGAAGAAGAAACTGGAGGGAGAGAGATCAATTAGGAGGCTATCAGAACAGCCCAGGTAAATGGTGTGGAAGATCTGAACTAGATGATGACCATGTGAGTGGAGAAAAATGGACAAATTTTGAGATTTGTTGAGAAAGTACAATGAACAGTATTTGGTAAATGATCAGATATCAGGAGGAAAAAAGTGAAAAGAGTTGAAGCTGAACCCAAGGATGTGAACTTGAGTGATTAGAAGGATGGTGCCGCCCTCAATAGAAACAGAATAGTAAAAAGAAGTGGATTTAAGGGGGGAAAGTTCTATTCTGTACATGTTAAATTATGTGATGCTTATAGGACATCCTGTTGAATTTGCTCAGCATGCAGTTGACATGATGTTGGTCCAATATATAAATATGGGAATCATTTGCAAAGAGATGATAATTAAACCCTTTGAGGCAGTGAGATCACTGAGAGATCATAGAGATAAAAGAAAATGAGGCCTAAGTCAGAGTCTTGGGATACACCCACACAAAAAGGGCAGGATTTGAATGATTATCCCCTAAAGGAAACTGAGAAGGGGCCTTCTAACCAGAAGAGTACAGTGTCATGAGAACCACACACAGAGAAGAGAATATGCAAGAAGAGTAGGGCTTAAGAGCGATAATGCCTGGAAAAAAAGACTTACTAGCTCTAGCAATATATAAAAAGCTACTTAGTAACCTTGAAAAGAACAGTTTCAGTCAAGTGGTGTGACCCAGCCCGGAAGTTAGAGTGCAAAGGGGTTGAGAAGTATGAAAGGTATTTTCTAGGAGCTTAACAGAAGGCAAAAGTTTCAGACTTTTGAATCTTTCACCATATGTCCTTAAAGGTACCACAACTGTAATGGTTGGTTGAATCCTGACTTTTATGAATGCCTATAAAAGAAAGAAGGAAAAAAGAATCATAAATAAGAACCAGAGGTGAGAGAGCCCATCTATCCTTCCTAATCTTCTTTACTGGGACCATCAAGACAAAGCAAAGCAGCATCTTTATTAGGTATGTATCCTATCCCCATTGGTATACCCTGGAGGTTCTGATCTGGGCCCTCTTCTCTTTTTTCAGTATACCTTCTCACTTAATGACCACTTTAGCCTCCATAGGTTCAATTATCATCTAGATCTATATATATCTAGCCCAGGCCTTTACCTGCCCTCCAATCCAACATTTCCAGTGATCTATTGGTTATCTCCACCTGGATATTCCCTGGATATCTCAAAGCCCACATGGCTAAAATAGAATTCATCCTTGCCCCTCAAATTATCTCACTTCCTAACTTCTTTGGTCAAGGATACTACCATACTTCCAGCCTCAGGGTTACACAGTCTTGGAATTATCCTTAACTCACCACTCTCTTTCACCTCACATATGCAATCACTTTACAAATCTTAGTGATTTTTACCTTTACTTTCCTATTGATTTTTACCTCTAGAAGAATGATATTTCTTGTATCTTTTTCAATTTTTCCACTCACATGGCCACAGCCCTAGTTCAGGCCCTTATCATTTCTGGCCATATTGGCCTTCTCTCATGTATCTCCATTCTCCAAACTATCCTCCATGCAGCTACCAAAATGATCTTCCTTGAATTTAGATATGAACATGTCACTGCCCTCTTCAATAAAATTCAATAGTTCCTTTTTGCCTCTAGCATCAAATTGCTCTTCTGATTGTCATTTGAAATGCTTTATATCTTGGGTACCATGTACATTTTCAGACTTTTTTGAATCTCACATCCCTTTATATGTTCTACAATCCAGAAAAAACTTTCTTACTTTTTTTAATATGAGACATTGCCGCTTACATCCCTGAAAGATTACATGAATTGTTCTGATGCCTGGAATACATTCACTTCTCACCTTTACATCTGAGTATCTCTTCCTTCAAAACTCAGCTCAAGTATTACCTTCTATTTGAGTCATTCTATATCCTTCTAATTTCTAATACCTCTTGCCTGAAATTGTCTTATATGTTCTATTTTGTCAATATGTTTGTTTTAAAAATGTTTCCCCTGGTAGAATTTAAATTCCCTGAGAGAGGGGTTGTTTTTGGATCCCTAGTCCCTTGTACCAAAGACAGGCAAGTTATTTGCATAATTGATGTTTAATTGCTTGGTTGCTTGATTGAGTTGGTGTGAATCCTGTTCTGCATAATTCTTTCCAGGCCTACTGTAGTCCTACTGCCCCAAAGAAGATAGCTGAGGAAAGGTAGTAATAGAGCCTCTTGGCTCAAAAGATGACATTGATAGGTTCCAGAACCCTAAATTCCTATAAGCTGTGGAGAGATACTGGCAGAATATGACTGAATTCATATGCTGAATGCATCTTGCCAAGAGATGGTCATAGAACTTTGCTTTGCTTTTCACGGGCCTGTAATTTGAAGACAAAGATTTCTAATGTGAGGGAACAAATAAAGACTAAGGATAATGGAGAAGACACTGTGGTGTCTGAAAAGATGTCAAAATTTTGGTGGGAACCCCAAATGTGCCAACCAAAGATGAAATTTTTTCTTATCAGAAATAAAATTCTAGTTGGGAGGAGAACAGCATTAGGGCCATAATCCTATGGTTCTATTCTTGGTTGTCTTTTTTTTTTCTCTGCCTATATTTTTTCCTTTGGTAATCTCATCATTCTATCTCTCCTGTCTCATTAGAGTCCTAAAATCCTTCTCCCTCATGCCTCTAATTACCTAGTAAATATCTGCACTTGATCATCCTCCTCTCTCTACTTCCAGCACCTAAAATTTAGCAGATCCAACTTAATGCATCTTTTGTCTCCTTCCTGAAATGGACTTCCCCACATTTTACCACCTCTTCCTCTAAAAGTTCATCTCCTTTATCAAGTCCCTTTCATAGATTATTCTAGATTTAGAGCTGAAAGAGACCTTAAAATTCATTAGTCTAAAAGTCTTATTTTATAGGGAAGAAAATGAGGCTCATTTGCTAAGTAGGTAGAATCAGAAATGAGATTTGAATTTAAACCCTTCAACTCTAGAGTCACAATAATATTGTGCCTTCCTAAGGGCCAGTTTTTCCATGATACTGAAGTACTACCTTCCTTGAATCTCTGAAGCCACACTCTGCCCTATCTTGTGCCCTTAAACATTTTCTAACTTGTATAATAGTTATTGTTCAGTCATTTTCTTATTGTGGCCCCATTTGGGATTTTCTTGGCAAAGCTCATTTAACAGATAAGGAAATTGAGGAAATACTGTTAAGGAACTTGCCCAGGTTCACACAGCTAGTAAACTGAAATCAGGAAGTTGTCTTTCTAACTCATTGCCCAAAATTCTTCCCACTGTGCTACTTAGCTGCCCAAAGATAAGTGAGGTACTATTGATAAACCTCACAGATAGTTTAGGACTGCATTTATTCTCATTTGTATTATAGGATGAATTCAAAAGGTTCCTTCTTTTTCCAATCCTGTTTCTGAGACCAGAACCAATAACTTCCAAACAATGATAGAAACAAAGTGGGAATCTAAGCAAATGTTTCAAATCTGATCAGCCCCACCTCCAGTACTTTGGGGGAGGGAATATCGGAAAATCCCTTTTGCATTTTAATAATTAGATGTCAAATGCCAAACTTTGAGTATTCAGAAACATTAGTGGAAGGTCCACAATTGGAAGACATATATAATTAACAGACAACATTAAGACTCAGTTCAGAGTACCAAGATTCAAAACAGATTCAGAAATCATGATCTTAGTTTTATCAGAACTTTGTATTAGAATGCTGGTTATACATTAACTGGGAATAAAATGTATTTGAGTCATGAAGTACTCTGGACAAAGTTTCACATCTTAACATTGGCTGGGCAATAGCTGGGAGATTATCTAACCAAGGGAGTATGTAGACATTTTCTAAAATGTTTTTGGAAGTGGACATCTTAGGAACCCCTACTCATGAGGCAATATATGGTTCTGGAGATGAAGAATGATAATGGTAGTATAGGGAATAATCTACTGTTTCTAATCAATTGTTTTTAAACACATTTTTATTCAGACAAGTGATTTCATTGTTATAGAGAGCTCTCATTGTCAAAGCCTCCCTCTCCCAAAGCAGATCACCAAAATTTTTATAACTTATATTTTTCGAGAGAGGATAGGTGACTTGTCATGATCAATATGGGATTGTAGCTCTTCTCTGATTACAAGGTGGGCCTACTCTCCAAAATATACTTTGACTCTTACTCTTGAAAAATTAATCTACAGTAATTCACTGTGCATATGTCCATGTGACTTATATTAGGCTATGGAGAACAAATAAATATAAGACACCACATGGAATAATGTAGATAAACCACTTTGCAAAACTTAAAGCCCAATAAGAATATCAACTATTATTATGATTAAGTCAAGAAGCATTTATTGTGCTTATTATGTATCAGGTGCTATGTTATTATTCTTACCTACTAGGAGCTTACAATCTAGTTTCAAAAAAAAGGAGCAGGGAATTGTAGTGTTTTGAAGGGACAGCAGAAAAAAATAGAAGAAAAAACCTAGGACTGATTGACTAAGAAATCCTGAAGGCAGCATATGCTGGGAGAAAAAAAAAAAAGAACTAAACAAAGTAATGGTTGGTATGGTGCCAAAAGACATTGTTGATCAACAAATGGTTACAACAAAAAACTTTGGGGACAGATCTGCAGAGTATTTGAGGGCCAACTTCTGTTTCAAATTTTCTAAAGGACAGATATTGTTCAAATTCTAGTCCTGCCTCTATAAGATAAGAGTATAAAGTGGGGAAGAGGGAGATATAGGGTCCTACGTGGCCATGCATTTATTGATACTGTCGACATCCGCCATGACTCATAACCCGCCTCTTCCCCTGGGAAGTTTTGGGCTTTTTTTTCCTCTCTCAAAGTTGTAATTGCCCAGTTGAACAAATTATTACAGTTTCAGCAGATGCAAGCATCTCAGTGAAGCTCATTTGCTGACTTAATGAGATCCAGCACCAATTTGTGATCTTACAATCAGCTAAGCTCATCCCTGAAAACCCTGAAGGTCTAGAGGAGAGAGGTCAATTCAGGAGAGCAAATTGGTAGTACATTAATATGAAAATGCATTCAAATAATTCTTGGGACTGGGGTTTGGGGCAAGAGAGATTCTGTAGTGACTATCAAATCCTTAATGCCACTGGCACAAAAAGGAAGTTTTTTCACTTTTTTAGAGTGCACAGGAATTCTATACCTACCTTGCAGACTGCACTGAATATTCCCCCACCTCCTCCTTCTTTTCTTTTCAGATTTCACAGTTTCCTCAACTCTTCCTAAAAAAAGAAAGCTCACATTTGACAACTGCTACAATAAAGTTATTGGCAGCCTGTGAAGCGAGAACATAACCTCACCTTAATTTATTGCACCAGACAGGCTCATTACACGTGGTGGTGATAATGACAACAATGCAACTTACTATCTAATAATCACATATATTACTCTACTAAGAGTACTGCTGGGAAAACTAGGTATGCTCAGCAGACATTGTTTATGGGGCTAAGAAATGCTGGATGCAATCTTGGTCTTGTAACATTAGACAATGCAGGGCCATGACACTTCACAATCCTGGGATGTGCTATAGAACCGTGGAGTATACTATACGGTGTTTGAAGTGAAGGTGCTGTGAGCTGACTGACAGGTCTTTGTGAACTTTTGTTCCATAATGTAGTTGGACTGTGCTGGTGGAGTGGATACTTGGGACTATGGACTTTAGACGATAAGAGACCTTAAAGATTACTTTGTTGCAATCCCCACATTTCGCAAATAAGGAAACAGATTATGTAGCTTGCTTAATGGCACTTTGGTGGGAAGTAGCTTGGGATGAGAACTCAAATCCAGGTCCTCTGATTACAAATTTAGTGCTCTTTCCATCATATGATACTATTACGTTTTCCTGTCATCCAATCATCCTTCCCTATCTCCTTCAAATAAGAAAAGTTTCTGGATCTAATTCTCTAGGATTATTCATTTGTAAGCCTAGAGATGGAGAAATTTAGGGGCTGTCACGTATTCATACTATCATAGGATCAGAAGTTTTCTTGTCCAAATCCCTCCTTTTAGAGATGAGGAAATATGCTGTGATCTTTAGTTGGGAGAGTCCCTAGGATGAGCTGGGGTTGATAAAGGACAGAACCCATGGGGTTAGAGGCATTTATCTGCAGCATTTGATGGTTATTAAGGCTGTACAACTGCAATGTAAGGATGAAATCACAGAAGAACAGGATCTCTGGACTGGAAAGGATCTTGGAGGCCAGTTAATTCGATCCATATCTCACCAATACTTCCCTCTAAATTACAGAGGTTACAGGAAGGAGCCTCTCTGTGTTTGGGAGAGTGGTGCTTTCCCCAGTCAGTGAACAAGAAATGGAAGGACCACTGCACCCAGAATTCTTGTGATTGGAGTTGTGCCAAAGTTGACACTTGACCTTAATCACTTCCTTTGAAGTTTGGGAATAATTCATGAAATTCTCATAGAAAGATTATGAGGAGAATGCTATGTAAAAGTAAGTTCTTATTTATTATTCCTTCAGGATGCCAGCCAGGCTTCCAAGCTACTCCTTTGGCTGTCTTTCAAGGTTGCCAATACTTGGCTGATTGCAGGGGTGATGCTCTGAGGAGCTAGGGGCATTCAGCTGGCCATTGACAATGGTGGTGACATTCATACAGAGGTCAGCATCCATCCTGGGTGCCTTCTTGACACTCTGCTTGGCCTGGAAGCTGCTCATTAAGCCAGCAGGGATTCTCATTTTTAGGATAATGGGAACTTAATGGGGATTATTTTGCTTTCAGTCTACCAGCCAGTGCTTTCATGGCAAAAGCTCTGCAGCCCCAGGCTCTGCTGCCAGAACAAATTGCATTCTGAGAAAAGGAAAGCTGTGACCCAGGAGACTGCCCTGCAAGACTGCAGCACAACTGCTCAGCTCAGGTCACAGGGCTCCCATAATTCCCTATCCCAACAGTTTGATTGGTAGGAAGGTTTCACGTTGGCTTCTGGGCTCCTCAGAGGCTATATATTGCCCTGCTCTTCACATATTCTGCAAGTGCCAGAGTGAGATGACCTTCAAGGTGCAGGATATATAAATTCTCAGTATCTGGGGGACACATTTCTAGGCATCTAGGTCACTGTTGCTCCCTCTTCTCTCACCTGTCCCATTCATTTATCTTTAATTAATTAATGGCAAAAAACAAACATTTCCATAACAGCATAATTTTTTAAAAAGATGATGGCACAAGAAACTGGAAATCTACTACATGCAATTTGCTATTCTTTTTAAATATGTAATAAAGTTATGGCATAAATTTCTTTTTCTCTTTTTCCCTCCCCCTCTTTCCCTCTACCCTAGTTCACTTTTACAAAGTGAAGGGAGTACAGATAGTTCTTTGGTCCCATAAATATCTACTAGGTTGTGTTACACTATCAACAAAAGTAAAACAGTTTACATAATGATTGACAATTTACAAAGCACTCTCATCCCAACTATTCTTCAGGGTACATATTGAAAATAGTTTTATCCTAAGTTTTCATATTCATACTCATTGGAATAGGATGTCAATGGTTCAAGTTATTATTACCACCTGAACATACTATCCAATGAGGGAGAATACACTATCTTTTGGGATAGCTTGTGTTACTTTGAGACAGCTCTAATTGTTAGGAAGTTTTTTCCTGAGTTCAAGTCTAAATTTTCCACATTGTAACTCCCACACAGAATGGTTTCCAGTTTTGTCCTCTAGGATCAAACAGAACAAGTCTTTCGATTAGTCAGTCAGTTAAGAGTGCCAAATACTATGCCTGGTGCTGGGGATATAAGGACAAAATTGAAACAATGTCTGCCCTCAGGGAGTTTACATTCTGCCAGAAGTGATAAAACCTCTCCTCCACATTCTTGAGAGGCCTCTTCTCCCGCTGTAAGATCAGATCATCCCTTGAAGCTCACAATATCCTCTGCATCTTGGGCTCTTCCCTCCCTCTGATGACATTTAAGAATTGACATCTCAGGAAGAAGCTCAGGTCAGCCATCACCTCATTTCCCACTTAGCTGCTCTCATTTGGACTTTCATCATATCCCATATAGGTGCCTTCACTCCATAAGATTCAGTATCTATTGTACCAATTGATGCAAAGTAAAGTGCAGAAACAAGAGAACTATTTACAGAACATCATCAACATTATAAAAATGAATAATTTTGAAAGTTTCACTCTGAACAATACTGTGATACATCCTGGTTGCAGAGTATCAATGATGAAACATGCTGTCCCCCTCTTGAGAGAAGTATTGGACGGAATTGAGAATAAGACACATTTTTGCACAAGGCCAACAGAGCACTTTTTAATGGTTTACTAAGCATATTTGCTACAAATGTTTTGTTTTTCTTTTTTTTCCAGTAGGAAGAGGTAAGAGAGGAGAAAAGAATATCAGATAATTGAAAAAATAAAATTTGATTTAAAAAAAAAAGATGAATATCCAAAATTTTCCAGTGAACACATGACATGGTAAAGCCATCGTGATGTTTATCCGCATTAAGGGGCTTAGCTTCTCAGTCATCCTGATGCTATCACATAGACCAAGAGGCCTAGGTTCTCTCTGATTTCTCCCTAAGTCCTTACTTTTCCGGTAAAAGGCAGCAGGGAGCAGCTACCCCAAGCCACAGGGCCTCAACTCTTCCTACCCACTTCCTGTTCACAGTGTACTTCTTGCTAAACAAGTTATCACTTCACATTTCTTACATCTGATGTACTTGTGTGGCCTATATTTCACTTTGGATTCTTACAGCATAAGCACAGAGGAAATAACCTCCGGCCTCAAGTCTCTCTTCCCACACCAGTCTATCATCCATTCAATTGCCAAAAATTCTAAAGTGCAATTTTGATCTTGTCATGTTCCTACTCAATAAACTCCAGTGGCTCCCTATTGCCTTCAGGATGAAATATAAAATCCTCAGTTTGACATTCAAAGCCCTTCTCAATCTGGCCCCCTCCTATTTTTGCTATCTTGTTATACCCTGTCCCCACCCCCACCATGTACCCTTTCATCCAGTAATGCTGATGTCCTTGTTGTTTCACAAACCATATCCTCCATCTCCTAAATACAGGCATTTTCTCTGGCTTTCCCTCACAGCTGAAATACTCTCTCTCCTCATTTCTGTCTCCTCTCTTCCTTCAAGTTCTATTAGAAGCCTTAATTCTAATGCCTTCCCTCTGTTGATCATCTTCAATTTATCCTAGATATATTTTGTTGGTACAGAGTCATTTGCATGTTGTCTTCCCATTAGACACAGAGAACAGAAACTGCCTTTTGCCATTTTTTTTTTTTTTTTTTTTTTTTAAATCTCAGCACTTAGTATAATGCCTGACACATAGAAATGTTCATGGACTGACTGACTCTTGCATTTCTAGAAGGGGAGTGACTCCCAGCAGGGATAGAGCCCTAGCTGCTTCTAAAAGACAAGTCCATAGTAAGTATAGTAAAAGTCCATAAGTAATTCAGACAGTGGACGAGACCTAGAATCAGAAAGGCCTGAATTCAAATCCAGTTTCAGATATTTACGAGCTGTGTAATCCATTGTCTACCTGCCTCGGTTTCATCATCTTTAAATGGGGATAATAATAGCATTTATTTTGAAAGGTCATTTAGAGGATCAGAGGAGATAATATCTGTAAAGTCTTTTATGAAATTTAAAGTCGTATACCAGCTTAAATTATCCAAAGCTAGATTTGGGGACATAGGGTCAGAGATTTAGAGCTGGAAGAGACATTAGAGATAGTTGGTTCAACTCCACATTTTATAGAAGTGGCAAATAAGCAAGAAGATGAGGATCAGTTTTTCTCATTTTAAATTCAGCAAGTTTTCCCCTCCATATCCAACATAGTCTGAAGGAAGGTTTAAAACTTGATCACTCTTGGACTTCACCAGATACAACATCCTGGACCCTTCATTTCCAGGCAGGGATTTACCCACATAACAATCTTCAAAATGGGAGCTTGAAGAAGGAAATGTTTTACTAAGGGAAAATAGAATAACAATCAGTTCCAAAGGCTTTTTGCTTTGAAAGAAATTAAAGTACAACTTCTAATCTAAACTTGAGGATATATTGGATTCTGACTTCACCCCAACCAGTCTACCCAGCCTTCTAATGACGGTCTTCACCCTACCTTGTGCTGACTCTAGTTATTATCTCAGAACATTGTATAAATATTCATTACTTTTCACAGAGTCCTGAGGGAGGTCAAGTGCTTATCTGGACTTGATGATGACAGGGGATTCCCGGGCTGCCATAATCCTTCGCTGTCATTATTTACCTTACAAGTAGGGAAACTGAGGCATAGAGGAAATAAAGTGAAAGGGTTGGGCCATATACATCTATGCTGAGTCAGTGGGGAAACCAGTAACCTGGGCCCAAGTTTTTTTTTTTTTTTTTGTGAACTACAGGAAGTGGGATCTGAGTTTATTCAGCCAGGGTGCTTTCCACTGCCCACACTTTTGCATGTCAGCAGAAAAGGCTCTGTCTGACAAAAGGGCACTTGAATTGTCAACCTTTGACATAGACTCATTTTTCTCTCAAGGGAGAGGTGGAAGGGGTGGGGACCTGGGGGGTGGATTTGGAAGGGAAACATCAGTGATCTGGGCCCTGGAAATAAATCCTTATTTGATGTAGACAAGATATCTATGACTAAGAACATACAAGGACAGGATCAAATTAATAATGCAGCCTGTCATGATTGGATCCAGGAGGCAATTGTGCCTTTATGACTATAATAAGAACTGTGCAGGATTTACTTTGCCCCTGGCCTTGATAACCATCAGCAACACAGTGGCCCAGCCCAACCACGATTATTTAATTCAGTCTGTCCTCTCAGGTGTTGAACACAGCTGCTAGTTGTTGGAAAGAGGCCATGGAGTGGGGGGGAGGGAGTACAGGAGAAGAGGGGGAAAGGCGGGGAGGGTGAAGAAGAGGAGAGGAAAATAGAGGAGGGAGGAGGAAGAAGAAGGAGGGAGGAAAGGAAAAAAATAAAACAGGGAGGAGGTAAGAGGGAGGAAGGGAAAAAAAGAAAACAGGGAGGAGAGAAGAGGGAGGAGAGAGGAGATTTTACAGGTCTTTGTTTCCATTGTCATGAATTCTCTTTACAAGAAGATTATAGATTATTTATGTCCAAGTCCTTCATTTTACAGTTGGAGAAACTGAGGCCCTGGAGTGGGTAAGTGATTTTGCCCAAAGTCACACATGTAGTAGTATCTGGGAGGGGATTAGAACCTAAGCACTCAGGTTCCAAAGCCAGTGACCCAACCACTCTACCAAACTATTGGCTGGGATCAATCCCAGCCTAGTTAAATACTTTCATGTCATTTGGGATTTGACCATAATTTTTAAAAAGTGAATTGGAATAAGGCAGTGTAACAAATCACATTTGTAATGAGGAATTAGGCAGGTAATAATTGACATTTATATAATGCTTTAAGTTTTAGAAAATCTTTCCTTCACAACAAGCCTGTAAAGTGGGTTTTGTGTTAATTTCTGGATTATGTTTGTTTTTATATGAGGAAACTGAGGACCACAAATAAAAGTGACTTATATAAGATACCATAGTAACTAATAAGTAGCAGAGCTACAAATTGAAATAAGATCTTCTACTGTCACCTCCTTTCAGGGGTTATTGTGATAATACTTATGAAACATTATCAGAGATAATATTTATGAAACATTCAGTACAATACCTGGCACATAGTAGGTGCCCTAAAACCTTTCCTTCTTTCCCTCCTTCCATTCCTCCCTTCCTCCCATTCCTCCCTTCCTCCCTTTCTTCCTTCCTTCCTTCCCTTCCTTTCCATTACATTGTAAGTTCCTTGAAGGCAGGGACTGTCTTTTGCTTCTTTTTGTATCTCCAGTGCTTAGCACAGTGTCCAGTACATAATAGGTGCTTAATAAATACTTATTGATTGGTTTCAATGGAGCATGCTACTCCCTCCCAAACCCTCACGAAAGCTAGACAAATAACCATGATGTCAAGTCAGTCAACAGTTTTGGTTTTGCCTTTTAAAAAAAAAAAAAAAGAGCTAGAAAATCTTCACCGTAAGGAACAAAATCTTTTACCAAGAACTCCACAGACTAAGTGATGAATGCAGAAAACATTTATTTTACATTCTTGCAAGAATGGGTGCCTAGGTGAGTAAATGCATCTTTGAAACTCTAAAGGCAGCATTTTATTTTCTATCCAGAAGCACAAATTCCCTCCCCTGATTCCCCTTTAATTGGGTGTTACATAAATTATATGACAGGAATCTCCACCCCTCATTATATACCAGGCCCTCCCCCGAAGGAAGCTTCTTTCTAGAAGGGGGGAAGTTAACAAGGAAGGGCAAAGAAAAGATTCTTTTCAAATCTCTGGGCACCACCCCTGATAACAAAATTTCATCCCTACCCCTAAGGAGTTTACATTCTTTGAGGGAAGATAATCTCCACCCTTGATTATTCCTTGATGTCCTTGTGGGTTTCAGTTTTCTAATTTAAGTTTCATTTCTCCTATTTAATTTTCATAACTGTGGAAACCAAATGCCCATCCATTTCTCACAATCACCAAACATAAACATGTTCATGTACAAAAAAGGGAAGAATATCTGGGTTATATATGAAGCAATGAATCTATTACATATAGCTTTTAAAAATATATATCTTTTAATCATACCCTTTGATCCAGCAGTGTCTCTACTAGTGAGTCTATATCCCACAGAAATCATAAAAAAAGGAAAAGGACTCACATGTGCAAAAATGTTGGTAGCAGCTTTTTTTGAAGTGGCAAGGAAAAGGAAACTGAGTGGATGCCCATCAGTTGGGAAATGGCTGAATAAGTTATGGTATGTGAAGGTGATGGAATATTATTGTTCTATAAGAAATGATCAGCAGGAGGTTTTCAGAAAAGCCTGGAGAGACTTACATGAACTGATGCTAAGTAAAGAGAGTAGAACCAAGAGAACATTGTACACAGCAACAACAAAATTATGCAACGATCAATTCTGATGGATGTGATTCTTTTCAGCAATGAGGTGATTCAGGCCAATTCCAATAAGCTTGTGATGGAGAGAGCCATCTGCATCCAGAAAAAGGACTATGGGGACTGAATGCGGGTCACGACATAATATTTTCACCATTTTTGTTGTTTGCTTGCTTTTTTTTTTCTTTCTCATTTTTTTCCTTTTTGATCTGATTTTTCTAAAACATGTTTATCCTATGTTGGATTGCTTGCTGTCTAAGGGAAGGGGGGGGGGGAAAGGAGGGAGAAAAATTTTGAACACAGGGCTTTGCAGGGGTGAATGAATGCTGAAAACTATCTTTGTATGTATTTTGAAAATAAAAAGCTATTATTAAAAAAAGAAAAAAAATATTTTAAAAGTAAAGAGATAGTCAATACTGTCTTGCTTATCCTTGTCTACTGTGAATTTTCTTCTATTCTCCTATGTATATTTTAAAAAATGTTTATTTTATCTTTTTTCTTTTTGCATCCCTATTACTACCTTCTATACTCTCTCCCACCCCACCAAATGAAAGACCTTCCTTGTAACAAAAGTATAGGCAAGTAAAAGCGCATGGTGTTGTAATGGCTGTGTCTGAGCTGGGATTCAAATCTAAAACTGGCTTGATGCCCAGTCCAGTGCTCTTTCTACTATATCATACTACCTTATATGTACTGATCATGCTCCTTTCCTGGTCTCCTACAACAAAACAAAAAAATACTTATAAATACTTTGCTCACACAGCTTTATTCACAAAGCATTTTATTTACCTGAGATATAAGTAATGTATTATTCGTATTAACTAACTTTTTAAAATTCTTAACAGTTAATAAACATTTATTTAGCATCTACTATTTGCTAGGCACTGTGCTAATTACTGATGATATAAAAAAAGGAAAAAGACAAATGTAGCTCTCAAGGAGCTCACATTATAAGGGGGAGACAAGCAAATACACACACACACACATATACACACATTGTTGTGGAATGGCAACTATAGAATTATACCTCTATTACTGTGATTTATAGTATGTTGACAGCAGTGTTTGTGTCACTTCTTACATCCCAAAAAAAGTAAAAGATGTTCTAAAAACCTAGAGAGGAAAGAGTTTTAAGAGAGTGATCAATAAATAGTATCAAAAACTGCAGAGATATGAAGAACAATGAGGATTGAGAAAAGGCTGTTGGATATGGCCATTAAGAGATTATTGGTAGCTTTGGAAAGAGCTATTTGATTAGAAGGATGAGGTCAGAAAATAGATTATAAAGATTTAAAGAGTGACATAAACACTAAATAAAATGGGTATTTCCATATACATAATAGAAAAGAAAAAATATTCTGCAGAGGGTTCCCAAATCCTCCGTGAACTTTTAAACTTCCAAAAAAGCACCTAAAGTTTTGGAATATTCTGTATGTGAAACTATGAAGCTTTATGCTTTCTTTTCAAAGCATTGTCAAATTATAGGATTCATCCAACTCTTGCCTGGACTACTCCATTAGTTTTTTTTTAAATTCATATCTTAAACTCCTATGTCTCCTCAGTCCAAACTAACTCATTTACACCTGCCAAATTAATATTTTTTACACATACATCTAATTATTTCAATCCTATCTTCAAGATCCTTCTATGGCTTCTCATTCTCTATAAAACAAAGTGAAAACACTTTAGCCTGGCATCAAAGCCCTCCACAATCTAATATCAGCTGTCCTAAATATTAGAAAAGAGGTTCTTCAACCTTACTTTCTTAAGGATGATAAAAGTATTTTAGGCTTGCTGGGTTAAAAAGCAAAATTGAGACTGTTGCAGTAGGCAATTATTTAATAAGAGATAAAATAAAATTTCATTTTTTTATTGACAACATTCAAAAAATAATAAAAACTTGATATAATTTTTTATGATATGATCTACCAATGGGAAAAGTGGAATTATTTCAGGGGGGGATAACATTGACTTTAATTGGTGCATAATTCTAGTGTTCCCTATCATAAAACTTGATTGTAAATATTCATCTGTTAATTTTACTTGCACTGAAGTTTGAAAAATGTTACTGGAAGTATAGTTTAAGCTTGGAAAATATATCTGTTGCAACTTTGTGTGAGAACAGAGTTCTTTTTTTTTTTTAAGAGTATTAAAGCCTATTGGCTTAGCTTGTAATTATTGTCAAATTGATGTTTTATTTCTTATTTTTAATGGCACAAGAAGGGTATGAAACAACTTGACCTGACCTATGATTGTCATCAAATTGATTTTATTGCATTGTAAGTTTTCATATTAGTGCTGTTCTGTTTTGTAATTTTAGATTGAATTCATTCCAAAAGCTTATCAAACAGCAAAAGATAATTTCCAAAGTCATTCAGTGATCAATATTATGCTTGGGAGTAGTTCTTATTCAGAAAAAAACTCAGTCTTGGTCCTGAGCCCCCCACTCCTAAATGTAATGAAACTAATACACACTCACACTCTCTCTCTCTCTCTCTCTCTCTCTCTCTCTCTCTCTCTCTCTCTCCCCTCCTCCTCCCATCTTCTCTCTGTCTCTGTCTCTCTCTCACAAATAAAATAAATAAAATATTGTCAAAGGCAACATATGTAGCAATTGAAATTTAGAATTATACCTGCATTGCATAGTGAGTTGAACATCAGTGGAAAATGATGAATGGGCCACATATAGAATCTCTGACAATTCAACTCTGCTGTTGTATGGAGAAAGCAGTTAGAATACAAAAATGAAGGAGCATGACTATGTTCCAATAAAACTTTACTTCAAAGTATGTAAATTGTTCTTGAGTCTTGGACCATACAAAACCAATTAGATGGTTGAATTTACACACACACACACACACACACATACACATCTTCCTCCCATAGTGGTTTGCTGACCTTTGTTCTCTAGACTATATTGCATCTGGTACAATAAATCATTCTGAGTTCCAGGGTTCAAACAAATAATCTTTTCACTAAAATCATATTCTAATATTCTTAGGTAAAAGCAGTTTCCAAGATTGTTAGAATCCTTACAAAGTGTTAACTCACTGGAATTGATAGAAACAATGCTTTTGTACTTAAGTTTACACCTTTGAGAGTTCACACATTAGCTCACACATGAGAGTTCATAAGTCTGGAAGATTCCCAAGTTACACATCCCACAATCCCACTCTCGGAGGAGGAGTCAACCTTTGGGTTCACACCTTTAAGAGATCATATATAAGAAGCTCTTAGAGCCTCAGTCAGGAGCCAGTGGAAGAGTCAGTTGAAGAGATTGAGAGCCAGAATTCAGTGGGGAGATTCAGAACCAAGATTCAGAAAAAGCTGGAGGCTGAAGTTGGCAGAAGCAAAAGACAAGCTGCAAGAGCTCTTGGAACCAAGCAGAGAGGCCTCTAAGAAAGCTAACCAGGCTATTTTGAAGGAGACAATAAAACTAAGGCTGCCTCCAGAAGTCCCCAGAGAAATCTGCTTGCCCAGAGAACCATTATATTTGAGAAAAGAAGAACACCACACAAGATAATTTTTTAAAAGTTCAAGATGATGAAAAAAGATAAAAGCTTGGGGCAAGAAATTTCTCTGGCTCCTTAGGATGTTTCTCTCACAGTCAGAGGTATGCTGGTAAATGTTTCACAACAGAATCTCAAAAATATGCTGAATACATACATGCATATATATATATATATATATATTTTTTTTTTTCCCCCCCCTGCGGCAATTGGGTTTAAGTGACTTGCCCAGAATCAATTCTTTATTTGTCGTGCTTGCTTATTTCTAAGTATTTACACTGAATATTTAACAATCAGATAACTGAGCTATTATGATTAGGATGCTCTCTTCTCTTAGTTCTAGAGACAGTATACTGTTCTGGTTCTATCACTATCTCTCTAAAGATAGCTAATCTCTTTTAAAGACTAGATCTACTTCTTTAAAGTGGGAGTTCTGTGAAGTTCTGCCCTTGGCCCTCTTCTCTCTCACTCTTGCAATTTCATTCAATGCTGTCATTTCAACTAGTACCTCTATCAGATGATTCCCAAATATAGATATCCAATCCAGACTTCACTTCAGAACTGCAGGCCTATATTTCTAGTTATCTGTAAAATATATATCTCTTGGATTGCCCATCAATGACTCAAAATAGCATTTTGAAATTTTAAGCTTACAACATTCTCCCTAAACTACCTCTTCCAGCTGATTTCCCTATTTTTATGATCTACATAATTTTCTCAATCTTCCACATTATTCCTTCTTTATCCTCATCTCAAATTACATTAGTGACCAAGTCCTGATGATTCAACCTTTGTAACGTTTCTCATATCTGTGCTCCCTTCTCCATTCCAGGTGATTCCACACTAGTACAGACTTGCATTCCCATCTACCCAGACTACTGAAATAATCTCCCAAAAAGTCATCTCACCTTGCCTTTTTCTCCTTTTAACCCATTTTCTATATTGATGTCAGACTAATCTTTCTTTTTAAAAATCATTTTCTTTTATTTTTTTCCTCATTTAAAAATATATTTTTAAAAATTTTCCCAGTTACATGTAAAACAACATTTTTTGGGGAAGGGTTAAATACATATACATACATATATATATATATATATATATATATTTTTTTTTTTTTTTTATATGAATCATGTTGGGAGAGAACAAAGGGAAAACAAAGTCAACATAATATGTTGATTTTCTTTCAGTATCTGAAGCTCTCTCTCTAGATGAGAATGGCATTTTTCATCAAAAGTTTATTGGGATCATTATATACCTCAACAACAATACTGTATGAGGATGTATTCTGATGGAAGTGGATTTCTTCAACAAAGACAAGATCTAACTTAGTTTCAATTGATCAAGGATGGACAGAAGCAGCTACACCCAAAGAAAGAACACTGGGAAATGAATGTAAACTGCTTGCATTTTTGTTCTTCTTCCCAAGTTATTTATACCTTCTAAATCCAATTCTCCCTGAGCAACAAGAGAACTGTTCAGTTCTGCACACATATATTGTATCTAAGATCTACTGTAACCTATTTAACATGTATAGGACTGCTTGCCATCTGGGGGAGGGGGTGGAGGGAGGGAGGGAGGGGAAAAATCAGAACAGAAATGAGTGCAAGGGATAATGTTGTAAAAAATTACCCTGGCATGGGTTCTGTCAATAAAAAGTTATTTAAAAAAATAATAATAAAAATAAAATCAATGCAAAAAAAAAGTTTATTGGAATTGCCTTGGACCAATGAACCGATGAGAAGAACCAAGCCTATCATAGTTGGTCATTGCACAATCTTGCTGTTACTATGTACAATGTAATGTTTGCTTTACTCAGCATCAGTTCACATAAATCTTTCCAGGCCTTTCTAAAATCAGCCTGTTCATCATTTTTTATAAAATAATAATATTCTATTACTTTCACATTATCATAACTTATTCAGCCATTCCCCAATTGATGAATATCTACTCATTTGTTAGATTACTTTTTATGCAAAGACCAGCTGTGCCATTTCCCTGCTTTAGAAATCTTTGGTGGCTTCCCAAAAGGAGCAAAGGAAAAGGAAGGAACTAAGCATTTATTAAGCTGCTACTAAGTACTATCAAGCCATTTGATTATTATCTCATTTGATCAGAAGTAGAATTCAATTCCTTCTTTTTCTTAATTCCTTTTTATTTTTATAAAGCTTTTTATTTTCAAAACGTGTAGTTTTTAACATTCTCTTTTGCAAACCCTTGTGTTCCAATTTTTTTCTCCCTCCCTATCCCCTATCTCCTTCCCTAAGTGGCAAGTTATCCAATATATGTTAAACATGCAATTCTTCTATACATATTTCTATAAATATCATGTTGCACAAGAAAAATAAGATCAAAAAAGAAAAAAATTGGAAAGAAAACAAAATGCAAGCAAACAACAACAAAAGTGAAAATAATATGTTGTGATGCACACTCAGTCCCCATAGTTTTCTGTCTCAGTTCAGATGTCTCTCTACATCACAAGACCTTTCAAACTGTCCTGAATCACTTTGCTATTGAAAAGAGCTATGTCCATCAGAATTGATCATCGTATATTCTTGTTGTTGCTGTGTATGATGTTCTCCTGGTTCTGCTCACTTCACTTAGATCATGGTTGCTAAGCATACAGTAGGTGCTTAATAAATGTTGAATTGAATTGGAACTAGTTTCCCCAGGTTTCTGGGTAAGGGTTAGCCATTTGAAAAACAAAAGTTCAGATGCCACTTCTGATAGGAGTTTTCTGAGCCCACCTCTCTCTATAGTTCATATTTATTTCCATGCGTGTTTTTCCACAATACAATAAAAGTTCTTTGAAGGTAAGAACTGTCTATGAAATGTTTGGTTTTAGTCAACCAGCCTTTCAGTCAAGATTATGAGCAGAACTGTCTTTTGCCTCTTTTTGTATCTCTTTTTGTAAGTTTTAATAAGTGTTAATTGAAACATTTATTAAGCTATTGCTCTGTTTTAGGAACTGTGTTAAGTGTTGGGATTACAAAGAAGAGGGAAATTTATCTGTAAAGGGGGAGACAATAATTAGGTACATAAAAGGTATAGCTATAGAATAGATAAAAGGTAATATAAGAAGGGAAGGCATGGGTCGGGGAAGATGGGAGGAAAGATGGTAGAAATTTGTAAAGACCTCCTATAGAATACAGGACTTGAGATGAGTCTTGAAGGAAGCCAGAAAACCAAAAGGTGGAAATGAAGAGGCAGAGAATTCTAGGCATGGGGAACTGTCAGTGCAGTCACTGTATCTAACACACAGCAATTGTTCGATATTTATGTGGTTGACTCGACCTGGAAAAATATAGAAATTAATGTGGGTTTCAGTTCCTTGGTTCTATATTTAACATGTCCAATACTGTATGAGTGTTATTTGTTTGAAGACTTACTTATGTATCCTATTTTCTAAACTTATTGAGGGCAGTCTTCATTTTTTCTTCACCTTCCATGCTTCACAGTATTTTTCACTCAGTAAACGCTTAATAAAAGTATGTTAAATTTGAATTTGAATCTTTTCTCTTCATATTCAACTTTCGTTTCTCTTGATTTTTCTGGCTTAGCCCCACTATGACCCTTTGAAGACATTTGTTTCTCTGCTTTTCCTCAATACACACTTAGCTAGAAATGTGTTTGCATAAATACTAGCAGATGAATTTTTAAAATATCACTTTTTTTCCCTTACTCACTTAGTGAGAGAATCCAGTAAAGATAAACAGAGGAGTATCACATTAGAAACACAACAGATGGGCTTCTGCTGGGGGCCTGGACTTCCCCAGAGTTTTCACATTTTGGGGATGTAGAATTATGGTAAAATCTCCTTGTGATGTTCTCACTCAGTGTTTCTTGGGTATAATATTAATTGCTTAAAGGCTGGGTTTAATGCTTATTTTCAGCCAAATTTTCTCTCTGGAGAAAGAACCATTTCATGGGAGTGATCTACTTTCATAACTGATCAGAAATTCAGTTTAATCATAGAATCTGGGAAAAGAGGAAGGAAGTTTTGTTTTTTTTTCCCCTCAACTTAAGGTTCCAGGTCAAAGGGACAATTGGTTGGCCAATTTAGGTAGAATTTTTTTTTTTAAGGAAAAACTGAAATAGTTCATTTGGTCACCCTCCGTGGTTGTCTTTGCTGCTCCCCTTTCAGTACTGACTATCCTTCCCAGAAGCACACCCAAACTCTTGGGAGCTAGTCTTGGCCCATTTTGCAATTCTAGCTCCCAGCCCTATCTGTGGCCTTGAATGAATGAGGCATTGCATCCTCTATCAATCAATTGCCAACTCCCCACCTCCAAGCAGGATGGGACAGCTATGTTGAGGATTAGGAGTGATTACCAGGATCCAAGCAATGGAGCTCTCCTGGGGAAGGAGGGTGTGGTAAGAGGAATGAAAATAAATAGGATGCTCTGCCTGGTTAAGCCAGATATCTTTTAGCAAACGAAAGTAAGAGGCTGGGCAGATGGAGAAAAAAAATTTGTTTTTATTTCCCCCCCAGCAGTACAAAGCTGGGGAAGTCCATAGGATCCTATATTTAGAGATGGAAGAAACCTTTGAGGTCACTTTTTTTTTTTTTTTTACAGTGGAGGAAATTAATGTTTATATAGTATTTTATGTTTATAAAATACTTGACATGAATTGTCTTGAGAATCATAATAACCCTGTGAGTTAGAGAGTAAAATATCATTATTCCCATTTTATTGATGGAGAAACTGAGGCTCAGAAGTACTACATTATTCATGATCTCATAGCTGGTGATGATCAAGGGCAGGATTTGAACCTAGGCCTTTTTTTTTTTTTTTTCAAATTCCAAGGCTAACTCCCTCTTCATTATACCACACTGTCCATGATGACCACCTTTTCAATAATCCTAAAGATCTTTTCAAAATAAATTTCATTCTATATGATCTCTCTGAAGTTGTTGGTGCTCTTATCCTATCCTCTGGAAGATTTTCTCCTCTCTTGACTTCAAAGATACTTCATTTATCTAGTTCTGCTCTTACCACTTTAATCATCCATTCACTGACTTATCTTCTTCTTGATCCCTTAGTGTAGGTGTTCACCCTATGGTCTTTCTTGACTCTTCAGTTTCATTGATTCTCATAGGTTCAACTGCCCCTACTATGTAAATATCTCCAAAATATCTCTATCTCTATCTCTATCTCTCTCTCTCTCTCTCTCTCTCTCTCTCTCTCTCTCTCTCTCTCTCTCTCTCTCTCTCTCTCTCTCTCTCTCTCTCTCTCTCTCTCTCATCTTTCTT
The DNA here is from genome assembly GCF_902635505.1 of Sarcophilus harrisii. Classification (NCBI taxonomy): domain Eukaryota; kingdom Metazoa; phylum Chordata; class Mammalia; order Dasyuromorphia; family Dasyuridae; genus Sarcophilus; species Sarcophilus harrisii. Next base: position 413,838,133 of record NC_045429.1, on the reverse strand, counting down.
TCTCCCACTTTCCCCCCTTTCCCTCCTTATCTGAACAAACTCTTTGAGCTCCAAGTCTTCGTTTCCAAATACCTGCCGATCAGCTCACCATTTCCTGTATTCTGCTCTTTATATTTATTCCTAAAATTTCTCCTCATCTGTCTTCATTCTCTTGGTGCTACCACTTTTCACCCAGATTTCCATGTTACTAACTTTGGGATTATTTTTGATGCTTCATTATGCCTGACTTAAATAAAATCATAGCTCTTGAGCCGGAAGGGACCTAAAGAGACCATCTGGTCCAGCCCCCTCTTTTTATAGATGAAGGACAGAGACTTCAGAGAGGTGAAGTGGCTCTGGACCAGAAAGCAGGTGTTCCTGACAGACCAGGACTTTATCTTTTGCCAAACTGCCTCTCAATCTAACCTAATCAGTTACCCGGTCTACCAGATCCTAACTAGGGCATTTTAACACCATCTCTAATAGTCTTCCATTCTCTTTATTCCCACTATGACCAACTTAGTTAAGGTCCATATTTCTGTTTATATTTCTCCAATAGCTTCCTCGTAGCCCTTATTCTCATCCATCCTCACTGTTGCTAGAATAAGCTGCCTAAATCTGCTTGTGTTCCTCCTCTGCCAAAACCAAACCAAATCAACCAACCAACAAAAAACAAACCTCTACTGGCTTTCTTTTGTCTTTGGGTAAAGTTCATACTCTTCATCAAATTCAAGGTAATCTGTAATCACCTAATTTTTTTTAGCTTTATCTTATGCTTGTGATCTTGGACAATCATCTTGATACCTCTCTTGATATCTGTTTTCTTGCTTGTAAAATGAAAGTTGGTTAGTTTATCAGTAAGCACCATTCTAGATCATTATCTACTATCCCAAGATGCTATATTATTCCTTTCTATATACTTTATGTTCTAGTCAAATTGCCTTATTGTGTCATACCTTCTTGATTCCTCATGCCTATGATAACTCCCATTTTTATCTATTGAACTCATATCCTCTAGGAAGTTTTCTGTAATTATTCTGGTGCATGATAACTTTCCCCCTCAGATTTCACAGAGTAATTTTTGTAAATCATTAATGTAACTATCATGTAACATTTCATTTTATGCAATATTCTAGACTACATTGGATAGTACTAAGTACTATATTAGAATAGACTATATTGGGATCTTACTCTTTTCTAGAATGTAAGTTGCTTGAAGATAGGAATAGTTGGTTACTATAATAATCCATTAACACTATTGTTACTTGCTGCTGCTGCTATACTTCTGTTGCTGCTATTGCTGCTGCTTTGGGCAAATGATTTGGGTCTTAGTCTCTCAGCTGCAAAATTAAATGATTGCATTTAATGACCTTGACATCTCTTTAAGTTCTGTCTGTGATTCTATCATGAAAGTGTTTTAGCTAAACTTTTATTTGTAAGTTGTTGGGGGAAGGACTTTAGATCTGTACAATTTATCATCTTAGAGAATTATGGGGCAGCTAGATGGTGAAGTAGATAAAGCACCAGCATTGAATTCAGGAGAACCTGAGTTCAAATCTGGTCTCAGGCACTTAACATGGCCTAGTTGTGTGACTCTGGGCAAGTCACTTAACCCCAATTGCCTCAGCAAAAGAGAGGGAGAGAAGGAGAGAGGAGGAAAGGGAGAGAGGAAGAAAAGGAGAGGGGGAAAGAGGAGGGAGGGGGAGAAAGGGAGGAGGGAAGGGGAAAGGAGAAGGGAAGAAAGGAGGGGAAGAGGGAGGGGAGAGAGGGAAAGAGGGAAGGAGAGAATTATCTGGGGTCAGAGTCAGAATTTGAATGTAGGTCTTTTTTACTTTTTGACTAGCCTTCTCTCTTCTATGCCTCTCTCTCCCATCTCTCCTATAAGGGCAGGAGTTGGAGCATTGTATTACATTACTGAAGAATTGATTGAGAGACCTAGGGAACTGATTGAGTAATGATCCTATGAGGGAAGGAGAAGGAGAAAGAATAAGCATTAATCAATTAAAAATATATATTATATTTATAGTATGTAGCAGGCTCTGTGCTAAATATTTTCTCTTTCTAACATTATCTCATTTGACCTCACAACTGCTCTACAGGATAAGTACTACCAAAGTCATAAATAATTCTCATTGCACATGTGGGCCCTCCCTTCACATTTCTTGCACTTCTATCCATTTGTTTTTGCCTCAAAAATTCTATGTCCAGTCAGAAATCATGAGCTTTCCTGGGGAGGAAAAGATTTCTGAGGAGAGGAGTCATGAACAGATTTATCCATAAGAAACATTTATATAATTCACACATGAGTAAGGTTTGCAACAATAGGGCAAAATCATGGGAAATTCTCAACATTTTCAAGTTCTTTCCTCTGTAATTTAAGGGCATATGAGGCTAGGAACGGGACTTTCAATAAGATCCAGCCATCATTTTCAAAAAGTATTTTTGGTTGTTCACAGTGCTATGGCAATCGAGCCTTTGGTTTACCCTTTTCCAAAGAACCTCATGGAAGCAGAAGGCTTGCCTTTATCAAGTTCTATACCTGGCTTTTTCTCTGCATATCACAGGATTGTTTTCTTCCTCTCTCTCAGGAGGTCTTAGTATGTAAAATATTCAACTTCCTCTTAAATCAGGTTTTTCACTTTCCAAATCACTAGCATCTGGTTTTATGCTTGTGAATGATAGGGGTGGGAGAGCAGAGGGAGAAAGATCAAGCCTAAAGGTCAAGTTCAAATCCATGGACTGCAGGCAGCTGCAGCATTGGATTAGAGCTGCCTGTGTAAACCACTCAAATTAACTTGCTTTGTTTATCACTATTTTAAAACTGGCCCCTGAACTTCCTGGTTTGGGCCGGAAGGAGCCACAGAAAGCAGTGTGAGAAAAAGTCAGTTCACTGGCAGTCTGATTCAAGCGGAGCTTGTCCGAAAGCATTATCATCTCCTTTTCTCCCACCCCTCCCCCCAAATGCCCAATGTGGAATACCACAGCAATGCTGCTGGGCATTTAGAGCCCTTTACTATCTGGTTTTAGTCTATCTTTCTAGGCTTATGACACATTACTTCCTCCCCCTTCCCCTCCCTCTATGACCTCCACATTTTAGCCAAATTGGCTCCTAATATCATAGATTCATATTTTTAGATCTGGAAGTGATTTTAGAAGTCATCAAATCCAACTCCTTCATTTCACAGATGAGGAAACCAAGTCCAACAGAATGATTTATCTAAATTTATACTAGTATAATAAGTGGCAAAAGTGAGATTTGAACTGTTTCCAGAATCTGATGTGCCTTAGTACCTTTGCTCCAAGACTAGAAACTTTCCCTTCTTTCCTCTCCTAAGAGAGTTCATCATCTCTTAGAATCCCTAGTCTCCTTCAGGTCTTAGCTCTTAGGCAACTACCAGAAACTTTTCTGAATTTGCCCCCTCTCAAATAATTGCTTATATACTAACAAGGTGCTGTATTGTGTTCCTCTCCCTTCCCCACCCTCTACCCCAGCAGAAGATAAACTCCTTGAGGTCAAGGAGTATTTTTTAAAAATTTGTCTTTGTATCCTCAGAATCTATATGGCACAGTGCTTATGGCAGGAATTTATTAAGAATTCATTGGATTGGATTGGGTTAGGCACATATTAGAGACTTAATAAATTGTTATTTGACAAATTGGTGAGAAGCAGTGGGATGAAGAGAAATATATACCAGACTTGTAAAGTTGCAGGAGTTGTCCTGTAGCTCCGTCCACCTGTTTTTGTCTTGTTCTGTTTCTAGACCAGACTGTTTTTGACTTTCAGTCAATAAATGAACATTTAATGGGGGAGACAACAACAACAAAATATATATACACACAAACAATCTCTTACCTAGCTGTGTGACCATGGACATTTCTTCTCATGTCTCCCAAACTTAGGGCCCTCACTTGTAAAAATGGTTACTATGAATACTTAGCAGGCTATAGAAATGTGAATTATGGCTCCTGTAGAAATTGTTATGAAGGTGAGCAGCAAAACAAGGTGGGTGGGTGAGTGGGGATGGGGGGTGGGGGTGGGTGGAGCTGTATTAGAACAGGAAAATCCCCATGAAGCCAATTCATTAGGCAAAGTTTTTCAAGGGCAGAGACTACTGGATCTCCCTCCCTACCCAGCAAAGTACCAAAAGTACCCAAGATCTAGAGAGGGAGGCACCCGTTGCCCCTGTGGGAGTAAGCCCCACGTTGCCCCTGGGGGAATAAGCCCCTGCTGGGGTGGCCCCTGAGTTCTCGTGGAGGAACAGTCACCTCTTCTTTTCAGGAGGGGCAGGGAGGGCCCGTCCCTGTAGACGGCTCGGCTCGCCCTGTTCCATTTTCAGCATCTTAGAGGAGGGGGGAGTCGAGCTGGCCCCGGGACAGATCCGCTGCCAAGTTCTCTGGGTAACAGCCCTTGCAGAGGCCTTTTGAAAGAACACTTGAAGCCTGAGAAGTCAGAACTTGTAAACAAAGCAGGATGGCAGTCAGGTGACTGCTCCAGCTGAGCCTTCTTAGACAGCCAGGCTTTTGTAGCTCCCGAGGGGGCCTCCCCACCGCCTGAGTCAGATGGGGTGGGACGGACCACAACTCCAAGTTCACCTTTACATGCCGCCCGCCTACTGGCTCCCCTGCGCTCCCGCCCTCCCTCCAGCCCACTCAGATGCTGTCAGCCTCCCCGGCCAACTTGCTCTTTTTAATGTCTATTTTTCTCCCCTCTCTTCCCTCTGGATAGCCAGCTCCTCTACTATTTATCCCTAAACACACCCAGAGATCATCAGAGCCCGGGCCCAGGGAAGTTTTGTGACTCATTTGTTACTTAGGCATTTCGGGTTTATGGCTGTTCAAGTAGTCTCTCTGAGAAGAGCAATACTGAGCCAAAACAGAGAGGAGAGGGGAGGGCTGGGACGGGGGAGGGGGAAGAGGGGAAGGAGAAGAAGGAGGGGGTAGGAAGGAGAGGACTAATCCTAGCTGTGGAAAAAAACCGCGGAGGTGCTGCTGTCAAAGCTGCGACCCGGGGAGTGCGGAGGTTCTAAAAGCAACGGGGAGAGGAAATAATCCCCTTATTAGAACATCAGCGAGGGCCCCCGCATGTACACAGCTCAGCTAAGAAGCAGCTTCCAGGAATCCAATGAGATTGCGACTGTGGGGGAATATTTGGGAGCAGCAAGCAGCTCCATCCAAGCTATGTCTGGAAGGGCAAGGTCAGGTGGAAAGTGTGTAGTATTGGGGGAAATTGGGGATGGTCCATCTAAAACAACGGAGATCTTTTACTTCTTTCTCCTTCCTGTCCTTCCCCAAACAGTTGCCTTTGATGGGACTCACTAGATCATAACATCAGAATTCTGGAGCTGGAAAGGACATTGGACATCATCTAAATCAATGCCCTTGGCTTTACAGAAGAGGAAAGTAAGATCCAGGGAGGCTGCGATTTGCCCATTTGTAGATGGATCGGTGGAGATGGTATACTCTTCTCACCGTAGCACCCTTTGCCAGTATCCCATCTAGACATCACTTAGGTGGGGTGCTGTGGGAAGAAGCAGCAAGCTTTATAGATCAGCCTACTGAAAGTGTTTGAGAGGCTCCTTGGAAGTAACTTGAACCATGAGAGACAATACAACATAATACAATTGTGTGACATTTATTAGAAGCTCCTGGGTACAGAGCACAGTATTAAGTAACAAGGGTAGTAGCAATACAACGATAAAGTTTAGACATAATTCTTGACTTCAAGGACTTTACCATCTGCAGAGTATAAGACACCAACCAGGAGAATACAATATATAATAATATGCACCAAACATATTACAGAGCTTCAAAACAAAGTGCTCTGTGATGTCTGAAACAGATGTAGTAGGAACTAGAAAAGCTAGATTTACTAGCCTTGGGACTGTAGGCAAATCACTTTACTTCTCAGAGACTATGTTGCCTCATCTACAGAACTGGGAGAATGATGTGGCCACTGACCACCTTCCAAGGCTGTTTACTATGAAGAAAGCACTAAAACTAAAAGCATTATGGAAATGGAAGTGGTTGTTATATTTGGGAGAAGACTATCTGCCAGTCAATTATCCTCCAAATACTCCTTCCATGTTCCTTGTGTTCCTACTTACTCTCTGAAAGATTTACTTCTAAGTTCCATTAAGACAGAGGCCCTTGCATTGAAACTTTTCATTTCCCCATGTCTCTAACAATAGTTTGTTGAATTGCATTAAATTTTTGGAGAGTAACCTCTATTTCTTTGACTGACTTTTAAAAACAAAATAATGTTTACTACCTATGACATTTGTAGGTCACTCACTAAGTTTGGGCTTGTTTTCCAGAGTCTATTTTACTCATAAATATCAATTCATTTGGAAAACACTTATTATACAACTACAATATGGAAAACTCTCTGCTAGGTTGTGTTTGTGAAAACAATTGAATAAATCAGTTTTTGCCTGAACACAGCTTACTTCTAATTTTCTTGGGGATTAGGACATAGACCAAAATAACTACATTATAAAGTAGAATATAAAAAGTATTTTTTAAGTGTTAGCAAATGTTACTACATAGTTCAGGTTGAGGAGAGATCACTTCTAGGTTCAGGAATCAGCTTTCTTTATGAAGTAGATAACCATTTGAGATGAGTCTCAAAGAATGGGTAGGATTTTGGCTCAGGATTAGCTGAGTGAATTTTTAAAAATTTAAGCCTGGAAGGCAAACCAGGATCAAATTAGGCACTGATTGATGCTTCTGTAAGTATCAACCATTGCCTAATCAGTTGTACATCAGTAAAAAGATTCTAAAGAGTCTATAGTGATTTCTGTTCCTTTAATATGTGTCAGTAATATTAGTTGGTTGTTCATACTGAAATTCTTCAACAATAAATTCTATTTTTATATATCCAGGGGTAGTCAAGGGAGATCTCTTCCCCACCCTAATCCCTTATCTACTGAACTGGGAATTTCCCTTGGAGTAAGTTATGTATGCTTTGGCTCAGGAAGAAGGGACATAGTCTGGCCACTTGCCAAAGAATAGGCATGACTGACAACTCTCAATTGGTCTTCATATCTCCTTGTGATTGGGAATAGTGTCTAAAGAGTACTGATAACTGACATAAATCTACTCCTTCCTTAAGAAGACCAAGACAATTTTTGTAAATAAGGGGGGAAGTAAAGGAAGAAGACTGCTTTCCCTTCCTTTACTCTGCTGCTGCAATGTTGTTGAACATGGTAGCAAGAATATAGGCTTACCTTGGGGAAGCTGAAATGGGACTTCAAATCCTTAGCTGCCTCTTCTATTTTGTCTCTTTTCCTGAGTAGAGGTGATGAAATAATAATGTTGAGAGAAAAACCTTTTCTATTTTTCTGCTTGCATGAAGTTCACAAGAGTATTGATTAGTTGTTCTCCTTTGTTCTTAAAGAGGAGCAAAATGACATTATGTTGGAGTCAAAGTAGAGTGTATCTACTTGTGATTGATCAGACCAATATGAGCTCTACTACAGACCAGGTACAAATGGTTCATGTGAACATTTGAAGTGGGAGACAGCTCTAGATTTGTGCATCTCATCGTTCTTTTGAACTACTAACAACTTTCTGGCTTGCTCATAGAGCACAGTGTCTTCTTTGATTCAGGCACAAGATGCTGGGTAGTCCTTTGTCAGTATCTTGTCTTGTCATTCAAATGCTTCCAAAGTGCTTCAGAGACTTCGAGATAGTCCTTGTATTGCTCCTTCTGATCACCACATGAGCATTTGCCTTCTCCATAAAATAGTCTTTTAAGCAAATGTACATTTGGCATTTGAATGCCATGGCCAACCTATCTAAGTTGCACTCCACAGTTTAGTTCAAGAAAGGACTTCAGTGTCTAGTAGCTTATCTTGCCCGGTGATTTTCAGAATCTTCTTAAGACAACTCAAATGGAAGCGATTCAGTTTCCTGGTATGGAACCATGAAGTCAGCACAACATTCTGTAGACCTTCAGTTTGGCAGGAAGCCATTTAACATTTCTTCTTTTCCACATTTTCCTTTGGAGCCTCCCAAACATGGAACTAGTTCTGACAATATGTGTATCAACCTCATCATCTATGTGTACATCCCTGGAAAGTTTATTTCCAAGATAAGGCAACCTATCTATAATATTCAAAATTTCTCCATTTGCTATGTCAATGATTCCTCTGTTTGTTAGTGGAGAACCTCTGTTTTTTTGTCTTGTTAGACTATAATTAGCACAAGTAATAGAGAATTGATCCATACTTTATTGCCCTGATCTCAATTATAGAAGCTGCATTGAAAAGACAACCATCTGTGAACTAAAAGTCTCCCTCCATTTTAGTCTTAGCTTGTAGCTTTTAAAACTTACTTAAATAATTTACCATCACTGTGGTAACTGACCTTGATGCTGTTTTCTTCCTTGTTGAAGTATCTGACAACACTGCTGAAAACATCATGCTAAAAAGCACAAGAGAAAACACAGAGCCTTGCTTCATTCCACTGGTGATGGGAATGTTGAGAGAGAGATCTTTTCAGCCTTATCACTTACACAAACTTCACAGGAGAACCTAGGAGCAGATTGGAAGCTGTCTTTGCTTACTCCTTGTAATCCATTGAGCAGGATGTCTCACTCACTTATTTTTTTTTGACATATTCTATACTGATACCCCTTTTCCCCTTTCTGTCCTATAGAGAGAGGCAAGGACCAACTAGAAATCTTTGGTTATTCATGTCCTTTGGTAGTCAGAACAAGTATCTTTTCCAAATAGTGCTTAAATGTGCATGCTTAGGTCCATGGGAGAATGCCTCTCTTGATGATACTCTCTTTGTCTCTGTCTGTCTGTCTGTCTGTCTCTCTCTATATATATGGCTATATATATTTTTTCTATATGATATATATATATATACAAAATGCATATTCATACACACATATATCAAGTTTAGAGTGTGTATGTATATAGCTATAGATATTTTTTAAATGCCTATCTACCTATCTATATATTTGATCTGGACAGTAGTGCCTAACCTAATTTCTGAAAGATCAGCCTTACTTAGATGTGATTAATTGAAAATAAAGATCAATATGTATATCTGTCACATGTTCATGGGATTTAAAAGTAAAAGGGACTAGTTCTATCATTTCTTTTATTTTTTAATTAAATAATTATTTTTTTTCTCTCTCCCACTGTCCCTTAACTCCATTATTGTATATAAATGGAGAAACTGTGGCCCATAAAGATGAAAGGATTTGCCCCAAATCACACATGTAACAAATAACAAACAGCAAAGAAATGATCTCAGGTTCTCTGATGCTGTAGAGCACGCTATTTCCACCACAAAAAGCCTTAGTCTTTTTCCAATCAGAAACAATATCTGCAATTTAGTAACTCCTAAGTTCACTTGTCCTGCTCCTAGTGTTTTTCCTGGTAGCTAAAAGTAACTGATCTCCATCAAATCTGGAGCTCTAGGTTTTATTGCTTGGCTTTTGATACATCCAGTCACCTTGTTCCCCCTTCTCTCGCCTTCCCTCCCTCCCTCCCTCTCTGTATCACTCTGACTTTCTCTCTCTTTGTTTCTGTCTTCCTATCTGAATCTGCTGTCTGTCTTCCTCCTCACCCCCCCACCCCCATCCCCTAGAACTTAAAATGGAATACTACAGAGTTTTAAAAATAAACTATAAAATACTTTCCCAATACTGTTGAAAAAACTTTATTAAGTACTTATAGAAAGTAAGTAAATCTTGGCTCCTCCTGTTAAAGAACTAGGTTAATCAAAGAAAACAAGGAAATGAGGGAGGGGAAGGAAGTGACCATCTAATTCAGGGCTTCTCTTTTTTTGTGTGTGCTATGGACCCCTTAGCAATCTGGAGAAGCCTAAGTAAACAAAATACATAGGATTACAAAGGAAGCCAATTACATTAAAATATTATTTTTTTTTAAGTTCGTGACCTCTAAGGTCAAAAACCTCTGAATTCTAGGTAGACTTGGAATTGAATGAAATGTTCACTGAATAATGAACCAACTAACTGCCTTTGTCCTTCCTGCTTCATTTAGAAAAAATGGCAAATCTACTTCCTGTCTATTCTTGTGCCCCCTCTGACATAAGAATAATACAGCCAAAAGCAAGATTATGGATGCTTTCTTTTGTAACCACTTGCTGTGCAGTTACAGCCCCAGGGGAGAGGATTTTGTCTGACCTTCAGTTTTTATCTTCTTCCTTTAGGCAGAAAGGGACCAAAGACAGAGCTGGTTTTTTTTTTCCCCTCATGGGACAAGTTGCTATCACTAGTAAATAATTCTGTACTGGATACTAAAGTTATAAATTGTCCCTTTTAAATAAATTAAGCCTCCTGGAGTGGGATGGGACCAGTAATGGCCTCTCAGGTGCTCTTTCATATACTGAGACAGTCATTTACTGAAGAGTGCCCTAATGGCTTGAAAAAATTAATACACCTGTCAAAGTGCTTCATTTATAAAGCAGAAACAACTTATATGTTCACTGTGTACACTTATTTATTTATCTTATCTCTAGGGGTGGACTCCCCCAGGGAACTACTGGGCACAGACCCAGAAGTCTACAAGTTACATAAACCTCCAATAGCTTGTGGAGGTTTGTGATTTTCTAGAAGAGAGACTGCTGTTGGGAGGTGGGGGGAAGAAAGAAATAGGTTTTCTCTAGTCCCAGGGCACTTGGTTGCAAGCTTTTTTTTTTTTCTTTTTCCTTTTTCTTTCCTCACTCTACCTCCCTCCCCCATTTTATTTTTTATTATGTTTGTTTGTATACTGACTGATTGACATGGCTTATCTATCCCATTACATCATAAACTCTTTGAGGACAGAAATTAAATTTCTCATCTCTGTAACCTTGGTGCCTTGGACAGAGTAAATGCTTAATAGATATATGTTAAATTGAATGGGAAGCTGGATGACGACTTGTAAAATATTTTAGAGGAAAGACTCACATTTTGGACAGGGATCGACTTGGATGACATTGGTGATCCGATTTTGCAACTTTATAATTCATATTAATTGAAAATGGTGGCAGTGCCTTAGGCTTTGTCTCAGAGTGCTGCATTTGGAGAAAGCAAACAACACTGAGGAAAGAAAAAGAGCAAAGTGCTTACTTAGCAAGATTAATTAATCAAAATAGGAAGTTTGCTGGGGAAGTTCCTTCCCATATCATCCTCCTTGGTGAAGCTTTATGCTTTTGCTTCATTCTTTGACCCCGGGGCAGCTTGTCATACCTCCTTAGTTATAGCTCCAGCCGTAGTCTGTATCCTTGGAACTTAGAGCTTGGAATTGAAGACTCTTGCCTTGGTTGCAGCTTTGTTTTCACATCCTGGTCCATCCATCTTGCCTTTTCTCTAGTTAAGCTCCTTCAGGGTGGAGTGGATCTCAGTCCTCTTCATGTTCCCCTTTGCAGTGATACATTGCTCTATAGCTTATTGTGACAGACTGCGATTCCAAGGAGAAAAATTCAGAAACTGGGGCCTGACCCTGGGCTGAGTAATCTTAGAATTGATAGCACAGTTTCATGTGGGACTGCAGATTTAAAGCTGGAAGCATTCTTAGAGATTATTGAGTGCGTGTCATTTGACAGATGAGGAAACTGGGGCCCAGGGAAGAGTGACTTGTCCAAAGTCACCCTGGAAGTAAATTATGGTCTCAGATTAATCCCAGATCCTCTCTTCCAAATCCAGCCCTTGGGTCTCACAGTGTCCCACCATTCTGTTCACCCTTTCCATTCCCCTTGATAGTCCTTCAGATATTAATTTCCAAAGACAAATGATCGGAAACTCCTAAATCTTAATTTTCAATATAGCTGCTTAGTATTTTCTGTAAACAGGAAATGCCTTGGGAAGTACTAATGAGAACTTATTTTTCATTTCTTTTGAACCTTTAAAAGCCTAAGCAGTTGAGTTGACATTTGTTCAACAACACAGCTAATGAGTTTGAGCTTCACCCTGAAGGCTCTGGCTTTATATAACAAGTATTGGTGTGCTTTGTGCTGCCTAACAGGTGCTTACATATTGCAGAATTAATCTATAACTCATTTTGCCTTGTAAAATGCTTGTCCCAATCAGGGGAGTTGTAAGTCAAACAGTGTGTATTTGCCATTATGGAAAAGGAAAGTATTTACTCAGTCCTAAACCAATATTTAGACACCGCTCTGCTCTGCTCAGGGAATATGGAAAATTTAGCACTGAGCTGTAGAAAGACAATATTAAAACAGAAGGTGAGGGAGGTGGTGGTTTTATGGTACCAAGAAGGGACTGGGTATCAGGATGGCTTAATTCTAAATCTGATGTTACATGCTTTAGGCTGAGACCATCCCAATACTAATAGTGTCTTCATACCTATGTCCTGCCTACTTTGTTCATTCTGTTAAGAAATTTAATTCCACTTGTTGGTTCAATGTCCAAAGATCTCATATTTAGAGCACCAACAGCTAAATCAATGTTTGTAAGCTGCCTAAAACCTGTGATTCTGAACATTTTCACACTCTTCCTTCACTCTGCAGAATCTGAAAAGAGATACACTGAACCGAAGATCATTTTGTATTGTTTCATAGGTTGCTGTGCCAAATATTTCATCTCTAGTAGTCTAGAAGACCCTGTTTTCACTTAAGTTGATTCTTAGAAAACATAGATGTCTGCTTCAAGGACCAAGCTTGATTCCATTCTAATCTAGTGAAAGCTTTTAAAGTCTTGTGTTCATCTGGCAGAGCCAGTGGTTGGTTCACCTTTTAGGTGAGATGTTGGAGTAGGACTTTGTGGAGATTTATCTGACTGTAGAGGCAATTTTATCCATTCGTCAGCTTCCATGGTGGTAGCCTCATTCCCTTTTCCCTCTACTCAATAAACTCTCCTAGCACCTCCAGCATATATTAGATAATATAAAATATACCATATCATAACATATTACATGATTTATCATATATTCCCTTCTCCTCCTTGTTGTTAGTCACCCATGACATTCTATCTTCAGGCTCTGGGCATTTTCTCTGAGGGCTCCTATGACTAGTATCCTTTCCTTCCTCATCTTTTTCTCCTGGCTTTTCTGGCTTCCTTCTTGCACTCCCTCCTCCCATAATAATCTTCTTTTTATTCCTTTTAATTATTGTGCTTACCTTTTGTTGATTATCTCCAACATATTCTGTATATAGCTTGTTTGTACAGAGTTGTTTGCCTATAGTTTTCCCTATTTATTAGATGGTAAAGTCCTTGAGGGCAGGGATCATCTCTTGCCTTTGTATCCCCAGTGTTTAGCACAGAGTTTGGCACATGATAGTTGTTTAATAAATATTTTTTCATCAACTGACTGCCCTCTGAGTTTTTAAAGATCTTTGTGTTTCTCAGATTTTACATTGTTTTTTTAGCCATTGTATACAAACCTTATCATCTCACTTGCAGAGGTAAGTTTTCACATTCAGACAGGAATGGTTTCTTCTTTGAAACTCCAAGACAATTAATAGGATAACGAATAATAATAACAAAATTACACTTTTTTGATTCTTTAAGATTTATAAAGTGCTTTATATATCACATGATCTTGCTTGATCAGCATCACTCTGTGATGTTAGTAGTCCAGGTATTATTCCCCATTTCACAAATAAAGAAATAGAGGACCAGAGATATAAAAGGATGATTTTGTACATGCCAGATCTGGGATTTAAACCCTGTTTATCCCTACTACAAATCTAGTACCTTTTACCGGACCTTCCATAGAGAAATTACTCTTTGAGTTGACGTCCAACCTAAGACTGCCTTCCTTATTCTTGGGCCTCCATCATATTTCTTAAAATGTCTCCCTAATTGGGGCAGCTAGGTGGTGCAGTGGATAGAGCTCCAACCCTGAAGTCAAATCTGAGTTTAAATCTGGCCTCAGACACCTAACACTTCCCGGCTGTGTGACCCTGGGCAAGTCACTTATCCCCAATTGCCTCAGGGGGAAAAAAAAAAAGTCTTCCTAGTCAGAGAATCTGTCCCTGACTAATATATGTTACTCTTATTTTGGCCCCAATTTCAATAAGAACAGCTAGCATTTACACAGTAACCTTGAGGTACAGAAGAAGAGAACTTCAAGTCAAAAGGGGTCTGGTTCAGATGATGGAACTGAAGCTTGCCCAAGATCACACAATCAGTTAGTGGAAGAGCCACGATGGGAATTCACATCTTTTGACTCCTAATTCAAATTGGAAACTAGTTGGGTAGTTAGTTGTTGCAAACCCATGGGAGGCCACAGAGTCATTGCAAAAGTTCACGGGAGCACTATGATAAATAAGCAAGCATACCTTCTGTAGCCTAATTAATAACTTGCCACAATATGTATTAACATTTCAAATGTATATGGATGAATATTTATGATTAACAATAATTTTAAAGGGTTCCTGACGTATTTTCTTAATTGATACTACTAATAAATAGCACTATCATGTGGGTATTTGTAAAGTTTTTTGGCATTAAGAATAATCCTGATGCTAAAAGGGATCAAGAACCTCTGCACTCTTGCCTGATATCTCTCAGGAGGAGGTTTAGATAGCCCACATGTTAGTGTACCCTTTTTACAGATGAGAAAGTTGAGGCTAAGTAGATAAGTGTTTTTTCTCATGATCGCGTTACTAAACCAAGAATTGAATTCAGCCCTCCTGGAAACAGAAGGAAATATTATTTGATTTCCTCTTTTACCTTCTCTTTACTGATCTAATATATTACCTTCATTTTCAAATGGCTGAAGTATCCTTAGAAGAACATGCATAGGCCAGCCTTACAATCAGATAGAGAAGGAAGCTACCTGCATTGTATGATTTGAAGTATCCAGATGATCTAGTCTCCTTAAATATCTCCTAGCTATCTAGTACTATGCTGGAAATTCTGCCATTAGGGAGTCTTTCTTTTGGGTCTTGAAAACTTTCAGAATTTAAGATCCCTCAAAAGTAAGGACTTGATAAGGGACAGAGACTAAGATAATGTTTGGGGTAGGAGGAAGGGTTAGTCAGTTAGTCAATAAATATTGATTAAGTGCCTACTCTGAGCCAATCGCTGGATTGTACAAGAGATAAAAAGAAAGGCAAAAGACAGTTCCTGTCCTTAAAGGAACTTACAGGCTAATGAGGGAAGCACTTTACAAAAGTAAATAGAAAACAGAAGTGGGAGCTAGGTAGAGAGAGTGGAGAAGGTATACACAGAGGACCAGAAATGGAAAATGATGTAATGGATGTCTTGGGCTGCAGAAATGGGAAGCGAAAAGAGAGATAACTTGAACTTGGACCTTAACTTGTGATTCTGGGAGAGGTCTCCTCCTTCCAATCAGAGGGAAGAAAGGAAGCACCAGGGGAGAGAGAGGGTCCTGATGAGGTGGGAGTTTAGAGGGCTAACGTGATCTTGCAGGATTAAGTTATCTCTGGGGTAAGAACCAAATAATGGGAAAACAAGCTGTAAAGAGAAGACATTCCAGGTTTGGATCACTGAAAAGGAAGGCAAGAGAAGGCCAGATGGTGACTAGGAAGTCTCACTTAGACTCCACCTCCATTCATCACATCAGCTGACATTATTCTTCCTGCCAGTCAGTTGCCTGACTTCACCCAGCAATAATCAAACTGGGCCATAGCTGTGTGATGAGGAAGAATTTTTCCCATTTGAATCTGAATTGAAGGACAAATGGAAGAAGGGGGTGGGGGTCCAGTCTGCTAGGCTCACAAACTGCTTACTCACAACTCTACTCTCTCTCACAGTCTTTTGCCCTAAAGTGAGCCCAGGTTACCCAAAAACTAGAAAAATGGTAGTCAAAGATTAGACTCAACAAGAAAAGGGAGAAATAATCCTCAGTGGCGCTCTGTCAGTTCAGTTACCTTTCTTTCCACTACATCACCTTGGGCTGTGGAATAAGTACCTGGAGAGCATCTATAGCAGGATGCTATAGTGCAGGTCAAACATTATTGTCAATTGTCACCCTTTGTTACCTCCTGGCTCTTTGGGATGGGGTAGGAGAAGCGTAAAGCCTCTCCTCAACTTTGCTCTAGCCAGAAAGTGGGCCCCAATGAATTGTGGGACTGGACTGAGGCAGCTCTCTGTTGTCTACTGGGCAGGCTGGTGGTTGAGCAGTGAAGATACCTCCACCTATTTCTCAGATCTGGTCTGGAGTTTGGAATTTGGAAGGTGTAAAATAGCTTTCAATATTCAGGGAATCCTCTGACCAATAAGAAACCTGGCAAGGAACTGAGCCATAACCTGACTCAACGGGAAGTGGGTGGGTCTTAGCAACACAGAGGTCTTCTAAGGAGCCTCTTTTCCTCTCTTGGCTTTCTCTTTTGGCCCCCTTCCTGATGGGTGGAGCAGCAAGCAGCTGGCAGAGGTACTTGACTTGCAGTTAGAGAAAAACCCAGAAGCAGCTTTTCTCTCTTTGTCTCTTCTGTCTCTGTGTCTCTCTCATCTGACCTGCCTGTCTGTCTGTCTCTCTCCCCCTCTGTTGCAAAGCCTTGAGGGTCTCTTAACAAAGCAGGCCAAAAGATAATCTAATCCCATTCTTGGTCAGTCAGTAAACATTCATCAAGTGTGTTCTAGGTGACAGGCACTCTGCTAAGTACTAGGGATGCAAAGCAAGGGAGATAAGAGTCCCTGTTCCCAAGGAATTCACATAGTCATGGAGGAAGGCACTGGAGAATGATGGGATTGTGGAGGGGACCAGACAAAATTGGGATTTGAACCAAGGCTTGAAGGGACCCACAGAAGGTCAGAGGCAGAAGTAAGGTGGGGATAGCCTGTGAACAATTACAGAAGAGAAAGTGGAGTCCTATGTGAGAGGAACAGCACGGAAGGAAATTTAGCTGAATAATGGAAAGTGAAGGGGAGTCTGGAGAGTGTGAAGGGGCTATTTAAAGAGCTTGAAATGCCAGAGGACTCTATATTTAATTCCAGAGGTAATAGAAAGCCACTAAGTTTATTTGAGTAAGGGGTGTGACATGGGTCTATGCTTTAGGAAAATTACCTTGGCAGTTGATGGGGATAGATTGAAATTGGAAGAGACGAGGCTAGAGGCTGTTGTAGTAATCTACCTACAAACAGAAGGTTATTGCAGCAGTCCAGGTGTGAGATGAGGAAAGCCTGAATGAGGACAGTGGCTGTTAGGATATAAATCCATAGATACACACAGTATTGTGTGTGCGTGTGACAAAATTTGACAACAGATTGAGTATGTTGGGTAGGTTCAACGAAGAATGAGGATGGCACCAAAGATTTTTTTTTTGAAGCTTTTAATTTTCAAAACATATGCAAGGATAATTTTTCACCTTTGATCCTTGAAAAACCTTGTGTTCCAATTTCTACCCCTTTCCTTATCCCCTCCCCTAGGTGGCAAATAATCTTATATATGTTAAACATGATAAAAATATATGTAAATCCAATATATTGCATACATATTTATACAATTATCTTGCTACACAAGAAGAATCAGATCAAAAAGAAAAAAATGAGAAAGAAAATAAAATACAAGCAAACATCAACAAAAAAAGTGAGAATGCCATGTTGTGATCCACACTCCGTTCCCACAGTCCTCTCTCTGGGTAGGTGACTCTCTTCATCACAAGATCATTGGAACTGGCCTGAATTGAATGATACCAAAGTTATCAGTCCAAGTGACTTGGAGGACGGTGGTACCCTCAGCAGTAATGGGCAAACTGGAAAGAGGGAAGAGTTTGAATATGAGTTCAGTTTTAGACATTCTGAGTTTGAGGTGCTTATGAGACATCTAATTTGAGATATCCAAAGGGCAGATGGTAATGTAAGGATGAGAAGGAAGAGAGGTATCAGACAGGGAGTGTAGACAAATTTGACAGGGAGTGTAGACAAATTTTTCAGGGAATTTGCCTGGGAAAGAAAAGTTATAGGATGCTAGTTTGAAGGGATGTTAAGGTCTAGTGAAAACTTTGTGGATTTTGTTTCTTTTTTGTTTGTTTTTGCTTTTTTTTTGAGAAGCAATTGGGGCTGTGATTTTTCCACACAGCTAGTAAGTGTTAAGTATCTGAGGTCACATTTGAACTCACTTCCTCCTGATTCCAGGGCCAGTGTTCTATTCACTGAGCTATATTATCTGCCTTGTTATTATACTTGTTTTAAGAATGAAGAAAATCTGGGCATATCTGAAGCCAGTAGAGAAGAAACAATTCATAGGGAGAGATTGAAGAGTCCAGAGAGAGAGAATGAGTGTAGTTACAATCTGCTGGGGAAGATGGGAGGGATTGGAACAAATGCCCATGTAGATGGATTGACTTTGGCAAGAGGGACTACCTCATTATGAGAAACCAGGGAAAGGAGGAGAGAGCCGGAGGTGATGTCAAGGGATTTTGAGATAAAGAGAATGAGAGAATAGCCAACTCAATTTTAATGACTTCCTTTCTTTTTTTCAATTAAAAAAAAAATCTAAATATGTAGTTGAGGAGGAGAAAGAAATGGAGAGGGCTTCAATAGGAAAAAAAAAGTTTAAAAAAGCTTCTGAAGAAAATGAGATGGAGAATCAATTAGCGGTGAATAAAAGAACTGCTGAGCTGCAGTGAGGGCCAGGTGAGGTAGGATGATTTGAATTTGAAATTTATTCAATATAGTGGTGAGATTTTCTCTAGCTTCATTCTGGGCAAGAAGAAAGAGGATTGAGACAAAGTCATTCCTGTGTCTCCCATAGCTTAGGGTTATTTTGATGAATCAAATTTATGAATCAGTTTCATTGATGTGGGTACTTCCTACCTTAAGATAGACTACAACTCAACCACACCCATCTTATGTAACTCTAGGAAGCCCTTTGGTATTGTGAGTAGAGGGCTGGATTTGGAATACCAGAGATCTGAGTTCAAATACTACCCACGGATATTAGCTATGTAATCTGGGCAAGTCACTTAACCTCTCAGCCTCAATTTCTTCATCTGTAACGTGGAGATAATTATAACACCTTTCACAGGGGACTTTTGTGAAAATCAAATAAGATAATATATGAAGTGCTTTGCAAACTTTCAAGTTCTGTGTAGATTTAGCCATTGTTCTTGCTATTATTGTTATGATGATGATGATGATGATATGGTACAGTAGGGAGGGCAAAGAATTTGAAATCTGGGAATCTGGGTTCAAATCCAGTTTCTGCTAGTACTATTCTATGAAATTGGGTAAATCATTCTGGGCCTCAGTTTCCCTTACTGCAAAATGAGTTGGTTGGAATAGATAACCTCTAACATCCCTCCCAGCTCTAAATTCTGGTTCTGTGAAATATTGCTGTTCTACTGGGGAGGAAGGGCTTTCTTTAGGTCTTTCTAAGGATACCAATGGATATGTGCTACCCATGAATCATCTATTACTTCCTTTACATACTGACCCACCTTCCCCACCCCACCCCTTGTCATATAATTCTGATCTCCTCTTTGTCGTTCTAGTTTCTGTTAAGAATTATATTCTCTATTTATAGAAGTCACTTTGGTAAATTTGTATTTTTGCATTGAGATAGAAATTTTACTCAAAGTCTTAGAACTTACTCCTTTTTGGATAGTTTTCTGTCTCCAAAAATTTTTCTGTTTAAACAGTGAGGTTCAGTCCACTTAGCATCCATTGCTGAAAAGATAGCAAGATAACTGAGCAATCTTCTGTATCTAATTTGGTGAGAAAAAATGTGGTCAGTGTCTTCAACATAGCTTCACAATTTTTTCTAGACTAGGTCTAATGACACCTTGAATTTTTTTTGTGAGAGATTTGTTCTAAACTATTTCTACTGTCTCAAAGGTATGAATTTGTGAGATAGCTGACCCAGGATTAGATTTACAGATCTGTGGCTGAGGGGAAATGGTTTTATTCTGTGCAGATTTAATTGTGGTGATCAGTTTCTTATAACATTGGCTTGCTAATACCACACTTTAACCAACTGAAATAAATGGTCTTATTTCTTTAACATCATCCCCATGATCATCCTCATCATTCATGGAACCACAGTCTGGATAATCTCTAGCTGGAGCCCCATTTAGGAACTGATTGATTGACTCATTCAACAAATACTTAATAAATTCCTACTGTGTGCAAAGCACTATGCTAGATTGCTATGGGGAAAAACACACACACATATAGATATAGCATTTTCCTTTGTCTTGAAATAATTTAATCCTATTGAGATGATTATATATGTGAGAGCATATGATTAAATTTGTCATTTGAATGGAAAATGAGACTTTGACTAGATGATGTATGAGGCCCTTTTCTAGGTTTTCTGATCTCTGATTCTGATATAGATAAGAGGTATTCTACAAAGATCAGTGAAGGGAGAAAAAATCATTGGTTGATCTATCATTTTGAATTCTTGAACTTTCTTCCTTCTCACCTGCTTCAAACATAATGCATAACTTGAGATGATTTTTTCTTTGTCAGGTAGAATGTTTACCTGACAATAATAGTTGACATTTACATAATACTTTTAGGCTGGAAAAGTACAAAAAGAGGCTCTGCAGGAGTAGGGTAATATGATTTCAAGGAGTACTTTGGGATGTTATGATATTAGGCAAACTTTCTAGAGATTTGGACCTCACTCTTTCTTTCCAATTTCCCTCCTAGAAACCTCATAAACCTCAAGGCCAATGACCTACACAGTTATTCCCAGTTTACATCTTGGGCACTCTAGGAAGTCATTTGCCCTTCCTCTGCCATTTACAAAGAATTGGTGTTCTGGAACACAATGAAGGCTGGCTATAGATCACCATCAGACCAAGGTGAGGTCGGTATTTTAGGCTCTATTAAAGATATCTATCTTGGGTTACCTAGTAACCTAGGGCTGGGTCATTTTCACCCACTCTCCTTCCCCCTCTCTAATGGAGAGAACCTGGCCCTTTGGCTAGAGGCTGTGGAGAAGCCTGACTTCATTAAATATTACAAGCCCCGATGTGAGATCAAGCAGGCAAAGGGTTGGCACCAGGACCAATTACACTTCCCCAAGATAAGGAAACTAAACATTTGTTAACTGGGAGCAAACAGTGCTATAAGCACACCCACACAGCCCATCCCCAGCCCAAAGGAATAACTAATAAATGCCACCTGGACTATTATTTCTGCCCTCACACTGATCATGAATATTTAATCACTCTCTGTGGCCAGTGCCTTCCCTCTGAGATTATCTCCCATTTATGCTCTACATATTTTAGAATTAATTACTCACAAGCTGTCTCCCTCATTAGAATATGAGCTTCCTGAGGGCAAGCAGCATGCCTTTGCCTTTCTTGGGATCCCTAGTGGTTAGCACAGCCTGGAAGGTTCTTGTCAGAGAAGCACTGTGCTTTATGAGCAAAGCAAAACTGAAGAAGCCCAAAAGGAACTGGAGATGCACAAATTTAAAGAATCTCCCCCAATTGTTCACATGGACGATTATACCTGACCTGTGGTAGAGCATCCTTAGTTTGTACCTGACTGTTCGGTCCCAGTCGGTCATACTGTAACTTGGCTCTAACACAGGGACATCATTTTGGTTCTCTTTGAGAACAAAGGACAACCAACTGATCAGCCTTGCACATGGTAAGCATTTAAATGCTTGTAGACTGACAATTGACATACATTAATTGTTGTGACTATTGAAGTGGCTACTCCATACTACTTTGCTAGCTGTTAGGAATACAAATTCGAATGTGAAATAATTTCCTTTAATTTCCTTTTTAATAGGCATCAAGTGCCTATTATAAAACCATTCACAAAACAACTCTAAAGAATAAATATACGGATTGCTTGCCATCTAGGGGAGGGAGTGGGAGGCAGGAAGGGAAAATCTGAAACACAAGGCTATGCAAGGGTCAATGTTGAAAAATTATCCATGCAGAAGTTTTGAAAATAAAAAGCTTTAAAAAATAAAATAAAATGATAAATTTAAAAAAGAATAAATATAAAATAGTTAAATACGAGATAGCTTGGAAGAAAGGGAAATAGCAGCAGGGAGATCAGGAGAAACTTTTTAATATAGTGATACTTGAGTTCCATCTTGAAGGAATGGAATTCTATGTGACAGAAGTGAGGAAGGGGTATATTGCAGGCATAACAGTCAATCTAAAGTGATGGACTGTTGTGACAAAACCATAATCAGAAGCACACATAGTTCAATAAAGTACATTTCCATATGCCCCCACATTTATGACTCTTTTTCTCTGCATTTTAATTTCATCACTTTTGGCAAGAGGTATAAATGGCTTTTTCATGGAGTTTGGCTGAAAAAGAGAGAGAAATATAGGATGATAGACTCCTGTGAGGATTTTGGGAAAATGGGAGAAACTTGGATGTTCCTAATCTATAGTTAGAAAAAGATTGGTAATTAGAAGGGGGGAATTATAATGGGAAAAATTTGCTGTAGAAGATAGTGGTGGATGGGGATCAACAGTACATGTATAGAGAGGGTTATGTTATAGAGGAAAAGGACCATCTTTTCATCCAAAACTGGAATAAAGGGGAAAAAAGTGGTAGGGGGAGGAGAATGAAATCAGGAAGTTGTAAAATGAAGGGGAAGGTTTTGTCAGCTGAGGAGGAAGGAGGAAGAGGGAAAAGGGAAGAAGTTCTCAGTGTATAACCAGAATTTATTTTTAAATAAACTATTAAGACCTTGCCATTAATTGAGAAGGTGGGAGAAGTTAATGCTTGAGGTTTGAAAAGTCAAGAAAAAGTCTGAAATAGCCTTTGTGAAAAGTGGAATAGAGAATCAAGGAGGAAAAAGGTATTGTCTTGTTTCAGTGAATGGCCAGTTGAGATTAGATAACATAAATTTGTACTAGATCCAGTTGGAAGAAGCAGAAGGTGGAAGTGATCCAAGGTTTAAGTCTAATGAGTAAACAGGAGAAGGGAGTTAGAATTTGAGAGTAGGAGAAAGTACAGAATTGGACTGGTTTATAAATATCATATCTATCTTTGTACCTTTCTTAGAACCTGCCAGTGTTTTGCAGACAGTAGGCATTTCATAAATAATAAGATATACAATTGTCCCTAGTAAGCCAATCAATAATATTTTAAGTGCTTACTGTTTATATGTACTATACTAGAAGCTGAAAGGGTACAGTGACCCTAGGGACTGGATCCCAAGCCTGGACAGATGGTCTAATAAAGGAGATGTCCTTCACTGAGCCTTTATTAAAAGCACACTTTCTTTTCTTGACTGTTCTGGAACTTTCTAGATTCCAGGTCTAGGAAGGTGGTCATGTACATGCATGTAGGAAGCACTAAGAAACCCTCTGTTATCAAGGACCTTCCAACATAGTTGAGGAGATGAGGAGTCTCAGGTAAGATCGTGAAAAACTAAGAGTATTGAGCCGGAGATGGTAAAAATAGAGCAGATAGTGCAGGAAGTGTGTGACGCAGTTCAAGTTCAGCAAAACATTTATAAAGTAAACCTCTGCACTGGAACAGGTTCTGTGAGAGGTACTGGGATAGTAGAACAAAAATAAGAAATAGTTGCTGCCTTCAAGGAGCAGCAAATTGAAGGAAAACAAAAGAATTTCAGATTCGGCATAATAAAAAAGATTTTTTAAAAACCTTGTTTGTGTTGAAGGAACTTGAGATGTTTAACGTGGAGAAGACTTGAGTAGGTGGGTAAGTGGGTGAGAGAAAGAAATATGATCACTGTTTTCAACATCTAAAGTTAGTGAGGAATATGTTGGCTCTGTTTGGCTTTGGAAGGCAAAACAACAGTGAAAAATGGAAGTAGAAAGATCTTGCTTTATGTAAAACAATTAGACCTTCCCAAGCAGAATGGACTACTTGGAATGAAGTGATTGCCATTCCTGGGGGTCTTCAAGTACAGATTGGATGCCTGACCATTTGTCAATTGTAATGTAAAGGGGATTCCCCATCAGGTTGGAATAGATGCTTTCTGAGACCCTTTTCCCCTGACAGACTCTCCCCCTCATTTTACAATCCCTTGATTGTAAACCCCTCACACTTTCAACTTTGATTCTGGACAGTATATTATTAGCCATTTTTACTTTCTACTTCAGTTAGTTTATGAGAAACAGCTTCACAAGAACCCCTAAAAATAGCCTTCCAAAATTGTTGCTGAGGTTAGGACTTTGGGCTCTGCAAAACTAAATTTTCCTCTTTACTATGAGTTCTCTACTTGCCACAGGAAGGGAAGGAAGCACCCTCAAATAGATTTCTCCTTCCCTGGGACTATTTTTAAGAAAGACAATCTTGTCACCCAGCCATCTTCTGATCAAAGGAAATGAGTACAACTAGAGCTGTGAGTCTGGCAGCAAAGAGTGGACTGGCTTCCAAAAAATCCCATTTAATTAAAAATAAAACAAGATATACCGTGTCTGCTTCCAGGAGAGTTTTCCTCCCACCAAATATTGCTTATAATCATAACAGATCAGGGGAAACATGACTGCTCAGACTCATCCCTTGCATCCTTTATTTCTTTTGGAGCCTGACTCTTGTTCAGATTCCTCTGATGAGCTGTTCTTCCTTCCTGCCTTCTTTCCCCCATCTCAATACCCACCTTAGAACAATGGAAAACAATACCATCATGGGAATCTCTAGTTGTGTGTATTTCTCTGGGTGGTGAAAAGATTGCTGAAGAAGTAGCATTCAGTATATCCTGAAGAAACATTGTGATAAAATTGGAAAGGAAATAAGCATTTTTATAGCATCTACTCTGTGCCAGACATCATTCTAAGCACTTTACAAATATTATCTCATTGGAGCTTTCAACAATGCTGTGAAGTGGGTGCCATTATTATCTCCATTATACAGTTCAGGAAACTGAGGTAAACTAAACTAGTCAGTTTCTGAGGGCAGATTTAAACTGAGGTCTTCTTGACTGCAAGCCTAGTAACCCAGTTCCTGGATGTGGACTCAGTATAGTGTGGGACACAAATTGTAGTTCACAGAATCATAGATTTGGAAATGGAAAGCCCCGAGACATCATATTGTATTTTATAAAAGAGGAAACTGAGGCACAGAGAATTTTAATGATTTGCTCAGGATCACACAGGTTAGTATTTGAAGCAGGATTTGAATTTAGGTCTTCCTGGTCCCAGGTATTATGCTCTCTGTATAGTGCTGCTTAAATACCTAGTGAGCAGAATCTTGATTTCAATGCATATCCACTGTGGGAATCTGGGAAAATTCCGCCCCTCTCTGGGCTTCCAGTTGTTCATCTGAAGAAATGTGACAACTTTGCCAGATCAAAGCATCTTGAACTATAAATTGAAACCTCATATGGAGTTGTATAACTGAATTTGGAGGTCATGGGAAAATTTGACAAAAGTAAAATATTAAACATTCTGCCAAGATTTAATTCTTTATAAAATAAACAAACACATCCAACTCATTAGTATGCACATTTCATTTTTAATAAATGGTATAGAATTATATGTATACCAAAGAATATTTTAAAATTAATTTATGATTATCAGTAAATGTTTGATTTGTATATATGCTAGATGCCTATATATACTCAAGGTCCTGTAAAAATTTCTCAGGCAACAATGGGTTGCAAGTGGACAAAGTTTAAAAAGCCCTGTGCTAGATGATCCCTCTACCTCTCAATCCTAGGCTTTTCTGCCTGTTTTTTCTTTTTCTTTTTTTTTCCTTCTCAGTTTGTCAGCTTCAAAATGACTTTGGGAACTCATTTCAACAATCAGTTTGTGGAACAGAAGATCCTCAAGGGAAAAAAAGTACCCGTGTAGTTACACTATAGATTACATGAAGGAGTATAATGGGTAATGAACCTGGAAATGTAGCCTGGAGCCGTGTCGTGAAGGGCTTTAAAAGTCAACAAGAGGAGTTTGTATTCTTTCTTAAGAGGCAGAATGAAGCTCCTTAATTAAATGAATGACATGGTCATATCTGCGCTTTATCAAGTCTCTTGACAAGAATTGTTGGGAAAACTGGAAAGCAATCTGGAAGAAATTCAGCTTAGATCAGCAATATGCACCATATTCAACAACAAATTCAAAATGGATATGTGACCTGAACAACATCAAAAATGAAAAGAAAAACATCATATACTTCTCAGCTATGGATACGTGATGAAGGCAAAGAGGCTGTTACAAGAGACAAAATAGATAAATTATATAAAAGTGAAAAACTTTAACACAAACACAAGTAATTCATCTAGAATAAGAAGGGAAGCAGTGAACAGGGAGGGAAAAAAATCTTTCAAGTATCTTTGATAAGGATTTTTCATCCAAAACATATAGACAACAAATATGTATATGTGTTTGTGTGTGTATAATATATATTTGTGTGTATATATATTTATACACATACATGCATTTTGTTCAAATAAGCATATATATAATACAGAATCACATGTATGCACATGTATATTCAGATATACATACACATACATGTGTGTTTACATATGCATATATATACATATAACCAAAAGTCATTGTAGTCAAAGTATGTGAAAAAATAATTTTCAAAAGACTTGCAAACTATTAGCAAACATAAGAAAAAATGCTTCTAATCATTAATGATAAGAGAAATGCACATCAAAACAGCCATTTCTTCCATCCCATACACAGCAAATTGGCAAAGACGATAAAATATAAGAATATTATGAATAGTATAACTATTCTAAAAAGCAATTGGGAATTATGTAATTAAAATGGTTAAAATATTCCTCTCCCTTAACACAGAGATTCTACCACTAGGTATACCCCCAAGGAGGCAATTAATACCCTCTTCAAAAAAAGGCTCATATGCACCAAAATATTTATAGGAGCGCTTTTTGTGGTAGTAAAGAATTTGAAATAGATAGATGTCCACTGATTTGAAAATGATTAAAAAATTGTGGTATGTGAATGTAATAGAATATTATTGAGCTATAAGAGGAATGTGAGGAATATTGAGAAGCATTCAAAGACTGATATGAACTAATATGAAGCAAAGTAAGATGAACCAGGAAAATGTCAAAAACAGTGACAACATTGTAAATGGAAAGAAGAAACTACAAAATAATTTAATACAGATATTATAATAGATTATAATGTCTAAGCTTGACCTACAAAAGAGATATGGGAAGATACTTCCTAATTTCATTGCAGAAGAGCCCACAAGTGTGGAACATTGAAAAAAATGGAAATTTTAAGATAAACCATAACCTATCCCAGCCCTGTCTCTCCTTGCCTCCTTGACCCTATTTGCTGAATGTCCCCATGCTGATAAAGCCTTCCTTCTGTTGATCATCCTATTTATCCTATAATTCAGCATATCTTATTTGTACATTGTTATTTGCATGTTGTCTCCCCAAAAAACCTTTTGAGCTCACTGGGAACAATAATTGATTTTTCCTTATGTTTATATCCCTACCACATAGCACCATGTTTGGCACATGGTAAGAACTTAAATAAATGTTTGTTGACTTAATCTTGATTAGTTTTGTTAAATTATTTTTCTCTTCTTTTAAAAAAAAATTCTTTGTTTTAAGGGATGACTATCTGGAAGGCAGGGAAGGATAGAGGAGGAAATTCATGAGATATAAAAAAATAAAAGACATCAATAAAATATATATTTGAGAACCAAATAGAAAAGCAAGAGTCTCTGCTCTCAAAAGCTAACATTCTTTTAGGGGGGACAATACATAAAGGAGGAATCTTCTGCAAATGGAAAAGCTCAATAGCCCTTTAGAGGCAGCAGCAAAGGAGATGATGGTTTATCTTCTTTAAAGTCATTTCTATTGCAGGGAAAATCTGTTTCTGATGTTGAACATGAACACATGTCAAAGACTGTGGTCATGAGAATTTTCCTTTCCTGGTCTTCAGGAGCAGTGGGCACTAACCAGGTAGACAATGGACTAAAGTTCACAGAGCCTATTGCCAAGATCCATCTCCATAAGGGATAAGTCCTTGGATGATGGGTGGAGGACAGGTGTGATAGCAGGGCTAGTACTCTGGATAGGGTGTTGCTATTTCTGGGGCTCTTGAATCTTGGGCCACCTCCACCAGCATCTGAAAGGAGATGATGGTTAGTGGTTTAACCCATCTGACTCATGGTACTTCCTGTATTTTCCTCAGGGTTCCTTGATGTTCCAGTTAGGCTGACTTGGCTGCCCTGCTGATGGCAGTTGGTTGGCAGTTGGTGGTGGTAGGGATGTTGGCTCCTTCTCCACGGGGGTTCCTCCCCTAAATAATGACTGTGGTGGCTGAACTGAAAGCAAGGACATCAGTTTGATGGAATATAGTGTCTAAGAACAACAAGTAAGCCAAGTGGTTGGACCATAGATTACTTGAAGGGGAGTAATGGGTAATAAGACTGGAAATAATTGATGGATCCATATTATGAAGGCCTTTAAAAGTCAATCAGAAGAGTTTGTATTATATCCAAAAAGGAAGAATGGAGCTTCTTTAATCAAAAGAATAATATGGTCAAATCTGTATTTTAAGAAAATAATTTGACAACTGTGTGGAGGATGAATTGGAGAATAGAAGGGATTTGAGTCAGGGAGACCCATTATTGGAGAGATGGAGGTGAGAGCTAATGAGAATTTGGATTAGTTGAGAAAAGGAAAAGAGATCCCAGAGATATTGTGGATCAATTAACAATCAAAAGCTTATTAGACACTTTGAACTAGGCATTGTGTTCAACAAAAGTTGGCAACTGATTGAATATAAAGTTGGAGAGGGAAGAGTTGACTGATTCTGAGGCTGTAAACTTAGCTGATAAAGAATAGTGGTACCCTCTAAAGAAATATAGAAAGTTCAGAAAAGGGGAAGAGGTGCAGAGAAACAATGTTAAATTTTGACAGTGATTCTGAGGGTATAAAGTTAACTAATAAAGACTAGTGATATCCTCTAAAGAAATACAGAAAGTTGGGAAAAGGGGAAGAGTTGAAGAGAAAAATGTTAAATGTATATTGAGATTGAGATGAATATAGGATATCCAATTGCTTAGCTATGGGAGGCAGTTGGTGATAGGCAGCTGGAAATTACTATTTTTTTTTCTGTTTATTGTACAAAGAGATCTGTTGAGACTTAGAAGGGATGGGGGAAGGGTGAGGATGATGGAATGGATAGGAAGGTTCCATGACAGTTGACAGAGGTGATCCCCAATTGGTACACAGGATTGGGATCGAAGAAACAATAGAAGGATCCTCTGTTGGAGAAGGAAAGGAGGAAGGAGGTGCCAGGTAGGAAAGTGAATGAAAGGAACAACCTGAACAAGCTGTTGCTACTCTTAAGCTTCCTGCCCATGGGCAAAACACATTGGGGAGGGGAGGAGCTTAAATTTGTTTATTTAAAAGAACATAACCATAATTTTGAGGTTTTTTAGTTCTTGAATTTATACCTCCTTATGGAACCAAGAAGAATCTGGGTCTAACTTTGGGAGCTTCTAGGAGATTTGTAGAGGATGGAGTTGTGTTAAGTGAAAGGAGAGACGAGTTTTTCTGGGAAATTAAAAGGAAATAAAGATTTGTGTGGGACAGCCTCAAAGCAATCTTGCAAGTTAGGGAGATTAATTGCTTTATTAAGTGCTATTATATGCTGTTCTTTATTAGTAATAGCTCCCATTTCAGAGGTTTGCAAAGTGTTTTCCTCACAACCTAGTAGAGCAGGTATTATTCCCATTATGTGGGAAAAATGGATAATAATATGAAGAAATTAAGTGTCCGAGAAAAGGACCTACCTACTGCCACCACATGAACAAGTGTCATAGACAATGAACAGACTTCCTATCCAGAGCTCTTTTTTGTGACATCACATTGTCTCATGCCCAGGTCTATGCCTTTCTCCCAATTGTAACTAGTCTAGAAGTCCCTGCCTATGAGCAATACTGTCTTATAATTCCCCTGATGGTGGTACAAGGTGTGGTGCTCAGTAAATACTTGTTCATAGATTGGGAAATGAGTGGGAAACAAGAGGGAAAAAATAAACAAATTCAAATCTGTCCCTGGTTTTTGCTGCTTAACATATCAAAGGGACACGAAAGGTTTATTGTTGCTTAATCTAGGTTGACCCTTAGTTATCATAATGAAGACAAATATCCAGCACGGATCCTATCTGAGAATTGGTGCTTGGTTTAAGATCAGAGTTTGGGAGAAGAAATAAACCAACTATGCTGGAAAGAGATGCTGGGAGATATGATGGATCCTGGAGCTTAACTTCATGTGGAGACAATTCAGTTATTTATTGAGTGCCAATTGTATGCAAGGCACTGTTTTAAGCACCAGGTTTAGAAAGACAAAAATAAAAATTTCTTCAGCAGTGTTTTATTGGGAAGAACAACTTAGACACAGATAATCACAAACAAAATACATAGTTAAGTATTAAAGTAAGAATGGAGTGAGCAGCTAGATAGCACAGTGAATAGCACCAGTTCAGAAGTATCTGAGTTCAAATCATAACACGTCATAGCAAATCATTTAACCCCAATTGCCTCACACACAAAAATTAAGGGAGACAAGAACAATTACTTAATTGGAACAGGTAATTTCTGGCTTAGTAAAGTCCTTCTACCAAGCAGGTCAGTATCTTCTTTGCTACTTAGATCAGAGAGCTATCTAGTATACTTAGAGAGTCACACAGTCAGTATTTGTCTGATGTGACTTAATTCAGGTCTTCTAACATAAGACCAATTCTCTCCATTACATCATACTGTGTCTCTTATAGAAAGTAAAGGCAAAATAACATTGGGGGCTGGGAGAAAGAGAAGTTGTTTTGTGGATTAGTCATATCTGACTCTTCATGACCCCATTTGGGTTATATATATATATATATATATATATATATATATATATATATATATATGTA
This sequence comes from Sarcophilus harrisii, assembly GCF_902635505.1. Classification (NCBI taxonomy): domain Eukaryota; kingdom Metazoa; phylum Chordata; class Mammalia; order Dasyuromorphia; family Dasyuridae; genus Sarcophilus; species Sarcophilus harrisii. Next base: position 413,807,449 of record NC_045429.1, on the reverse strand, counting down.
GTTTTGGCATTTCCTTCTCCCCCTCATTTTACAGATGTGGAAACTAAGGCTAACAAGGGTTAAATGACATGTCTTGGGTCACACAGCTAGGAAGCATCTGAGGCTAGATTGAATTCATGAAGATGAGTTTTCCCGACTCCAGATCTAGCATTCTGCCCACTGTAACACTTAACTGCCCCTCAGTGAGAAAAGACTTCTGATAACTGAGAGATCAAAAAAAGACTTTCAGACAAAAGTCCCACTAAAAAGCATCAGCCTAACCTGAATGGAGACATAATTGCTACCTGTATTTCTGAACTGAGGGAGCTGAGGGTGGGGTACTCCAGTCTGGGGTGGCAAGGGTTCAGAAATCTTCCCCTCTTGTCTCCTGGTTCACCTTGTGATCTTGCACAAATTAGTCCCTGAATCTCACAGTGTTCTTGCCATCTGTCCCTCAATGAATTCAGATGAGCAAGAATAATGACAGTGGCCAGCTGCACAGGGGAGTGTCCAGCTAAATTAATGCTTGTTTATCTGGGATATGGCTTTGAAGATGAAAAGCCTTAAGTGTTATTTTCCACATTCAGGGAGTGGCACCCCAGAACAAGGCTACCGTCAGAGGCTCTTAGAGACAGATGACCAGTGGACAGGGATAAAGATGGTAACTAAGGCTAAGAGAGGCAGGGAAGTGGAAGGAGAAGCTTTTCTAGATAGGCTTGAACTGGAGCTTGCAGCACACATTTTATCCTGAGCCAAGAGAGAGACAGAGGTGTGGTAGCAAAAGATAGTTTTACTGTGTGTTTGGAGATACATAATTGTATCAGGATGAGAAACATTCCTAGAATCTGAAGTTCTGAAGTTTCCATTGGCTGTAACAATCAAATAATCAGTGAAAAAATAGTTATTGTGTACCTACTGTGTGCAAGTACTCTATTGATAACGCTGGTTCACATCCTTGGCAAAGCACTTTGCATACATCATCTGATTTGAGTCTTTACAACAGTCCTTTGAGATATATGCTATTAATAATCCCCAGTTTTTCTTCTTTTTTTGGACCACACAAGTGATTTTATCATGGGGAACTATGTAGAGGATACTTCCTCTACAATTGTAATTTATATAATCTTAGGGAACTGTCTCAAACTTTGGGAGGTAGCTAAGGATCCTTCTGCTTACAAAAGCCCAAGCAAATTTTGAACCCAGGTTTTCCTAATTCCATATCCAACCTCCCAAAATAAGGATCTTCCAAAAAGGGCTTCTGAGGTCTTGGGAAGATTGGGCATGATTCCCCAAGGGTTTGTGACTAACCAATGGAAGGGTAGGAAGATGGGTCTCATCTCACCTCCTTATTCCTGATAGCTAATCAAAGCTATTTGATTACACAATCCCCCTTTTGCTCAACCTTCTTACACTTTGTCTAGCCCCACCACTGGCCTCCTGTGGCTTGTGACAAGTGTGCTAGCATCTCGGTGGCAGTTATAACCTAATCGGATCCAGGACCCTGAAGCAGCTGCACAGGCAAAAGTCCCCATCCCCACCCCACTCTTCCCTTCCCCAACTTGTCCCACCCTCTGCCCACCCCCATCTGCTCCCCAGACTACTTCCTGGCTTCAGCAGGTGCTAGTTTCTGGGATTTGGGGCAATGGCCAGTGAGTAAGACCCCTTTCTCATTTTCAGTGGGTGAGTAATGAGTCACACAGGATGAATGAACTAGTTTAGACATGTTGCAATCTGCATAGCAGATCTCAGTACTATCTTTTCAACTAAACCTAAACCTATTTCTCTTTGGAACTTCCCTATTACTGTCCAAGGCATTACCAACTTTTGCTTCCACTCTCCCCACACATTCAAATAGTTGTCAGATTTTATCATTTCTAATGCATCATATGTCACATCCGTCCCCTTTTCCACTCATGTATCACACACTCGAATTCAAGCCCTGATTCACCTCTCCCCTAGACTATTCAATGATCTCATTTCAAGTTTCTCCCTTTTCAGATCCATCCTCCATACAGCTGCCAAAGTGATTTTCTTCACCATGTTACAATTACCCTTCTCAATAAATCCCAGAAGTTCCCCCTATTGACTCTCAGATCAAATATTTTATCTTTAAAAAAATTTTTGTCTGTGTAAGTTTTATAATGTACACAGCAAAACTTTAGTTGTTCAGTCATTACTGACTCTGTGACACTGTGGATCAAGACATAGCCAATACTATCCATGAGATTTTCTTGGCAAAGATACTGGAATGTTTATTATTTCCTTCTCCAGTGGAGTTAAGCAGACAAAGGTAATCAGTCTCCCCAAGTCATACAGCTAGTAAGTATCTGAAGTCAAATTTGAATTCCTGATTACAGACCCAGTTCTCTATCCCTCATCCAGCTAGAGGGGTGTGTGTGTGTGTGTGCGACACATAAATATACACATACATACAAATATCCATATATATATTTCTTATAACATGCATGATTAAAGTTTAGAAATTACTGGGCTAGATCTAGACTTTGCTTCCCAAATATCAATATTTAGCATTTATACAGTACTTTAAGATTTCTGAAGTGTTTTAGAAATATCTCATTTTATCTTCACAATAACCTTGAGAGATAGAGGGTTTTAGACAGAAATTACTGATTTGTCCAGGTTTACATAGCTGGCAAATATCTTAAGGCTGAATTTAAACTCAGGTTCTCCTGACTTCAGGTCCAGACCATGTATCTCTTAGGTCTCTCAGCTGCTGTCTCCAAAAAGAGCTCCAAATTCCATATTGCTTAATTTAATAGGGGGTACAGAAGTGGAGTGCTTTTTGTGATCATCTGCGTTTTTTCTAAATGGCTCAGTAGACAGAGCACGTCTGACTCTTATGACCTCATTTGGGGTTTTCTTGGCAAAGATACTGAAGTATCTCCAGTTCATTTTACAGATGAGGAAACTGGCAAATAGGTGAAATGACTTAGTCAGGATCACTCAGCTAGGAAGTACCTGAGGTCAGATTTAGATCTTCCTGACTTCAGGCCCTACATGTTATCCACTGTTGCCACCTAATAACTTGCCTCGGACCCTATTAACTATGTGATCACAGGCAAGTCAATACTTGTCTCAGGGAATCAATTTCCTCATCTGTAAGATGGGGATAATAATATTTGCTCTACTAGGAGTGTTGTGAAGAAAGATCTTAGTTCTATAAAATGATATTTCATGAGTGAAAGCTCATGGGTAAAAAAAAAATGAATAGGGTATAATGTGGCAAGACAGTAGAAAGCCCAGCTTAAGGAGAAGAGTCTTTATTGGAGAACAGCAAAGAAAATGCGATAGGACAGGGGAAAATGAGGGAGGGTTCTGAAAAATACAGAGGAATTGAGATGGGATGCACTAGGAATTAATGAGAGATTATAGGTTTTGATGCAGAAAAAAAAATCACATGATAAAAGCAGAGCTTAAGAAGATTAGTCTGGTAGCAGCATATAGGATAGATCTGAGAATAGAGATAATGGAAGCATGGAGAATAAAGAGACAGGAAATGTCACTGTATTTGGTGAGAAGCTCATTCATATATAACAGATAATTTCTTTTTTAAAAACATATTTATATTTATTTTGTTAAGTACTTCCCAGTTATATTACACAGATTATTAACATTCATTTTAAAAATGTTGAGTTCCAAATTCTCTCTCCTGCCTTTTCTGCTCCTTGAGAAGGTAAGTAATATATTAATTATATAAATGAAGACATGCAAAACATATTTATGTATTAGCCATATTGCAAAAGAAAACACATACAAGAAAGCAAAGTGAAAAACAACTAGGCTTCAATTTGTACTCAAAATTCATCAGGTACATCAAGAATGTCATTTCTCTGGGAGGTGGATAGCATTTTTCATCATGGGTCTTTTGGAATTGCCTGGATCATTGTCATAATCAGAGTAGCTAAGTCTCACAGTTATCGTCCTCACAATATTGTTGTCATTGTGTACAATGTGCTCCTGGTTCTGTTTACTTCACTTTACATCAGTTCATATAAATCTTCCCAGATTTTTCTGAAACCAACCTGTTCATCATTTTTTATAGCATCGTAGTATTTTCTCACAACCATATAGCACAATTTGTTCAGTCATTCCCCAATTGATGGCATGTCCTTGATTTCCAATTCTTTGCAACCACAAAAAGGAGTTGTTATAACTTTATACAAATGAATCATTTCCTTTTTTTTTTTTAATCTCTTTAGGATACATACCTAGTGATGTCAGCAAATATTTCCTAAAGACTTACTTTAGGCAAGTTGAGGAAGAGCCACATAATGCTTAATAGGGCTGATCTTGCAATCAGGAAGATGTAGCTTAATTTAAATACTGTCTCTGATCCATATTAACTATATGATTTTGGGCAAATCATTCAGTCTTTCAGAAGTTCTCCCAGGCTACACCTGTAAGGTATCAATGGCAGAATAATTATGGATCTGTATTAATGGAGAGAGTTGCATACCATGAGTTCCAAACAATGATGGTTTGTGGTATAAAATGAGGAGAAAAGGGTTTTTAATCCCCAAATGGCAGAGAAACAAGAGAAGGTGGCAGCTCAAAAGTCTGGAAGTGCCTTTGATCCAATAGTGCCTCTATTGGGTCTGTATCCCAAAGAAATCATAAAAGCGGGAAAAGGACCCACATGGGCAAAAAAGTTTGTAGCTGCTCTTTTTCTGTTGGCAAGGAAACAGAAGTTGAGTGGATGCCCATTGATTGGGGAATAGCTGAACAAGTTGTGGTATATGAATGTTATGGAATATTATTGTAATATTAAGAAATGATGATTAGGATAATTTCAGAAAAGCCTGGAAAGACTTAAATGAACTGATGCTGAGTGAAGTAATGCAAGGCAATTCCAATAAACTTTGGATGGAAAATGCCATCCACATCCAGAGAGAGACTATGGAGACTGAATGCAGATTGAAGCACACTGTTTTCATCTTTTTTTTCTTTCTCATGGTTTTCCCCTTTTGTTCTGACTGTTCTCTTCCAGCATGACTCATATGAAAATATGTTAAATTAAAATTAAAAATGTTAAATGAATGTACATGTCTAACCTAAATAAAATTTAAAAAAAATTTAAAAGTCTTGGAAGTCGCATCAGGAACCAAGGACAAGGGGCAGAGGCAAAGATGAGACACCTGTGAGAGAAGGCAGCAGCAGGGCATTTGGAGCTAGCTGTTAGGGAGAGAGAAGACAGAGGGATGAAAGAAAAAAAAAGATAAAGACATCAATAGATAGTGTCAGAGAGACAGAGATGACACAGAAAGAGACAGAGATAGAGACAGAGACAGAGACAGAAACAGGCCACTGCAAGGTAGGCAAAATGTCCAAAAGAAATTAGCAGCAAGCAGAAGCAAGACACATTTATCCAGCTTTCTATCAATTGATGTCTAATTCTATGGCTCATAGGTAGGACGGAGGAGTGGTCTCCAGAATCAGGCAGATTGTCAGAACAATAGTATTCCTAGATTGCAGGGGGGAGGTGTATATTTTAGAGGAATGTTTGGAGGTTTGCAAAAGCTTTACTTTTGGGGAAAGAAGACTCAAGCCTAGGTGGCTTAGCTCAAGAGTGTTAGAGTCAGAGAAAGATTAAAATTCAAATCCTGTCTCCATCTAACTGTAGGATCCTGGGCAAGTCACTTCCATACTCTTCCCCCTCCGTGTAAATCAGGAACACTAACCTGTATTTCACAGGTTGTAGGGAAGCTCGAGGGGGATGATGTTTTGTAAGTCGTCATTCATTCTAGCTATAAATGGTGATTATCATTATTGTATGATGCTATTACTGTGTGACAAAAAAGAAGCTAGAACTCAAATGTCTGTTTAGATTCTGGGTTTCAACTTCCCTGTGACCATCAGGTAGTTTTAATTGAACTCAGTTTGACAAATTAGTGCCATGACTTGCTGGGTGCTAGATATATGAAGATCAAAATAATACTGTCCTCGTCCCTAAGGGGTTTACATTCATTTGGAAGGGAGGGGGATAGGAAAACATTGGGAGAAAAGTAAAATGCAAAGTATATTGTGACAGAAGCAAAGGAGAGATCTAGGTAAGTGTCCTTGGAAAAGGTGAGAAAAGGAGACATGTCTGGCAGCACTAACACCTCTCAGGGGGGAAATGGCTCAGAGGATCATAGGATAATTAATTAGCAAGTATTGATTAAGGGACTGTTGTGGCCAGACTCTGGAGACCCAACAAGTGAAATAATCTCTCAAGGGGTTTGCATAATAACTCTGGTGTTAGAAGGGACCTTAAAGGTCACTGGTCTGACTTTCTCATTGTAGAATTGAGGGACCCTGAGGCCCAAATTGGGGAGGCGATTTTTCTCAAGAACACCAGAGGACAGGGATTGCTTTTGCTTCCTTTTCCAGAGTACTGACCATATTTCCTGTCACATGGTAGGTAGTTTACAAATATCTATTGACTGACAGGGTACACAGGCATATTTTCCTAGGACACCTCAGACTGATTGTACTTTGACTTTTAGAAAGAAAAAAAAACCTTCCTCTTTCATAAGAAGTCAATTCTTTTCCCTGGAAATCTTTTTGAATTACATTCAAGGCCCAGAACACTTCCCATTTGGGCAGATAAATTATCTCTGTGTTGTATCTATAGATATCTTTGTCTTTACATTCAAAGACTTGTTATCTATATCTCTATCTCTATACATGTCTATATAAAAAACTACTTGGTTTTTTATAAAATTGCAATGAGAAGATTCCACCCAGACACCATTGATTTCTATTCTACCTTCATATTTCAAATGAAAATTTTGTGTTTCTTTGTGCTTTTTTTTAATTCAGCAGAAAGGAGCTGAGTTAGTGGAAGGATCAAGCCCCACACAGCGCTACAGCTGACAATAATATTACCCCAGGCCAAGTTGCAGCTGTGAGCAGCCTGCTTCCAAGGTTGGTAGTAGTACAAGGAGCAGAAACCAAAGGTAATTTTCTTTTCTTTTCTTTTCTTTTTTTTAGATTTTTTTTATTAAGGCTTTTTATTTTCAAAACATATGCATGGGTAATTTTCAACAATGACCCTTGCAAAAACCTTGTTCCAATTTTCCCCTCCCTTTCCCTCATCCCCTTTCTCTCAGACAGCAAGTAATCCAATATTTGTTAAACGTGTGCGATTCTTCTATACATATTTCCACAATTATGCTGCACAAGAAATACCAGATCAAAAAGGAAAAAAAAAAAAAGAGAAAGAAAACAAACTGAAAGCAAACAACAAAAAAGTGAAAATACTATGTTGTGGTCCACACTCAGTTCTCACAGTCCTCTGAGTGCAAATGACTCTTCATCATAGACCATTGGAACTGGCCCGCATCATTTCCTTAGGCGATTTTCATTAAGATGATGTGGGAGTCAGTGCTGGCTGTATGGATGAATCTTCTGGGAGCCTAGAGAGTTTCTTTGAAAGATGAGGAAGGAGGACTTCCAACTAGGTAGAAATAACACTTGCCTTCATTCATTGCCTCTTGGTCACACTACCCACTGCAGACAGTCTAAATCAAAGGCAAGTTGGAATGATGGGTGGGCAAAGTGAGGAACAGAAACACAAAGTGAGGATCTGAGGTGAGGAAGGTCTCAGGCAGCAAGAAAGCCAATAACCTCTGCTCATCTCACTTTACTCATTTATAAAGTGGGAATAATGATAGCACCTCAAGGTGCTGTTGTAGGGACCATTACATAAAGGGTCTCTGCAAATGTCAAGTGCTGCACAAATGCTAGCTATTATTATTACAATTTTTTATTTTTTAATTTTATTAATTATTTGACTTCAAGCTCCTGGAGGTAAGAAACTATTTAGATTTCACCTTTGTATTTCTATTGCCTAAGACTATGCCTGGAGTAGCTAGGTGGTGTGGTATGGATTGGAAGCACCAGACCTGGAGTCAGAAAGATCTGACTTCAAATATGACCTCCAACACTTACTAGCTTTGTGACTCGGATAAATTCCTTGATTCCTATTTGCCTCAGTTTCCTCATCTATAAAATGAGTGTACCCTGGAGAAGGGAAAGGCAAATCATTCCTATCTTTGCCAAGAAAACCTTATGGAAAAGTCCATGGGGTTGTAGAGTAAGATACAGGCAAAAGACTGGATAACAATAGTGCAGGGCCTGGTATCTAGATGATACTTAATAAATACTTGTCAAATTGAATTTGTTGAGTGTTGTTAGCACAGTGCTTGGCGTAGGTACTTAATAAATGTTCACTGATTGATTGGAAGGAAATGTTCTCTACAAATATAAAAGACAACCTTGCCCATAACTGGCCTTTCCTAGGTACTCTTTCTCAAGGGCCTTCAGAATTGTGAGATGATGGATCCAGTCAGGGGCCGTGCCCTTGGGAAGGAAAGAAAGGAGAAGGGGAGCCAAATGGAAGGGAGAGTTGAAAAGGATTTCTGGAGTTGTTTCCTAGCATAATTGATATCCTACCACAAGGGCCTGGGAATGCTGCCATCCCAAGGCTTCCCTTTGGGAAGATCTGCTCCCTTGTCTTAACATCACAAGCATTTGGACCCATCCGTTTATTTATCATTCTTTCAATAAACATTTATTAAGCACCTGCTAGTGCCAGGCACTGTGCCTAGTGCTGGGGCTGTGTGGAGGAGGGGGCCCTCTGTGGGAGCCAATGGTGGAAATCGCTGGTCAGGTTTCAACTGTCCATTTTGTATCTTCTGTTGAATAAACATCTCCGTACTCATGACAAAAATATAGCAACGCCTAGAGAGGCACTTTCCTAGGATGGTAGATCTGGAACTGAAATGGAGCTTCAAGGTCGTCTGCTCCAGCTTTTTTAACGTGAGGAAACTGAGGAAGTGATGGGACTGGCCCAATGGTGCTGGAATGCCCGAGAAAATGGAGCGCGCATTTAATCTCAGGAGATGCAGCTGAGGAGAGAGCTGAGCTCTTGGGATACTGATTCTGACATCCCCCTCCCGAATCTTTTACAAGAGACAGCTTTGGGGTAAAGGAGAAAGTACCCGACTTGTAGATGAGAAGACCCGAGTTCAGTCTGACTCAGGACCTGGCCCAGATTACCCAGGCTCACTTTCCTCCTATAGAAAATGAAGGCCCTCGACTTCTCAAGCCTAAACCTTTGCTCTTTCCATCTTCTTGCTGCCATAGCATGGCCTGGCGTATGAGATTTTCCCAGGTTCACTTTCTCAGTGTTTTCATGAGTATCAGGAGGGGGCTGGACTCAATAGTTTCTGAGGTCTCTTCCAACTCTGGTGACTCTCACCTTCCAATATAAATAAGCTCTGCAAGAAGAGCCGTATAAGGGAACCCAAGAATGCCAGCCCCTTTCCACCACCTACTTTCAAGTTGGCTTCTTCCAGCTTTTATCCGCCTGTAGGCAGCCTCAGGGATGGGAGAGGAGGTGGTACAGCTAATCCAGGGCTGCTGCCTTCCACACCCATTCAACCAACAGCAGACCCCCCCCCCCCCACCTCCTTGGTGTGATAACAGGGCTCCCATTTGATTAGTCTTGGGTGGTTACCCAAGAAGTTAAGAGACCACGAAAGATAGGATTGTATGACCTCCACTAAGTTGGCCAGAAAAACAAATGCCCATATTTGCCAGGACATCCAAAAGTGACTTAGAAAAACATAAAAATTTCAGATCACTCTGTATGTAGATCACTGAACAAAAACCCAGCTACTGCCTAATATAACCCTCGTAGATCCTGAGACAATGGAAACCTATTTTCCTCCCTACATGCTTTCTGGGATTCTAGCACTTCGTAGCCTATTTCTTGGTTTGTGTTTCACTCACATCAAGTGTTGCTATCTATCACCTGCTTAATAAATAGTTAGATTTGAAAAGGGAAATGGCTTTGGATGGGCTGGAATGATTTTCTATGGTTCCTGGGTGATTTTAAGTAAACACATGTTTTTTGACTAAAACAGGCTGAGGCTCTTGAGTCAGAACTGGTGGACATATGCCTCATACGTAGTGACTTGAAAGCATGAAAGAAGCTGCCTTAGAGTCAGCAAAAGCTGGGTTTAGATGCTGGATCCTGACACATAGCGGCTCTGGGAGCATGAGCAAATGCTTTAAATACTTGGTGCCTGCCCATGCGATTCGAGGACTGTAAGCTACAAGCAAATTGCCAGGCTACCTTAGGAGAGGGAGGAAATCCTCAGCAGTGAGAAGACAGAATGTCCAGACCCCCAAAATAGAAAATAACTAGACATGCAATCAATGAGTAAGTATATGAATAAAAAGCCTAAACAAATTTTCTAGGATGAGCCAGAAAAACAAGCCAAGTCTTGCAGTAAAATTGGCACAAATTCTGTGATAACATCACATTACTCAATATTACTAGCTGTCTTGTCTGTCTCTCCACACATGTATATATAGATGCATATGTATATGTGTGTATACACAGAAGCGGCTATTTCACGAAACATATCCTATCATGTTCAGTTTTCTAATGAAACTTTTAAAAAGTGACTAGAAATGTTATATAAGCATATGAGCGATGAACAAATAAATGGTTTGGGAGGTAAGATTACAAGTCTCATAGAAGTTACTTGGTTAGAAAGAAAACCATCCAGGCAGAAATGGGTCTGTGATATTGAAAATGAAATAGATGCTTAAATGATTCCCCCAAAACTAATGAGTTCTTTATTCAACTTAATGATCATGGCCCCTCTGCATCTCATGTTACTAAACTAGACTGTTTTAATCATCTTTAAAATATATTCATTCCAGATTGGCTCTGTCTTCCTTAGGCTTGATAAACAAGTGATGCTTCTCTGGGAAACATAATGTTAAAGAATGAAAATGTTATGAATGAAATTAGATGGCAGGCTTGCTTTTCAGGTCTCAGTAGTTCTTGCATTTTGCAGTAATTTTTACATACCCTGCCTTTATATTAGTGTGCTCCAGAACCTCCATCTCTCCTTTGGAGTACCTGGCAGCCTTAGATACAAATTCTTGGTTCCACCCAAGTTGGCTGGATCAGAGTTTCTCCTGGAATGGGCTGAGAGCTTCCCTGTTTCCTACTGAGAACCTCCTCTCTGTCCTTTCCCCCTCCACCTGGTCTTGAAAAGAAAACTCTGATCCAATAGCCCTTGGAGCTGAGGAAAGAGAAGAAAGAAAGGCCATTCTGCCCGGGACTGAGCCCTTCACCCTGCAAAGCAGGATGTTTCACATGTCAGATTCCTAGATTCATCAGGGACTTTGATGGTCCAGCTCATATTAACTCATTCCAGGAAAAAAAAAAGCTTCAACAATCACCAGCCTTTGCTTGCAGACTTTTTGTACAGCTCTACAAAGTCTTTTGTCTTTGCCAGCATCAAGCCCAAGTTTGCTTCTGCAACTTTCAGGTGTGCCTTGTGAAGCTAAATAAAGCAAGTCTAGTTGTCCTTGTGGGACCAAGAATGAAGGCATCTTAACAGATGGAGCAATGGGCCTAGAATCAGGAAAATCTGAATTCAAATTCAGCCTTAGACATTTATTAACTGTATAATCCTCTGTGCCTCAGTTTCCTCAACTGTAAAATGGGGATAATTATGGCATCTACCTTCCGCGGATGTTGGGGGAACCAAAAGAAATTATTAATTGTAAAGCACTTAGCACAATGCCTTGCACAGAGTAGGCACCTAACAAATGTTTGTCCCCTTCCCTTTTTTACGTGATAGCCCCTCAAGATACTTTCACATAGCTAATGTGTGTCCCCTGAGTCTTTGCTCTAGGCTCAAAATTTGCAGTTTCTTCAACCAGACCTTATATGGTGCATTTCCCAGTTACCCTTCTCTCTTCAATCTCCTACTTATCCTTGTCATCATAAAATGTGGAGCCCAGCCCTAAAGATAAGAACTCCAGATGTGGGCTGGCCAGGGCAGTTTTCAGCAAGTTTGTCTTCTACTATTCTGGAAGTCTGCCTCAGTCAGGCAACAAGCATTAATGCCAGGCTAAACATCTGGGGATACAAAGAAAAGTTAAAAATATAGTGTCTCACTCAAGGATAATAAGCCCAACTTTTAAAAAATATTTTATTTTTCTCAATTATTTTCTCAATTGCATATTAAAACAAAAGCATTTTTAAAAAAAATTTTGAGTTCCAAATTCTCTCCCTCCCTCTCCCTTTTCCCCTCCCTGACATAATAAGCAATATGATATAGATCATACATGTGTGATTATGAAAAACATTTCCATATTAGTCATTTTGCACAGGAAGACTTGAACTTTGGAAGGGAGGAAAGAAGGAAGGAAGGAAAGAAGGAAGGGAGGGAGAGAGGGAGGGAAGAAAAGAAAAAAGTATTATTCAGTCTAAATTCAAATAGCATTCTTTCTCTGGAGATAGATTGCATGTTTCATTGGGATTGTTTTTATCATTGTATTGCCGAGAATAAGTCATTCACGGTTTTTCATTATATACTATTGCTGTTACTGTATACAGTTTTCTCCTGGTTCTGCTCACTTCACTTTGCATCAGTTCATATAAGTTAATAAGCCATGGTTTAAATTTTAATATTTTAAAAAGGAAAAATATCAACAAATTCCCTAATAGAGGATTTCTATTTGCATTGCTTGATTGTGTAGTTTGAGAAATGCTTCAGCAGACGATTACATTCTAATCCAAGTGGTACAAACTCTTTAAGGGCTGCATGAGTTCAGAGGGAGAGGATATTTACGAGAATGGGAGCAGAAGGTTCCAAACTCTCAGAAGCGCACTTTTGACATCCTGACATTCCAGAGACACTGTGGGTAGTCGTCCAGCTTGATGCCTCAAGGAATAACCTTTAGGAGTCATGTGTGTCAGCTGTAGCTGAGACTGGGACTCCAACATCAGGCCACATCTAGACATAAACTTGTGGCCAATGTTGTGAAGGGTATTAACCATAGCATGTGTCCCTAAGGGTTTGGGGGGAAATATCTGTACTTTGTTCTTGTATATCTTTGAAGTGACTATCCCTTTGTAAAAGCTGAGAGGTATTAAGTGGGTATATGGAACCTGGGTACTGGTCACTGTTGCCTAATAGTGAGGTAGGGGTTGAGCCAACAGCCTCAGAGAGACACCCTAAGTTATTTGAGAGTACCCTATAACCTGAGGGGCAGATAGATGCAGCCTGCCTGGCACCAGGAGAATGAACCTGAGCACATGTTTGCTACAAACCGAAGTTATAAAAATATAAAAAAAAATACAAGTCACAAAGCCCAGGCCTTTGATGAACCGCTCTAAATATTTTACAGCTGAGGAAATTATGGATGAAAGAGTTGCATTAACTTGTCCAAAGCTGCATAGGTCTTAACTGGTTGGACTGGGATTCAGTTTCAGGTCCTCTGAGTTCAAGTTTGGAGTTTTTTTTTTTTTTTTTTTTTTAATAATTTTATATTACTCTCTTTTGATCATAGTGATATCTAAGGAAAATCATCCTGGCAAAAAAAGTGTCTTGAGTTGGAGAATGCTGGACTCAGAGAAGTAATTCAGGAGGGCTTCTGTGGTCATCTGTGTGAATTGTGATTAGGGTTTGGACTAAGCTGTAACACTGGGGTCGGCATTAAGGTGAGGACCCAATAGGCCCTGGAAAAGAATGAATACTTGATGAGATTTGGTGATGGACTAGATAGAGAAAGCTGATGATCACAAACCAGCTCAAAACAGAATTTAGAGTTTTGCGTCTGTCTGGGAGGATCATGGTGACACTCATAGAAATAGGAGCTTAACAGGGAAGAAACCTAGAGATAAGTTTGATTCTGAATATGTTAAATTTTTGGTGTCAGAGGGATTTCCTTGTGCAAATGTTCAGAAAGCTGTTATGGGCTTGGGATTTTGGGGAGAGGATTGAATATATAGAAAATTGAGTGCTGTTTGCATAGAAAGGGATCATTTAAATAGGAAAATGAAAACTGCATAGAAAAGAGAAAAAAGAGACAACTATGGGACAGGATTCCTTTTCCTTTTCCTCCTAAAAGTATAAAAAGGTACAATTCATTTTATTGACCAGATTCCTTATTTTTTCACTCTGGTAGACTCATCCTACTTCCTTTCTTTTTTCTCCAACTGTAAAACTACTAACTATATAATTAGAACCCCTGTTCTGGTCAGAAGTTGTGGAGCACTATACTCTGACCCATAGTTCATCATAGTATCCAACCATCCAAAAGACAAGATGAGACTCCCTTTTTGGCTTGTTATAGCCTTAACTTTGACACTTTGGGAAAAATTATCTAAAGCTTACGTATCAGCTCACATCTAGATTCTCCCCAAAAGGAGAAGCAGAAATACACTCAATATATTGTATATATTGTATATATTAAAAACATGTATGGAAGAAGTATTTATTTCCTAAGTTCTCAGCAGTGTATAATGATATACTTAAAACAGGATTTAGTAACTTAGAACTACATTATGTTTCACATGCATTGATATAAACTTAAATGTAACTGTAAAAAAACTTGTACTTTTCTGGGAGTTTAATACTTAAAATATTAAGATCTGATATTTGCAGTGTTGCTGAAAAGACATTTTACATTTCACCTTTGCTCTGACCTGTCCCCCTCAAAGTCTCTGTCTTCTGACCAGCCAATGCCAGTTTTCTAAGCTCTTCTGGCTGGGAGTCATTTTCTTCAGGAGCTCTAAGATTGTTGCTCAGGACTCCTCTCCAAGTGCAGCCAGTAGCCACTGAGGGTCCAGGACTGGACACACCTATTGCAGGATCGCTGTTTTACCGCCTGTACCAGGAAAGGCAAAATGATGTTGGGGGAGGAAGCAAACATTTATAAAACACCTATGTGCCAGGCAGCATGCTACCTCATTTGATCAGCAGAACAATCCTGAAGATAGGTGCTATTATCTGCATTTTAAATTTGAAGAAACAGACTGTGAGGAGGTGACTTGTCCAGAGTCACCCAACTAAAAAGTGTCTGAGGCAACTTTGAATTCAGGTCTTCTCCACTTAAAGCCTAGTGGCCCTTTGCCACCCCGGCTGTCTCAAAGCCTGTTTCGGCTTTCTCAGCCAAATGCCCCTTCCAGTCAGTTAGGTGCCAAGAGGGAGCTGTCACTTTTTCTGTTGGAAGGAGCATCCTCTGTTTTCCCCCCACCCCCTGCTCCAGAAATAGATTCAAACTGACCTGACGTGATCTAGAGCAGGTCCACTGACTCATCTCACTGGCAGATGATCATCTCCAGGGATGAGTCACACTTGGCCTGCCTCAAGTGTCAGCATCTCTAAAGAGCCAAGCCCTTTGATACATGGATAGAGCGCTTTAGAATTACGGAATAGATTTAAAAATTTTCTCATTTGTTCCTCACAATGACTAGGAAGAACCTCTATTTTATTGGTACAGATGGGTGACTTGCCCAGGGCCACCCCACTTGAGCAGAAAAGAAAAGCCTTAAACAAAGGTCCTCTGAACCAAAGGCTAGGGTCCTTTTCGTCACACCCAATTGAGTCCAGAGTAATGTTATATTCTAGACTGAGTCTGTGCTTCTGTGTTGTAGGAGCTTGGGTTTGAACCCTATTTCTGACACTAGTTGGAAACGATGAGCCAATAACGTCATCCAGTTAAGCTGAAGGTAATGCCTGAGTTTCCCGTTTTCCAGGCTGGTTGTGAGGATCAAATGAGAGATCACAGGACCTACTGGACCCTGGAAAACTTGGATACCCCAGATATGGCAGCAAGGCGTCATTCTTGGCATTGGTGCTTCCCATAAACAAATGGGCTGTGCCAGTGGTTTCAAGCTCAACTGAGAGGTAATCCCTAGACGAGGCATATTTGACTTAGAAAATGACAAATTAACCATCTCTCTGGTGTGTTTTAATTTAGTTAAACACCTTTCAATTACATCTGGCTCAGACCATGGCAAGGAGTTTTGTGAGCTGCCTGGGAATACCTTTGGGTTCCATTATTCCATGAACTCACCTAAGAAAAAGAGATTTATCCTGGGAAACTGGTGCTCCTAAGTGAGGACGGAGCACATTACAGCTGGGACACATGGGATCAGAGAATAGATTTAGGAAAGGAAGGGACCATCAAGACCATCTAGTTGCACTCCTTCATTTTACAGATGGAGAAATGAGGTCTGGAGAGGGAGAGTGACTTGACAGCAACCAGCTGTGCATCAGGATTCTGAACTTTGCTTCAGTCCCAAAGTCAATCATTTGAAAAGCCCTGATCCATCACCTGCTCTATATGTCAGACCTAAGGTCCTGCCATGTACAGCTGCCACTCCTCCTTGTCTCCAAAGGTATCTTTTGCTGTCCCTTCTGGAGCTGTCTTCTAGTGGGATTCCTTCAAGGGGAATGTTAACTGCCCTTTTGTGAAATTGTCCCAGGCTGGCATGTTTCTAAGACTAATGGATGCATTTTATTTTCTCTTTTTAAATATATTTATTTCATGAAACATATACTGATTACACTAAAAACACTTTTAACATTGATTTTTTAAAAAAAATGAGTTCCAAATTCTCTGTTCCTTCCCTTCTCCCTCCTTGAAGACAAGCAATACAAATCAATTATATATTTGAAGTCATGCAAAACATGTTTCCATATTAGTCATAATAGTTGCAAAAGAAAACATAGCAAAAGCAAGAAAAAACTATGTGAAAAAAATCTTGTTTCAATCTACATTCAGAATTCATCGATTCTCTCTCTAAAGATAGATGGGTCCTTTGGAATTGTCTTGGATCTTTGTCTTCAACAGATGTAATGAATGCTTTTTCAGAAAAAAAAAATTAAGGTCTATTGTAAATTTGGATGACATATCAAGGGTTACTCAGGCAGTTTTAAAATGTTCCATATTTTACATTCCTCCCTGCTCACAGAAAGGTCCCCAGGTCTTATTCTTGACTGGGAGACCAGGCTGTGTGCATGGTTCCTCTAGGTGATTGTCATTTCCTTGTGTCTTTGAGAAGTTGCCGTTAATCACTGTTTTTTATTCTCCTGTTTAGCTCTCACCACATCTCCAATAGAGAGTGCTCAGGCCACACAAACTGCTTTGGTGTTTGGGCTAAGCTTTAAGGAGCTTTTGCCCTACATTTGTTCCATTGGGACAAAAAGTACCTGTCCTCTTTACAAATGTTTAGCAAATTTTAATATGCTATAAATTTAAACTCAATAACAGAGTGCTTTGACCTGCAGTTTACTCAATAAATGTTTGTTGCTGAAGATGATATCCTCACACAGACTGCAGGATCAGCTAATGGATGTGTATGTGTACGTGTGTATGTGGATTTCACTATGATTTTTTTGGTCCTTTGATACCCTCTAGGCAGCTGCCTCTGGCTCTTTAAATTCCGCTCTGGGACCACTTCACTAATTGACTTCTCTTTAAGAAAGGTGGGGTTGGACCAGATAATTTCTGAGATCCCTTCTGGAAGTAAAATGTCATGATTTAATGATTAATCACTGCTGATTTGAGAACTCTTTTCCTCACAGAACCACTCAGGAAGCAACTCAAAATGTCTTGATTAGAGATCACTTCTCCACTAAGCCATAGGAACTTAGACACAACAGGAGAAAAGCACAGGGAGAAGCTCAATAATGTAGCCTGTGATCTCAAGGTTAATTCCTCACTGGTTTGGAAGATACCATCCCCATAAATGGAAGCGGTGGTAGTAGTGTTATTTTTGCCAGAACTCCAGGACTTAAATGGAATTAAGTTGTCTTGCAGAGATGGGGAAGGGAGGAGAAGGAGGGGCCTGGAGTCTTGAGCTGCCAGTGTGTGTACTAGAGGTCCAAGTTCAGATGTGCTTGCAGTCAAATCTTGCCGTTCCCTTCAATCTTTTCATTCCACACAATGAGGCTGTTGTGCATCCAAAGCCTGGGAGAAGGCAACTGCATTTCTGGAATATTGATGGGCAGTGTCCTCTTGAACCCATGAAGTCATTCTCTTGGAGACATTCACTGGGGCACAAAGACTTCACCTGCAGTTCTTTAGGGTTAACATTTTCTAGAGAACAAAGTGTTAGAGATCCTTAGAGCCATCCACCCATTGATTCCCTCGACTTAATGAAAAATCGTTGATGGAATAACCCGACTGGACAAATGTCTTAGCTAGCATTTCTTTTTTCCACATCCTCTCTTCTCACATATGTGTACATGTGAATATCTACATATATATGTAGATATATGTATATATAATACAAGCACATATATTTTATATATAACTTTATGGGCTTTTTAGATCTTCCACTAAAATAGTTTTCCAATCTCTTATCTCTATATAGAAAAGACCCTGGGTTCACAAAAGTTATGCTATTGGGAAGAAACTAACGAGGTGCCTACCCAACTGGAAAGTCTTCCAAATTGGGCTAGTATTGATTACCAAACTCAGATGACTCTAGCTTTTAGTGAACCAGACACTAATCTTATAGAACCACGAAGCTGCTGTGTATTTCTTCCCAATGAAAAGATCTTATTGCATCTTTTTATTCATGACTTTTTATAATCTGAATTGGTCAGGTCAGTCTCTTTGAGAAACTTCCTTTTCCTTTTCCTTCTCATTGAGCAGGAAAGGGAATGAGCATTTAATTAGTATCTACTATGTGTCAGGCACTGGGCTGTGCTTTAAAAAAAATGTTATTGGGAATATTGTAATTTTTCCTTCTTAATAAGTGGAAATGGAAGGAGAAAAAAATCTTAAAAAGAAAGTCATCTCATTTGATTCTCAAAACAACCCTGTGAGTAGGTGTTATTTTTCTCCAATTTACAGTTGAGGAAACAGAGGGGAACAGATTTTAGTGATTTGCTTAGAATCATACAGCTAGTCAAAGTCTGAAGATAAACTCGGGTCCTTCTGACTCCAGATCCAGGGTTTCTATCCTCTGTACCACCAGCTGCCTCATTGAAATACCTTATGTTTTCAGCGTTTAATTCTCAAAAGCTTCTTGTCCCTCTTTGGTTCACATTTCTTCCCTCTTTTCTGATATTAGACCTTTGGATTATAACCATCTTTTTTTTTCTCCATACTCTGAAATATGTTTTTCACAAAAAGAATTTGCATATTAAAGTGTGCCCAACTGACCTTTCCTTTTCTGGTATGAAATGGTCATTTGTCCCCAAAGTTTTTTTTAACATTTTTACTTTCAGAGCCAGTCCTTTCTTGTAAGTTAGAATCAAGTCCAGAGTAACAATTCTCATTATCATTTGATTTACCCTTTGAAAAACAAAATTATCATTATGGCAAATCATGAATTTCTCAGCCACTTTGATTTTGGAAAAGGAAAAAGCTCTCACACATGGGGACTTCCTTGCCGTTTTCCCATTCCCATAACATCCTGCCTCCTCCATGCCAGATGTGATCTGTTTCTCAAACTCCTCAACTAATTACTTCTCTTGTCCAGGTGACCTATAATAAACACATACTCTGATGAAATTTGCCACTTCTGTTTCTTTATTCTATCCTGATCTAGTTATATTCACTCTACACCCCAACTTTATCTTTTCTGTGGCTTTTAAGTAAGACATCCTTTTGGATTCAAGGTTTAGTTGTGAAACCCATCCCAGATGTAATCATGTGTTTGTGAGGTATTAAAGTAGATTTTGAGAAAGTAGGGACCACATGTTGGTTTTAGTTCAATTTCATATAGTGCCATGGATAGAAACACATCTAATTCTGAGAATCCCTACTGTTCTCTATGCCTACTATTTGTCGACTTTAATTAAATGCTTTCTGAAACTGCTCTGGCCTTATCTATCTTAGGGGAAATTTTCTAAAGCAAAATTGAAAACTCAGCTCAGTCTCTGTATGAATAACGTTTTGTGTTTGTTTCTAGGACAGACTGGGTCCTGGGGAAGTTTTATGAAAAGAACTGCCCATAGGGGGTATAAGCCTTTTAGTAGTGAGTGAATACAGTGACCATGTCTCTGAGTCTCCTGTCTGGGAAATTCTTGTTGCTTTCTTGTTCCAACTTCTGAAAATTTTCTTTTTCCAGGAACTATCTGTTAGCTTCCTATTATGGTTGCCAGCTATCCAACATGGGACTATGAAAGAATGGCAGTGCTCCCACAAGCCACACATGTGTCTCTACTTCTTTACATTAGAATCTCATTAAGGGCATATTCCCTTATTCTACAGGGTTCATTCTGTAAGCCTTCTGCAAGGCTTATTCTACAGCTCTATTCCCCTGACAGTTCTAAACTGCTTTTCCCTATGGACCTTATTCTTTACACCCGGATCATAATTCAAGTCAGAAAAGAGTATCTTCCTCTTTGAAAGCCTTCAGAGAAAAAAGATTAGGGAGGAAGAATCTAGCAGGAACTGATCAATTATAATCACCAGATACTGAACATAGCACAATGAGCACCTTTAAACCAAAGAAGGAAATCAGTGCTGCCTCTAGGAGTTTATAATGAAAGAATTTAAACACATAAAAACACTGACATGTCTACGCAAGGCTTTCAACATTTGTCCTCCTTAATGCAAATATAAGCCCAGTGCTCTTGAAAGTGTTACACTAAGACTGAGTTATTTTTATAAAAGAGATATACTATGGTTTTACAGACCTGGAATTTTAAAAATAATTCCCTTAGTAAAAAAGAAAAACATATTGCATTGAGGCTATAGCAGCAGGGGCAGGGGACAAAGGATATAGCACATAGTGCTTCCATGCCTGGTGAGTCCTAAGTTGAGTGGAAAGAATAGTTTGGAGTGTGATTTAATGAGTATAGAGAGGAGAGGGTGAGGACTCAGTGGAGACAGAATGAAAAGTGGAGCCTCTGATGAAGTCAGCAAATTTGTGCTTCAACACAACCACCTGTGTGACCCTGGGCAAGACATTTAACTTCTGTCTACATCAGTTTCCTCAACTGTAAAATGAGCATAACAGCATCATCTGCTTAGGGTGGTTGTGAGAATCAAATCTTTATAAAATAATTTAGTACAATGATTGGTACATATTAGGTGCTTAATAAAAAATGCAAACAACAGGGCAGGCAGCATGAAGATATATTAAACACATATAAGAAGCATATAGAGTTAGATGGCAGATTAAGGAGGAAGGAGTATCAGGAAAGGCTTCTTCCTGCACAGAGTGACATTTGAAAAGCTGAGTCTCAAAGGAAGTCAAGGAAATTTTAAGTGGAAGGTGAGGAGGGAGCATTCTAAAATGGGGAACAGTCAGTGCAAAGGTGCAGTGGTAAGAGATGTAGTGTTGTGTATATAAGGAGCAGCAAGGTGAATGTCGCTGCCTGACAGTGAGAGTGGATGGAAGTAAAATGTCAGAAGATTGAAAAGGTAGCAAAGGGTCAAATTGTTATGAGCTTGAGGTACCAAATGGGGGGACTTTTATATTTGATCCTGGAGGTAATAGGGAGCCATCAAGAGTTTATTGAAAAGTGGGATGACATATTCATACCTACACTGTAGTCAAATGGCTTTGGCAACCAAGTGGGGGAGGATGGATAGGATCAGGAAGAGACTGGAGACTTTGTCTGGGGAAGAAGTGATGAGCGCTTCAACTGGGCCGGTGACATTGTGAAAAGAGGTAGAGGGGAGACATCTGAGGCAAGTTGAAGAGGAAGAACATGGCAAGATTTGGCAGCTTAATTGGCTATGTGGGGTGAGTGTGAATTGAAGATGCTACTGAGGTTGCATGCCTGAGTGACTTGGCTGATGGGGACACCCTCGACAATCATAGACAAGTTCAGAAGACTTGGCGGATAAAGATGAGTTCTCTTTTAGATATTCTCAGTTTGAGCTGCTTGAGACCTGGGACACTATCAGAATAAAAAACCTGTCCCCTGTTGTAAAATGGAAGGAAGGAAGAAAGGCAAAGGACAAAGGAAGGAAAGAAGGGAGAAAGGAAGAAATGACAGAGGAAGGAGGGAAGAAAAATGGAAACGAGGGAGAGAGGAAATAAGGGAGGAAGGAAGGACAGGGAGGAAGGAAAGGATGGAGGGAAGAAGGAAGGAAAGGAAAGGAAGGGAAGGAGGGAAAGAAAAGAATGTATAGGAGAAAGGGAGGAAGGAAGAAAGGAAAGGAAAAAAGAGAGGAAGAAAATCTGTGCATCTTTCATGCATAGCAATGGGCGCTGGGCATGATTTTTGTGGTTTTATTTAGGCGGTAACGGCTTGTTGACCACAAATGCTCTTTCCAGCCTGAGATCAGCCACACAGGGTAGAGGGAGGGTGTTTGTTTTTCATAGCGAGAGTGGGCTCCCTGTCCCTGAGCAAGGACAGATTGGTATTGATTCTTGCTCTGCAGCAGAGGTAGTCTGAGCAAACAGGGCCACCCACAACACCTCGGGAGGTTGGGTTTCAGCTGCTGCTGCACCTTGCTGCGATGTGGACAAGTGAGGCGCTCCCTCTCCGGGCCTGCTGCTCTCAGATGGCTCTGTGTCCTTGCCAGAGAAAGAGGAGGTCAGGCAGCTAGCAGGCTGTTGTGGAAGGTCTTCCAAGTCCAGCTCGTTTTGTAGCGGGGCCACAGGCAGAGTGGCTGGCAGGGATGACCTTGCTGCTCTCCCAGGGCCTGGTGTGGCCCTGGTCACAGTTTAAGTGTGGGTCACAGTTTAAGAATCAAAGGGAGCAGCATCCAGAGAACAGCACAGACCTGTGGGGGGCCAGAGTGTCTTAGACTGATGTTGTCATTGATTTTTTTTGGCAGGGGGCGGGGAGGATGGTTTACAAGTAAGATTTTCTTAGATTATTTTTTTAGTTTTATGAATATAAATGTGTCCTGAATATATGAATTAATATATATGAATTAATGTGATTCAGCCTCCAGAGAAAGATGAGCCGTTACAAGTCGGGTAGTACTTTAACTAGTTGGTTTCTGGGAATAGGCAGCAACAATGGGCATGGGTTTGGAGCCATCTGATCAGAGATAATGAGTCAGATTTCCCCTGTGTTTAAGATCTTCTCTGATTGGTTGGCTGGTTGGCTGGTACCTTAGGAAGCCACACTGATGCTGACCACAGTGAGGATAATAAATATAACTGATAATAAAAATAGCTCACATTTATATTGTCCCTGAAGGGTGGGGGAATGCTTAATTTGGTGAGCTATAGTATTATGGACTTAGGGCTAAAAGGGAACTGCAGAGGTCATCAGGCACAGAAGCTCCCTGGGTCATAAATTCTGCCTAACTGTAAAGGGCTGGGTGCTTCCTTGCATTGTAGGAGTGGCTTTACATGGGTAAGAAGCAGGATAAACAGCACTTGGTGGGCAGGGGCTGGGGCCCGAGAGGGGCCTACAATTTGGAGCATGAATTGATTCTGCTTCTACATCTGCACAGATGTGAGAAGGACCTCCCACCTTTCTTTCAGTCTTTCTGTATATACATGGATGGGATCTGCCATTTGCCTCTCAGTGCCTCAGTTGGTTTCATTCTGCTATAGTCAAAGAGATAGGCAAGTCAGTCAGCAAGCACCTATCAAGCACCTGCTATGTGCCAGGAACTGTGCTAATTAGGCACTAGGAATACTAACCCTTCCTCCCTCCCCCCCAACCAAAAAAAAAGTCTTTGCATTTGAGCTCTCAGTCTAATGTATGCATTCATCCTAGGTGCTATAATTTCCAGATTCAGGCAAGACTCACTTGAAACTGAAAGCCATCTCCTTTTTTTTTTTTTTTTAAACCTTTGCAGAGATTTTTCTTTATTCAATCCAATACTTTAAAAAAATTAACCATCTTGTTGTCTAGGGGAGGGGGGAGGAGAAAGCCATCCTTTAAAAAAAAAATCCAATTTGTTTTTCCATGAAAAAAGACTTCTGCAAATTCTGTCTTCTATACTCAGCTATCTAGCCCTTGGTTGAAGGCTTCTGATAATAGGGATTCTCAGAAATAGTGAGCCATTCCTTTTCTGAACATTGTGTGAGGAAACCTTTCCTTAGGCTGAGCCAAAATATCTCTCTCTTTTTTTTTTTTTGGTTTTGTTTTGTTTATCACTTCCACTCTTTATTGTAATTCTTCCTCATTGTGGTAAACAATTAAGTCTGATCCCTCTTCCCAGTAACACTATTTCAGATAGTTGAATATTGCTGATGTCTGTGCCTTTACAAAACACCCCCAGTTCCTTGAACTGATTGTCCGTGTCATGATCTTGAATCATATATCTTTATTGAGTCATTACCTTCATCTGCATACATGTCCTTTCAAGGATGTGATGCTCAGAACTGGCTGTGTTAACTGAAGTACTGGAAGTATTCTAGTATGCTCGACTGTCATCTCCCTCAGGCTGGGTAATCTATGGGCATGTGTGTGAATGAAGCCTGAGATTACCCTAGATTTTTGGCTGCCATATCCTATCGCCGCAGAGCTTGAAAAAGTAGCTGAGAGTCAGTTTCTAAAAGTGTCTCATTTATAGCTTAGGGAACAGGTGAGTGACAAGAAGTCCTGTAATAATAGTCTTCCCGACATGCAAGTCAAGAGATTTATTTCTTCTCTGCTTTCCTCTCTCAGCTTTCTATTCTAAGACCTAATGAATGAGAAGTTACATGTTTGCCAACCACCCACCGACTGGGCAACATAGTGGCTATCACTTGCCCCAGGGGAGTCTTAGAGCTCACTGCTCATATAGATGGAAACCACCCCGCAAGGAGGAGACGATTGCCTAATATTTCTTTGCTTGGGACCCCATAGCTAATATTTTTTTCCTGCTGCCTAGAGAAATCATGTAATGGGTAGAATCCACAGGCCTGAGGAAAAAATGAACTGATTGAGTATCTTTCCATATTGTGTGGCTAGTTAACTGGATAGTGCTTTAATGATCATTTATGATAAGAGCTAACATTTATATAGCACCTACTATGTGCCAGTTGCTTTATACACATTAACTCATTTTATCCCCACAACAACCCTGTTGTTCTCTTCATTTACAGTAGGGGAAACTGAGGCAAATAGGTTGAAGTGACTTGGCCAGGGTCAAGTGGCTAGTAAGGGTCTGAGGCTGGATTTGAACTCGGGTAGCACAGTGGATAAGAGTTTCTGGTCTAGAGTCAGAAAGACTCCTCTTCCCAGGTTCAAATCCAGCCTTAGCATGATGTAGTAGTAGTAACCGTTAAAGCCATGGATTCTGAAGGCAGAGAGCACTGGGTTCGGATCACAGTTCTGACACCATGGCTGAGTTTCTAAATCTGTCTGAGCCTCAGTTTTCTGAACTGTAAAATGAGGGGATTCAACCAGGTGGCAGAAAAGGTGCCTTCCAACTTTTAAATCCTCATGATCCTGAGACTGAGAGAAACAATTCTAAACATTTCCCAGAGTATTTCATTACCTGGCTGCATTAGGAGACTGTTGATTTCCTTAATCTCTGGCTGGAAAGAATGCTGTGAATGACATCAATACACAGTCACTTAATGGGAGCTTTCAGAGGAGATGCAGGAATGGGGCCATTTTCCTTTGATAAAGGCCGCCCCAAGATATAATTATGGGGAGGGCAAAGGGACCCTCAAGTCCCATCAGCAACATTAACTAAAGGAGTTAAATACCAACTAACAAAGTAAAAAAAAAAAAAAATCCATATCTGCAATTTAACTCACTCCTTTTCCTCTACAATATTTTATTTTTTTAAGACTGGTTTTTCTCAAGCATTGTCTGAATTTATATGGAAAGTGGTTCTTGGTTGATTAGGAGCAATCAATGACAAGTCATTTAAACTCTCTGGTCCTCAGTTTCCTCATTTGTAAAAAGAGAGAATAGAATTATATGGTCTCTTAAAATCCTTTCCAATTCATTCTTTGAGTCTATAATCCTGTGGTTTATGACTAAGGTCTTGGAGCAGGGCTTTAGGAGTAGAATTAGAAAAGGTTGCCTACAGAGAAAAAAAATGCAAAGACTAGAATTTAACAAATACTCTCTCCCCCCAGGTTCTCTGTGGTTTCAGTTATAGTGGGGAGACTTCATCTATGAGTGAGAGAGAGAAAGGGAAGTTACAGGAAAGTGTTAAAAGATATGTTGGTGTCTGGATAGGGCTATTTAGGTGGCTAGAGGAGCTCTAGTTTGCAAACCTAATCTCTTTTGTTTTCCCTTACCTTTTATTCCTGAATTCTTAACTGCAAAGGAAACAAAATTAGAAGATCAACCCAGGTGTGAATTGGATCCATGGCCCTTTCTGAACACTGACTTTCTGAAAAGTGCCCAGAGTTATAGCCATTTTTTCTCTGAGAGCTTTGTTTTCCTCTGGATTGTATGTAAATTTACCACTAGAAGATAATTTTAAGGGAATCTTTGGAAATCATTGTTCATTAATGGTAGACCCCCATAATCTCACACTCTGTCCATAATCAGGTCATCTTGCTATGGCAGGCCTCTGGAAAAATGGACTGTCAAACAAATTGGACATTCACCA
The DNA here is from genome assembly GCF_902635505.1 of Sarcophilus harrisii. Taxonomy (NCBI): domain Eukaryota; kingdom Metazoa; phylum Chordata; class Mammalia; order Dasyuromorphia; family Dasyuridae; genus Sarcophilus; species Sarcophilus harrisii. The sequence continues at coordinate 413,781,205 of NC_045429.1, read as the reverse complement.
GCTTGGCAGAGTAGCCTAGGACACAGGGAGCCTCATTCTAAAAGTCTAAGACCTAGAATCTGCTTAGATAAGTAGTACTTACAGGCTGAATATTTGGATTTAAGAAGGCTTTAGTGGAGAGTTGGAGAACATTGATAGCTAGTAGTGAGAAGAGCTGTGCTGAGAGACAATGTATGATTCTGGCATCAAGGTCAACTTCTTCATGGAAAAAAGGATCAGATATCCAAGTCAGTGGGTCTGGCTATAGACCAGCTCCTAGAGAGCAGAAGGTTATCACAATTCTTTCCTAGATTCAAGACAAGTTCTAAACAGCAGATTGTCTCCTTTGAGTGGAAAAAAAAAAGCTCTCAGTCAAACTGAGAGGAAAACCGGTCTTGACTTTTTCAACTGTTCTGATCTTCATTCAGTGAGGAATGAGTCAAAACAAAAGTAATGAATTAACTTCAGAAAGATCAGAGAAACTGCAAAGTTCAGGGCATTTGAAAGGGTCAAATAGTCACCATTTTGACTTCCAGAAGGAAATCCAGAATCTTGTGTTTGGTGTATCATGATTGAGAAGAGTAGGAGATGTGTACAGGTGGGTTTGAGGAGGGAGGAGAATGATAAAGCCAATGATTCCAGGATTTAAAAAAAAAAAAAAAAAAGCATCGTGGAATTCCACTACCAGTTGCCAAAAACAAGGATGATACTTAGTCCTTCCTGGGTCGTGTGCAACCCTGTGTAAGGACAGAGTGGGACTTGGTTGCCATATTATATTGCTGGCCCATACTGACTTTGAAGTTCAATAAGCCTCCAGACCTTTTTAACATCTCATACTTAAAAAAGTGATAATTTAAAAGAAAAAAAAATAAGTCTAGGACTTTATATTTACCCCTACTATGTTTTGCTTTACTAGATTTGACTTTCTAGACCAGGGGTCCTCAAACTTTTTAAATAGAGAGCCAGTTCACTGTCCCTCAGACTGTTGGAGGGCCGGACTATGGTAAAAACAAAAACTTTGTTTTGTGGGCCTTTAAATAAAGAAATTTCATAGCCCTGGGTGAAGAGAATAAATGCCCTTTGCTGCCGCATCTGGCCTGCAGGCTGGAGTTTGAGGACCCCTGTAATCTAGACTGTCAGTATTGTTTTTAATTTTGAATCAGTTATACAATATGTTAGCTCTATCATTCAATTCTATTTTTCCATGAAAACTGATGTTATAAATATCATCATCTAAATCATTCACAAACATATCAGAATCAAGGAAAAAATCCAAGCTGACATCAATCCATTAACTATTTTTTAAGGTTCAGTCATTCACCCAGTTCAACCTAATTTAATTGCATGAATGCTGAGCAAACGTCCCTCTGTTTTATTCCAAAGTATAGTGTGATGGATGTAGCCAAATGTTCTGTAAAAATCTAGGTAAACTATATCGAAATCCTTTTTCTGATGCTCTAGTCTGGTAACCTTAGCACAAAAGGAAATGAGGTTAGTCTTGCATGACCTTTTTTGATGAAGTCATGTTGGCTTTTTGAGATCATTCCTCATTTCTAGATGAATTTAATATTCCAGATATGGGCTGGCCAAGACAGAGCATATTGCATCAATAACTTTCATTGTTCTAGGTTATGTTTCTATAAATTCCTTGAGGAAAGGGACTGCTTTTCATTTTTTGCTTTTGTATCATAAAGCCTTGTTGTTTAGTTGTGTCCCACTCTTTGTGACCCTGTTTGGGCTTTCTTGGCAAAGAGAGTGGAGTGGTTTGCCATTTCCTTCTCCAGATCATTTTACAAATGAGGAAATTGAGGGAAGCCCAGGGTTACACAGCTAGTAAGTATCTGAGGTCAGATTTGAACTCTTGACTTAATGCTCCTGGCCTAATAAGTCTATCCACTGTGGCATTACACTACCTGCAATAGATAATATGTTTGTTGAATTGAAATGAATATACCTCATATTATTGACTCATATGGCTTTATACCATTAGTTATACCTATTCAACTTATAGAGTTGGGTTTATTTTATCCAGATGCAAGATTTTATATTGAATCTTTTCCAATTTGACTTAGTCCAGAACTCTATCTTGTTGAGATCTGTTTAATATTGATTTGGGTCTTCCATCAGAAGTATCAAACTTTATAGGCTCACAGATACTTGCTTTCCAGCAAAATTCCAGAGTGTGACTTGAACCAGAAGAAAACATAAGTGGGAAATGTGACAAAATAAATTAACATACAATGCAAATAATGTTGATATGTGGTTTTCTAAGTCAGTATGTGGCTAACAGGTATCCCTTTCTGTTTAAATTTGACAGGGCAACAGTTCTAGCTTCTCCTCCCAGCTTTGTTTCACGCTAAGTTTGGTACATAGGCTCTCTATATACCCTTACCATGGAAGCTGTGTGGAACCATGGAATAGGCACTGTGTCCCTGGAATCAAAGGATTAGGGTTCAAACCCAGCTTCTGACACTTGGGTGGCCTTGGGGGGAAGTAAGGTAACTTTCTAGGGCACTAAGTTACTTCACCTGTAAAATGAAGTTTCAATGAGAGTGAGAGCTGACAGGGACCATCTTTTGCCTTTCTTTGTGTCTCCAGCACTTAGAAGGGTGTTTGGCACATAGTAGGTGCTAAATAAATGTTAAATTATCTACTGCAGACACTTAGCAAGTGTTTATTGACTGACTGGCAGACTGAGTGTGTTTTTCTGAGGTCACTTCTAGCTCGGACTCTTATGATCTACACCATTAATAAAAATGCTGAAGAAGTAGTTCCTTGATGTCTTCAGAGTCCCTCTGGGGCTTCTTCCAACTTACCTGAGACTCATGGTTATTACAGTTCTTAGAGGAGTAATAATACTGACGATGAGAGTTAACATTTTATGGAGTGCTAACTATGTACCAGATATTACGATAAGCATTTTGATTATTTTCTCATTTAATCCTCCCAGCAACCTCAGGAGGTAGGTGCTATTGTTGTACAGATGAAGAAACTGAGGAAAACAAGCAGAGGCTGTCACTTGTCTAGGATTATACAGGAATTATTAGAAGGTGGATTTGAACTGAGGTTCAAGTGTTTCTAGGACCAGTGTTCTATCCACTGCCTTACGTTGCTCCCCCTTTTAGGAATGAGATCTCTAATATTTTACATGAGGCCTAATACATTCCTAGAGCACAAGACTGGAGAGCCAGGGAGATCAAGGAAAGGATCTTGGTCTTTTCTGACCCAAATAGATCTCTCATCTGGAAAGATGTTACTTTCCCAAAGCTGATCTCTGAGAATTCATTTTAATTATATTATTTCTATATTTATCCAAGAAGTTTCTACATTTGTCTGGAGGTTAGTCCTTAAATCAACAGGCCAGGCTTGAATAGGATGATTTCATTGGTCTCTGAGACACCGGGATGAGATTTCTCAGGAGGCGTCCAAGACAGAAAGTGGTCTGTGTTCTTCCTCCCTCTTCTCCAAAGATAGCATGAACTCCTAGCTTCAGCGCTCCTCCCATCACTCTTCTAGACTTAATTACTTCATAATATGCAAAAGCCCAGCCTCTCAATTTAATCAACCCGGGTGTAGAGGGAAGAGATCCTTGGCAGAAGCTGTTGTAGAGAAAGAACATCCAGGTACCAGGGAAAGCTTCAACCTTGCTGTTGCTGCTGCTGCTGCTGCTGCATGGGTTTCCCCAGGCCAAGGCAAGGCCATACCATAACCTCCTCCTTTGGGAAGATCTTCCCTTCAGTGCCTGAAATACTCTTCCAAGTTCACTAACCTGACTATTTAAATTTAGAACAGGAAACAGATGCTAGACCAGTACGGAAGCTTCTGCAAAGAAGATGGGGATTTTGATGGCAACTTTGCTAAGGCTGATAAGCAGCGTCTGAACAGCTTCTTTTGGCCTTTTCTAAATTGCTCTGGAGCTAGCTGTTCTGGGTGGCCTGAACTTGGCTCTTTTTGAGCTTCTCCCTCGTGATTGATAGGGAAAGGCAATTTTTAAGTTAAGTCTTTTGATGACGTATATTTTCTCAACCCTCTTAACTCTCGACCCCTCTGAGATCATCTTTCTGTTCAGACTAACCTTGTCTTAAAGAATAAATGAATGAATGAAAAGGCATTTATTGAGCAGTGCTCTGTGCCAGACAAGGAATACAAATACCAAAGCAAAGACAGTGCCTGACTTCAGAAGGCTGCTTCCGTCCTAACACAGGAAGAAAAGACACACATAGGGATGTGATGGCCAGAGAGAGGCATTTTGGTCAAAAAAGTCCTAGAATTGGAAATAGGGCCACAGGGGAGTAGATGGCCTTCTCAGGAATACGGGGAGAGTTGATCTATTCATGATTCAAGAATTGGAGGGCTGCTGGTGGGGAAGTATGAATATGGAAACAAAGCTACTGTTGAGATGATAGCTAGTAGGGAATGAATAAAGTGTGGCTAGGGCCTGCCTGGGCCAAGTGAGGCTGTCATCAAAAAGGACAGTGTGGATTTCTGAAAGATGAAAAGACAGTCTCGGAGATACACTAGCAAAGTTTTTATTGAGATGTCCCAGGAGTAGGTCATCAAGGAGCATTGTATGAGCATGAAGCAACCCAAAAACTGAGGAATCACATCATGGGATAGTAAATAGATCAGAAGATTTGAGTCCAGGATGAACTTCCCTCCCACATTTACTAGCTGGGCAAGCCATTTAACTTTTCTGGGACCGGACTAAAGTCTCTTTATAGTCTACATTATTAGTATCCTATGTGTGGGGTCATGGTGGGAGGAGGCTGGCCAAGCCAACGCCTAATAATGCTCCAGCCCAGACTTAATTCCAATTCTATGGGTTGTGTTAGCTAGAGACTCTACTGTGAACTGTCATTTTCTGAGAGGGAACAGTAGGCTGACTGACCATCTATACAGCTGTAATAGAGACTGCAAGTACAAAGTACTATCTGGTGCCAACCGCTTGACCAGAGACACCATCTGGGCCCATGGGGCCTTTTGGCATGCTTTCATTCTGAAGAAGATGGGAGGATGTGGGCTAATTTGTGGCACACCTAATTGGATTAGAAATGATTGAATGACTAACCTTGAAAAGGACTTATCAATTGGCTGATTTTAACTTGGCATTTTGTTAATGGTTGTGACCCACCAGCATTGTTGTCTCTTGTGATGGCTTCCAGAAGGGGAACAATTCTATTATCCATCTTAATACAAATCAGATGCTGTTTGGCCTGGCTCCCTATCCTTTTAAAACCCTACTACCAATCAGCTGTGGCCAAATCTCGGGCTATCAGGTGGAGTGGGGAACCTCTGGCCCTGAGGGATTATTTCCATAATCAACCACAAGCAATGAGGAACTGAAAGTTAGTACAAAAACCTCCTACTTCTTAAATTCTATAATTTGATCATTTTGTATGGTACGGGAATGACATTATAAATATCCAAATGGCCCTTGGCAAAAAAAAAACTTCTCCACCCCTGCTATAGGGGAATGCCCCAACCCATGAATCATGGGAAGGCTGGTTTCTATATTTCAAAAAGTCCAGGAAGAGCATGGTCTGACTTTGCATATGTCCAGTATCCTTAGGTTGTGTGCAAGAAGGAATCGTGTCTCACAGTGTCATTCTCCTGTGTCATTTTTGAGATACAGAGTGATGAAATGTTGACATTATGGCTTCTGTGGGGGGTGTGGATATTTCCTGCTTCTTCAAAGAATGAGAATATCTTAGGGAGACTGTATTATGGGAAGGTCCCATCCAAAGTCAACGTAAGCAGTTTTCACTGTTTCAGAAACTCGGCAGGACTACCCCAAGACCAACAGAGCTCAACAACCCAACTCCAATTTTTACAAAGGGCTCTTACAACCCCACTACACTGGCACCTACCAGCATGAAGGACATTTTCTTGGAAATAGTTTTCTTCAGAACCTGTGGGAAGAAGGCTGGCTTTGAGTTTCATCTTCAAGATGAGTGCTCAGCTCCTAGTAGGAAAAACCCAATGTTTTACCCATCTTCTCTCCCTCCCATTAGGTTACTGGCTCACAAAATATAGCTTTATAGGTCCTGGCATGTGATTTCCTCATTAAATCATAGTGTTCTCTGTTAAAATCTGATCCAAGTTTGAAAGTCTTGACAAATAAATGGGCTAAATAAATGTGAAGATTTCCCTGGTTCTACCACCCCAGTCCTGTTTGAGCAATTGATGCTTCCCCCTTGGACCTCATCAAGCATTATGGCTACTCTCTTCTCTAACCTGCCTTTCGGACAATCTTCCCTGTTTCTGTGGAGGGTACCCAATCTCAGTCACCAAGTTTAGTCTTGGAATCACCCTAGACTTTTTCCATTTTTCTTACCCTCTCCAATCAATTGCCAAGTCTTACCAATTTCACCCTCATATATCTTGCATTTATTACCTCCCTTCTATTCATGAAACAGCATTCTAGTTTAGGTCCCATTATTTGTTACTTGACTATCCAAGAGGCCTTTCCTTGCCTTCCACAACTGTTCACAAATGCTTTCTCCTCTAAGTTTGCCTTCCATCAAGTGTACTTACTGATTATATCTATATATCCTCACACACACATAAACACATATATAAGATGCCCATATATAGATATGAATGTATCTCTGTGTATATAAATGTGTGTATGTATACATAGAACTGTCTTCCACATTAGACTGTTAGCTGATAGTGGGCAGGAGCTGATTTTGCTTTCTCTTTGTATCCCCAGAATTTATCATGCAGTTAGTACTTAATAAAGATACCTGTTGATCGATTGGATGATAAAGTACTGACCCAAAACCTTTCACTCTCCTGGTTGCCTCTACTATAGCCAAATAGGCTGACCTGCTACTAGAATTTGAGGCTTCATCTCTCAACCTCATGTCTCTGTGCAGGCTCAACTTTCACACCTGCTCACCTTTGTCTATAGAAATCCTAACTTCCTTTTCTGCCCAGCTCAACTCACCATCTCCAGGCTTCCTACAGGAAGTCTTTTCTGATCCCCCATCTTTGTCCTCAGATTTTCTTAATCTGTTTATTTGTTGCATTTCCCAGTAGAACGTCTTTAATGTATGAAATGGTTTTGGGAGGAGTGAGGAGGAAATGTTGCCTATATTTTCAGCAACTAATAAAATTGCATGCAGTAGGTGCTTAATAAACACTTGCTGAATTTAATTGTGTATATATAAGGAAATGTTAAGCTCCAAGAGGGAGGGCTAAGATAATACCCTGGCCGATCTTTGTATCTTTGCTAGGGTTAGAAAAGCATTTAATACATGATAGGTAATTAGCAAATGTTTATGGGATGAGTTTATAAGATTCATACAGTGGCCATTGGGTCCTTTGTAGTCAGAATCTGGAACTAGGTGTCAGGGGATGCAACTGTTCTTTCTTTCAATATTATATGGACAGGAGAAAAGCTAGTCCTGGGGATGCCATTCAGTTGAAAATAGACAATTCTACCTTTTTTCTTTGGTATGACAAGAATGATAAATGGTTTTTAGAAAATAAGCAGGTCTATACACTTTTGATCTAGTAAGAGTCAGTACAGTAATCTTGAACTGGAAGATTCAAGGAAGGAAGGAGGAGGCCAAGATGGAAGCTAATCACTGATTTAGGGAGAGGGAGAGGGGCTCATAACACTCTTGCAGATCCCGGAAGATTTCACTTGGGTCTATCTTCCCTTTTCTATTTCTGCCTCTGCAGAAGTTTCACCCTTTTGTCCTCTCACTAAGAGCTGAGACCTTCGTCCCCATCCCCTTCCTTTCCCCCAGCCCCCATCATCATCTAGCCTTCCCGTGGCTCCCAGCAGATGTTTCCACTTTGCGGATTGTTCAGAGTTCACATCAGTCATTTGTTCCACTTGCTCTGAAACAACGGGCAGCATTATTGGGAGGAAACAGAAAGGGTGCCAACTCTGGGGACAGCACAAAAAGCCCTAGTCACGGGCAATGGGCAGGAGGGGAGGCTGAACAGCCATTGTGATGGAACGTTCCCATAGCCCTGATTCTGATCATGGCCAATGACACTTGCACCAGGCTCTCTTCTCGGCCTACCCCAAAATGACAAGAAGTACATCTTTTGGGCCATGGGGCAAGATCATTTTTGGTGAGACTCTGGAGCACATCTCTGACTTGGAGAAGGATAGAGGGGTCACAAACCCAGATCCATGTCCTTTCTGCTTGTGACCCACGGATTTGGAACAATCCCTTCGGTGCATTTTTTTCCTAAAATGGGGGGAACAGCCAATATGAATGAATGAAGGAATGAAAGGAATGAAGCAATCAATTAATTAATAAACATTTGTTAAGCACTTACTCTGGGCCAGGCACATATGAGACAATGGGACAATGATCAAACAGTCTCTATGTTCAAGGACATGGCTGTTCTATGAGGGCAATAAGATATGTGCCACATACAAAACATAAACAAAGATGAGGTCATTTTGGGAAGGAAGCTGGAGGGAGGCGGCCATCAGGAAGGACCTCTGGTCAGAAAGTTGGGCTGAGCCTTGATGGACTTCTAAGAGGTAGAGTCGAGAAGTCTTTTCAGGCATGGGAGAAGAAATAAAAGGGGGAGTTATATTATGAAGAATCTCTAAAAGGATCTAGGGGAAAAAATCCAGTTTGCCTACATCCTAAAGTATGTGAAGTTCTAATAAGTGGGTTAGAGCCAGACATTTGACCCTAGAGGTAATTAACAGGCAGGATCTGGAGTTAATTGAATAAGAGAGTGACAACATCAGATGATAGTTTAGGAAAATCACTTTGGCAGTTGTGTGGAGGGTGGATGGACAGGAGAGACACTGAGGCAGGGAGATGAAGCAGGAAGCTACGGATTTAGTGGAAGCAAGAAGTGATGAAGACCTGAACTGGCACAGAAACTGGGTGAGAAGAGAGAGAAGTTATAAGTGGTAGTGGAAGAATTGGCAATACTTGGCAACCGAGATGGATTTAAGAAGTGAGGGAGAATGAGGAGTCAAGGATGACGCTGTGGTTTCAGAGAATGGGTACTTGGAGCTGAGGAAGGAGACCACTGAGCAGACTGAAGTTTTTCAGGAGTTTGCATGTTCTTCATACCTATCCACTACCTCATGCCCAGAGGCCCAGAGGTGGCCAAGTCCCTGAGGGAGATGCAGGGTGCCCTGTGTGGGCCCCTAAGAGAACAGGAAGGACCTGGGAGCGCTGATAATTCCTTCTAGGAACCTAGTTCTTTAGGTATTTATCTTCAGTGAGATTTTTCCTTCTGGGACTCCCACAATATTGAAAACAAAGAGACTGGCGACAATCGATGCCAGTTGCACGGAAGAGTTAACATCTGGGAGGAGAATTATGGCTCTGAATGTCCCTTTGTCCACTGCCCCGCCCGCGCCCCCCCCCCCCCCCCCGGCTGAGGCGCCAGCCACTGGGCTCTCTAGAGTGTCCACCCAGGGGCCCCGCCTACGTTTCCTTGGCATGTCACTGAGAAGCAAGGGGAAGCGCTCACTTCCTGCCAAAGGCAGGGCAAGGAGAGGAAGAGAGGACTGACTTTCCACAAAGGTCTCTGGACACTTTCATTTTCTAAAGCCAGCAGGGGGAGCGGGTCCTCTCCTTTGGGAAGCTGACCATTAATGCTAGAACCTGCCCAGTGGGTCACCCGTCCGGATCTGGGGAGGGCTGCCCCTTCCATGCCCAGGAAGCCTTGCCTCTTGCTCTGGAGTGGAAACTAGTCCCTCTTGTTGAACGGCCACAGGCACATGGGAGTTCTGGCCAAAGGGGCTTCCTAAGAAGGCAGGGACCGCCTGGGCCTGAAGTCTCATCTTGCCGGGCGAAATGCTCGCTCAGCAACCATTTGTGCATCCGCTGTGTGGAATCTCTGTGCTGAATACCTGGAGGATGCAAAGCTGGATCATGCAGAGACTGAGCTCAGGTTTGCCTTTATAGAGATAAAGCTCTAAGTGCTCTCTTCCAAAGAGCTCCAGAAGATCGGTCAGTCAATAGGCAATGACCATGGCCAAGCTGAGCACTCATATCTTTGTATTAACCTTAGTTTGTCATGATGTAAAAATAAAACAAGAAGTAATTAAGAGAAATTTATTGAGCGGGATGTGAAACCCTACCTTATAAACCTCAAGATGATAGGCCCTTGGACACCTGGAAGCCATTGACCACTGTTGGGAAGTATGAAGACTGTACCCATTTTTTATGTGTGGAAAGTGAGGCTCAGAGTGGTGGAATAACTCACAATTCTTGCTTTTCAAGAGCTTAAAAGCTAGTGGGGGATATAAGACAAATACAAAAGTACAAACTCCAATTATAAGTGCATGAAAGGGGTGCCCAACTATAAGTGCATACTTATAGGGATGGGATATATGTATAATAAGGAAGGATAAAGGTCTTTGGGAAATACAAGGAAGTTGAATTTGTCTGTGTTGTTTAGTTGTGTCTGCCTCTTGGTGACTCCATGGACCATACTGACTTGCCCAGAGTCATACAGCTAATAAGTGTTTGGGGTCATTTTTGAACTCAGATCTTTCTAATTCTATTACTGCCCAGCTCTATCACAAATCACGTAGGGCCTCTATAGTTTGTCTAGCTGAAGGGAATCAAGAAGCTCCTCCTGGAGCAGGTGGCATCTGCACTTAGAACCATAATTTTCAAGTTTCATGTCCAGGGCAAAGAAATAACAGTCAACAAAAAGTCATTAAGTGCTTACAACGTACTTGACACTATGCTTAGTTGAGAATACAGATACAAACAAAAAGAAGGGATAATTCCTGCCTTCAAAGAATTTACATTCTAATAGTGAAAGACAACATAAGACAAGCTGGAGGGTAGAAGGAGAGAGACTTATGAAAGTCTCAGTAAGTGGGTAAAGAAAGTCCAGAGGGTAATGAGACAGGGCTCTCCTGGTTTTCCTACTTAAATGAAGGTTCTTAGAGGAGTCATTCAATCAGAAGGAGAGGCAGTAAGCACCAAGAGTACTTCCAATAGGGCTGGAGAAGCCTCCAAGATGAAGTGGTATCTGGAGCACTAGTAGAAAAAATCTGTAAAAAAAGTGTAGCTTGGTAAGGAATGCGTCTTGAAAATTGTAATTTGTAGTGTAAAAATAATTTTAAGAGAAATTCAAATGAGAGGTTAGGGAAACCTTAGGATACAACCTTCTTCCCTTTGGGGAGACCCTTGGCCGGCTAACCCTTCTAGTTAGTCAGTGATTTCTACCTAGGTAGGTCATATGGGCAGGGCCAGGTCTGGGGGCCTTATCTGTGGTGTGGCTGGAGTGGAATAAGACAAAAGGAGAGACCAAGGGCATTGGTTGCTTCCTATTTTAACTAATTATTGGGTCTAAGTGGCTATTAAGCTCAGCAGATCCTAGCTATTAAAAGATTGGGAGGGCTGTCAAACATGTCAAACACATAAATGTAACAAATTACAAAATGAACATGCTGTTCACATTATTTGTACACTGTACATTCTGATAGCCTGGTGGTAAAGGCCAGATCTGACTTTGTCAAAGGGAGCAAGAGGCAGATTAGATTATGGGGGAGTGCTTTCCAAAACACCAGAAGAGAAGAAATGCTGGAAAAAATTAGGAAAATAAATTAGAGCCAGATTGGAAAGGGTCTTGAATGGGAGGCTAAGGATATGTGTTGGATTCCATTTAGTAGGCAATGAAGAACTATCCTTGAAACTATCCTTAGCATTCTTGAAATTTGGAGAAGTTAGATCTGGGAATAATATCATTACATGTACTTGGGACCATGGCTAAGAGTACAATTAAAAGTTGTCCTTGGATATTGATATTTCACATGTTGCCTTAAAAACTATTCCCTCAAGGTCTTATTTCAGCATTTGTCCCAGAGCTTATTTACCATCAGATTTCCTTGTGCTCAGACTGAGCTTTCCAGATGTTATTCCTCCTGAATCACTGTGTAAGTTTAACCCCAGTCAGTTTGGGGTCAGGACAATCTAAATATACTTCTTTTATAGATGTGAATATTTAAAAATCATGACTGAGTGGGGGAGAGAGTGAGCTCTGAGTGTGTGGGAATCTAGGATAAGATGAGAAGCTTTGGATGGTAGGTAGTACTTGGAGCATTTAAGTTGTAAATTCAGGAAGTCTCAAACAAACCATCTACTATGCACAGATGGCTGGGGTTATGAACTGGGGGAGATGTAAAGTTTAAATAAAAAAGAGACCCTGCTCTCCTGGAGTTCAGTCTAGCACATTAAAAGAAAAAAATATATATATTAATGCAGAATAAAATACTGAAAAGCATATGAGAATATAAAATGCTACCTGGACTCTGAGGAGGAAAGAGATAATATCACAGAAAGGATCATGAAAATAGGGGGCCATGGATTAGACGAGTAAACTTTGAAAAGGCTAAGGCAGAGAAGAGTGTTCTTGGTGTAGTAAGACCATAGACTTAAGACTTTTTTTTAGAGGACTTTAGAGGCCATCTTAACTGAATCCCCTCCTTTTACAGATGAGGAAACTGAGTCATGGAGGCAGAGACTTGCCCATTGTTTCATGTGTGGTAAAGTTATAGAAGCAAGATTAGAGCTTTTCCCATTGTAGTCGTGCTTCAAAGAGATCAATCATTTTGAGCAAAGTTACAAAATCAGTCATTTATGGGATACATGTAAAAGAGCCTTATTCAATTTTTTTTTGCTTTTTTTTTTTTTTTTTTTTTTTTTTAGAGGAACAATGGGTTCCAAAAAATAGGACAGCTTCAGAGAAAAAGGCAGCTCCGGGAAGTTGACTGGGGGCTATTTTATTGAAAGAAGGAAGAAATGAAGGAAGTTGTGTAGAAAGCAGGGAAGAAAGGCCCGAGTCAGGCAGGGTTTGAGTGATTGCAAGAACACTTCTGACTTGAGAATAAGAAATGTATCTGAGTCTGTCCATAAAGGAATTTTCTACCTAAATGAGCAAGGGGAATATTGACTTAATGCTAGGGCCTCTTAAACTTTTTCCACTCTGGACCTCTTTTTGCTTGAGAAATTTTTATGTGATTTGGGCCACATAGATATGTAAAATGGGTATACAAATCAAACACTTACTGATAATAAATCATAAATTCATGATCCCCCACATTGGGGTTGCAAACCATGAAGCTTTGAACTAACAAACTACTTGGGAAAAGTCAGATCTGTATATGACCTCCTGCTAAACTGAGTAATGTTTAACTGAGTACATGTGACTTAACAAATTTTTGTAAAGCAGCGTCCAGCTTAGTGGAATTTGGGAGTGGCAGGTATAGTTCCTCTTGTTGTTTGGGATACAATTCCAAAAAATGGTCTGGGAGCATCAGGGAATGACAGCCACGTGATAATATAGGAAAACTTGAAAGCCACTATCTTTTATGGGTGAAAAATCACAGATTCACAGAATTGTTGGCTGAGAGTTAGGAAACCAGGAGTTGGACACAAGGCTAAAAAAGCTCAGAGACCATCGGGTCCAAACAATACTTGTATAAGAATCGCCTCTTTATTTTTCAATGCTTGTACAAAACTGCAGAGAGAAAAGCCCATTTTGGGGCAGCTCTAATCCCTTCTCCTTCCTCGTTCCCATCTATATCCCCAGCAGCAAGCCCCAGTTAGCTGACTAATATTTTAGAGTTTCAGTTTAATACTCCATAAATCTCTTTTACTTTCTCTCTGGCTTATCAGGATTTGGAGAAAGGGCCTGGGGCACGAGCGGAAGTAGGAACATGATGCCATCTTGTGGCCAATGATTAGAATAGCTCTATGGCGACCTTTTTAATTTCCAAACTTAATGGGGCAGTTTTTGAGCCTGGGTGACTGGCAGGAGGATGGTATCTTTTGCACTAATAGGAGGATTTGGGGGGCAAGATGAGCTATGTCTTGGATGTGTCGAGCCTTGAGATGCAAATTTGATCTTCAGGCTAAGATGTTCAAAAACGGCAGTTGATAATTCCAGACTGGAGCTTAGGAGAGAAGCTTTTTAAAAGATCTGCAAATCATATTCATAGAGATGACCAGGGTCGGTGATCAAGATGTGCTGGAGCCAGCTCCAACCAGCTTCAAGAATCCATTGTTAATTTTTTTTTTGGGGGGAGGTGTGTATTCAGAAATGGGCAGTAGTACAAATCAGGACTTGATTTATTTCTTTGTTTATTATCTAGATTTAAGAAAGTGCTAATAAGGAAGATTAAACTTAAAGTGTGGGTATACATTCCTCTTCCTGTTATAGTCCAGTTATTTTTACTAGCACACTTCCAAGGTGCTTTATAAACATTCCTTGAACTCAGCAGGATTGTAGTAGAAGGTTGGGGGAATAAAATCATCACCAGATCCAAAGCCTGGTGACTGCAGACTAGGTATTAATATATAATTCATTAAGGTTTACAATGTTCTTTCTATCCATTATCTCATCTGAGCCTAACTATATCAGCTCTGATTGGCTGCTTCTTTCCCTCTCCCTGCCCCACGGTTTTTGTTTTTGTTTTTGTTTTTTGAGGGGGGAGCATGGAGAAGAGGTATGCTACTGTGAGTTGGGCCAAATTCCTTATATTTCCTTACACTTCTGAGTTCTTTTCTTTTCTGCTACAACTCAATCTTCTTCATATATAAAGTAGGAATAAAAATAGCACCTATCTCAAAGGATTCTTAAAAGATTTGAATCACTATATATAAAAACACTTTAATGCTTTTATGTTATATTTATATTATATACAAATATTAGCTACCTTATTATAATTATACACTGACCTCGTTTCCTCTTCATATTTCTTGAGGGGTTAGGAAACAGATCAAACATTCCTTTATGAGCCTCTCCTTGGTTTAGGGTAGAGAGGATCCAAGGCATAAGAGTCCTGAAATCAACCTTAAGGTAGCTGTGAAGGGTCTCCTTTCTTCTCAGGACAGAATTTACTGCTAATCAAGATTTTATAATTCTCATGTCCCTTTCCCAAGTCTACCCAGAAAATAACTTAACATCAAAGGTCCCCACACTTTTTCCTGCCCTGCCTACCTCCTATCAAGTTTAAATACAACCACACTAAAGACTCTGAATAACTGGCCTTCTGATAATTGGAATTAATCTAGTGATACAGCAGATAGAGCATCAGGCCTGGAGTTAGGAGAACCTGTGTTCAAATCCGACCTCAAACACTTACTGTGTGATCTTGGACAAGTCACTTAATTAACCCTGTTTGCCTCAGTTTCCTCATCTGGAAAAGCTGGAGAAAGAACTAGAACACTATATTGGCATTTTTGCCAAATGGCCTCCCGAAAAATTGGACACGACCAGACAGCAACAACATATAATATCCTAGAAAGAAAATGCCTCAGGACAGTGACCAAAGAGGCCTTGACCTGGAGATCCTGGTTGCAGCTTGAGAGCAGGGGCTGTGGACCCTCCATTTCTTTGCTCTTTACAAATATGGTCTTAAAGACCAGGACACTTGGGAATCTTAGAAAGCAAAACAAAACAAAACAAATCATTGCACACAATGTCTCTTCATTGCACACAAGTTTATTTTAAAAAAAAAAATGCTTATTTAGCTTCCTTAAAATAAGGAAGTTAGAAAAGAGGGAGGATTGGGGAGGTGTAGAGTGAGTTTTGTTTGGGAAATGCTGCATTTATGATGCTTATGGTATATCTGGTAATGTTACTGTTTATCCTTCATTCTGAAAGAAAACCATGGTATCAGGGAGGGGATGCCATGACATACAAGTGAATTGGATTTAACTGAGGGAGGCTGGTGCAACCTGCCTCACTTTCCCTCCAGAGTCATCTGGATCCAGGGGTCAGATTTGTAGTTGGTGATAATAATGCAGTGGAGTTCAGAAGAGATACTAGGGCTGGCTATGTAGATCTGGGATTCATCTTCATAGAAATAGAGAACATCAATAAGGTCATCAACAGAGAGAGCACTGGAGAGATGAGAGAAGTGAGCCCAGACAAGAGTATGTGAGGGACATGGATGATGATCCTGCAAAACAGACTGAGAAAAAACAGTTGTATAGGTAGGAGAAAAAACACTTGGGTGACCAAGTATCCAGGAAGAGGAAATGGTTAGTAGTGTCCGATGATCAACGAGGGAGAGGAATGAAAAGAGATCATTTTTACTGGTAACCTGATTGGTTGTAAGGATTATTGGTAATTTTAAGCAATTCAGTTAAGTGATGAGGACAAAAATCTGATTGAAAAGAGGGCGAAAAGTGAGAGGAGAGGAAGTACAAACAATGTGTGTAGATGGATAATTTTTTTAGGAGTTTGGCTATGAAGAGGAAAGAGAAATGGCACAATAGCTTGAAAGATGAAAATTTCAGATGACATGAAGAAAGCTGAGAGGGCTAGCTTATACAACCAGTGATAAAGGCAGCATCCAAAAAAGATCTTAACAGGTATTAGACTTAATATTAGACTTAAAAAGTAATTCAACAGAGTTTTGCGCATGGGTTTAAAAAATCAATGTTGCCAATTCAGCATGAAAGAAGCATGGTTAGACAATAGTTTTTCAGAAGAGGATCTTAGGGTTTTAGCAACTTCAAACTCAACAGAATGGTGATATGGCAGCCAAAACAGCTGGTACAATGTGGACTTAATTACAAGAATCATCGCTTCCAGAAATAAGTGATGGGCCCTCCTTATTGCCCTGGTCAGATCACATCTGTTCTGGATACCAGGATTTAAGAACACTGATCAACTCGAATGTCCAGATGAACACAACCAGTAAAGTGAAAGACCTAGAAGCCTTGCATGTGAGAATTGGCTGATGAAATTGAGGATGTATGACTGGAGCAGAGGAGACAAAGTAGAGATGGGGGCAGGGAAGGGAGGAAGGCAATAGCTGTGTTCAGAATCTGGAAAGGTTGTCATCTGCAAAAGATTAGACATGTTTCTGTTTGGCTTTAGAGTGCAGAGCCAAGAGTAATGGTTGGAATTTGTGAAGACACATATTTTGACTAGATGTCAGGAAAAAAAGTCCCAATAGTTCAAGATGTTTAAAAGTGAAATATGCTGCTTCAGGGGGTGGTGAGTTCTCTGTCACTGAAGATCTTCAAGCAGAAGTTGAATATCGATTTTTCTCAAGTGTGTCATCATGAAGACTCCTTTGAGTTATAGGTTGGAATGGATGGCTACTGAGGTCTCTCTTAGTTCTCATAGTCTGAGTTTGTGTGATCCCTGTTGTTACTATAGCAATAACTGTCCCTTTGACCCACATGTGCAAAAATGTTTGTGGCAGCCCTTTTCATAGTGGCAAGAAACTGGAAAATGAATGGATGCCCTTCAGTTGGAGAATGGCTGAATAAGTTATGGGATATGAATGTAAGGAATATTATTGTTCTGTAAGAAATGACCATTAGGATGAATACAGAGAGGTTTGGAGAGACATATATGAATTGATGCTAAGTGAAATGAGCAGAACCAGGAGATCATTATATACTTCAACAACAATTCTGTATGAGGATGTATTCTGATGGAAGTGGATTTCTTTGACAGAGAGAAGATCTAACTCAGTTTCAATTGATCAATGATGGACAGAAGCAGCTACACCCAGAGAAGGAACATTGGGAAATGAGTGTGAACTGTTTGCATTTTTGTTTTTCTTCCTGGGTTATTTTTACTTCCTGAATCCAATTCTTCCTGTGCAACAAGAGAACTGTTCGGTTCTGCACACATATATTGTGTTAACATATTTAACATGTATAGGATTGCTTGCCATCTGGGGAGGGTGGAGGGAGGAGGAAAAATCGAACAGAAGTGAGTGCAAAGGATAATGTTGTAAAAATTACCCAGGATGGGTTCTGTCAATAAAAAGTTATTATTAAAAAATATATATATATATATATATATATATATATATATATATATATATGAGAAAAAAGAAAAAATCAGCAGCATGATTTCAAAGAGGCCTGAAGGGACTTACATGAACTGATGCTAAGTGAAATAAGCAGAACCAGGAGATCATTATACATGGCAACAAAAAGATTATATGATGATCAATTCTGATGGACGTGGCTCTTTTCAACAGTGAGATAATTCAGGCCAATTTCAATGGTCTTGTGATGAAGAGAGCCATCTACACCTATAGAGAGGACTGTGGGAACTGAGTGTGGATCACAACATAGCATTTTCACTCTTTCTGATGATGTTTGCTTGCATTTTATTTGTTTTCTCATTTTTTTTCCCGTTTGATTTTTATTGTGCCATCTAGGGGGTGGGGTAGGGGAATAGGGGGAATTGGAACACAAGGTTTTACAAGGGTCAGTGTTGAAATTAATTGTCCATGCATATGTTTTGAAAAATAAAAAGCTTTAATTTTTAAAAAAGTCCCTTTGATACCACAACAGTTCTGTCCTATCATCATATAGCCATAATCAGCTATAAATTAATCCATTATAAATGTAAGTTATTTAATCAACTGAGATTGTTATGGTTCTGTGACAATTCTGTTTTCTTTCCTAATTAACTATTAAATTCCATAAGATGGTTGTTCCCACCCCCTACAACTACTACCTTTCTCTATTAAGAACCTCACCTCTTAGTTTAGAAAATAGTTTTCATTTTTGTTCCTCCTTTGATGCATCATGCAGTCCCATAATAACCTTTCCCACATCATCCCCATTCTTTTCTCCTTTGCTCCAATCTCAGAGGAAGAGGTGACTATTCTTGCTAAAACCAGCCCCACTACTTGTATCCTTGAAACCATTATCACTGTCATTTCTAGAAACATGTTATTTAATGCCTTCAAATATGCCCAGTTCTTCCATTACATTAAAAAAACCCTTCACTCAGGGAGACTGAATGTAAATCAACTCATATTACTTTCACTTTTTTCCTTCTGTTTTTTTTTTTCCTCTTTTGGTTTTTCCCTTTAGTTCTGATTTTTCTCTTCCAGCATGATTCATAAAGAAATGTGTATAAAGAATGTACATGTATAACCAGAAAAAAAATTAGCCAAAAAACCCCCTTCATTTAACCTTACCATCTATCTTTAGCTAGCTTACTCCCATTCAAACTCAGAAAGTGATTGGATTGTCACCTCCACTTACTCACTCTTATTCACTTCTCAGTCCTTTGTATTTTGATTTTGAACTTCACCATTTAATTGGAACTATTGTTTCCATTTTAAAGGTCCCTATAAGTTTTTTCCTTCTTGCCTTTTCTGCAGTTTATAACTGTTAATAACTCCATCAATTCTCCCTTGGTTTCTGTGAAGCTATCCATTCTTGGTACTCATCCTACCTGTCTGCTTGCTCCTTTTCATTCTCCTTTGGTAGGCCATCATTTCCTCTTCGGACCACTAAAGATGACTGTCTTCCAAGGGTTTTCTAGACATTGTCTATCTTTTAAATGAGTTCTGAAACTTTGCCAAATCAAAACCAAACTCACTGGCCTACAGTTTTTGAACCCTTTATTCTTTAGCTAGCTTCCTCCCATCCAAACCCTAAGAAAATTAATTAATTTAAATTAAATATGTCAAATAATTAAATTAAGATTTTAATTAAAAATTTAATAATGGGTACTTTTGAGAAGTTCGAATTAGCTCTAGGATACCCTGAAATTGAGGCTTCAAAAATCCATTAACTTGGCTTATGTCACACAGCTGGGATTTTAGCCAGGGTGACTTGATTCCAAAGCTCATGCCCTTTCTTTAGCCACTACCACCACCAAACATAGTATAGCCTTTCATTGGCACCTGCACAGACTCTAATAATGTTTTCCTATGGCTCTCCTTGCCTACTTTCTTCCCCCCATCTTTCATGTATGACTATCCCAGACATAATCCTGATGCCTAGATCTGGCAATGGTAAACTCCTCCTCCAAACTCTTTCAGTGGCTTCCTATTGTCTGCTAAGTGAAGTTGATGTTTTTTAATCTGGAATCAACCAACAAATATTCTGTGTCTGCTGTATGTATGCTCTAGGTCCTAGGGATACAAAGACAACCAGTCTCTAGTTGAAACAATCTCCTTTGGAGACAATATATATATATATATATATATATATAATATATATGCATATATAAAATAAATGTGTATGAAGTAGACACAAATTAAATACAAGGTAATTTAAAGAGAGAGATTTTGGCAGCAGGAAGGCAGGGGACCAGAAAGACTTCATTTAAGAGGTAGACTTTGAGCTGAGTTTTGAAGATTTTATGAGATTGTAATGAGAATGAGGGACAAATTAAAAAAAAAACATGGAGGTGGGAGATGGAGTGTCACATGTAAGGAAAAGCAAAAAATGTCAGTTTTGTGTGAAGAGGATTATTGTATAATAAGGCTGGAAAGACAGATTGGAGCTACATTGTAAAGGGCTTTAAATGCTAAATAGAGAGAGGAGTTTATATTTGATTCTAAACATACTACAAAGCCATTGGATTTATTGAGCAGAAAAGTGATATATTCAGACCTGTCCTTTGATAGATGTGGAAAATGGACTGGACAAGGGAGACACTTGACCAATAAGGAGATGGTTGCAATCATTCTATAAGAGGTGATGAAGGTTTGAAATAGAGAAATGGCTGTGTGAGTAAAGAAGAGGAGGGAAATGTCACCAATGTTATGGATGTAAAAATAAGATTTAGCAATTGATTGGATGTGTGGGGTAAGGGATGAGTGAGAAGTTAAGGATGATTCCAAGGTTGGGAATATCAGTGACTATAAAAATGGATGTATTCTTGACCCAGGATATCTTGATTACAGAAGTTAGGGAAAGGGGCGGATTAGTAGATAGGAAATAAGTCCTGTCATGTTGAGTTGATAACTAGTTTGAAACATCTAAAAACCTGTTGATGATTTCCTTGAGCACCTGGACCCTTTCCACTATCTTGCTTTTGAACTCTTTAATCTGTTAAATTTTCATTAGAGTATAAACTCTTTTAGTATTCTTATGCATTTGTTATGTATTTCAAACTCTTTGAAGATAGGAATCCTGTCTCATTCAATTCTTGTATTTTTCCCAGCATCCTGGAACAGGACTCTGAACACAGTAGGCATTTTGACCATGTTTATTGACCAGAAATTCTCTCGCAAAGTCAGCAAAAAGCCAGGAATTCTATTTGATAATCACATGTTTGCCTCTTCTTCCTCAAATCTAGACTCATGCTCTTCCCTTAAATCCCTGATGGGGTTTTTAAATACACAACAATCTCTACATCAACCTCAGCTTTTTTCCTTTCCCAAAATCTTCTCTCCTCCCCTTTGGTCTTCAGATTGAGATCCTTCTTGGCCTAATACTTCCTCTTGATTATCTCACTTCCTGAAATGCCACCAAAGAGTGGAGCTTATCTTGATGGAGCTTGGAGAAAAGTCTAAGGGTTTTAGTAAACAAAGAGCTCGAGACTGTCAGTTTGGTTAATAAACAGCAATAGCTTTGTAGAGTCACGCTCTGAAGACCACAGTCCACAAAGAACCTTCTGTCAAGACTTCCAGGATACCCTAGAGAGGGATATATGGCTTTGCTCTTCAGTGGATACTCTGTAAAGATCAGGGTGTCTCCAAGAGTTTTCTCCACCGGCAAGGAAAAGAAATGGGTGAATTATGAATCTTGACAATTGCTGACCTTGGATTTCTGGAGAAGTCTTTTAACAGAATCGATATCTTAGTGACTGTTTCAGCACTTCCAAGTGGTTCCTTATTCATCTCCCAAATGGAAAAAATGCTTGGAAATGACATGATTACTCTGACATCTGGGAGTATAGTATATATCATTGTAGAGATTGTCATTGGACTTTGTGCCATTGTAGGCAACGTGCTTGTCATCTGGGTGATCAAGTTGAACCCAAGCCTGCAGAATACCACTTTCTATTTCATTGTGTCTCTGGCCTTGGCTGACATTGCGGTGGGTGTGCTGGTCATGCCTCTTTCCATTGTGATTAGCTTGGGCATCATCATTCACTTCTATAGCTGCCTTTTTATGACCTGTCTGCTGTTGGTCTTTACCCATGCCTCCATCATGTCCTTGCTGGCCATTGCTGTGGACCGCTACCTGAGAGTCAAGCTCACGATCAGGTACTATTCACCTGCCTGTGTTGTGGAGTTGGGCAAGAGAATGGGGATTTGGGAGAGTGAGGTTGCTATGGGGCATGAGGATGGCATCTTGCAAAGTCCCACTCTGGGACTATATAGAAAATGTGGTACAGTAGTCAGAGCATGTAATGTGTAAAAATGTGGTGACTTTAGAGCCTGTAACTTTGGTCAAGTCACTTAAACTTTGTAAGTCACAGTTGCTTTATAAAATGAGAGGGATGGGACCAGATGGCTCTAAATCTAAAGAGCTTCCAAGTGACATTGAAGGTGAGGGGAGGGAGAACTAGAACTTTTCCCAAATGTCTAGTTTTGTTGTCTAAGCATAAATGAAGTTTTAAAACTTCTCCCTGTCCCCTATCCCCATTCTCAGTCCTGCACTTTGTTGTCTGTCTGTTCATACTGTTATTCCCTATACCTACTTTAAGGGCAGAGTGGCGTTCTTTTGTCTCAGCTCTGTTTTCACAGATTGATTGGCTCCCCATTCAGTGTATCTTCTACTCAAAAGTGTCAGATTCATATGAAATGTTCTAGAATTTTTAAGTGATTGCATTATTTGCTCAGGCCAATATTAAAGGAACAAAAGGTAAGGAGATAGAATATGATGCTAATTGGTCTCCTGCCATAAAAATTCAACTTTCCTCCCTTTCATTCCCCAGCTGGCTAAGTGGTCTCACAAAAAGTGCTTTGAAAATGTGTCCCTTAAACCAGACTCTTTCCTTCTGTCAAGTGTTTTAGATCTTAAGTTGTAAGAACAACAGTAGAAAAATCCAAGAGGAAAAATCCAACTTCCTCAAGAGATCGGTTGGGCTCCATCTCTTGGTTTGTTTTTGAAGCATAATTGATTTATTTTTATATTACAATAATTTCTGAATGTCCTCCTTGCTCCTCCCAGCAAGTTTTACCTAGAAATAACCAGATAAGATGTAGATTGTGTCTTGCATAATATGACACTCAGAGTTGTTCCCCATTTGGCAAATGAGAATAATATATTTTCTTATATATTTTCTTATCTACTTCCTGGGACCAAGCTTGGTTGTTATATACTAGTTGGTTGCCTTTTATTGGTATTTCCATTTACATTGTTGCAGTCATTATTTATGTTGGTGTTTTCTTGGTTTTGTTTGCTTTACTTGGCATCAGTTACTCTGTTTTTTGACATTTTCCAAATTCCCCACCAGATTTATCTTTTCTCATGCACAGTAATATTCCACTGCATTTGTGTTCCACAACATGTTTGACTAATTTCCCAAAAGACACAGTCCTGTTTTCTACATCCCTCTTTCTTACGAAGATGAGAAGTGGGAGTGGAAAGCCCCCCACTGTCAAAATAACTATTGCATTGTTCCTGTCAGTTCTTCTCCCCTGACTAGAAACTCAATCCTTTCACCAAATACAGCAGACAGAAGAGTTTTTAGAAAAAAAATCTTGATGAATTTTGGAAATTTCTTGGAATGGAGCTATAAGACTTAAAGATTAAGTCCAACCTCCTCCTATTACAGATGAGGATGGTAGTTTTCCTAAAGTTAAACATGTCATGAACTGTCAGAGGCAGATCTCAAGTCCAGGCCTTCTGGCTAGAGAGCCAGTATTCTTTTTGCAACACCTACCCTGCAAATGTTCTTGTGAAGCCATTGGGCTAGTTCTCTATCCATCCAAAATGTGACTGTTGCCTTAAGGAAATATCTTCAAAGAAGATTTGGAAATTTTTGTTCCAACCTGCTCTGTTCCTCCTGCTCTTATATCAATGCTGTTCAAGCATGGAAACAACAGACTTATCAACCTGTTCTTGAGCATCGTCTAGACTATAGCATATCTATATTGTTTAAGCATGGAATATCAACCTGTTCTTGAGGAAGTTCTGAGGATAGAATATTCAGTCTCCTCCCTCCCCCTTTATCTTTTCTGCTTTCTATATCCTCTTTGAATTTTCTGCCTTAAAACCATCAGTTCTTTCCCCTCCCAACAGATATAAAAGAGTGGTCACTCAAAGAAGAATATGGATAGCCCTGGGATTCTGTTGGCTGGTGTCTGTCCTGGTCGGGCTGGTCCCCATGTTTGGCTGGAATGAGAGACTGAGCCCAGGGAGCTCTGGGAATGCCAGCTCCCTTGCATGCCGCTTCCGCTCAGTTATGAGGATGGACTACATGGTCTATTTCAGCTTTTTCACCTGGATTCTCATCCCGCTGGTCATCATGTGTGCCATCTATGTCGACATTTTCTATGTCATCCGGAACAAGCTTAGACAGAACTTCTCTGGCTCGAGAGAGACTGGTGCATTCTATGGGAGGGAATCCAAGACAGCCAAGTCCCTGCTTCTCATCCTCCTCTTGTTTGCCTTTTCATGGCTGCCTCTGTCCATCATGAACTGTGTTTCTTATTTCTTTCCTAAGGTTATCATAGACGAAAATTTGCTCTGCTTGGGCATCCTGCTGTCTCATGCCAACTCCATGATGAATCCCATTGTATATGCTTGCAAAATAAAAAAATTCAAGGAAACCTACCTTTTGATCCTCAAATCCTACATCCTACATATACCATCTGACTCCTCGAGCACTGAGCAGACTTCAGAATAGAAATCCTGGAAATCACAATTGTCCATTCCCTTGTTCTCATCATTTCCTTTATTGGAGATTGAGGGGGTCATTTGGCTCATTTACACCTCCCCTTCTGTCTTTGCTCTACAGAGGATTGTACTCCAGATGACAGCTAGTGAAAAACTTAACCACCTGTACTTTTTTCTCCTCTGAGCTTATGAGGGAAGTTGGAGCAATAAGTACTAGAGATTGCTCCATTTTTTTAATCTGTAAAATGGGAACTACAAGACTCAGTAGGTGGTAAACATGTTGGACAATGATTGAGTTCTGTACCATTGTATCTGCCCTCCTCCTAATAATAGAACTGTTCTTAATACCTACTGGGAAAGATGGGAGGGAAGTAGACTGAATAGAATGATGGTTTGAACTACTGAGTTAACTTGTTGATATACATGATCAAATAAAAGATACCTTAACATGTGGCACAGCAACTTGCCTGGGGACGGGTTGCCTGAGACATAACAGCACAGCTAGTTGCAGCTAGCATGGAATTAGCTTTTAAAAGATTTTTAAAAGCTTTTAAAATCGCTTTGTCCCCCCAAAAAAGAAAGAAAAGGAAGGAAGGGAAAAAGTGAGGAAGGGAAGGAAGGAGGAAGGAAGAAATGGAAGAAAAAGAGGAGAGAGGCAAGGACAGGAGAAGAGAGAAGAGAAAAGGGAAAACAAGGAAACTGAAAGAAGAAAGGAGAGACAAAGGTAGGCAGAGAGAAGAAAAAGAGTGGGAGTTTCTTGGTCCTCTTCCCCAAAATATCTGGCTCTTTATTCTTGGGTTAAAAGAAGTACATTTCAATTTCACGAGCCATTTTCCTATGTTGCAAACCATAGGATAGAATCTCTCTATTGCAGTGTCGCTCCTACTGTATATTTTCATTTTTCATCTCATGGAGTATTAATTTTTGAATTTAAAAAAAATCAATCTAATTATCTATGTGTCTGTGGGCAAATCATTTAACCCCATTTCCTCAGTTTCCTCATCTATAAAATGAAGTGGAGAAGAAATGTCAAATCACTCCAGTATGTTTGCCAAGAAAACCTCAAATATGGTTGAAAAGAACTGGATATGACTGAAATGACTAGGCAACCACAACAATCCTGAGGGGGAAAGGGAAATGTATTAAGATAGTAGGTAGGTTGTCACAAAGTTGTCAGCTTAAGGTTTTGTGCTATAATGGAAAGCCCTGGATTTTGAAATCAAAAAACCTGAGGTTGAATCCTGGCTTTACCACTTAGTTCCTGTAAGAATTCAGGTAAGTTACTTCTAGTCTTAAAATCCTAAGATCCCTTTAAAGTCCTGTGATCCCATTGGCCTGTTAAACTCCTGAAGAAGAAAATAAAGCCCGGAAAGGTTAAGGACTTGCCTGATACATAATTATCATGGGTAAGATTTGGACACAGTTGGTGCTTCCCTCTGTACCATGCATAGATTTTTACTTTCTTGTTAAAATTACTTTATTGAAACAAGAGGCCAAAGAGCTTTTGATTAAATAATAGAAAGAAGACTGTTTTTTTAGAAACCAATTAAAGTGTGAAAATGATACAAAGAGAAAAAAAAATTACATTCTAATTTAAAAGCACAGAAACCTGATAACAGATCTTGCTCATTAATATTTAACCATTAAAATTCATTTTAATTCTTACATAAAACAGGCAAATAATGCCTGTTTTAAAACAATGAAATTGAGGGCAGATTTTTCACATGGGTACATACTAAAGTCCCAAAGTATAATGCCCTAGGCATTAAGCATTCAAAAACAGAAAACAAAAACCAATTCCTGACTTTAAGGAACTTTACTTCTACATAATATGTAAATAAGATCCTTCAATTCACACCATCCCTTGCTAATTTTCCTTCTCTCTGATTGGATGTTTTTCTGAGTTGGTACTGAATTTTCTCCAAATGTTAATTTGAGAAGGGCACCAAGGCTAGCTGTTTTTTCATGTTCAATTCATCAATACTTACTTGAACTTATCATGCCCCTGAGCTAGCCACTCCTTTCTTCCTCATTTTTCAACTATCTTCCTAATTTTTCAATTTTTTTTGTTTGCTCCTATCTTCCTTATTTTTCAATTTCTTTTTTTGTATTGTCTATTCCAAAAGACTATAAGTTTCTTGAGGACAGGAACTAATTTTTTTTGTCTTTTTATTCCCAGTACTTGGCATAGTTCTCAGTACATAATGCTTGTTGACAGATTAACAAGATAATTGAAGAGGGAGGATAAAGATGATTGAAAAAAAGCTTTCCCTTTGGAGATGATACCTAAGCTAAACCCTGAACGACCATAGATTTAGAAGAGTAGCAAAGATTGCATTCAAGGGATGGGAAGACAGCCTGTGTAACGAAGTCATGGAGTTAGAAGATGAAATGTCCAGTTTGGGAGACAGTTTAGCTGGAAGATAGACTGCATGAAGTGGGGAGTAATGTGAAATAAGTCTACAAAGTTAGAGGAAGCTTTATTTGTGGGAGGCTTTAAATGTCAGACTTATGGAGATATGAAGAAAGGGAAAAGAAAAAAAAAAGAGCACTTAAATGCCATAATTGAAGGCTCTACAGATATTCTCATTTGGTTTAAGGAGCCTGTATCTTATCCTAGAAGCAATATTGTTGTTGTAGTTTGTCCTTCTTAAAGATGACCTGCTAAAGATGACATGCCAGTGAATTGAATGGGAGCCTAGAGGCAATAGGAAACTACTGAAAAAATTTTTTTGACCAGTGGCATGATATGGTACAATCTGTCTCTTAAAAAAAAAACACGGTTAGTTGGAAACCATTCCCCAATTGATAAATGATCAAAGGATTTGAATAGACAATTTTTAGATGAAGAAATTAAAACCATTTCTGTCCTAAATGTCCTAAATCACTGTTGATTAGAGAAAAGCAAATTAAGATAAATCTGAGGTACCACTACATACCTCTCAGATTGACTAAGATGACAGGAAAAGATAATGATAAATGCAGGACATGTGAGAAAACTAATTTCTAACTAATGCATTGTTGGTGGAGTTGTAAATTGATCCAGCAATCTCTCTACTGGATCTGTATCCCAAAGAGATTATAAAAGGGGGAAAAAGACCTCCATGTGGAAAAATGTTTGTAGCACACTTTTTTTGTAGTGGCAAGGGACTGGAAATTGAGGGGATACCCCTCAATTGGGGAATGACTGAATAAGTTATGGTATGTGGTCATAATGGAATATTATTGTTTTATAAGAAATGATAAGCAGACTGATTTCAGAAAAGCCTGGAAAGACTCTCACATGAACTGATGCTAAGTGAAGTGAATAGAACCAAAAGAACCTTGTACACAGTAACAAGATTATGTGATGATCAACTGTGATGAACTTGGATTGTTTTCACATGAGGTGATTCAAGACAATTCCAATAGAAAGTGCCATTCAATCACCTCCAGAGAGAGAACTATGAAGACTTGAATAAGGGTCAGAGTATAGTATTTTCACCTTTTGTTGTTGTTTGCTCTTTTTTTCTTGTGTTTTTTTCTCTTTTGATCTGATTTTTCTTGCACAGCATGATGAATATGGAAATATATTTAAGAGTATTGCACGTGTTTAATCTATATCAGATTGCTTGCTATCTGGGTAGAGGGAAGGAAGAAAGTTTGGAACACAAAATTTTGCAGAGGTGATTGTTGAAAACTATCTTGTGTTTACAAAAATACCATTTTAAAAAGATAAGTAGTTTTAAAGGAAGAAACCAAAACTTTCAACAACTATAAAAAAGGTTTGGTAGCTGTATGGAAGATTGATCAGAGAAGAAGATACTTCAGGCAGGGAAACCAATTAAAAAGTTGTCATAACAGTCTAGGCAAGAGGTGATGGGAATGGGGAAGACCTCCCAATGACTTACAAAAGTCCCTCTATCAAATCTTGCCTTTTGCTCCAGAACACTTTAGAGAAGAAACTTCATGTTTCTCAAGTGCTCTCCCAGTTTCCCTTCAAAACCAGAAGAGGTGATGGGAATGGGTGTGAGAAAATATAGGTAAAAGTGACAGGAGGCAATTGAGAGGCCATGACTTTGTCATCACACAGGCTGTCTTCCCACCCCTTGAATGCAATCTTTGCTACTCTTCTAAATCTATGATCTATCAGGTTTAGCTTAGGTATCATCTCCAAAGGAGAAGTTGTGGTGCTGTAGCACCAGACTAGGTGTCAGGAAGACTTGGGCAAGTCACCTTTATATGCCAGAATCTGTTTCCTTCTCTATCAAAAGAAGAGGCTCAACTCTATGGCCTCTTAGAGTACCTGCAAGCTCAAAACCTGTATTACTATATTAATCTCCTAGGGAACCAATCAAAATGCATTTATTAGGTTTCTACTAAATACCAAGCACTATGCTAAGTGCTGAAGATATAAAGAAAAGCAAAACAAAACCAAAAATGAAACCCCAACCCCCCCCCCAAAAAAAAAGATCCTCGTGAAACAAAAAATAAATTTAGGCCTTGTCCTCATGAAGGTAACAGTCTAAAAGAAGAGAAAACATTCAGGAACTATATCCAAAGAAAATAGAAAATTGGGGCTAATTATCAGAGAGATGGCAAGGGAAATTGGGAAAAGGCTCCTATACAAGGTGGAACTTTAGCTGGGAGATAAAGAGATAAGTATTTTAGGTATGGGAGACAGGGAAAGTTCCTAAAATGAGAAGATGGAGTGTTTTATGTCCATTATGCCCCACACTGAGGGTGGATGGATGGGTCTGCCTTCAGAACAGAAAAAGGTAAGATTTATATATCGAGAGAATGTGTTCTTAACTTAATGTTCAATTTGTTGAAAGATTGAATAAAGATTCATGGTTAGAATCTGAAAATTATAGATAGATAAAAGAAGTGAGAAAGACATTATGGCAATACAAATAATTGCAAGAACATAAAGATGAGAAAATTTGAAGTATTCAGAAGAACTTCAAATGTGTGTTTCTGCTATATTTCTTCCAATAAAATCCTTTGCTTGGTTTGATAATGCAAACAAAAAAAAATTCTTGACATTCTAACATTTCTAGAAGATTGACATGATGATAATTGCTGTTTTCTACTTCAAAGAATTAGTCATATGCAGAGAGAAGGTGACAAAAGAATTTTCTAAGGATTTAAAGGAGTTTTCATTGGATTTAGAGGTGGCAAGAAACATGGAGTTTTTGTTTTTGTTTTTACTGTGCAAATGAGGAAGTTTGGATTCAAGTTATGACACTGGCCGAGGTGTCACAGGTAGCCTAATTGTGCATTTAGGCTGGAGATCTAGAGGGCAATTGGGAGGCCATAGTTACAATTGAGAGATGTGAGAAGATTTGAATGAGGACAGTGGCAGTGGCAGCAGCACACTGAGCAGCACTGCCATGTGCAAATTGTTCAAGGCACTTTCTCAGTGAGATAGTGCCTTCCAAAGTTTGTTTCGAGGAGGAAAGAGATAGGGCTCCAGCTCACATGTCTGTGTTCCCTTGAACAGATCCAGCCGTCTGCAGAGGCCTGGGAGTCCCTGGAGATTGCTCTTTCATCTTTCCTTTCAGGGGGTTGCTTCTTGAGTGATGCAGCTCTTCCTGATGCTCCTGAGTGCTCTTTTATCAGGTAAGAGGCAGGAAAGGAGCATGTCTAGCACTGTGACTGATGATGGGCTCAGGGTGCACATTCTGTCCGCAGACTATAAATGGGAGGGTCCTTATTACTCCTTATTCCTATCTCTGATGAGGTTAAATAGGAGAAGGAATTTGAAACCATTACTCAAAATGAGAGTAGGGAGTACTCTCTTTTTCTGCTCTGTGGGCTCCTGGCATCTGATGTTAGCATTCACATGCACAAAAAATAAAACATGCTTCTCAGAAATGGAAGCAGCACTGGATCTGGAGTTTGGAAACGTGATTTTTAATCTTGGCAGTGACGCTGTTCAGTTGTGTGTGCGATGGTCTACACAACCTATCTGAACCCCATTTTAAAGTGAACATGTTCATTTTAAAGTTCTCTTATGGTTCAAAGTCCCCTCTATATTAATACCCTTCAGGGATCCACTTCAGAACTTCTGTGAGGTGCCACTTAAAATGAGCCCCACATACACCAGCTTGAGAAGAGCCAACAGGCTATATTAAGCAGGGTGATGCTAGACTGAGGTGTGAGGGATGCTTTGGAAGTAGGGGACCTGGGTTCAAATCTCAGATGCTATTCATTAACTTTATTGTATCTGTTTTAAAAAATATTTTTCCCAATTACATTTAAAAACAACTTTTTAACATTTTTTCCCTTCTGAATTTTGAGTTTGAAATTCTTCTCCTTTTCCCTTCCCCCTCATTGAGAGGGCAGGGCAAGCAATTTGACAAAGATTATACATGTGGAGTCATGCAAAACACATTGTTACACTATACTTGCTAACTTTGTAACTTTGTGCCAGTTACTGAACTCCTATGAATCCAGTTTTCACATCTGAAAAATGCTGGGGTTGGACTAGATGTCCCTTTTCAAAAACTGATCTTTTCACTATTATTTTTCCTTCTGAACTCTGGTGGAGAAAGACTTTTTTTTTTTTTTTTTGTGGCTCTATCACTAGTTGATAATTGCTCTAGAGTACTTTTTACTCTACCACTAAACTTTTTACATATTGAAACTCAAACTAGGGAAACAGTACAGGCTTCTTTGCACATATTATTTTAAGCTTTTTGCAGTGACGGGAAGAAAAAAATCCCCCTTTTTCATTTCCCCTTTCTATGGAAGTATGTGAAAGAGGCACTATCTTTTTTTGTCTGTGAAGTTAGGAACTAGGAGGATGGTGAGGGGACAATAGACAGTATATGCTTTTCAAGACATAATATGAATTTTTCTATATACTCTCTGTCTAAAAGGAAATGATGGTTCAAAGTCTGGAAAAGGGTTTTTGGCCAACACATACTCAGAATAAAGGCAGAGATAAGAGGGAAATAAGACAACAATGACTTTGTCCTATGGGTTTATTTTCTTTTCTTATTCTTTACATGGGAGACCAAAAGAACCTTGGAGTTGAGAAAACTGGGTGACCTTAGGTTAGATCTGGAGATTTGTTGGCAAACTCTTAAAACTGATGCTACCCAGGTGCTCTGTTGAAATTATACATCAAGTTTAACATATTATATTTTTAACATGTTTAGCATATATTGGATTACATCACATCTAGGGAAGGGGGAGCCAGGATAAGGGGGTGGGGAAATGGAACACAAAGTTTTTCAAGGGCCAATGTTGAAAAATTATCCTTGCATATATTTTGAAAATAAAAAAAAAGAATTATACATCAAGAAAGGGAAAAAAAAATAAGGAATTTCTAACCTTAAGTCAGAATGAGCCAACTGATAAAAGAGGCCAAATACAGATTGGCAAACTATATAGAAAATAGACTTGGCTGGAATGCTGTAATAAAAAAAAATTATTAAAGGCAGGAAAAAGGTATTGAATGATTTGTTCACAGGGAGGACAGGCCCTATTATTGATGCTTGAAAGGATGAATTTTTTTTTCCCTTACAGATGCTATAGTCATGGATGGAAAGGTCAAGGAAGCCTTTGTACAGGATAAGGCTTCTGTCACCTGCAGCTATGACCCCTACTACAAGAACTATCCCAAATATTGGTGCAAAGGCTATTACCGTAACTACTGCAATGTCATTGCTTCCACACCTAACAGCACTAACCGAGTGTCCCTGAAGGACACAGGAATGCAATTCATCATCACTCTGACATGCCTTACCAAGGAAGATACAGGGTGGTACTGGTGTGGTATACAGAGAGACTATGCCAGTGACTACATGGATTATACAGAACTGATTGTGTTTGATGGTGCGAAAGACACAGCAGGTAGTCTTGGGCTGAAAAAGAGGAAGCATCATGGGGAAACCCATATGCTCAGATATTGGTGTGGCAAATGCACAATTGGACCAACACCCTAAATTGCTTTCCTTTAGCAGCATTCTTGATCTCATTCATTCGATAAATATTGAGTGCTTTATTATGTGCAAGGCACTCTGCTATGCTCCCAGGATATAAAAAGAGAGAAATATGCAGTCCCCGCCCTCAAGAGTTTATAATCTAAAGAGGGAGACATGTAAACAAATATATACAAAGCAAGTTATGTACAGATAAATAATAATGAAAAGAGGGAAAATGTTGGAGATAGGAGGGGTTGGGGAAAGCCTCCTGTAGAAGGTGGAATTTTAGATGGGGCTTGAAGGAAGCCAGAGAGGTCCAAAGTCAGATTAGAGGAGATTGAACATTCCAGCTATGGGGAATGGCAATGGAATGGAAATTGCCCAGAGTCAAGAAATGGAGTGACTTGTTTGATTAATAGAAAGGAGGCCGGTGTCCCTGGATTAGGAAGCACTTGATGGGATATAAGGCATAAGAAGACTGGAAGGTAGGAGGGGACTGAGTTCTGAAGATTTTGAATGCCACCAGCATTCTGTTTTGGATATATTGAGTTTGATATCTACTGAACATTCAGTTCCTTATATCTGAAAGATAATTGGAGATACAAGATTGGAGGAGACTGAAGTATGAAATGTAGATTTGAAAATAATCAGCATAGAAATTAAATCCACAGAAGCTGATGAGATCATTAAGTGAAGTAGTATAGGAGCAAAAGAGAAAAGGACCCAAGACAGAATTCTGAAGGACACTTATAGTTAGAAGTAAATCTGTAGGAGAATTCAGCAAAGGTGAGTGAAGGAATGATCAATACCTGGGAAGAAAATTAGACAGTGATGTTCTGAAGCCTAGAGAGGAGGAAGAGATGTTCAACAACATCAGAGGCTGTGGAAAAGTCAAGGAGAATGAGACGAGAGAAGGTCATTGAATGTGGTATCAATGGTAACTTAGAACAGTTTCAGTAGAATGATAATACTGTAAACCAAATTATAAAGATTTAAGAAGAGAGTGCAAGGAGAAAAAGTGAAGGATTTTTGAACTACAATTGGCAGAATAAAGAAGGCAGAGGGATGAAAGGATTTCAGGTTGGAGGAGGACTCGGGCAGCATGGAAAAGAACAAGAGAGTAGGCAAGGAGAGAGAAAATGAGTGAACATGATAGAGGGGGCCATTTGTCAGAGAAAACAGAATGGAACAAGTAGAGGGATTAGTCTTGTTAGAGAGTAAGACTGCTTGATCTTGTGAAACATGTAGAGGAGGAAAAAATGACAGAAGACACTTGAGTGATGATAAGTGAAGAGGCTAGGGAGTTCATGGGCAAATGGCCTCAGTTATAGCTGTAAAATATGTGACCTGATTCTCAGCTTAAAGTAGGGGGAGGAGGACCCATAAAGGTATTGAGAAGGGATTTGGAAGAGGAGTTGTGGAGAGTGGGATAATAGTTGCCTGGCAAGCAAGGCAGCAGTGAAAGTCCTAAATTTGTAGTGGACCCATCCAGAATGGTTGAAATTTTTTTCCCACCTTTGTTCCATGGAACTATTAAGGAAAGCTGAGCTCTGTATAATCAACACTTCTGAGTTGTGTTGCTGCAGAAGACTCGTCCCTTGGACAGCAAGATCATCAATTTGGTTAACCTTAAAGAAATTTAATTCAGGCGATTCACTGGAAGGTCAGATGCTGAAACTTAAATACTTTAGCCACATAATGAGAAGATGGAACACTGGAAAAGACCCTGATGTTGGGCAAGATTGAAGGCAGACTGAGAAGGTGATAGCAGAAGATGAGATGGATAGTGTCATGGAAACAAGAAACATGAACTTGGACAGACTTTGAAAGATTATGGAGGGTAGAAGAGCCTGACCTATTACTGCCCATGGGGTCATGAAAAGTCATAGGTGACTAAACCAAACAATATTTATAGATATGTATATATGTATGTGCACATATATACATATGTGTGGTGGATTTGGGATGGCAATAGCTAAGCATTAAGTATTTTGGAGTTGGGTATATTGGGAGATTGATGATCAGAAAGAGCTTTTAGGTTGCTAATTGAAAGCTGTTCTTCCAAGGTTGGCCCTGAACACTTGGAGCCTCATTGGCAGGTCCACCTTTGGGCTGATGATTGGGCTCTGAAAAAACAAAACACCCGATTTATGCTGATTGTGTGAGAAAACCTATGTAATGGTTTAGCTGGGAAGTAGAAATAAGCAACTGACTTTCACTTTGGTTACTTAGCAAATTCCCAGTAGGGGAGCCAAGTTAGGGAGCAGAGTTAAAGTCAGAAAGTTGGTGAAGACGCTAAACCGAAACAAGGCAAAACTCATCAAAAGTGACCCAGTGTTTCTTTTGGCAAGTCTTATTTCAGCCTGGGGAGGAGTACATTTCCAGGGACAACAGCTCTAGGAAGCTCTGTGTTTGTGCTTCTCCTATTTCAAAGTCCCTAACTTGTGATTAGGAGGACTACTCTCTTCAGCTGTCACTGCCTTCTGATCATTTCCATTCAAGTATGAAACTTGCTCTCACACATGACCCGGTCTGATGGCATCTAACCTTCACCACACAGATGGGTGCTGATAGCCTGCACCTTATTATAGCTAGTACTAAGCAAGCATGGAAGCACAGTGCCGGGAACCTAGTAGACACTTCATAAATTGGTCCTTCCCTCTCTTCTTTGTTCCCATGAGCTGTGCTGCCTGCTCCTTCATGGTGGGCTTAAGGAAGACCCC
This sequence comes from Sarcophilus harrisii, assembly GCF_902635505.1. Taxonomy (NCBI): domain Eukaryota; kingdom Metazoa; phylum Chordata; class Mammalia; order Dasyuromorphia; family Dasyuridae; genus Sarcophilus; species Sarcophilus harrisii. The sequence continues at coordinate 413,746,054 of NC_045429.1, read as the reverse complement.
TGGAGGACAGCATTTGGCTCCCAGGGCTTCTGATTCATTCTCCTTCTCCATAGCACTAAGTCCAGTGCCAGTGCACCCAGGACACTAGTTTGTTGTAAACAAGGCAAAGGGAGGCCTTGGAGGAAAGTAGCACACACTAACGTTAAATATTTTTTGATGCAGACCTACAAAGGAAACAGAACAGAACTTGCAAGGATGGCCCTTTCGGCTATAGTGGAAATCACAGCAGGTGCGTCAAGAGCTTAAGGTAAAAGAAGGCATGGAAAGATTTAATTCAAACTTGAGGTCATAGGTTTAGAAGTTAAGAAGAGAACTTACACATTGTTTAATTCAGAGAATCTCTAAAGGGTCCCTGGATAGATTTAAAGGGTCTGTGAATTTGGATGGGAAAACTTAATCTCTTTGTTGAGATAGAATTGATTTCCTTATTTGTAATATGATGTATTTTATTTCATATATTTAGAAATATTATTTTGAGAAAAGGTCTGAATTGCATCAGAATGCCAAAAGTGGTAGGATTGGGGAGTAGGATCTGTGACTCAGAAAAATGGTTAAGAATTCTTGCCCCTATGGTCCTATTTCCTGTTCTCTGCTGGTTCCCTTATTAAAAAATTACTTGTCCATAGTTGTACCGTAGAAGTAGAATTGGGATCTGAACTCATCATTTGATATCAGATCAGTGTATTTCCCAAGACATTCTAGGGAGTCTTAACTTGCCTAGATTGTAAACTCCTCAAGGATGGCTACTGAGTTTTCTTTTCTCATCTTCTCAGCCCCTAGTATTGTACTCATGTGTATAACTGATAAATCAGGTGATTTCTTTTTTTCCCGAAGGCCTTGTGATTTACAGTAAGCACTCAGAGCAGACTTGGCTTGGGCATGGTGGGGTTTAGGATGAGGGGTGGAAGTGAAGATGGAGATGTCATGAAAAGAGGAAGCAAAGAATAAACATATGAGTGTGTTGCCATGAACTTTTGAATGAGGTAAGTAAGCACATTTTTTTTCTTTAGAAGAACATGTTACCAGCCTGTACTCCCTTTGAGGCTATCTGTCTTGTCCATCTGCATCCTGATCATGGGGATGGGAATCATCACCACTGCGATTATTTTACTCAGGAGGAAAAGAATTAAAAAATATAATCGGGGTAAGTAGTAGGGGCAGGGGCAGGGAAAAGGCGGAGAAGCTCTAAAAGTACTCTGCCAAATGGCTACCACAACAAAGATTTGGCCCCCAACAGGTGAAAGAGACCTGATCAGCCTGTGAGCCAAGGACAATGGCAGGTCCTGGGTATTTTGGCTGACTCCATGGGACAATAATAATAGCAGACTAAAGTTTGCAAAGTGCTCTCTTTTACATATATTCATTTTATCTTCACAACAGACACCAAAGGCCGTCTCAATACAAGAGCTAAGGGAGGAGTTTCTACCCTTGTCTAGACAGAGTTGGTGGTTCCCTTTAAAGAAGTCCCAGCCCATCCAGTGGGGTGATTTATTCCTGGTAATATTGCAGGGTGAAGATTTTCAGGGTCCTTTTATGCCTCCAGTCTGAACTTGTGAGCAGGTGGATGAGGAAGTAACTCTGGGCTTTGGCATCCAGAGTTCCTATGTTCTAAGATTCCCTGTGTCCTTCCATAGGTAAAGTCCTGATTAGACTCGGAGATCACAGCCTTGGACCGTCTCCTATGATACCCACGCCCTTGGTAAGCTGCCAGAGTTGCTGTTCTATTCCCGGCCCCAGCCTGGCAGGGCCTCTTTGCATGGGCTTGAGAAGTTTCTCTGTTCCTCAGCAGAGAACAGGTATTAAGGCTCTGACCGCAACGGGGCCTCTGGGGCACTCCAGCTGGAAGGTTTGCTTCTGCTTCCACTTATTTAAGTTGCGATGTGCCCCAGAACTATTTCTGGGTCTTCAGTTAGCAAAAAATTCTTGGCACTTCAGTGTCAGAAAGTCCTAAAAGTAATTTATCTTATTTTTACATACGGAGACACAGAGGGAGCATGTAGGTGAGGATTCTTGGGGGAACCAGGAAGCCCTATCTGGTAGTCCCGTTATTTTATCATCCCTCACATAAAAATCCTCTTGAGCAAGAAAAGCTTGGAGGGAATGTTTAGCGGCTCTTGTAGATTAGCTGTGCAATGCTTTTTCTAATACTTGTAGTATTTACAGAGGAGAGGAATAACTTTAGATGGAACTGTGAGCTGGAGGCTGACTAATCCCAATAACCCAGAAATAGCCTGGCCTGGATGAAGAGGCTCTAGAGAGAAGGCATTCATGTTTTTCTAGTAATGAACCACATAATCAGAAATCTGTATTTATGCAGCCCACACAAATGTAATTTTAGAATTAATTACTTTCAACTTCAAGGATAATTGCTCATTGATCTAACCCTACTACCATCCAGTTACACAGCTGCAGTGTACAAGTCACTGGGTGCTGATGGCCTGCTAAATCCTTTGTGCTAGCTAATTTGATGAACTAAAAAAAAAAAAAAAAAAAAAAAAAAAAAAAAGCTTAGGTGACTCAGGGTTAGGAGGGCTGAATTTGCATATGACCCACACTACTTGTTGAAGGCTGGTCTGTAAAAGCTGCGGATATACAGAGACTAGTTAGATTGAGACCCCCTCTATAGAATTAGAAGTGATGGCAACTTAACATGATAAATCCCCCAGATATTGAAAAAGAAAAAATCTTCAAAGGTTTTACTTGTAGCTGAAAAGAACTGATACTTTTAAAATGCATCAAGATCTGCAAAGTGCTTTTTATGACTTTTGGGGGTTATTATTACTCCTCTTTTATATGGAGCCTGGGAGAGGTCGGGTGATTGCCCCTTGTCACAGAAGCAGAAAATTTGGAGGCAGGATTTGGGGCTGGCTTGTCAATATTCTGTCCACTATGTTACTCTCTAGTAGGTAAGCCCTAAGCATGTCTCAATTTATGATTTTACTTTATGCTATACTTTGGGTCTTCAGTTACTTCCCAAAGCTGTTGGTCAAATGAGTTCTTAGCAGGCAAAGGAAAAGGCTCTGGGCTTCCCTTTTCGTCCTTTATTGGGCAGAGCTGGGGATGGAAGAGTTGACCTTTCTCAGTTCTTATAAACAGAATTTCTAGTGATTGTCCAAGGGCATCAGGATGATTTAGCCACAGGCCTTCTTAAACTTTTTCTATTCCTAACCCCTTTTCGCCAGAGAAATTTTTATGGCATCCCAGGCATATAGGTATGTGCAACTCCCACATTGTTATGTGACCCCATATAAGGTCATGACTCACAGTTTAAGAAACTTTGATTTAGCAGAAAACTCAAAAGGATTTTCAGTGGCTAGGAGAGGAGCTCTGAGTTCTCTCAAGCTCCATCATTAATCATTAATCTCAGTGGGACCTTGAATAATCTATGTGAGTCTGATTAATCAACTGTAAAAAGATAGCATTCTAGCATTCTCTATTTTACTTCTAGACTTGCTACAGGTGTTCTCACAGAATCCTGACATCCTTTGTCCCGGATCTCATTTTAAACATTCAACAAAGATTAATTAAATAGTCACCATGTGCAGAAGAATTGTGGGCTAGATGCTAAGGGAAATACAAAGTTTAGATCAGACAGAGTCTTTGCTGTCATGCAGTTTCCAATCTGGGGAGTATGAATGGGCATTAGTTGAGTGATATATGGAGTAGTGCTTAATAGCCATGACTTGTTTCCCCAAACTCTGGCTATTAAAACCCTGGAAATTTTCTGAATGAACTCAGTTGAATGTTTTCTCTTCAAAACCTAATGATGCATCTATCTATGTAGCAATTCAGTGCCTAAACCAGAACAATTCAGAATGAGCAAGCTTTTTCTTGAATGGATGAAGCTGGAAAAAAGTAGCCTCTGACTGAAGTCCTGAGAATATAGCTTGGCAAATTCATTACCCTTAAAAGATATGTGCAAAAAGTTTGTAGCTCTTTCTTCCTAGTAATCTATATCAACTCAACCATCTCTTTCTTTCCCCAACAAAGTAGATGACTCCATGAAGTCCTCTTTGGGCCAATCGATGATGCAGGAAAAGACTCATGGAAACAGGTGTGATAGAAGATTTCTCAAACAAAAATCAGAAATAAAATAATGCCATAGCAGAATCATATAGTAACTGGCCCAGGTCTCAGGAACTGATATCAATCTCTCAGCCTTTAATTCCATTTGCAAATGATTGTAAGTGATGGTTATAGGTAGGCAAAATATCTTCAACAGGCCTGCAACCATAGAATAACTCTCTCCTTAGGTACTTAGAGAAGGGCAAGGGGTCATTATTGGACGTATAGGGCCCAAAGTAAGGTCTAGCTTTTCTCTGTATGCCTTTAAATTACTGGATAAAACTGTAATGTACTGAAGGATATAACCGATTTCTCTAGAAATCTCAGTAGGTTATCTCAATAGAAATTTTCCTGAAAATAGCTCTATGAACCCCCAGGTAGGATGTCATAGAAGCATAAAATTTTAGAGGTGATTAGAGATCAACCCTATCTGGAGTCTAGGTGATGGTGTTTAATGGGTCATTTAATTGTTTTATTAAACTTTTTTAGTGTGCAAACTTCTTTAGGAGGGCACCAGCTTTCACCAGAATTAAAAGGCATTGCCTTTGATGAGTGAAATACCTATAAGATGTGCCACAAGTAAATTATAAATTCATTCTGGAAACAGAATTAGAGACACAGTCATATTACAAACATTATTACCAGGGGACGTCAGCCTACCAATGGCTTAAAATTAAAGGCATTGCTTTTGATGCATGAGGTACCTATAAGTTATGTGTCACAAGTAAATTATAAATTCATTCTAGAAACAGAATTATAAACATGATCAGATTACAAACATTAATACCAGGAGCACCAGTCTGCCAATGACCTAGAGAAGCTTGGAATCAAAACCTTCAGGTCAAACGGCCCACCAAGGTGCCTAGGATTCCATTTGGCTCTCATAGAACCAAATAACAAAAAGCTAGAGGAGGCTGGACAAAGCTCTGATGTATCAGGGAACAGTTTTTAAGAATGATTCACTCGAGTTTTTGCGCTAGAAATTTTCCACTCCTCATAGGGTCCAATCTTACCTAGGTACCACAACCACAGAGAAAGAGAAAAGGAGCGAGGCCTTTCTATATACGGGCTTGGTATGGTCCTAGGAGTGCTTTATCTCTTTATAAGGTATGGAGGATGAGGAAGAGGACGTCACCCAAAGCTCCCTTAAACAGCTCAGCAGAAAAAAGGGGACAGTTATGTTATCCTCCACTGCCATCATGGGGCCAGTTGGGTTAGTTTATGTTCCTCTTTGCTGCTTACTGTTGAATTTTCCCAAACCTGGTTTCCCTCATGGTGGCCTCTTCTCTGCCTAAGAGTCCACTATAAGAAGAAGGGTATAATGATTTTTACCCAGGTTTTCTCCTTTTTTTCTCCCTTAGAAATTGAACTTAATCCCATTTCTGGCTTCTGTCTTTTCCTTGCCATTGTGGCACTGATGCCCTTTTCCTAAAGGTTTGTGGTCTTTGGGGGAAGAAAAAAATGAGAAAAAACGAGGTTGTACCAGGTTTCTTTATTTGGAATTTCCCAGCTGCTGCTCCAAAGTTATTTTAAAAGATTAATTGAGCTCACAGAGCTTTATATGCTCAGTCTACATAAGAGACACAGTCCCTACTTTCCATGGTCTTATAGACGGAGTCAGAGCCAGAGAATCAGCAATCCCTTCCAGGGCTAGAGAATGCTTTGTCTAGCAGCTTTTGAAATTATTAGATTAAGTATTTAAATATGTCATAACTATACAGGAATTGTTGGGATTCACAGAATGAAAGGGACTAAAATCTGTAAGAGAGGAAACAGTCCAGGGCTAACGCCATCAGCTCTAGTGTATCTCCTCACTTTCATTGCTGGGAAGGCTAGTTCGGGTTTGCACTTTGATTTTTGCATAGACAATGGAATCTGAATCTCCATCCTGGTGCTGGGCAAAGTAGACTTTGTTTTCTTCTGAGTCTTGGAGAGACGTGTCCACATAGGGAAGGGCCTCCTCAGTAGTGGAGCAATCCTGTAGGGCAGACATGTAATAAGAGAAATGAGTGAGATTTAATTTGAGTCTGGAGCCATGAAAGCAAAGGGATGTTTGGTCATCAGAAAGCAGAGATCTGGAAAGCATTGGACTGAAGGATTAAGGCCTGAAGGATAAAGACTGAGGAAGAAGGAGTCTTCCTCAAAATCCTCTGCCTTAGCATCTAAAAAAACACAAGTTGCTCCTGCTGCTGGTGCTGAAAAGTCCAGATGGAAGTGTCGGCACCCAACTTGTCCATTCCATGCAACAAATGAAGGCAAACAAATAAAGTTCAATGTCGTCTAAATGCAGAATGCTCTTACCTTGTGGCAAGGGTCTGAGGTTTGGGAAATCTGCTGGGAGCTCCTAGTTGGGTCTGTCAGAAGATCAAAAAGAGAGACCTCACAGCTGTAGAAAGGAGCAGCTATCTCCCCCTAGCACATACTTAGGGCTATGGTGTGAGAGAACAGGACTAAGAACCTCAAATCTGAAAATAGTGGTGAGAGAGAAAGCAGGTTTTTTTTTCCCCAGTAATTCACAAAAATATTGAAGTATTTACTATATGTCAAACACTAAAATAAAATAGTGGACATAGAAAGGCACAGTCCCTCCTTCACAGAACTGACTTTCTATATTCCAAAATTTCTCTCTCTCTGTGTGTATATATATATATATATATATATATATATATATATATACATATATATGTATATGTATATATATAAATTATAGATATAGATCTATATAGAGAGAATGTGTATGTATATATATATATATATATATATATATATATATATATATATATACATAAAAGATATACATTGGGTAAGTGGGAGATACTCTCACAAAGAGGAGGAAGTAGTGGTCAAGAAACGGGCAAAGCCTCTTGCAGAGAAGAAGCCATATCAATTAAATGGTAAGAGTGAGAAAGCTGGAGCACTGGAGCACTGGAGCACTCCAGGCATAGTGGACAGTTAAGTAATGAGGCAGTCACGGGAGATAAAATGTTTTACGTGAATAATGTGTCTGATCATAAAATTTATAAAAGGGCTGGAAAGTTAGGAGGTGGCCAGATTGTGAAGGGATTTAAAAGTCAGAGGAATTTGATCCTGGAATTTATAGGATCCACTGGAGTTTGGGGGTAGGGTTGAAGATCACATAATTTACAACTGCTGCTTTATGGAGAGAGAGAAGGGTCTTTGAACTTCTCTTAAGGACCACTTACCTTTGGAACAGCTCTTCCTGATGAAGCAGACAATAACAGTGACCAGAAGTGTCAGAAGAACCCCAACAAAAAATGCCACAAGTAAGTAGGGGTATATTCTGTTTTGGCAAAGAGGGAATAAATTGAGTCCTTGGAAATCCAAGCCCCTGTTCTCCAAGCCAGAATGTAGCCTTCTCTTACTATAGCATAAAATATGAACATTATTCATTGAATTTAACCTTGGCTTGTTACCCTAATCTGATCTCTCCCTAGCATTAGTCTAGCATTAAGTACATACTATGTACCACCTTGGTACTAAGCACTGGGGATATATAAATGACAATCCCTGCCCTCAAGCAGCTTACATTCTAATGGGAAAAAAATGAAAGTTGGGAGTTGGTCTGGAGAATGAAGTTCAGGTAATAAGGAAACTGGTGAAAGGTTTCAATGTCCCTTTCCTCTCTGAGGTGTTATCTCCTAGTACAAAATAACATTCTTGACCCCAGGTAAAGAGAATCAAAGATCAACTTACTCATAGAGATCATTTTTAGGAGTTGGGTAATTTATAGTATCACAGGGTGGAGATTCTGCTGTACTCTGTGGTTTTTCTACAATGGAATATAAATACGTTAGGGAACCCCTTATCCCTCATAAGTTGGCTGCAGGCGAAGACAATGCAAGTGGAATAATTAGGTTAGTAGGTATTAGTAATTAGTAGATTTCCAAATCCTGGATCCAACCTCATCCCCAAATCCAACAACATACCATCTTAAGACAATGCCAGAGAATATACACTAGATTTAGGGAGCCCTTATATTCCAATTTTGCTTCAGATAATAGCTATCTAGCCCTGGACAGGACATTTGAGCTCATTCTGTCTCAATTTTCTCATCTGTAAAATGGAGATCTTACCAAAAAGAGTTGTTAGGATCAATGAGAAGCATGGAATTGTGAGCCTGTGTTAATGTCTACTGTTTTAAAAATTTACAAGCATTGTGCCAAGACACAGAGCTTTATCTTACTAAAAAATGAAATAACATTGAATTTATCCTTATCACTCTAATCTGAGTTCTCTTCCACCTGTCACTGAGTCTAAGCCAAAAATTAAGCACATAAATCCTATGTCAAGTACATTCTACTTTTATAAAACATCTATGCAAATAAGCAGCACATAGTTCATTCAGACTAATACTGCCTTGTACCTTTCACTTTGCTGACATGGGAAAAGAAAAATTCATGTGTGTGTCCACAATAAAATATACACATATTAAGAGTATATAACTGAACCATTGTTGGTTCATATTTTGGTTGTGGATGGACATATATGATAAAAACTTGATTACATACTCCCAGATGTTATATCTATCCTTAATCCTATCTCCAGAAGTTTTCTTTGATCATCACCCCCAACTCTTCAATCTCAATACCTTTTCCCCTACTGTTTACAATACAAACATGCCCAAGTTCTAACCTTTAAAAATCTCAATCTAATCTTGGCCCTGTTATCCTTCTCATTCCCCATCATCCTTGGTCATCCTTTACTTCTGAATTCTCGTCGACTGGGGTTTTCATTCTAGTTCTTCCCATTAGGCATTTCCTAACTTTGGAGATAAACTCCATTCTTATCCCCAAACTCATCTCTCATCCCAATTTCCTGAGGAAAACAGCATCCTAATTCCAAGTTGAGACATATAATTGCTCTCTATCTTGTCTAGTTCTTTGTTGTGCCTTCACAAATTTTGAGCATTTACCTCATCTCCATTCCCACAGCCTCTATCCTGCTCATTTCTTCATAATAGCTGCCTCACCCTGTTCACTCTGCCTCGGCTCTCCATCTTAGTCATCAAGATAGTTTTCCTGATTTTGTACCTCAAATTCTAGGGGGGCTCTATGACCTCCAGAATCAAATATAGAGCATCCCAGAAGTCTTTTTTTTTCTTTTTTTTTTTTTTTTAATTTAATTGCCTTTTATTTACAGGATATATGCATGGGTAACTTTACAGCATTAACAATTGCCAAACCTCTTGTTCCAATTTTTCACCTCTTACACCCCCACCCCCTCCCCTAGATGGCAGGATGACCAGTAGATGTTAAATATATTAAAATATAAATTAGATACACAATAAGTATACATGACCAAAACGTTATTTTGCTGTACAAAAAGAATCAGACTCCATCCCAGAAGTCTTAAAGCTGGAAAACCACAAGACTTCTGGGATAACGTGACTGAATCTTTGATCAAGTTCTTTACCCCATGGCCTCTCCTTGCTGTTCCTCATAACACACTTTGCCCTCTCTTCTGGCTGACCCAAATGCCTGAAATAACCCTCTGGAGTTCCCAGTTTCCTTTGACACTTATAATGTATATGCTACTTGGGTGCATGCTAGATAAAATCTGAGAAAAGCTGCTGCTGTTAATTATATCCCCTAATACTTAGAAGTGATTCAGAGCTATGTGTTCCAGGCAAATAAATTCTTAAGCAAAAAAGTTTTTCTGGTTGTTACTCTTTGAGACACCTCATCAGGGCCTAGAGTCATATTCATTATACTCCCAACTCTTATCCTCCTATGTTCGTTTGCCAAGTTCTGTCAATTTTATCTTCCCCAGATATCCTCCCATCTGCTCCCCTTAATTCAGTCATTTTTGTATAGGCCTCATCACCACCTGGACTAAGGCACTAACCTCCCAAATGGTTTCTTTACCTTCAGTCTCTAACCCATCCTCTACACCGTTGCCAAAATATGAAGAGAACATATCTAGTGTCTTCCATGCCCAAGATGCTTCTGTGAATCCCTAGGATAAGTCAGAGACCACCTTCTTTCTAGAATGATTGTACATGACTCCCCCTCATATATACTCTGTATTACATCTTAACCTACTTTTCCATGTGTTCTACAAACTGATCCCCATGACTTTCAGAGAATGCCTAGTTTTAGCTCAGTTTACCACCCACCACCTCTAGCAGGCCTTTTTCTGATTTCCACATCTGTTCCACACTCGTCTTTCCTTCTCCCTCTCTCCTTTCCCTCCTTCCCTTCCTACTTTTTTCCCTTTTCTCCCTCCCTCCCTCTCTCCCCGGCTCTCTCCTTCCCCTGCTCTCTCCCTCCCTCCCTCTGTCTCCAACTCTTGGTCTCTGTCTTTCCATTCCTATCCCTGCAATTACTTTGTATTGACTCGGCATATGACTCGGCACAGCAGGAAATTTTTTTTGCATTCCCAATAGTGCCTATTCCAGACAAGTAATAAAGCTTGTTAAACTGAATATAGTCAAAACTCTGCAAATTATCTGTAGTAACAGAATGGCATAATGTGGGTGAGCCAAAGAAAAATGCAAGTTTTTCCCCCCTTTTTTGGTTAAGGAGAGGGACATGTGCATTCTTAATAGGGTTTTATTAACAAAATTGAATGTCATCTAATAACAGGACTGAATTCAGATATTAAAATCATGGGAGATTAGAATTGGAAGCTTTAAAAAAAATCACCTGGTCCATCTCCTTCCTTTTTAAAGAGGGAATTAGACCTCAGGGGTTATTTAGTGCATCCAACTTGTTTTTTAGTCTTGGAAACTAAACATTCTTTTTCTCGAGAGAAGTTCAAGTTGAAACTCAAACCTGAATTGTTATAGAAATGTATGGGGCCAATCTCAATTTTTAGCTCATTTTTTCATTTCTGCTAGATTTTTACACCAAGGACTCCTTTGACAGTCTGATTACTCAGAATTACTAAGAATTTTTATTTTTCAAAATAACATGCAAAGACTTCAACATTCACCCTTTGGAAGCCTTGTGTTCCAAATCAATATAGTACAGTTCAAAAATGTTTTTAAATGCAAAAAATAGAATACAAAAGAAACTGATTGAAATATAGAGAACAAGATAAAAGAAAAAATAGAATACAAAAGAAACTGATTGAAATATAGAAAACAAGATAAAAGAAAATTCCTGGACCCCTGTGCATTATCCTTTTCTATAATTTTTGTCCTTAACCTACTGAGAATTGAGGACATATGACATGTAAATTCTTTTTTAGTATAAGCATGGTTATTTGCATTCCATAAACACTGTTTAAGTTATAGCATATATATTTATATAGGTATAGAAGTTAAAAGTGGGAGAGGAGGAAAATACTAATTCTGTAAATATTCCCCTCACAAGGAATTGGGAAATTTTAGACTACTCAAGGCAAATGAACTATAATTTAGCTATAACATAAGTGAGAACAGGAAACATGCCATTTTCACAGGCCAAGGGCAGGGTCATTTTCATTTCCCTATTTTCACCTCTTAAGGCTAGAGTGAAACTTACTTTCCATCTGCAGGGATGTAATGATCAGTAGTTTCCCATTATGTTATATGAACGACCTTAGCCTCAATCATGAGAGCCTAGAATTGAGTTTTAACGGCTAGCAACAGAAATACTGGGGTCACACAGAACTTACCAGTTGGCTTTGGTTTGGAGGCACCTGATCCCATTCTTTGTTCCTCTGAGGCAAAAAAAAAAAGAAATACTTTGGCAAGTGGAGATGCCCTAAATTGCCTATGTCTGAGATTATGTGCAAGAATCTTAGAATTGAATCATCAGTGTTATCCCAGACTACTACTTGCTCATACAAATCAGTTGCCAACTCTTGGAATTTAAAAAATATGTGCATATTATATATGTCTACACACACATACTTTGCACTCTACAAAGCCACTATGCCAGTTGGTTGCTAATGTTTTTTTTTCCACTATAAATCCATCAACAGTTACCAATAATTTTCCTGAACCCCTCCCTCAGTCCCTGACTCAATGAACTCAGTGCCTCCCTAATCTCAAGGATCAAATATAAATTCCTTTGCTGAAACACCAAGGAGAGGTTAACAAAATTAAAGAAAATGAACTAATAAAGTTTTTTTTTTCATTTTTGATACTGGTAAATTTTTTAATAAACTTTATCAAAAATGAAAATGAATTCACTACCAATGAAGAGCAAATTAAAGCAATAATTAGCAATTTTGCCCAACTCCATGCCAGTAAATCTGACGATCTAAGTGAAATGAATATTTACAAAAATATAAACAGCCCAGATTAATAGAAGAGCAAATAAAATATACTTAACCATCAGTGAACCATCTTCAGGGCCAAATGGATTTATAAGTGACTTCTACACATTTAAAAAGAAAAATTCCAATACTATATCAACTATTTGGAAAAATGGGCAAAGCTTATCAAATTTCTTTTATGACACAAATGTGGTGTTGACAGCTAAACCAGGAAGAGTGGCAACAAAAAATAAATTATAGACCAATTTCCCTAATGAATATTTGTGCAAAAATTTATAGACCAATTTCCCTAATGAATATTTGTGCAAAAATTTAAAATATTAGCAAAGAGATTACAGCAATATATCACAAAACTCATACACCATGATTATGTGGGATTTATGCCAAGAATGCGAGACTAGTTCAATATTAGGAAAACTATTAGATAATTGACCATGTCAACAATAAAATCAAAAGGAATATTATCTCAATAGATGCAGAAAAAGCTTTTGACAAAATACAGCACCCATTCCCATTAAAAACACTAAAAAGCATATGAATGAAACATATCTCTTTAAACCATCAAGTAGCATAATGGGGATAAGCTAGAAGTCTAGCCAATAGATCAGGAATGAATGATGCCCATTATCACCTTATTATACTTAATATTATACTAGAACTTTTAGCTTTAGCAATAAGAGAAGAAAAAGGAATTAAATAAAATAGACAAGGAAACAAAACTATCATTCTTTGCAGAGATATGATTGTATATTTAGAGAATCCTAAAGAATAAACTAAATTGCTTAAAATGACTTTTAGCAAAATTGCAGGGTATAAAATAAACCCACATAATCAGCATTTTTATATATTACCATTAAAAATCAGCAACAAGAAATAGAGAAATTCCATTTAAAATAACTATATTTGTAAAACTATATGAATACAATTACAAAACACTTTTTTCACACAAAGTCAGATCTGAACAATTGGGGAAAATATTTTCTTGTGGATAGGCCAAGCTAATATAAAAATGACAGTTCTACCTAATTACTTATTCATGTCTGTCATACTAATCAAATTACCAAAATTATAGAACGAGAAAAAATTAAATTCATCTGGAAGAACAATAGGTCAAGAATATCAAGGGAATTAATGAAAAAATAAATGCAAAAGAAGATGGCCTAGATCTAATACTATATAATCTAATAATAATAATTTAAAAAGGAGCAATCAAAAACTATTTGGTACTAGCTAAGAATGTGGATCAATGGAACACATTAGGTACATAAGACACAGAAGTAAGTAATCTATTGTCTGATAACTCCAAAAACTTTAACTTTGCGGATAACTCACTATTTGACAAAAACTTCTGGGAAAACTGGAAAATAGTATGACAGATTAGGCACAGACCAACATCTCATACCAAGATATATGATTTAGACACAAAAGCACCCATCAAATGAAAAAGATCAAGGAATAGTTTTCCTGTCAGATTATGGAGAAGGGAAGAATTGATGATCAAATGAGATTGAGAACATTATGAAATGCAAAATGTATAATTTTGATTACATTAAATTAAGGTTTGTGAAATCAACCCAATCAAGATTAGAAGGACTACACTCAAAGAAAGAACACTGGGAAATGAGTGTAAACTGCTTGCATTTTGTTTTTCTTCCCGGGTTATTTATACCTTCGAATCCAATTCTCCCTGTGCAACAAGAGAACTGTTCGGTTCTGCACACATATATTGTATCCAAGATCTACTGTAATCTATTTAACATGTATAGGACTGCTTGTCATCTTGGGGAGGGGGTGGAGGGAGGGAGGGGAAAAATCAGGACAGAAATGAGTGCAGGGGATAAAGTTGTAAAAAATTACCCTGGCATGGGTTCTGTCCATAAAAAGTTATTAAAAAAAAAAAATTTTTACAGCCAGTGTTTCTGATAAAGGTCTCATTTCTTAAATGTGTGTGTGTGTGTATAGAGAGTCAAATTTATAAGAATACAAGTTATTCCCCAGTTGATAAATGGTCAAAGGATATGAACAGGTAGTTTTAAGATAAAGTAATTAATTAAAGCTATGGTCTTATAAAAAATGTTCTAAATCACTATTGATTAGAGAAATGCAAATTATAACAGCTCTAAAGTATACCTCATACTTATCAGATTAGTAATATGACAGACATAGAAAATGATATTAGAGAAAACTGGGAAAATTTGGATGCCAGTGCATTTTTGGTGGAGTTGTGAACTGATCCAAACATTCTGGAGAGCCATTTGAAAGTATGACCAAAGGCTATCAAACTGTAATACACTTTGATCTAGCAAAACTACTATTAGGTCTATAACCAAAGAAATAAAAAAGGGGAAAGAATTCACATCTGCAGTTTTTTTTTTTGTTTTTTTTTTTTGTGGTGGCAAGGAATTCGAAATTGAGGCAATGGCTGACCAAGTTTTGGTATATGAATGTATTGGAATATGAATGTACTTTTTAAGAAATACAAAGTCTGGGGCACCTAAGTGGTGCAGTAGATAGAGCACCAGCCCTGAAGTTAGGACCTGAGGTCATATATGACCTCACACTTAACACTTCCTGGCTGTGGGAAGTCACTTAACCCCAATTGCCTCAGCAAAAAAAAAAAAAAAAAAAAAAAAAAAGAAAAAGAAAAGAATTACCAAGCCCACGGATTTCAGAAAACCTGGAAAGACTTGCTTGAACTGATGCTGAGTTAAGTGAGCAGAACTAGAAGAACATTGTACACAGTAACAGTAATACTTTGTGACAATCAACTATGATTTGACTTAGCTTTTCTCAGCAATACAAATATCCAAGACAATTTCAAAAGCTTCATGACAAGAAAATACTATCTATCCATATCCTGAGAAAGAACTGTGGAGTCTGAATGCAAATCAAGCATATGGGTGTGTGTGTGTGTGTGTGTGTGTGTAGCTTTTCCCTTTTGGTCTACTACTTATTTCACAAAATTACTAATGTGAAAATGTTTCCATGACTGCTCATGTATAACCTCTATGAGATTACTTGCCTTCTTGGGGAATACACACATACACATACACAACACACACACAAATATATAGAGATAAGATGTGTATTTGTGTATGTATACATACTCAGATATACACAGATGTGTGTGTATTTCTCTGTTCTTTTCACAACCTCACCCCTTCCTCCGTTTCCCAGTGTTAAACCCATTATTTCCTGCTATGTGCTCTAGCTATATTGGGCCACTCCCTGTTTCTTACAAACCACACTGGGTCTCTGCACTGGCTATTCCCCTTTTTCCTCCCTTCCAACTTAGACTCTCTGGCTTCCTTCAGTGTTCAGTTCAAGTGCCGCTTTCCATGAGAAGCTTTTCCCGTGCTCAGCAGCTGCAAGTATCTTCCCATCTGTGGTTTCTATCTACTGTGTATCTTGTATGATGTATACATTTATGTATATGATATCTCTCCTTTTAGAAGACATGTTCTGTAAAACTGTAGCACTTAGCAGAGTGTCTGACACAAAACTGGTGATTGATACATGTTTGTTGATTCATTGATTGGTTTACCTCTGTCCCTGTGAAATAATATTAAAGCCACTGAAATCATTCTGTAAATTTATAAAAGGAAGAAGACATACAGTTCTCTTGGGTGCTGGCTTCTAATACACAAAAGAGAAAACAATTAAAAATTAATTTCAAAACCCTGATATTTGGCAATACAAAAGCATGGAAATATACCTTAAAACAAATGTTTGACTAAAATCTGATGCACTTCAGTCATACACATATCACCCTTCAGGGTGCTGGTATTTCCCTAACCTTTTAAAGATAACCTCTTCCTGAAAATAAACAAACAAACAAATATATATATATATATATATATATATATATATATACACACAAATATATGAATATATATAAAAACATATATATATACATATATGTGTATATATATGTATATGTATATATACATATACATATATGTGTATATACAAACAGGCAGAGATTTACTACAAATAAACAGAAAGGTTACTTAGCTGATGATTTTGTTAAAACAATTTATTTTAGACTAACGAAGAAAGAATTATAAAAAATGAATTTACCTTAAAAGCAAAACCCTGGTAAGATGATTGAAGAAAAGTCAGACTCCTCGTACTTGCTTCCTTTTTTAGGTACTCGTTTTTGCATTTTTGCAACAATGAGGAAATATTGTTGTAAAACTACCAATCATTGAGCCGCTGAGTGCAAAGCTTCCACATGTGTTCAGCATTAAATTTCTTCTTACAAGTAAGTCACTGGGAGGGTGCTTTCAAGTGGCTTTGTTTCATAAGCAGAGCTTCGTGCTGAACCATTTTGGTTCTTAAATGTCCCAATAGTCACTTGTCAGTCTAACTTGAAACAGGAACAGAAAAGAAGAATAGAAAAAAGATAGATTTTTTTAGTCAGCCAAATGTCTGTTGAATGCCTAAGTAGAATAATAGACCACTCTAAGTAGGTGGCCTACCTAAGCAGTAGAAAGGTCACTGAGTTTGAGGTCAGGTAAAATTCTGATTTTGATCCTAGTTCTGCCATATATTCTTTGTGTAACTTGGGGGAAGTTGTTTTTCTTCATAGTGGCCCAGTTTCCTTAACTGCAAAATGTGGGCTTTGGACTAGACAGTTTCTTTCTTTCTTTTTTTTTAATAGTATTTTATTTTTCCAAATATATGCAAAGATAGTTTTTATCATTCAACTTTGAAAAATCTTGTGTACAATTTTTTTCTTCCCCTTTCCTTCCCTCCTCCCTCTGAAGGCAGCAAGCAATCTGATGTAGATTATATGTACAGTTCTAAATATCTTGCCATATTTGTCAAACTGCACAAGAAAAGTTAGATTAGAAGAAAAAAACATGAGAAAAAAGAAAATACCCAAGCAAACAATAACAAAAAAGGTGAAAATACTATGCTTTAATCCATATTCAGTCTCCATAGTTCTTTCTCTGTATGTGGATGGCACTTTCTGTCACATATCTATGGAACTGCCTTGAATCACCACATTATTGGAAAGAGCCAAGTCCATCACAGTTGATCATCACATAATCTTGTTGCTGTGTACAATGTTTTCTTGGTTCTCCTCACTTCACTTAGCATCAGTTCATATAAAAGTTTCTAGGCTTTTCTGAAATTAGCCTGTTCATCATAGACGATTTATGTCCCTTCCATCTTTAACTCCACTTAGTGTGGGTCATCCATTCAACTGATGATCCTATTTAGTTTTCAGCATCCAACCAAGAGATATAGCCAGTGCAGAGACACATAGATCTGAAAGTTTGTATGAGCCAATTCAATTTAATTAAACTCCTGCATAAGCACTGGTAATTCAAGGACAAAAGCAAATCCAGTTCTTTGTCTTCAATTCCTCTGAGGTAAGGAAAACAACATGGCCACAGAATAATAAATATGTAAGACACAAGAGGCAGAAAAACGTAAGGGCCTTGAGTATAGGTGCTCTTTTCATTTCTCTCTGTCTCTATTTGTTTATCTGTCTCTGTCTCTCTATTGTCTCTCTCTTTCTCTTTCTATTTGTCTCTCTCTGTCTCTTTTTCTGTCTCTATTTCTCTCCATCTCTCTCTCCAAACCTTCCTTATCAAAGTACCTGGCACAAGGTGGGAAATTTTTAAAAACTGAGGAAGATCAGAGGGTCTTGAAGAGAATTAAGGATTCTGAGAGGTAGAATGCAAGCTTCAGAATCCATGAGGGCTCTTTTACATACAGTCCCTGGAACATAGTAATAGATTAATGCTTGTTGATTGATGGAAGAAGTGACAATGTGAGAAGTATGAGCATTTCCTGTATGAAGAAAGACTCTCCAAAGATAAGCAAGCCAGATATACATATATATGTAGAGAGACAGAGAGACAAAGAGACACACAGAGAGAGACAGAGGCTTGATTAAAATTTTTTTTAATTGATATTTTAACCTTCAATTTCTAATATGACTTTTTTCTCGCACTTCAGCCACAAAATATAAATAAAAAAGAATAATGGAAAAAGCATTTCAGCAAAACTAAAGAATACATCAAGCAAGTGTAATAATCACAGTGTTCCCATATCTCTGATCTTTTATCTATGTGAAGAAGGGAGGGAGGTGTTTTTCATCTTTTCTTCCAAGCCCTACTTGGCCATTACAATGACAAAATTTAGGACTTTTGGTTGTCATTCTTTCCATTTACAATATTGCAGTCATTTATATTGTTTTCCTGGTTCTGTTTACTTAACTCTGTATCAGTTCGTTTAACTTTCCCTATGCTTCCCTGAATTCTCCACACATCATTCCTTGTAGTGTAGTACATTCAGGTATAATTTATTTAGTCATTCTCTGGTCAATTTACTTTGTTTCTAGCTCTTTGTTTCCACAAAAAAGTATTATGATGAATACAGGCTATGCAACTGTGATAATTGGGTTATCTGGGGTTGAAAAATGGAGACATTTTATTCACTTTTTAGTATAATTTCAAATTACTTTCTGGAACAAGGCATATGCGGGAGTGAAAAATGAGAAATCAATCTGTAAAGACAGATGGGTGTCATTTATGATGACCTTTTGTGGTAGAAGTAATGCCCTAAACACTATCTGCCCCCCATTCCTCCTCACCTTCTAAATATTGACTAGTTTTTCCTTAAAACAAATTGAAATCATCTTCAGGATTTAATTTGCTCAATTTAAAGGTCATATGATCAACAAGATGGTGGACTAAACATTTTCTCCAAACCCCACTGATTCCAAAATCTCCTAAAGAGGAATTATGTACCATTTAGAACATAGCTAAAACTAGAGGAAAAGAAAACAAGAAACCCTACAAAGTTGCAGCCCAAGAATTAATGCAAAAGAATACCAACCTCACTTAGTACCCAACCAGCTTTCACGTTTAGATAGAGTCCTCAAACTGACTGACAGGCTGGGGAGCTGTTGTTGGTTTTTTAAAGCTGGCACTTTTAGAAAATGTTTATTTCACAGGTCAACCTTCTCCTCTCACCTCCCTCCCAATTTCTTCTTGTTTTCATGCTGTGTAGTGAGTAATGACAAAGACAATTCCTGACAAAGTTGAACAGAACAAACTATTTCAACAGAGTGTGACTAATAGAAGCTTTAGTTCATTTTTCTTTTCTAAAGACAAAATACAAACAATTTATATATATATATATATATATATATATATATATATATGTATGTATAAACACACATATACACACATACTCTACAGATCCCAACATTGGTTTAGACACACTAAAGAAGTTCCAGTGAGATCTGACAATAGACACACCCAGGAAACACAAAGTTGAGCCCAGCTGCTTCTGGTACTCTCGTTGCTCCACCTTCTGGTCATTGGTTAAGTCTTGAGGGAAAAACTTGCCTCAGGCCCAGGAAAGGGACAGGAAGTACTGCAGGGTCATGTGGAAGGGCTGCACTTACAGGAACCAGCAGGCAAGACAGTGACATCCATTAGACTTTGCCCAGGATGGCCTTTGCTTTCTAGCAGCTCCAGGCTGGCACCAGACTAGCTCCTGCACACGGCTGACTGTCCTCAGGGTTCCATTTGGCACAGGCGGTATCCCCACTATATTAGTGACGTAGCTCCTCTTGGTGGCCTCCACCACATTGTTCATTAGCTCTTTGGTTTCCCTTCTACTCAAATACTCCAACACCATCTGTTTAGCTTGGACCACAACTTTCTCCTACTTCTTGCTGCTCTTGGGGTCCATCCATGCAGCAGGGATGCCAGAAACCAATGTGGCTTGGCCATTATTGGCATACCAAACTTGTCTGCTGTTTCAAAGTTAACAGGCAAAGTCTTCATGACTCCATTCTTCTCAGCCTTGGCCATCAGGTCATTGACAATCTTGGGCTCCTCTTCAATAAAAAGAGAAGTTCCAATCTTCATGCTGTGAGAAAGCTGAAATCCACCCACCACCAATGGGAACAAACATTCTCCAGCAATAGAACTCTTATAGATAGAGCCACACAATCCTTTAGGAATAGAACATCTTTGCCCAGCAAGGATCTGAGCTCGGCAGCCATGGACTCAAACGAGTGTTTGCCAGGAATGGGGTTACCATCAGGTTGGCCTAAGGGGCTTACAAGAATGATGGACTTGATTCCATTATTTAAAAAGTAACTGAGGCTAGGAAGAGCAGTTTTGAGTTTTGGGTTATATCTTTGTTCTTTATGGGGACATCAAAATCTACTCTCATGATGACCCTTTCCCCCTTCAAGTCCACCTTGTTCAAGGTCATTGGTGGAGAGAAGATCACAGGGTGGCTGCAGCTGTATACAGGACACGTATTAGAGGGAAGATACTGGACTTAAAAGGAGATGGAACTCAAAGGAAGCCAAGGAGGTCAGGAGTTGGAGCAAGACAGAAGAGCTTTCCCCCTGGAGATAGGGGACAGCCAGAGAGAATGCCCAGAGCTGAGAGATGGGAGGTTCTTGTTCCTAGAACAGCCAGGAGACCGGTTATCACTGGTTACCTGCTGCAGCCATCATTGTGCTGATCTTGTCCCAGTTTCTCTGCTGACCTCCCATCTCATATCTTCATTTGCCCTTCAGATATCTTGAACTAGATGTCCACTAGTCATCTTAAACTCAGCATGTTGAGTTCAGCCTGCCTGACCTAGGGACTGTTCTGCACATTGGGGTCACTGCCTACTGCACAGGTTTTGAGATCTACCCAGGGATTCTCTTATCACTGAAGTGATTCTGGCAAAACATCCCACCCCCTGCAGCAAAAAGGAAGACATTTATTCTGCTTTGCCACCAAAAAAAAAAAAAAAAAAGTGGAAATATGGGTAGATAAGTGCTTACAGCTTCAAGGTTAGGGATTCCCAAGACTATACACAATGCCTATTTGGAGGCTTTGTCCAGAATACCTATTTCATCCTCCCCAAACCTTCTAAAAAGCAGCAGAAACTGACTTGGCTCAACCAAAGAAACAAGAACCAGAATGGAACTGGGAAGGGGTCCAATGTGAGCAGCTTCATCAGGCTTGAAGAGTGCTGAAATCTTACTGGAACCAGACCTAACATCCCAGAAGCTACATAGGGCAGACATGAAAAGTCCTCAACAAGAGTGTAGCCCAGATCTACCATTGATCAATCAGTGAGCCAAACATTAAGGCACAATGCTGAGCATAGGGGATACAGAAAGAGGGAAAAGATAGTTTCTGCCCTTGAGTTTACAATTTAATGGGGGAAACAACATGCAAACAAATTTATATACAGTAAGCTATATATAGGACAAGTAGGAAATATTAGAAGGAAGATACTGGATTTAAGAGGGGTTGAGACTCAAAGGAAGCCAGGGAGGTCAGGAGTTGGAGCAGAGATGGAAGAGTTTTCCAGCTGGACATAGGGGATGGCCAGAGAGAATGCCCAGAGCTGAGAGGCTTGGAGGGGGGGGGGGGGGAAAGGTTCCATATTCATGGAACAGCCAGGAGGCCAGTTGTCCCTGGATCAAAGAACAGCAAGTAAGGTGTCAGAAAAGGGAAAAAGTAGGAGGGGGCAGGTTATAAAGGTTAATGAGTGCCAAAGAGCACTTTATATTTGATCCTGGAGGTTATAGAAAGCTCCTGGTAGTTTGTATTTGATTCTGGAGGCAATACCACTGAACCACTGAAGTTTGTTGAGTAGGGAAGTGACACAGTCAAACCTATGTTTCAGAATAATCACTTTAGTGGCTGAATGGAGCATGGATTGCAGTGGGAAGAGACATCAGGCAGGCAGGCCCACCAGAAGATTATTGCAATAATCAAATGTGAGATGATAAGGGCTGGCCCAGAGCGATGGCAGTGCCAGAGGAGAGAGGGGAGAGAATCTGAAAGAAAGGTGTTGCAAAGGGGAAATCACGAGCCTTGGCAAATGGGGTGAGTTTAGAGATAGTGAGGAATACAGAATGACTCCTAGATTGTGGGAAGAGAAAAGGAAAGAAAGGTTCAGAGGCAAAGATGAATTCTGTTTTGACATGTTGAGTTTAAGGTGACTAGTGGACATCTAGTTCAAGATATCTGAAGAGCAAATAAAGATATAAGATGGGAGGTCACTTCCTCATAGAGGAATCAATGTATCTTATGCAATTAAATTATAGAATAGAAAGGAACAAAAATGAGAAAAAAAAGTGGAGAATAGAGTGGTATATGAGATACTATAATAAATTTCACAAGTATACAATGAGAGGAAGGAACCCATGTAGTAGGACAAGAAGAGAGACTTTAGAATAATGGGAGAGGTGGCAGAAGAGAGAGATTAGAACAAGGGAAAAGAAAGGGGGGAGTTTCAAACTAAAGTAGAGAGATTTCCATGAGAGAGCTTTCCTATATTAGGGGGGTCTTATAATAAGTCTACTTAAGGCCTACTCAATGTGCAAGGAGACCACTTTCTTTTTCACAAGTACAAGAGGGGCAGGCATAGCTAGCAAGTCATCTGGAAAGAATTCTAGATATAGAAAAGAATCAAAAAGGATCTTAGGCTAGAATAGTGGGTTGAATTTAAGATGAATAGTAATAGGGGTAAATTACACAAAGTAATTTCTGCTATGGAACAATGCTTCAAGCCTCATGATTTCTCCATTTTATGAGTGAAACACAATAATAGAATAAGATCTATAAAGACAAAAAGAAATTTTAAAGGGTAGTTTAACTCTGGTACTTTAAAAACCTTAGTTACTTGAAGAACATAAAGATTAAAGAAGGACTAAATAGCCTGAATCCAAAATGAAAGTTCGAAATAGAAGGAGAATTAATGAAGTCAATTGAGTAAAAAAAAAAAATCCTTCTTGGGAAAAAAAATATAATAAAATCAAACAAGAGGAGAGGAAGGGAGATTTTGAACTAATCACTAAAGGGAGGGAAGGAAGGAAGAAGGAATTAGATAACTAAAGAACATTATCAATAAATAAATCCACAAAACAAGCAAAGATTTAACAAATGGGAGAAGGGTGGTGTTGAATCTGGAAGAGAGACTATGGGATTAGGGTTGCATCAAAGCAGATTAAACCTCTCTCTGGTTTATAACCACAGACCAAAATCATAAATCACTTTGGGAAATTGTGTTTAATGCTTGATCATGGATGAATAATCCTTTCTCTACTATGAATACCCATTCCCAGTGAGAGCTAAGCGAACCTTATTAAAAAAAAAACTATTAGAGAAATTATAAATGTCTAATTTCCAGTTTTAAATAAAAAAAATAAGGGGTTTAGGCTAAGTGAGACTTTGCTTATGACAGTTTTAAATGCCAGGGGATTTTGTATCCTAGGATTAATAGTTGAGAAGACAAAGTCCAGAAAAATACATAGTATAAACATGAGTATATAAGTGTAGTTAATCACTACATTTTGGTAGTGTATACTCAATGTGCTATAGAAGTTAAGAGAGGAAAATCCTCTCACTGTAAGGAAAGCTTATTTGAACTAAGTAGCTAGCTAGCTTGAAGAGCAGATAGGATTTAAATGAAGAAATGAAAGGGAAATGAAAAAGTTTACTGTGAAGAAGACCAAATATAAGTTTCTTCTTTCGTTACTGCCCTGAATCTGTAGTTTTATGAATTTTAAATTATCTAAATTTCAAGTTTTATTTTGTTGTTCAGTTTTCAATAGTATCTGACTCTTCATGGCCCTAGTATGGTTTTCTTGGTAAAGATATTGGAGTGGTTTGCCATTTCGTTCTTGAGCTTATTTTAAAGATGAGGAAACTGAGGCAAATAGAATTAAAGGACTTGCCCAGAGTAGTAAATGTTTGAAGTCAGATTTCTTTTTTTTTTTTTTTTTTTTTTTTTTTTATTTAATAGCCTTTAATTTACAGGATATATATACATGGGTAACTTTAAAGCATTAACAATTGCCAAACCTCTTGTTCCAATTTTTCACCTCTTACCCACCCCCACCCTCCCTAAATGGCAGGATGACCAGTAGATGTTAAATATATTAAAATATAACTTAGATACACAATAAGTATACATGACCACAACATTATTTTGCTGTACAAAAAGAATCAGACTCTGAATTATTGTACAATTAGCTTGTGAAGGAAATCAAAGATGCAGGTGTGCATAAATATAGGGACTGGGAATTCAATGTAGTGGTTTTTAGTCATCTCCCAGAGTTCTTTTCTGGGTATAGCTAGTTCAGTTCATTACTGCTCCATTAGAAATGATTTGGTTGATCTCGTTGCTGAGGATGGCCTGATCCATCAGGACTGGTCATCATCTAGTATTGTTGTTGAAGTATATAATGATCTCCTGGTCCTGCTCATTTCACTTAGCATCAGTTCGTGTAAGTCTCTCAGGCCTTTCTGAAATCATCCTGTTGGTCATTTCTTACAGAACAGTAATATTCCATAATTTTCATATACCACAATTTATTCACATTCTCCAACTGATGGACATCCATTCAGTTTCAGTTTCTAGCCACTACAAAAGGGCTGCCACAAACATTCGTGCACATACAGGTCCCTTTCCCTTCTTTATAATCTCTTTGGGATATAATCCCAGTAGTAACACTGCTGGATCAAAGGGTATGCACAGTTTGATAACTTTTGAGCATAGTTCCAAACTACTCTCCAAAATGGTTGGATTCGTTCACAACTCCACCAACAATGAATCAATGTCCCAGTTTTCCCACATCCCTCCAACAATCATCATTATTTTTCCTGTCATCTTAGCCAATCTGACAGGTGTGTAGTGGTATCTTAGAGTTGTCTTAATTTGCATTTCTCTGATTAATAATGACTTGGAGCATCTTTTCATATGACTAGAAATATTTTCAATTTCTTCATCTGAGAATTGTCTGTTCATATCCTTTGACCATTTTTCAATTGGAGAATGGCTTGATTTTTATAAATTAGAGTTAATTCTCTATATATTTTGGAAATGAGGCCTTTATCAGAACCTTTGACTGTAAAAATATTTTCCCAGTTTATTGCTTCCCTTCTAATCTTGTCTGCATTAGTTTTGTTTGTACAAAAGCTTTTCAGTTTGGTATAATCGAAATTTTCTATTTATGATCAGTAATGATCTCTAGTTCTGCTTTGGTCATAAAACCTTCCTTCCACAGGTCTGAGAGGTAAACTATCCTATGTTCCTCTAATTTATTAATAATTTCATTCTTTATGCCTAGGTCATGAACCCATTTTGACCTTATCTTGGTGTCTGGCGTTAAGTATGGATCAATGCCTAGTTTCTGCCATATTAGTTTCCAATTTTCCCAGCAATTTTTATCAAACAGTAAGTTCTTATCCCAAAAGCTGGGATCTTTGGGTTTGTCAAAGACTAGGTTGCTATATTTGTTGACTGTTTATCCCTTGAACCTAATCTATTCCACTGATCAACTAATCTATTCCTTAGCCAATACCAAATAGTTTTGGTAACTGCTGCTCTATAGTATAGTTTTAGATCTGGTACAGCTAAGCCACCATCATTTGATTTTTTTCATTAATTCCTTGAAATTCTTGACCTTTTGTTTTTCCATATGAACTTTGTTGTTATTTTTTCTAGGTCATTAAAATAGTTTTTGGGAGTCTGATTGGTATAGGCTAAATAAATAGATTAGTTTAGGTAATATTGTCATCTTTATTATATTTGCTCGCCTATCCAAGAGCATTTAATATTTTCAATTGGTTAGATCAGACTTAATTTGTGTTAAAAGTGGTCTGTAATTTTGCTCATAAAGTTTCTGATTTTCCCTTGGCAGATAGATTCCTAAATATTTTATATTATCAGTAGTTACTTAAATGGAATTTCTCTTTGTAACTCTGACTGTTGGATTTTGTTAGTGATATATAAGAATGCTGATGACTTATGTGGGTTTATTTTATAACCAGCAACTTTGCTAAAGTTGTGGATTATTTCTAATAACTTTTAGCAGAATCTCTGGGGTTCTCTAAGTATACCATCATGTCATCGGCAAAGAGTGATAATTTGGCTTCCTCATTGCCTATTCTTATTCCTTTAATCTCTTTCTCAGCTCTTATTGCTATAGCTAGCGTTTCTAATACAATATTAAATAGTAACGGTGATAGTGGGCAACCTTGTTTCACTCCAGATCTTATTGGGAATGGTTGCAGTTTGTCTCCATTACATATGATGCTTACTGATGGTTTTAAATAGATGCTGCTGATTATTTTAAGGAAAAGTCCATTTATTCCTATACTCTCAAGTGTTTTTAATAGGAATGGATGTTGGATTTTATCAAATGCTTTTCTGCATCTATTGAGATGATCATATGGTTTTTGTTAATTTGGTTATTAACATGGCCAATTATATTGATAGTTTTCCTAATATTGAACCAGCCCTGCATTCCTGGTATAAATCCTACTTGATCATAGTGTATTATCTTGGAGATGATTTTCGTAGTCTTTTGCTAATATCTTATTTAAGATTTTAGCATCAATATTCATTAGGAGATTGGTCTATAATTTTCTTTCTCTGTTTTCAGCCTACCTGGTTTAGGTATCAGTACCATGTCTGTGTCATAGAAGGAATTTGTGGACTCCTTCATTCCTATTTTATCAAATAATTTATATAGCATTGGGCCAATTGTTCTTTAAATGTTTGGTAAAATTCACATGTAAATCCATCTGGTCCTGGGATTTTTTCTTAGGGAGTTGTTTAATTGCCTGTTCTATTTCTTTTTCTGAAATGGGACTATTCAAGCAATTTACTTCCTCCTCTGTTAATCTGGGAAGTCTATATTTTTGGAGGTAGTCATCCATTTCACTTAGGTTATCAAATTTATTGGCATAAAGTTGAGCAAAATAACTCCTTATTATTTCTCTAATTTCCTCTTCCTTGGTGGAAAGTTCTCCTTTTCATTTTTAAGACTACTAATTTCATTTTCCTCCCTCCTTTTTCTAATCAGATTTACCAAAAGGCTTATCTATTTTATTGGCTTTTTCATAGAACCAACTCTTAGTTTTATTAATTAGTTCAATAGATTTTTACTTTCAATATTTTTAATTTCTCCTTTTAATTTAGAATTTCCAATTTAGTATTTGATTGGGGGTTTTAATTTGGTCTTTTTAGTTTTTTTAGTTGCAAGCCCAATTCATTAATCTTTTCTTCTCTGTTTTATTCAAGTAAGCCTCTAAGGATATAAAATTCCCTCTTATTACCGCTTTGGCTGCATCCCACAAATTTTGGTATGATGTCTCATCATTGTCATTATCTTGAGTGAAATTATTAATTGTATCTATAATTTGCTGCTTCACCCAATCATTCTTTAAGATGAGATTGTTTAGTTTCCAATTACTTTTGGTCTATTTCCCCTAATTTTTGTTGAATGTAGTTTTATTGCATCATGATCTGAAAAGAAAGCATTTACTATTTCTGCTTTCTTGCATTTAATTTTAGAGGTCTTTATGTCCTATATATGGTCAATTTTTGAATAGGTTCCATGAACTGCTGAGAAGAAAGTATATTCCCTTCTATCTCCATTCAATTTTCTCAAAGATCCAACATACCTAATTTTTCTAATATTCTTTTACTTCTTTAATTTCTTTCTTATTTGTTTTGTGGTTTGATTTGTCTAATTCTGAGAGTGCAAGGTTGAGATCTCCTACTATTACAGTTTTGTTGTCTATTCTTCTTGCAACTCTCTTAACTTTCCTTTAGGAAGCTGAGTGCCATACCACTTGGTGCATATATGTTTAATATTGATATTGCTTCGTTGTTTATAGCTACCCTTTAGCAGGATGTAGTTTCCTTCCTTATCTCTTTTAATTAGATCAATTTTTACTTTTTGCTTGATCTGAGATAAGGATGGCTACCCTACTTTTTGACTTCACCTGAAGCATAATAGATTTTGCTCCAGCCTTTTACCTTTACTCTATGTATCCCCTGCTTTAAATGTGTTTCTTGTAAACAACATATTGTAGGGTTCTGACTTTGATCCAGTCTGCTATCTGCCTCCTCTTTGAGGGAGTTCATCCCATTCACATTTACGGTTAGAATTACTAAATCTGTATTTCCTGCCATCCTAATAACCTAGATTGTGCTTTACTTATTCTTGCCTCCCCAACCCTCTTTCCCCTTTTAAACTTATGTACCTCTTGTATCACGATACTTTATCCTCTTTATAATCCCTCCCCCTTTGAGTCTTTCCTCTTCCTTCCCTTATTACTTTTTCTTTTCCTTTTCCTCTCCCCGTTTTAATGAGGCGAGAGAGAATTTTCTAAAACAAATGTCAATTATTTTCCTTTGAGCTAACTCTGATGAGAGTAAGATTACACAATGTTCTCTCCCTCTAAATTCCCTCAGATATGATAAGTTTCCTTAGCCTCTTTGTGGGATGTGGTTTCCCTCTTTTATCCCTCCTTCCCTATTCTCCATTATCCTGCCTATCATCCCTTTTTCATATATCTACTTTCTTTTTATGTTATATCAGTACTATCAAATTTAATGTATTTTTTTTTGTATATCCATAACTAGAAATACAATTTCAAGAGTTATTTTACCTTTTTCTGCATCTCTTGTAGTTCTCATTCTTGGAAGATCAAATTTTGTAGTTTAGTTCTTGTGTAGTTCTTTCCTTCAGAAACAAATGGATTCAGTTTCATTAAATGTCCATCTTCTTCCCTGGAAGAAAATGCTCAGCTTAGCTGGGTAGTTTATTCTTGGCTGCATCCCAAGTTCTTGTGCCTTTCGGAATATCATATTCCAGGCCCTGAAGTCAGATTTCAACTCTGAAAGATGAATCCTGATTCCAGGCGCTGTGTCCTATCCATTGTGCCACCTTCATATTCTTAGCTTTTCATTTTTACAAACCACATATCAACTTTTTTTTTTTTTTTAATACTTTGGAGCTTTTGATCTGCTTCCATTTTAAGATATGTCAGCTCAGAAGGAGGGGATCGAGATGGTCCTGATTCTGAGTCATATATTTACTAGCTGTGTGACTCTGGGTAAGTCATTTAACCCTGCCTGCCTCAGTTTCCTCATCTATAAAATGAGCTGGAGAAAGAAATGGGAAAGCTCTCCAGTACTTTTGCCCAAGAAGACCTCCAAGAGGTTACAAAGAATTGGACACAATAATTGACTAAAGTCAGAAGGAGGTCTCCAGTGCATCTTTCAGGGACTAAGCTTGGTTCTGGAGGTTAATTAACATGTTTTGTTTTCTCATTGATTTAGATAAAGGCATATAGATGGTGAGCTTATCCCACATAGAGCTGACTAAAGCCAGTGGAGATAGCTTACCCAATGGATGACAGAATCAGTTCTCAAAAAAATCTTGAAAGGCTAGAACCTTTCAAAAGTCAGGGCCAGATGTGTTAGGATGTGATTTAAGGAGTTAATGCAAATGCACTTGGATTCAAACATAAACCTCACAAGTAAGAGGGGCAGGCATAGCTAGCAAGTCATCTGGAAAGAATTCTAGATATAGAAAAGAATCAAAAAGGATCTTAGGCTAGAATAGTGGGTTGAATTTAAGATGAATAGTAATAGGGGTAAATGTAATGTTCACAGATTTCACAGCTTTAAGATGGAGGAATTATGGTTAGTATTTGAGTATTTTCAAAGGCTGCAAACTCAAGGAGACAACAGTGTGATATGGCAACCAAAAAAGCCAATTTATTCTTGGACTACATTAAGAGAGGCATAATGAATGGGGGAGGGGGAAGGAGGAGAAGCATTTATTAAACACTTCTTTCATGTTGGAGATATACAAATAGAAAAGTAAGACAACTCTTGTACTTTAGTTGCCAAGCAGATGGAAAGGTCCCTTGGTCCTTAGGGTGAAGTGATGGAACAGCCAATAATACTTCTTCTTTAATGTTATTTCCTCTGTTAAAATAACAGTTGAATGTATGGGATTACCTACCATCTAGGGGAGGGAGTGGGGGGAAGGAGGGGAAAAGTTGGAACAGAAGTTTTTGCAAGGGTCAGTGTTAAAAAACTACCCATGCATATATTTTGTCAATAAAAAGCTATAATAAAAAAAAAATAACAGTTGAACAATTGGACAGGGCCAAGAACTTTGGGAACAAGATTTTCTTTTTTGGGGTCTTCAGTAGCTATGAGTGTAGCACCTATACAGGCAATTTTCTAAATGCATCTTCACAGTTTGCTTCCCAGGATATTAGCCAAGAGTACTGGTCTTGAAGAGTTACTATTCCCAGGCTCTTGGGTCCTGAGCTGTCTCCATCAGGGTCTAAGGAGAGATGGTGGTCAGTATATGGAATAGAGAGAGATAAGGCAAAGAACTTACAGGAATGTATGAATTCTTTTTCTGTATTTTATTTTCATTATTTCTGTGTTTCCCTTATGACCTGTATAATATGTGCAGGCTCATATTTACTTGAGCCTTGGCCAGTTAGAAACATATTTACTTAACCTGAGCTGATAACATTTATTGGTATTTGACATTTATCGATATTTAGTCTATTAGCTGGACCACTGTCTGCTTAAGTCTGAAGGCCTGATTTTCTGTTTTCTAGAAATCAGGAGATTTCAGGGAAACAGAAACCTTCCATTCAAATCTCTCCGAATACCAACAACCAATTAGATACCTCCCCCTCCCCTTCTCAATGCTCTCTTACTTGTGATGTAATTTCTTGTATAAAAGCTATGTATCTTTACTACTTCTTTAGCCCTCCTACCATGAGCTTTCTCTTATCTCACGATGGAACAGCTCATCCTCCAGAGGTTTTCAATAAAAAAACTTTTCTGCCTTCTATTGAGTGATCTCTGAGTAATCATTTTGGGTAAGGGTCTTCTACATCTCTCACATCAGGATGGGGGTGGTGGTAGTGGTTGGATTCATTCAGCACATAGACTGCCTCCTTTCTCTTCCCTATGGTCTCCTGTTGCTTTAATGTGATAGTGCTGCTGTATTCTGGTATGGTCAGACCATAATTAGGCTATTATATTCTGTTCAATCAGACAACAAGCATTTATTAACCACCTATTATATCCCAGGCACTGTGCTAAGTGTTGGGGATAAAAATAGAAACAAAAAACAGTCCCTGTACTCAAATAGTTCACAATCTAATGGGTGGGGAAACAACATGCAAACAAATTATATATATATATATATATATATATATATATATATATATATATATATGTATGTATGTAAAGCAAGCTATGAACAGGACAAATAGGAAATAATCAACAGAAGGAAGGTGCTAGAATTAAGGAATTGGGAAAAGCTTCCTGTAGAAAATGGAATTTCAGTTGGGACTTGAAGGAAACCAGGGAAGCCAGATTAGGGTGCTGCGATTTAAGGAAGGCCTTTGTTAAACTGGATAATGTCCAGAAGAGGACAACTAGAATTGCGAAGGACTTGAGTCATTTGAAGATCACTTGACAGAAATGGAAAAGAGAACCTGGAAAAATGGATATGATAATCATTTCCAAATATTTGAAGAGTTGCCACATCAATTAGGAAATATCTATCATGTGTCAGGCACTCTGCTATTCTCTGGAGATACAATAAGATAGTTCCTATCTTTGAGTTTACAATCTAATGAGGGAGACAACACACAAACAAATATGTATAAAGTAATCTATATCCACGATAAATAGGAAATACTTAACAAAGGGAAGACACAGTATTTAAAGATTGGGGAAGTCTTTTGGTAAAAGGTAAAAGGTTGGGACTTAAAAAGGAAACCAGGGAGGAATAGTTGGAGTGGAGGAGGGAGTGTCTACCAGAGGTAAGAAAAAATGTTTGGATCTGAGAAATGGAGGGTTTTGTTTGTGGAACAGCACAAATATTCAAAGAATTTCCAACTCTAGATCTATGGTTCTAAATCTTCATGAGTCCAAAAAAACAGAATTGAGGCTTAATTTAAGCCACAGGATTTTAGATGTAGAAGGAATTTTAGAGGTCATAATTATTAATAGATTCATATAGCACTTTGACATTGGTAAAGTATTTTCATTATCTCAATTGATCTTCACAATTTGTCATAGACTTTATTACCATTTACAAATAAGGAAACTTGATTTTGAGAGGTAGTGAGCTTCCTAGTATCACACAACTTGGTAATGTCTGAAGCAGGGTCTGAATCCAAGTCTTTTTGATTGCAAGTCCAGTACTTTGTCAGGTACTATGCCAGAGTATCAAATCACAGCCAGTAGGCAGTGTGGCCCAAAGCAGATTAAAGTACAACTGAGAAATGGTTAAGAGAGTGTAAATAAAAGACATAATTTTAATATTAGTTGCAGTGCACCCACAGGAAACCTTATGAACATGATACTTGTGCTCTCTCTCTTCACTCTTGTCCTTTGGCTTAACCGAGTGTCTCTCCAACAAGGACATGTGGGGTCCAGTGACAGGAAGTGTCCCCTCTCCACCCCCAAAAAACTGCAAGTGAACACAAAAGATCATTGCCAGATCAGGGGCTTGGCTTTGTGAGGCACGAAGAAGACCCTTACTCAAAATGACAACTCAGAGATCACTCTGTAGAAAGCAGAAAAGTTATTAATTAATAAATTCTCATGAGAAAGAGCAATTCCACTGCAAGGAGGAAAAGAGAGAAAGCTCCCAGTAGAAGGGCTAAAGATTTAGGAAAGATATAATTTTTATAGGTTTGGTTACAGAGGATTACATCATAGGTTGGAGAACATTGAGAAATAGGTGCCCTCTCCCCTAATTAAATGTTAAACATTGGTGGCAAAGACAGATTAGAACGGAATGCTTTGTTTCCCTGATTCTGAGAGGAATCATCAGTCAGACCTTCAAACTTCAGATTACTGAGCTGACGGCATTTAATAATCTAAATATTGATAACATTGAACAAGGATAAATATCATCATTTCTAGTTAAGTAAATATATCTAGTTTTAATTAAATATTGGCTTGCACACATCGTACTTATGCAGGTCATAGAGACATAAAAATAAAAAATACAAAAAAAGAATTTAAACATTCCTGTAAGTTCTTCATTCCACACAGCTTGAGACCTTTGCCCTTGAGAGAGAAGCCTTTGTCTCACCTTGCCTACCTGCCTACCTCTCTAATTATGTCTTCTTCCTACCCATGCTTGGGTACTGTAAATCTGTGCCGGCCCCTGGGTATCTTCTGTCCTTTTCTTTGTGTCTGGGTCCAGCACCCGTACGTCTTCTTCCTTCCTCTCCTTCCTTTTGGTTCTGGCCAGGTTCCATGTGTCTCCTGCTCTAATTTCTCTGTCCCTGGATTCGACATGTCCTTACCATCTTCCTCCTGCCCACAGCCCCCTTCCTGCTTTCTTCCCTTTCCTACTTCTGATGGTAAATTTGCATTACAGAAGTTGTTTTATATAGAGGTCTGTGAAATGGTCCAACTTACTTGAAAGTGAAAATATTGTACTGCCATGGTTGAGATGACACAAGATTTAATGGCTTTCATGTTAAAGGAATGAAGGGCTTGGAATGATATTCCATAAGGCAAAGGATCGAGGTCCACAATCAAGAATAACTTTTCTAGCAAAATTGAGTATACTTTTTAAAGCTTTTAATTTTCAAAACATGCAGTTTTCAACATTCACCTTGCAAAACTTTGTGTTTCGAAGTTTTTTCTCCCTCCCTTTCCCTCCACTCCTTCCCTAGATGACAAGTAATCCAACATATGTTAAACATGTGTAATTCTTCTATACATATTTCCACAATTATCATGCTGACAAGAAAAATCAGATCAAAAAGGAAAAAAAATGAGAAAGAAAAAAAATGCAAACAAAAAAAAGTGATTTATACTCAGTTCCCACAGTCGTCTCTATGAGTGCAATCATGGATCCATCACAAGATCATTGAAACTAGCCTGAATCACCTTGTTGAAAAGAGCTGCACCCCTCAAAAATACAATCTTTTTATTGCCATGTACAATGTTGTCTCGATTCTGCTCATTTCAATTAGCATCAGTTCGTGTAAGTCCCTCCATGCTCTTTGTATTCATCTTGTTGGTCATGTCTTATAGGACAATAATATTCCATAACATTTTAACTTAGCCATTCTCCAACTGATGACATTCACTCAAGTTTCCACTTTCTTGCCACTACAAAAAGAGCTGCCACATTTTTGCACATGTGAGTCCTTTTCCTCCTTTATGATCTCTTTGGGTTACAAGACCAGTAGTAACACTGTTGGGTCAAAGGGTATGAACAGTTTGATATCCCTGTGGGCATAGTTCCAAATGGCTCTCCAGAATGGTTGGATCCATTCAAAACTCCAGCAACAATGTATTAGTGTCCCAGTTTTTTCACATCCCTTCCAATACTCATCTTTTCCTGTCATATTAGCCAGCCTGAGAGATGTGCACCTTGGAGCTGTCTTAATTTTCATTTCTCTGACCAATAGTTGTGGTGTTGTTCTTTTCTAATATACGATGGTTCTCTGGGAGCAGCTTCTCAGGGGGCTTCTGGAGACAGCCTTAGTTTCAGTTCAGATCAATAATCACCTCAAATGCAGCCACGTGTTAAAAGTTTAAATCCTTTATCGTCTCCTTCAAAATAGCCCAGTTAGTTTTCTTTGAGGACTATCTCTCTCCTTAGTTCCAAGAGCTCTTGCAGCTTGTCTGCCAACTTCAGCCTCCAGCTCTTCCTGAATCTTGGTTTTGAATCTCCCGACTGAATTCTGCCTCTCAATCTCCTCCACTCATTCTTGACTTGTGAATCTCCCAAAGTCTCCTCCTCTTCCTAGAGGCTTCGTTCTGCCCGACTGCAGTCTCTGGCTTTTCAATCTCCCCAACTGACTTCTCACTTCTCAATTTCTTCAAGTCTCTTGACTGAAGCTCTAAGAGCTTCTTATATATGATCTCTTAAAGGTGTGAACCCAAAGGTTGAGTCCTCCTCTGAAAGAGTGGGACTATGGGAGGTGTAAACTTGTGAATCTCATACTGAATCCTGAAATCTCCCAAACTTGTGAACTAATATGTGAGCTAATGTGTGAATTCTAAAAAGTGTAAACATAAGCATTGTTTCTACCAATTCTAGTGACTTAACACCTTGTAAGGATTCTAACAAATAGTGATTTAGAGCATTTTTTTCATATGACTAGAAATGGTTATATTTCTTCATATGAAAATTGTCTATTCATATCCTTTGACCATTTATCAATTAGAGAATGACTTGAATTCTTATGAACTTGAGTTTTCTCTATATTTTAGAAATGAGGGCTTTCAAAAAGTTATCAAACTGTGCATACCCTTTGATCCAGCAGTGCTACTACTGGGCTTATACCCCAAAGAGATACTAAAGAAGGAAAAGAGACCTGTATGTGCCAAAATGTTTGTGGCAGCCCTATTTGTAGTGGCTAGAAACTGGAAAATGAATGGATGCCCATCAATTGGAGAATAGTTGGGTAAATTGTGATATATAAATGTTATGGAATATTATTGTTCTGTAAGAAATGACCAGCAGGATGAATACAGAGAGGCTTGGAGAGACTTACATGAACTGATGCTGAGTGAAATGAGCAGAACCAGATCATTATATACTTCAACAACGATACTGTATGGGAATGTATTCTGACAAAAGTGGATTTCTTCGACAAAGAGATCTAACTCAGTTTCAATTGATCAAGGATGGACAGAAGCAGCTACACCCAAAGAAAGAACACTGGAAAATGAATGTAAACTGTTTGCATTTTTGTTTTTCTTCCTAGGTTATTTCTACCTTCTGAATCCAATTCTTCCTGTGCAACAAGAGAACTGTTCGGTTCTGCACACATATATTGTATCTATTGTAACCTATTTAACATATATAGGAGTGCTTGACATCTGGGAGAGGGGGTGGAGGGAAAAAGTCAGAACAGAAGTGAGTGGCAAAGGATAATGTTGTAAAGAAAATTTTTTCAAAATAAAAAAAAAAATGAGGGCTTTATCAGAACACTTGGGATGCAAATCCCCCCCCCCCCCCCCCCAGTTTATCACTTCCCTTCTGATTTTGTCTGCATTTTGTTTGTACATAAACTTTTTGATATAATCAAAATTATCCATTTTGCATTCCATAATGTATTCTAGTTCTTCATTGGCCACAAATTTCCCCCTTCTCCACAGATCTGAGAGGTAAACTATCCTTTGTTCTTGTAATTTGCTTATTATATCACTCTTTATGTCTAAATCATGAACCCATTTTGACCTTATTTTGGTATAGGGTGTTAGGTGTGGGTCAATGCCTAGTTTCCACCATATTAATTTCCAATTTTCTCAGCAATTTTTGTTAAACATTGAGTTCTTATCCCAGAAGTTGGGGTCTTAGGCTTTATTAAATATTAGATTACTATAGTCATTGACTATTCTGTCTTGTGAACCTAACCTATTCCACTGATTGATTATTCTATTTCTTAGCCAGTATCAAATGGTTTTTGATGACTGCTGCTTTATAATTTTAGGTATGGTACAACTAGAGATTCGTGTCCATCAGAATTGATCACTGTATAATCTTCTTGTTGCCATGTACAATGTTCTCCTGGTTCTGCTCATTTCACTTAACATCAGTTCATGTATGTCTCTCCAGGCCTCTCTGAAATCATCCTGCTGGTCATTTCTTACAGAACAATAATATTCCATAACATTCATATACCATAACTTATTCAGCCATTCTCCAATTGATGGGCATTCACTCAGTTTCCAGTTTCCTGCCACTACAAAAAGGGCTGCCACAAATATTTTTGCACATGTGGGTTTTGCATTTGATTTCAAGGTTTTTATGCTCTAATACATGGTCAATTTTTTGTGCAGTACCATGTACTGCTGAGAGAAAAGAGTATTTCTTTCTATTTCTATTCAATTTTCTCCAAAGGTCTATCATACCTAACTTTTCTAAAATTCTATTTAACTTCCTTCTCATTTTGTGGTCCTATTTATCTAGTTCTGGTGGAGCAAGGTTGAGATTCCTCCATAAGTATAGTTTTGTTGTCTGTTTTTTCTTGCAGCTCTCTTCTAGGAACTTGGATGTTTTACCACTTGGTGCATATATGTTTAATATTGATATTATTTCATTATCTGTGGTATCCCTTAACAATGTGTAGTTTCCTTCCTTATTTCTTTTAATTAAATCTATGTTTTGCTTTTGCTTGATCTGAGATCAGGATCACTATCCTTGCTTTTTCTTTCTTTCTTTTTTTTTTTTTTTTTGCTTTTAACTTCAGCTGAAGCATAAGATTCTGCCCTAACCTTTTACCTTTATCCTGTATGTATCATTCTGCTTAAAATGTATTTCTTGTAACCTATTATATCTGAGGGAAAGGAAGGGGGATGAACATAGTGTGAATCTTACTCTCATCAGAATTGGCTCAAAGAGAAAATATTAAACATATTTGGTTTACAGAGAAACTCACTGAAAAATGGGAGGGGAGAAGCAAAAAGGGAAGGAGTAGGAGTAGGGAAGGAGTCCTTATTTTAAGGACTTTTCTTCCTTAAAATAATCAGGAGCATATATTTAAAACCATCAGTAAGCATAATATGTAATGGGGATAAACTAGAACCATTCCCAGTAAGATCAGGAGTGAAACAACCTTGTTGTTATTGTTGTTGTTGAGTGAAACAAGGTTACCCACTATCACCATTATTATTCAATATTGTATTAGAAAAGCTAGCCTTGGCCATAAGAGTTGAGAAAGAGATTAAAGGAATCAGAATAGGTAATGAGGAAACCAAATTATCATTCTTTGCAGATGATATGATGGTATACTTAGAGAACCCCAGAGATTCTACTAAAAAGCTATTAGAAATAATCCACAGCTTTAGCAAAGTTGCAGGATACAAAATAAATCCACATAAATCCTCAGCATTTTTATACATTACCAACAAAATCCAACAGCAAGAGAAATTTCATTCAAAAAAATAAATAGAATTCATTCAAGCATAAAATATTTGGGAATCTATCTGCCAAAGGAAAGTCAGGAATTATATGAGCTAAATTACAAAACACTTTCCACACAAATAAAGTCAGATTTAAATAATTGGAAAAACATCAAGTGCTTTTGGAGAGGTCAAGTGAATATAATAAAGATGAAAATACTCCCTAAACTAATCTATTTATTTTGTGCTATACCAATCAGACTCCCAAGAAACTATTTTAATGACCTGGAAAAAATAATAACAAAATTCATCTGGAAGAACTTTTGGTCAAGAATTTCAAGGGAACTAATGAAAAAAATCAAATGAAGTTGGCCAGCTGTACCTGATCTAAAACTATATTACAAAGCAGCAGTAACCAAAATCATTTGGTATTGGCTAAGAAATAAGACTAGGTGATCACAGTTGGTTCACAGGACAAAATAGTCAATACCTATAGCAATCTAATGTTTGACAAACCCAAAGACCCCAACTTTTGGTATAAGAATTCACTGTTTGACAAAAACTGCTGGGAAAATAGGAAATAGTATGGCAGAAACTAGGCATTGACCCACACTTAACACCATACACCAAGATAAGGTCAAAATGGGTTCATGACCTAGGCATAATGAGATTATAAATAAATTAGAACATGGGATAGTTTACCTCTCAGACCTGTGGGAGAGTAAGGAATTTATGACCAAAGAAGAATTAGAGATCATCATTGATCACAAAATAGAAAATTTTGATTATATCAAGTTGAAAAGCTTTTGTACAAACAAAACTAATGCAGACAAGATTAGAAGGGAAGCAATCAACTGGGAAAACATTTTTAAAGTTAAAGGTTCTGATCAAGGTCTCATTTTCAAAATATATAGAGAATTGACTCTAATTTATAAGAAATCAAGCCATTCTCCAACGGATAAATGGCCAAAGGATATGAACAGACAATTCTCAGATGAAGAAATTGAAACTATTTCTACTCATATGAAAAAATGCTCCAAATCATTATTGATCAGAGAAATGCAAATTAAGACAACTCTGAGATACTACACAGTTGTCAGATTGGCTAAGATGACAGGGAAAGATAATGAGGAATGTTGGAGGGGATGTGGGAAAAGTGGGACACTGATGCATTGTTGGTGGAGTTGTGAATAGATCCAACCATTCTGGAAAGCAATTTGGAACTATGCTCAAAAAGTTATCAAATTGTGCATACCCTTTGATCCAGCAGTGTTACTACTAGGCTCATAGCCCAAAGAGGCTATGAAAACTAAGAGGCTAAAGAAGGGAAAGGGACCTGCATGTGCAAAAATGTTTGTGGCAGCCCTTTTCATAGTGGCTAGAAACTGGAAATTGAATGGATGCTCATCAATTGGAGAATGGCTGAATAAATTGTGGTACATAAATATTATAGTTCTGTAAGAAATAACCAGCAGGATAATTTCAGAATGGCCTGCAGAGAATTACATGAACTGATGCTGAGTGAAATGAATAGAACCAGATCATTATACACTTCAACAATACTATATGATCAATTCTGATGGAGGTGGCCCTCTTCAATAATGAGATGAACCAAATCAATTCCAATTGATCAGTAACGAACAGAACCAGCTATACCCAGAGAAAGAACACTGGGAAATGAGTGTGGACCACAACATAGCTCTGTTGTTTGCTTGCATTTCTGTTTTTCTTCCCGGGTTATTTTTACTTTCCAAATCCGATTTTTCTTGTGCAACAAGATAACTGTATAAATATGTATACATATATTGTATCTAATATATACTTTAACATATTTAACACGTATGGAACTACCTGCCATCAAGGGGAGGGTGTGGAGGGAAGGAGGGGAAAAGTTGGAACAGAAGTTTTTGCAAAGATCAATGTTGAAAAATTACCCATGCATGTTAATAAAAAGCTATAATAATAATGTTTCTTGTAAACAACATATTGTAGGAATCTGGCTTTTAATCCAGTCTACTATCCACTTACATTTTATGGGAGAGTTCAAACCATTCATATTCAGTTAAAATTACTAACCATATTTCCCACCATCTTATTATGCCCACTATTTTTTTTTCCCTTTCCTTTCTCAACAATGCGTTTTGCTTTTAGTATCCTCAGGGCTTGTGGTCTGTTCTTCTCTGTCTGATAAAAGCTATTTATGGTCAGAGCTTTTTGCTTTTTTGCTCATTTTAAAAGGTTGAGACCTGCTTTTGGGGAAAAGGAGAGATTGTCCCAAGCTTCCTCTATAGGTGACTTTACACTGACAAGGTGCTGCTGGCTCCCTTTCTGAGTTGGATGGGCATGGCCAAGTCCCATGCATTATATTGGGATTCAGGTGCTTACTATTTGCCGTTTGTAGATGTGTTGGAGGCCCCACAGTTAATCAAAGGCTTCTGAACCAGGGCAGAGTAGCAATGCTGCTGTATTTTGTCTACAAGACTCCCACTAGATTCCCCCAGCACGGAAGCTTCTCTGCCCTGGGTCTCCCTGTACTTCACTGTGCTGTGCTGGCCTGCAATCCTCCTCCCCTCCCCTCCTCATATTGCCTGATTGAGGCAGCCTTATCCTGAAGTTCTTCCAAAATATCATCTGCTGGAAATTTGTTACTCTCTTTACTTTTATTTTGCAATGTGGCTGTTTTACATGATTTCCCATGGATAACTGATATCACATTGCTTACCTTTTCATTGGTGAGGGAAGAGAATAAGGAACGCAAAACTTAAAAAGAATGCTAAAAATAATTATTTTTTAAGTTAAGGTGTTATCTTCATCATTTTGAAATTAGTATATGACTTTTGCTCTTTCCAGATGAGATAAATTAGGAAAAAAATAAGTGATCTGTCCACAAAGACAGTGTCAGAAGTATAATCTGAACCAAGATATTTCTAACTCCAACAATAACACTACCCACTCTGGCACAGCTTCTTAAACTTTTTCTACTAGGGACTCTCTTGCTAGAGAAAAATTTACATGACTGTCAGAATATAATAGGTAGGCAAACATTTGTGAATAAGTAATAATAATTTTGCAACCCCTTCCTTTCTTTAATAGCTTTTTATTTACAAAACATATGCATGGGTAATTTTTTCAACACTGACCCTGCAAAACTTTTAGTTCCAATCTTTCCCCTACTCCCTCCCCTAAATAGCAAGTTTAAAAGAGGGAAATATGACTTCAGTTTGGGACATATTGAATTTGAGAAATCTGGAATATCCCATTTGAAATGTTGCATAATTGCTTAGTGGAGAAATTGAAGCTGGATAAATAGCACCTGAATGGAGATAAGAAATTAATCTACTGAAAGAAAGTATAGCAGAACAGAGACTCTTACCCATTTTTGTGTCATGACCTCCTTTGGCAATCTGGTGAAACTTTTGGGACCTTTTCACGATGTTTTTAAATAATCAAATGTTAAATTTCTTAGTAAAAATAAAATGTAATTCTTTTCC
This sequence comes from Sarcophilus harrisii, assembly GCF_902635505.1. NCBI lineage: Eukaryota > Metazoa > Chordata > Mammalia > Dasyuromorphia > Dasyuridae > Sarcophilus > Sarcophilus harrisii. The sequence goes on along the minus strand of NC_045429.1, from coordinate 413,704,550 downwards.
CATTTAAGTTGAGGAGCTCCATGAAATTTCTCTGTGGTTTAAGATTAAGAATCCCTGGTATACAAGGGGAATAGGGCCTAGGACAAAGGCTTAGGAACAATTAAGACACTTTATGAGCCAGCATAGGAGACTGAATAGTCAGACAGGTAGGAAAATCAGGGAAAATGGAAAGAAAACCCAGAGGAAATATCCTTGAGGAAAGGCCAATTACCAGTGTCAAATGCAGCATTTGAGAAAAATGAAGACTACTGTAGATTTACCAACTCTTGAGGATTCTTCTCATCATTTCCTCTTATCAATATTCCAAGTTTGTTAGCCAAAGCTGGAACTCTTGGTAAATTATGATAGCCCTATAACACTCTAATGATTTACACAATAATTTATGTTATTAACATATTATGTTATGTTATTAACATACGCTATAATGTATTAACATAATAATTTACCAAAACAAATTACACCCTAGAGCACCAAAAGCATTTATAAAATGTGGTTCCAGTACACCTTTCCCTTGAACTCTGTGGAATCAGAAAGTAAGATCAAAGATTCAAAGTTGTAGACCTTCAGAGATCACTTAGTACAACACGCTTTAAAAAAAAAAAAAAAAAAAAAACATCAGGCAGGATTCCAGAATGGATGACTAAATGGTTTGTGAACGCTAAAATGTAGTGATTATAACAAACAAGTGTGAATTTAAGAAAAAGTAACTTCATTCCCTTTTTTTGAAAGGGTTACTAGACTGGTACATCAAGGAAATAATGCAGATACAACTGACTTTCGCCAAGATCATCTCACAAATACTTTCAACTAAATTTGCAGTTAAGTGCCTGCTCATCACTAGGCATGATTATACCCTGGAAACACAAAATGAGACAGTCTGTGCCCTCAAAGAATTTACCTCCTACTGAAAATGGAACCTCGGGGAACAGGGAAGGAAAATCATTCACCACTGTAAAAGGAAGACTTTCTTTTGGAGGTGACTTGTAAATAGGAGATAACCTGTGTCAAGGCATGAGGGAATGTCTTCTACTGGGAAAAGTAATTAGGCCAACCTGGCAAAAATGTAGAGAATCTGAAATCAGTCTGGAAAGTTGGCTGAATAAGAAAATGCCCGTCTTGTCTTTGTGTGGTTGAAAGAAGGCTGAGGTGAGTCAGAAGGAATAGGTTCACATTAGGTTCTGTCACTATGTGACTTTGGGCAAATCATTTTACATCTATAGACCTAAACCCTCAACATCTGTAAAAGGAGGACCAGATTAGGTACCTTTAAGGGTTTTTTCCAGATTTATTTTCTTGTAAGTAACCACTGGGAAGACAGGTAACTATAGAAATAAAGCTCAATTCACGGGATAAACATCTGGAATACTCTCAGAATTTAAGCAACAAACTTTTTTTAGCTTGATGGATTATATTTAGTTGGATTCTCCAGGCCCCAATGGCTTCAATATTAATTGAAGTAAAAAAAGATTTTCTCCAAAGAGACATCTCTGGTGACTGTTATCAATTAGGTAGGAGACTTTAGAAACTCCTTTATTAGTATAATTATTAGGTTTAACATTTGATAGGTTAGGAGCTCAATTCAAGTAAAAGTAAAGTCACAGCAGTTGCTGAAATAACAAGTTCCATAAAATGAATGAAAACATTAAGGAACTGTGAATTAAAATATGTGGTATATTTTACAATATCCTTTTAAGTGTGACCACAAAGTGTAATATAACTCAATCACATAATTAATTGCACAATATTTTCTTGAAGTGGTTGAGAATTACATGATTTCTGATACTGTTTAGAATCTTAGCATGATTTTTTTTTTGACATTATAAAGGAATTCAATGGGAAAACATTACACACATTTCTTATGCATACTTTCCTGGAAATTGTTAAAATAAAATAATCTTCTTTAGCACCTAATCAAATGGCAAATATGAGTTCTACAGATTCCAGAAATTCTGATACAATTTTTTTCTCTGGAACCACACACTAAATTTTAATAAAATTTAATAAAATTTTAGAAATCACCTATGTCTTAAAAGTATCAGTTATTTCAAGATGGTAGATTGAGTCAAAATTAAAACTTAAGCTATAATTTGAGAACTTCTGATAGTGTTCTAACCTTCATTAAAGTTTTTAATTACACCAAAACATAAAGCAGTTGATACGAAAGGTGATCTTTGTAAATCATTCTATTTCCAAACCTCATAGCTCTAGAAAGATTCAGGCTCAGTTCTAGGAGGGATGGCAATACAATGTTTAGAGAAAGATTTTTATTGAGGGTCACAAAGAATACAGTTTCTACATTGTTAGTGAACTGTTTTTCTTTGTCTTAATTAAAATGAAATAGTTTTTACAGAACTGACTGTGATTGTGCTTGTGCCTTCTTTGCTAGTACCTTCAGGTCTGCGATGCACTTGGTAATTGTTTCCTTTTCCTGTGACAAAGAGAAAAAAAGGGCCATAATAATTATAGTTATATTCACATATGTGTATTATAAAAAGTTACTTTCTATTTCTGAAATTCTATGATTGTATGAGACCCATAGGATCTAACACCTCAACACAGATTTCCCACTACAGCTTCCCAGCTAGGGAATGAGATAACCAAGAGAAATTAGTTATCCCGGGAAGAGAACTGAAAATGAAGAATGGGACAACAAACTAGAGACTAGGCATGAATCTACCTAGCACATATCTTTCATAAATAGTGCTTGTGCATATTTAAGTGATCACTGGCTCCTACAACTTTTAGTCATATTCCAACCATATTCACATGTCTTTCTTCTCTACTGCTGAAGTCTCAGTCATTTCTGAATAGAAATAAAGTGATAATAGAGCAAGTAACAAGAAATTATTAATTTGTAGTACCAGCAACTAGGTAGGTAACTATGGAGACCTACTGTACCTAAAACTCAGAAGAAGTATCTTTTATAAATCAGATTTTAAGAAAGGAAGAACTCTGCATCAGCTGTGCAGTAACTTCTTCTGAAAATGATTTTCTCCAGATTAAATGATAGCAGCTTCAGTTTCTTCTGACAACCACTGGCCAGGTTCCCTTCCATCTGCAGCCCAGGACCCAGATTCACCAGACATGCCAGAAATGTGATACCTCCTGAGCAGAGATGCTCTTCATAACATGGTTCTCCACCCATGAGATCATGTGTTCTTGCTCCTTGCGTCGCATCATGTTCTGCTTGGCAATGTGATAGTCCAGGCGATTCTTCACCTCTGTGTACACCTTGTGCAGCCTCTCACGGTAAAAGACTTCTAGTGTCATGGCAATGTTGTTCTAAAGAAGGTGAGAAAGCTTAGTTTTGTGGTTAAAGAAACACAAGTTCTCAAGAGCTGTGCCAGGAGAACAATATGAGCATCATGCTTTCATATCCCATACAAAAGATAAGGGTTTTTTTTTGTTAGTTATTTTCATTTAAAATGTAGTGATCTGCAAGTAAAAATCTTAGCCCAATTGGATATAATATTAACATGTGAAATGACAAGTGGTCCCTGATTTGTATGAGGATAAATTGTACATAACAAGCAAGGACCTGTGCTACTGAAGCTGGATTAAAATGTCCCTAATAAACCAACTTCTGATTTGTCCATGTTCCAAGAATTTTGCTCGTCACACTATAATCTCAATATAGACAGGCAGTTGACACTTTTGTTCAGGATTCATTGATAACATGGTAGAAGTAAATGAAATACTTAATAATCTGAATATAATTCCTAAGTCACAAATGAATTAAATTCTCCCAAAATGAATTATCATAGTTTCTTTATATCAGACACATTTAATTGAGCATTTTGTTTTTCCTGAATCTTAGTGTACCGAATGCCCAGGAGGTATGTTTTTTCAGGTGGGAAAGGTGCCTTTTAATTCCCCAAAAATACCTACCCTCTGGACATCAAAAAGGTAATGACGTTTAGCAACCAGGGCTTGCTGTTTCTTTTCCAACTCAATTGCATCACTGATACCTTTCAAGGAGGCCTGTTTAAGTCCTTCTGCCTGACCCAACTGGTCCTACAATCAGAAGATATTTATGATAATATTGATGAAAAGGTCAATGTTAACAAGCACCGATTCATTTTCCCCTTCCTTTGTGTGCAATGTGAAGAAAAGATGCACACAACTTTTATGGCAGCCCAATATCTGAAAGAACTCAATCTAAAATTTAAAAGTAATAAAAGCATTTTAGTAAATACAGAAAATTATTCCATAGGACTTGATCTATCATTCAGATTACAAAATGTTTATTGCCATGGCTATAAAACAGGTTATTAAAATATTTGAAAAACATAGGGTAAGTAACAGTACTAAACTCTGCAATAATTACATTATTTTCTCCCTCAAAAAACACTTTAAATCCAAATGGGTAATAAGTTGAAGGCCCTATCATGAATTCCTAAATTTCTATCCAAAACAAAAATTGGGAAAAATCAAATTTCCAACCATACCTCTCTGAGTTTATCAGCAAAACTGGCTATAGAGGGACCATATTTTTTAACTACATAAATGAAGAGCCCCAATGTTGTCATGGCAGCAACTGTATCAGCAGTTATAACATAGATTTCTTTGGAAAGAAGATACAGGATAAGCCCTGTGCCCAATACATAAGGACCTGAAAGAAAAGGAATATTTATGAGAACTTCTATATAGCATTAAAAACAAGGAATGAGTGAAATTTCAAGATGAAGACTAGGCTAGGTAAGAAAAATTCCAAAAAAAAAAAAAAAAAAAAATCAATTCACTCTAGTGCATAACCTCCCCCTCACCCTTTCATTTAGAAAAACTATAAATTAATGACATTCAATAATCACTGTTGTCAAAGTCACATATATTTGAAATCTATCCACTACTATCTATAGTTAGCACCTTCACATTAAAAATAGGGAAAAAAGACTATGATCCTGTCAAAGGGAGTACTCTTTGCAGCAATGCAAATTGTAAGCTGTGATTTAAAAAAAAAAAAAAAAAAAAAAAATCATCCAATAGCCCACCTTTTACACTTAGGCTGGCTAAAGTTGTCAGAGTTTAAGCCACTCATTTCAACAATTATACACTTTAGAATTTCTTAGCTTCCATGTCATAATTCTTAGTAAGTTCTGACTTTATCATCTAGACATCAAAAGTTATTATGCACATATATCCTTAAATACTTTAAAAGGATGAAGAAACTATATCATACTTTAGAAAGTCCAGAAATATTTAGTTTCCAAAGGCTAGTCATTATAGCAATAAGTTTGCTTGTCAAGAATAAAGATTACATCCTTTAAAAAGCACTGATTTGTTTTTCATTATAACAAGGTATGATGAAAAGGAAGAAACAATGTGAAATCCATGTACCTCAAACTATTACTATAATAAATATCAGACTAAATCATCTCTGCAGGAAAGCTTGCTTACCCGTAACTCCAGTTTTAGGATACATAAACCCAAAGAACTCCTCAGGAATCAACCCATGACGAATTTTCCCCCCGTGCTCAGGAAGAGGAGGCAAAGGAGCCAGATGGGGAGAAGCTGTGTGAAAAATTCTGGATGCCTGAAGTACTCTGCAAAAATAAAAAGACAGCATATAGAAGTTCTAACTTTAAGTAAGTGAAGCATTCCCCAGACCGTTTATATAATGAGAATTTGCCTCTAGAAATGGGGAAGAAAGGGAATCACATGCCCTTGCAGAAGGGGCTGATGACAAAGAAGTAGAAGCAGAAGCAAGAACACAGGGATTGGGCCAGCTACTTGGGGGGTGGGTAGGTGGGCGACAAGTACAGATGCATGGGAATTAGACATGAACAGACTGGGGCCAGGGACAGAAACATAGTACCCAAACACAGAATCAAAGACGGCCTCAACTAAGGTTGGATGGAGTGGGACAAAGGTCTCCTTCTCTCCATACTACATGTCTCAAGTTAAGCCCTTATTCCATTGGTGGCAGAGGTGTTCACATGTCTGTTTTTCTATGTTCATCTAGCAGGTTTTTTGTTTGTTTCTTTTGGAGGGTAGATGGAAGGCCAGAATGCAGAGCTGAGGGAAGGGACAGGAGTAGAGGGAGTGCAATGAGTTAATAGATGTTTTTCCAGAATGCCGATTACTTCCAGAATTCTTTAAGTCAAATTTGCATAATATGAATTTACATAAATAACTATTTCTAGTCCCACTACTACTACCTATGTCTTCCTTACAGAGATTATCTAATACGATTTGCTTCCCAATACACGCTTTTTTTCTTCAACATCTCAATAACTTGCTTTGAACATGTCTCACAATAGGTCTGTTATCTTTCTAGACAGTTTACATTTCATGGTGGACAGCTCTAACTGTCCTTTATGTTAAAGGAGTTCTTTATATTAAATGAAAAATCTGGCTTCTATTAACTTCTAGCTATTGCTTCTAGTTCTCTCCTTTGAATTCAACAACAAGAATCTCTCTTCCAGAAGGTTCCCATGGATATTAGAAGATAGCTAATTTTTCCTGGGCAACTTTCCTTTTCAGACAAAACACTCTTGATTTCTTTAACTGTTCTCTTTGGGTGTTAAGCCTTCTAGAATCTTTCCAGTCTGGTTACCCTGAAGAAGTCTGTGCCACAAGGAAGGCAGATTTCTCTCCTCACAATTTCATACCAATTTCATCTTAGAACCTATGTATATTCTACTCTTAATTCTTTCCCTTTTAATATACACAAGGCTGGGGAGCACCAAGAGCAACAGGCCCGAGGTCCCCTCTTCCCAAGTGTTCCTACTTTGTCTTACATAGCCCAGGCCAGTTTCTCTGTGACCTTGGATGGCTTCTCCTGGAATGTGACATCACAGATAAGAGTAGATACAGGAAGGGAGGCACTCAGTTATGGATTCAGAAAAGCACTATTATTCCTAAACTTTCAATTGAATGAAGGCTGACTTAAAAATAAAATGCGAGAAGTTGGGAAGTGAGAGCAAGTGACCTGTCTATATGCTAGCCTCCTGCTTATCTGAGGAGTCTACAAAATCCTGAATAAGAACTCTTTTGTCTTAAAATATGGAGTGTGGTACAATAATTATTTTTTCAATTTATGTTTCTTTACTTTCAAAAAATTCTCCTCATATGGGTGTGAGTTATATTTGTTCTACATTAGCAGTCTTCCTTGATTTACTTTCATTTCTTTCATTTTCGATACTGAAAAATATTAAATATGTTTGTTCAATATTTTAAAGGGTTAGAAAACACTATGCATGTGAACCTCACAATATTCTTACGGAAGTACTGCAGACATACTCTGTAAAGGAGATAGAGTGGGACAAAAAAGCCTATGTTCACTAAGACTCAATGAGTTAAGAGGCTTGTCCAACTTCAGAGCTCCAAATGTCAAACTGAGACCAGATACAGGTCTCTCTGGACTCCAAACCAATGCTCCGCTAAACTCAAGCAGGTCAGCTTTGAATCCTACTTGAGGTGGCAGTATGCAAATAAAAAAAAAAACAAATGGAGAAAGGGCCGACTATCTCACGTGCTATTTCTTCAAAAGTAGCTTTAAAAAGCCATGGGAAGAATGAATTGGTAGGTACTATCAGAACAGTGCTAGTTGCACATCACTAAGATCTCCACTTAAATGTACACCCATATACATTGATATGGATTCATCTAACATTGATTATTTGGACCACATTTTCAGTTTGGGCCAATTCATTATATTGAGCAATGCCTGCCTAAAAACAAGATGCAAAATGCCCAGAATGCTCTTTTAATTCAACAGTTTAATAAACCTTATCAAAAAAGGAAACAAACATATATCAGAACTGCCCGATTTTAGCTAAGATTTTACTTCTTATTTGGTTTTTGCTGTCAAAGCGGGGTCAGTCAACAGGTTTGGCAGTCTTACTGTAACCATGCTTGTCCTTGGTGAAGCAAGCATTCACGAGCTAGATTTCTTTCTTCAAGCACCACACCTTAAAGGCAAACCACTGGCTCTCATTCATTCTAGTTCAAGCCCCACAGGGCTTTTGTTAGGGCCCAAATTAGAGTGAATGTAAATAGCAACGGATTCAGGTTTAGAATAGAAAACCCGAGGATCTTCCCCTCCCAGATTAAATTTTTTTGGACTAGGTTTAAAAAAGGTCATTCTTTTCCTCATTTCTTTCTCATCACCTAGCCTTAAGGACTGGTTTGGTGTTACCTCAACCCAACTGAGACCCGTTAAAAATCAGATCTTAGAAAGGTCGGACAATAATACCTGGAAACACCTCCCCTGGTCCAGCGGAGGCAGTGAGGCAGGTTAGCCAGCCTCCTTCACTTAAATCCAATTCGGTGTCACAATTGACAACAAAATACCAACAAGACCGTTTTCTCTCATTAATATCACCTCCGTGTCAATTACCACGGGCAGTATCTCAGCTCTGAAACCGCACTCGCCTTCAGGGCCACAGGACGGATCTTCCAAGCACATAAAAAAACCACAGAACAAGGCCCGGCCCAAGCGCGTGACTTCACTGTATATGGAACTCTCGGATGAGGAAATTCCCTCGAACAACGCACGCGGGCACCTTCCAGAAAACCTCAAAGTCGGAAAGAGAAGGCACCAAAATACTAAGCGATTTCCCCAGAATCACCGAGCCGGTACCTGTGGATCTGAGTCCCGGCTTCACGCACTCTTAAGGTCAGCCCTCTAACCCGTAAGCGCACAGCTTCAGAGAAAAGCCGCCTATTTTCAAACGTGCAAACTCAAACACCCCGGGGAAGGGTCGGGCCTCCGGCGGATGGGGGGGACCGCGAGCTGGCCCCGGCGATGCAAGGTCTCGGACCTGGAGCAGGACGGGGCCGGGCAGCCCGGGTGCCCAAGGTCACGGAGGAAAGCTAACGCCTCCAAGGCCTTCCCCTTGGGCACGAGGCATCGGGCGAGACGCTACGGCGCAGCCCCCCCGCCCGAGCACCTTAGGAGGGCCGCAAGCCAGGCCCCTCGCCCTCATATCCGCAGCGGCCCCGGGCTGCCGGGCGGGAGGTTCGCTAGGGCTCACAGCGAGGGGCGGAGGGCAGGACTTACTTACCCTGGAGCCAGCGGGGCCGCATTCTTGAGCGCCGGCGCTGTGGAGAGACAGAGTTCACAGGTCAGTGGGGTCCGCGATCCCGGGCCTCCCTTCCCTGCGGCACCCCATGACCTCAGGGTCTCCCCACCCCCCTCCTTGTCGCGGTCGCTACCCAAGGACGTTCTCCTTCCCAGCTATGACTCCGCGGCCCCTGCTCGGGGCTCCTCACCCAGAGCGCCGGCAGCGTGCAGAGCCAGCCGGGACAGCATGCTAGCCGGGAGTCCGTTCAGCAGCCTCTGCGTCCCAATGACCCCGGCGGGGAGAACTTGTCAGCCGCCGCGCTAAGATGGCGGATGGCAAACCTCGCGAGATGAGGAGGGCGAGCGTTCTCTCGCCTCGTCCAATCTCTGCTTCTCCCGTCGCTAACCCCTATTGTCGCGAGAACAGGAAGCGAGCAGGGACAGGGACGGGGGCGGGGGGCGGGGAAGGAGAGGAGGAGGGAGGACGGAGAGCGTAGCTTAACCAGAACCCAGCGGCTAACGGAAGGGGGAGGGGGCGGGCCGGGGCCGGGAAGTAAGTCTCGCGAGAAGCGGGGGCTCCGGGCTCTCTGGGCCGGAGAGGGGCGGGGACCCTAGTGGACACCACGTGGGAAGCGGAGCCTGGGACCGAGGGAAGGTTAGATCCTGAGCCGCGGAGATGCGGAAGGAGTCGCAGCAGTCGCTGTCGCAGCTGTCGCAGCAGTCGCAGCAGTCGCAGCAGTCGCTGTCGCAGCAGTCGCTGCCGCCGCAGTCGCAGTCGCCGTCGCCGCCGCCGCAGCCTCCCGACGCCCCGGAATGGAACCTGCCTCCCAACGCGCCGGCCTGCATGGAGCGGCAGCTGGAGGCGGCGCGCTACCGGTCGGGTGAGCCCCGCCCCCCGGCCCGGGCCCGGCCGTCCCCTCCCCCGTGGCCGCGCTGACCCGCGGCCCGCTCTTCCCGCAGATTGCTCCCTGCTCCTGGGCGCCTCCAGCCTTAGCGGCCGCAGCTGGGCCGGCTCCCTGTGGCTGTTCAAAGACGCCAACGCGGCCCCCAACGAGGGCTTCTGTTCGGCCGGGGTCCAGACCGAAGCCGGGCTGACGGACCTCTCCTGGGTAGGGGACCGGGGCATCCTCGTGGCCTCGGACTCGGGTGAGTGCCCCCTCCTGCCGGGGCGGAGGGGGGGGGGTGGGGGGGCGGGGGGAGGGGAGGGTCCCCAGGTTTGCCCATTTGGGGACTGAATGACTCCGAGCAGACTCTGCAGGCGCCCGAGATGGGAATGCAAAGCCCCTTCCCAGGCAGGTGCCCGGTCAGACTGGGGCTGGGATCAGGCAGCACTTGGCTCCCACGGCCCCCCGGGCTCAGGCTTGTGCACGGAAAGTTTGTTCGGCCCCCCCCTCCCCCGCTGGGTGAGGAAGATCTAATCTTTGCGCTGTGGCTACCAGGTTCTGGGAACAGAAGCCGGGGAAAACCCGGCTTGGCCGCCGAGAGCGGGAAGTCTGCCCCGCTGCCCCTGTTTTAACGTGCGCGCCTGCCCTGGCCAGCTCTGCATCTTTTCCGCCGAGTTTTGGAGCAAGTATTTTATTAACGGTTTTCACTTCCTGCGGCACAGTTGCTCCCCAGTGACCTCCCCTCCCCTGTGGAATTCTTATAACAGGAAAAAAAACCTGTTAAATGATAGCAACCGAAGGAGCAACTGCCCACTGGGGAAACATTCCATGGGCCTGGCCCGGGCTCCAAGGAGAGACGCAAGGGTTGCCCAGCAGGAGGAGCGGAGATTGGGCTCTGGAGAGCCGAACTGGGGCAGTAAGGACCCAGCTTTCAACGAGTGTTCTTGTTTCCCAGCCTCTGCCTTGTCTTGTTTGGGAGTCATCTCTGGCCTGCTGGGCACTTGTTTTCAAGGTTTGGGCAAGCTGGATTGATGGATCACACTGACCAGTAGCTGCCAGAAGACCCGAGGGGAAAAGATTCTTTTTCCTTAGGAAGCTCATTTCTTTTTTTTCCCCCACTAGAAGGCTGACAATATCTCTTCTATTCTTTTCTTCTTCTTTTTTTTTTTTTTGGTCAGGCTTTTCCTAGGAAACCAACACCAACATAAAATCATATGAGGAAGGAACCAGTTCAAAACTTTGATGATGAGAGTTGCTGTCATTCTGCAGTTTTACTCCCTGAAAAATAATTAAATTCACTTTGTTGATGTTTAGGATAAAAGCTAAAGGAGAGTCTCCAGAGTCCTAGAAGTCAACTTTGCTGCCCTATGAATTGTAGATCTGGCATAATTCTAGCCCCCACATCTTCTAGGTGCTGTGGAACTATGGGAACTGGATGAGGGTGAGAGACTTATCGTCAACAAGTTCTGCAAATATGAGCATGATGACATAGTGACCAGTGTTAGTGTCCTCGTCACTGGCACACAGGCTATCAGCGGCAGCAAAGACTTCTGGTGAGTCCCTCTTCTCACTTGTTGACCTTGCTTGTGCCCCTCTTCTCCTTTTGATCCCACTAAATAATGCTAGTTCATTCTTGGGGGGGAAAAAACTCCAACCTTGAATAATAATGGAGGATATCCTCAAAAATAGCAGGTCGTCTTAATACACTTTAGCATGAGCGTTTCGGTAAGGAAATGAGTAAAGTGAAAACTCATTTTTCTAAACTTTATTTAGCGTCTGTATTTGAACGTGTGCTTTTTATGAACTATTTTGTTTACTAATGAATGTGGGGTTTTTTTTCTCTTTAGTATAAAATTTTGGGACCTTTCAGGAGAGAGAATGCTAACCTCCTATAGAGGTGAGTTTTGCTTCTCCTTCCCACTTCCATTTTTGTCATCTTGGTTCTTTTGAGTTTCTTGATTCTGTTTTCATGGTAAAAGCTGTGTATGTTGATGGGTAAGGCCCCATTGTAATCTACCTGGTCATTAGAAAAACACTTATTCATCCTGTTGTAAGGGAAAATATATTTTCTGTGTTCTCCGCCTCTGGTGGCCTCCTGAAGCCTCACAAACATCTCTTCCCACCGTTGTCCACTTCCTCCAGGGAATCAGCTGAGGATCCTAGGTAGATCTAGAGCTGGAAGGAATCTCTGAGATCATGGCCTTTGTTATAGAGAGAGGGAATCTTAAGCCCTTCGAGGTCTGGGAGCCACATGCTGTGACCACCCAAGTAATGGCTGTGATTCATTCACCTTGTCCTTTCTGCAAACTCCTCAGTTCTGCTTGTAGCTGTCCATGCATTTAAACATGAGAGTTCCACCTTGAGGCTGGAGGGGAGGGGAGGGGCGGGAGTTCCGCTGCTTCTGCCTGGTGGTGATGGTGCTGTTCCTTTCCTCCCTAGCTCACTCTGGTCCCGTCTCGAGCGTTGCTGCTTCTCCCCACAAGGAGGCTCTGTTCCTGTCCTGCGGGGAGGTGAGGTGACCCCCTGCCCTTGCCCACACCACGGGTGTTAGCTGCTCTGTACAGCTAGAGCCTAGAGTGGTCACCTGAGGTAGATTGGGGAGAGACCCTTATCTTACACTGAAGAAATGGAGTCCTGGAGAAAGGGGAGAGCCAGGTGACCTAGATAGTAAGGGTCAGAGCTGGGCCGTGAACTCAGGAATCCACTACACTGATCATGAAGCACTCTATATTCTCTTATTTGTAGGACAACAGAGTTTTACTGTGGGATCTCCGATGCCCCAAGCCAGCTTCACATGTTGGTGAGTCTGAATGGTAGCCTTAGGAAAGATCTTTTAGAACAACCTCTGTCTTCTAGGACAGAGATCAGCAGACACCCTAGGCAACTACCTGTTTTTGTATGGATCCTAGAGCTAAGAATGATTTTTAAATCCATTATAACTGTTAATGCAGCTAGGTGGCGCAGTGGATAAAGCACCAGCCCTGTGAGTTCAAATCTAGTCTCAGACCTTAACATTTCCTAGCTGTGTGACCCTGGACATATGAAATGCTAAAACCATTATTAATTCAAGAGGACTATCTAAAAATCAGCTGCTGGATTTGTCCTGTAGTTTTCTGAGACCCTGCTATAGGTTTGTATTAATCCAGGTAGCAAGGAAAGATCACTTTTTCCTGGATAGGACCTGATTGGGGAACTGAACTGAGTCACTTTAGGGGAAGGGGACTTGAATATCAGTTTATCTTTATTGGTTAGTGTCTTGGAAGTATAGGGTCATGGGAGAGTATATCCTAACACCAGGCTCAGGGCTGAAATATGATTGGAGGATGTAGTTTTCTACCTCTGGGGTTTTCAGTTCCCTTGCTCTCACTTTAAAAAAGCCAAATCTTAAGCTTGTTTATTTTTGTTATGTTTTGAGTTCTGAGTTATATTTTCCCCTCTTAATCCTTTGTTAGAGAACTGTTGTGTCAGATCTGTATGTGGAACCACACTACACATACTTTGACTTACCAGGTTTTTTCCTTTGGAAGTAGAGAGAATTTTCTTCATAGTTGATTTGAATGGTCACATCACTCAGAATAGCTTAGCCATTCAGTTTTACTTTGAATAATACTGCCGTTGCCCTATATAATGTTGTCTTAGTTCTGCTCATTTCCCTCTGCTGTTCTCACTTTCTCAGGCCAAAGTGCCTCCCATCACCTTCCTACCTCACTGGCCTGGCATCCTCAGAAGGAACGCGTTTTCACTTTTGGTAAGAAGTCTTGGAGCTGAGGCGATTGTCTCTTACTTTCATTCCTTAGAGTAGCCAACCTCCCTCTTGTTCTTTTGTATCTCTGGGCTGTCTGTGGTTATGATAAAATAATCTCTCCCTTCATGATTGTTTGCTTACCTATATATGTTAGCCAAACTGCACACCACTACTCCTAAACTCATGACAGACCAAAGGGCTTGTGAGGTGGGGAAAAGTTGATTGAGTAGTTAGTTTTGATTTGAAATGGGCCATAGGTAACCTACAAAGAGGCACCTTGAGTCTAGGCCAGGAGTAGCTGTGAAGCCTTGTATACTTATGCCATCTTGGTTCGTGCCCTACAGGTGATGAGAATGGCACTGTCTTCCTTGTGGACTTCAAGAACCCCAACTCGATCCTCTCCTCATCGGTGCATTCTCAGAGCGTCACGAGGCTGGTGTTCTCACCCGATAGGTATTGACCTCCCTGCCCTGATGCTACCTATGTGCCTTGGTGGTGTTGGGGGGAGGTTGACATTTGCAGGTAGAGCTCCAGAAACGAATCCAAACTGCTGGGAAAGCCGAGCAAAAGCACTACCAGGCCCGGTTACTTGGGTGGTAGGTGGGTCACTGACAGTGGCAAGGGTACCCCCATCCCTTGTGCATCTGGCTGTTGGTGTGGCAGGGGAAACTTGGGTGCAGCTGAAATTGTAGGCTGGGTATCAGGCCCAGGAATCCGTCCTCCATTCTCCTGATCCCTGCCTTTGCCCGGCTGTAGATGCCTTGTTGAGGTCTGAGCAGTGGCTCAGCATCTCCTGGGCTAGTGGGGAAATCAGGAACAGGTATTCAAAGGTTTGTTGAGGGAGCCGCCAGCTCTGCTGTTCTTGCCCTTTCTTCCTTACAGTTCGCCCCTCCTGGCATCCCTCAGTGAAGACTGTTCCGTAGCTGTGCTTGATTGTGATCTCTCGGAGGTGTAAGTATAGAATGAAGTCATGAGCCTGAAGCAGGAATTCCTTGGGGGGGGCGGAGAGTGGGGTAAGGGGGAGCTAGCCAGCATGTCTGCTCAGGTTCCTACCGTCCTGGTGTTCAGATGGCAGGACTTTGGTTGTCTGGTTTAAAAAGTCCTTAGTCTGTCCAAAGTTTTCCAGGTCCTGGGGCCAGCCTGAAACCAGCACTTTGCACTGGAGTGGGTGAAGGGTGGGGCCTCACAGCAAGAGTTCCTTTCTAGGAGACAGAGGCTTGTGCTGTGAGTACAGCTACATCTTAGGAGCTGCAGTCATGGCAAGAGTCCCCAGTTGGGAACCAGGGAGCGCAGGTGCTGCTCTTCACTTGGCCTCTGGTTGTGGGATGTTAGTGGACCTCTTCTGAGGGTCTGAACACACTTGGAGCTCTAAAATTCTTAGTAGCCAGTAGATGTAAGATGCCCTCTTCAAATGACAGATTCTAGACCCTCCTAACTTGTTTTCTCCTTTTAGTCCTTTCGCATCAAGCCAGGCCCTGTTGTCTTCCTTTTCCAGGTTCAGAAGCCGGGACCACACAGACTTTGTGAGAGATGCTACGTGGTCCCCAGTCAACAACCAGTTGCTCACAACTGTGGGCTGGGACCATCAGGTTTTCCACCACACTGTGACCTCAGAGCCAGTTATAATTCCTGATCCCAATGGTGCCAGCAACTAGATTGGATTTGAGGCAGAAAAGGCAAAAAAAATCCTACAAATCCATACCCACTTACTCCTTGGTTTGTGAGAAGACAAGTCCTGTATGTAGCAGGTTTGATCTGTTAGAGCTGAGCAGTTGGGAGGCACTGAGTTTCTCTGCATGGGGTCCTGTAGACTCATAAGGAGACAGCCATTTATTTTTTTAGATTATATTTAAATTTTTAAAAAATGATAATCCGGGACCGTTTGTTCCCACATCTAGTTACCTCCCCTCCCCTTGTTGTTCCTTCCCAAAAGTACATAAAAAGGTATAGAAGAGTCTACTCGGAAGTTTCCCTCTGGTGGTGAAGCATTTGCAGAATCCTGGGCACCAGCTGAGATTGGAGCATCGCTGTGGCCTCCTGTGCCCTCCTGGTTATTGTGATTATAGAAACCAGAAATTCTCAGCTTGGGGATCCCAGAAATCCCCAGAACAGCCTCTTGCCTTAGTCATTTGATGTAGTTTCTTTCCCTTGGTATGAATCCTTGCTTGGTAGAGCAGGAAGGATACCTTCTTGCCCTAATCACAAGAGACTAGTTCAGTGTTTTGTTTTGGCTAAGTGCCAATGGGGTTAGTTTGACTTGGTTTAGGGGTGTCCATCCAGGTGGATTTGAAGAGAAAATGGGAAGTGGGGACAATTCAGAAAACTGACAGACTAGAAGAGGGGGAGGGCTTGGGGATTTGTTCTCTGGTATCAGCCTGTCCTGACCACCACCTCCTGAGGCTTCTCAGCTTTCAGAAGTTGGCTTGCTGTGGTTAGGGCCATGTCAAGGATAGATTTTGTTGCCATGAGCCATCCCAATGGAGAATCTGAGATGACTTGGTGAAATAAAATACTCTGGTTTAGGATCTGTTTTGTGTGTATGTGTTTAAAAGTTTGTGTTGAAGGAGAAGAGTTAAGGGCAACACAGCCAGTGCTGCTTTGAATACCCAGAAAGGCACTAGAAAGACGAGAAATTCAGGTTTGACTTCTTAACTTGTACCTTAGCTGCAAGCTTCATTTGCTTGGGCACGACAATTAATCTTGTTAAACTTCTTCATTGATAAGATGCACATTGTCCAAGAATTGGAAAGGTATCTTGTGATCACCGAGGCTAGAGCTTCCTTAACTTTTTCCACTTGGATTCCTTTTCACCTGAGAGATTGTGATCCCAGATATATAGTAATTAAAAAAAAAAGGTATACAAATCAAACATTTACTGATTAGTAGTCATAATTTCTGACACCCCCCCCCACACACACACACATTTAGTTACCAATTGCTATGTAAGGTCATGACCCACAGTTTAAGAAACTTTTGATTTAGGCTCATAGCTAAACTAGAATCCTCAACAGCTGCTGGGAGGTTTTCCAGCCTTGACTTAATGACCATTTCTTGACTGGCAATTTGTATTGATTAAACTTTTTTAATTATCGATATCTTTTCCTGTCAGATTTTTAATATTAGTACCTTGTATACCTTTTTTTTTTTAAATCTGTTTTTATCTACCACTGCAGATAGCTGACTCAGGTGTGATTGCCACAACAATAATGATTTTTGTCTCTTTTAAAACTAAATTAATTTCATTTTTGTTAAGTTATTAGTAGCAGGGGTTATTGCACTTTCTCCACCTGACACCAGTAAATTCTTTTGAGAACAGGGTTTGCATTTTTATCTGCAACACCTAGCAAATAGTACCATTGAATAATAGCCATTGAATGCTTATTGGATTGGAAGGAGGATGATAAATGATCTACCTAGAGGCAGCTAGTTGGCACAGGATAAAGAGCTGGTTCAAATCAAACAGACCTGAATTCAAATCCAGTCTCAGTGACTTTGGGCAAGTCACTTAAGATACCTTGGTTTCATTAACCGTAAAATGGGCATAATGATAATACTTATCTCAAAGGACTATTTTGAGGATCAGATGAGATCCTTGTACTTAGCACAGTACCTGGCACATAGTAGGTAATAGTGTTAACTACACTAGTTAATATATATATTGCATATTAAGAATGTTTTACAAACTAAGCTATTCTGTACAAAGGGGAAAAATGGGGATGAGGTTGATCTTTTTCCTAGGATTTTTTTTTTTATCAGCAAAAGTTCCATAAAGAGAGTCAGAATACAGATCTTAACCACTAAAGAGATGAGCAACTTAAGTTTGTAAACAGTAAAAATATGCAGACAGTATGGCCTTGACACACCAGAACTGCACAAAGTTGCAAAAATGGTTTTCAGTCTACACTGGTAAAAGGGCTTCTCACACCAATTCACTAAAATATTATGGTCTGGTTAAGAAAAAAAAAATTAGACCTCCAATCTTGGCACCAGGCTCTGGGAGATACCAAATTTATATAAAACTACAAAGTGAAGTATCCAGCAAAAAACTGGTTAAGATTTGACTTCCAGTTCTATTGAAGGCCAAAAAAACAGGCTAATTAGTCTGGTGAATATGTAGGTGGGAAAGAATCAAAAGTTCACAGGGATGGAGCTGAAGAAATGGGCCAGTGAATTGGGCTACAGAAGTGACCCAAAGACAACAAGGAAAAGGTTAACCTGGCATTAGGTCACAGTCCCTAGGCTCTGGTACCTTCACAAAAGGGTTTCTTGGTCATTTTTGTCTCATTCCCTCCTTGGCCATCCAGTGAAGCCTGTGGACCTCAATATAGTCGAATGCATGGAATTAGAAAATGTTAGATTTAAATGATGTTTTTTTTTTCCATGTAAGTCAGACCTAGATGAACCCCTGCCTTAGAAAATGGGAATTTCAGAATTCCCTCTACCTTATGAGGGTTCCCTCTCAAAGTAATATTTATCTCTTCATATCTTACTAACCAACTGGTTGTGTGGCTATGAACAAGTTACTTTCTAGGGCTTAAATTTCTCATGTATTAAGGGGGTGGATTAGTTGATCTGAGGGAGCACAATGAGGCAGGCAGGCACCGCGTTCCAGCTCTGCTCCCTACCTGATAGACTTGGGCTGCTTGCTTTGGGCCTCAGTTTCCACATCTGTAAAATGAGTTCGGACTGGATGAACAGATGCTCCTCGGTGTTGAGGTTTCTCATACTATGAGAACATTGTTCCCCACCTTACAGAGGAGAGAAACCTCACTGAAATCAACTGCTCTTCAGTAAGGGTGGAAGCGTCTGAACGATATCCTGAAGGAGACAATGTCTCCGGTTTGTCAGAATTGGCATTTAACTGAATCAACCAATAAATGTGCTTATTATCTACAAATAAGCTACAGACAGGATAAATATAAAAATAACAGAGAAACCCTGCTGGAGGCCTTAGACCTTGAGACACTTTGATCAGAGGCCAGGACTTGCTTACCACCCAACTCCCTCACATCTGCAACACACCTGCGTATCACTGTTAGCAGCAGAAAGCCAAACAATGATGTTTTTTATATACACATACACCCCTCTACATTCAGCTGTCTGGAAACAATGGGTTTAATCCTTTTTCTAGGTCTTTATGAACTCTTGGGCATGAACAGAAGGAAAGTAACCTTAACTTCCTTGTATATATTTGTGATGTTTGGAACTTTTCTGGGGTTTTTGTCTGGCCCCAACCCCAAAGTAAGTTGAAATTGTTTCTCTTGGATGCCTGTGGAGTCTCCTAGCAGCCTAAGTGTGTAGATGCTGTAGCTAGAGCCCCCTCCCTCTGGTGGTAGTGCATCCCCCAGCAGCCAGGACTAAAAAGTCCCAGTCTCATATATAAGCCCCTGAGTGACTCCACTACAGCACTGTCAAAACCCTCATCCATATTGCTCTCAAGTAAAATTTTTTTTCCTCAAGGGGGCCCTTGATTTTAACCTAAAGTCTGCTGGATAATGTTTGTGGAAAATGCTCTAAATCATGAGAAATGAAAATTAAAGCAGCTCAAATTCCACCTTATACCTACTGAATTGGTAAAGAGTAAAAATTTAAAATGTTGGGAGTTTGGAGAAAACATGTTGAGGCACTGTTGATGGAACAGTGAAATTGGTTCAGGTTTTCCGGAAAGCAATTTGAAACTGTTTGAAATGATTAGAAGGTGCATTTTCCTTGATCGAATCATGATTAATGCTATTAGACCTACAACCCAAAAAGATCAAAGAAAAAAGCTCTGAGTACATACAAAAAGTAACAGCTTTTTTGTATTGGCAACCCCCCCACCCCCCACAAACCAAAACCAAACTAAACACAAAACAACCAACTCTGAAAACCTAAGGCCTTATCAATTGGGAAATGGGTTGATTAAATTATGGTATATTAAAGTAATGGAATATTATTGTATTATAAAAAATGGAAAAAGATGACCAGAGAAACCTGGAAAGACTATGAATTGATACAGAATGAGAACATAATCTAGGAAAACTATATAAGAGCAACAGCTTGATAAAAATGAGCAATTTTAAAAGATTTAGGATTGATGAGCCATTCTCCAATTGAAAAATGGTCAAAGGATATGAACAGACAATTCTCAGATGAAGAAATTGAAACTATTTCTAGTCATATGAAAAGATGATCCAAGTCATTATTAATCAGAGAAATGCAAATTAAGACAACTCTAAGATACCACTACACACCTGTCAGATTGGCTAAGATGACAGGAAAAAATAATGATTGTTGGAGGGGATGCGGGAAAACTGGGACGTTGATGCATTGTTGGTGGAGTTGTGAACGAATCCAACCATTTTGGAGAGTAGTTTGGAATTATGCTCAAAAAGTTATCAAACTGTGCATACCCTTTGATCCAGCAGTGTTACTACTGGGACTATATCCCAAAGAGATTATAAAGAAGGGAAAGGGACCTGTATGTGCACGAATGTTTGTGGCAGCCCTTTTTGTAGTGGCTAAAACTGAAACTGAATGGATGTCCATCAGTTGGAGAATGGCTGAATAAATTGTGGTATATGAATATTATGGAATATTACTGTTCTGTAAGAAATGACCAACAGGATAATTTCAGAAAGGCCTGGAGAGACTTACACGAACTGATGCTGAGTGAAATGAGCAGGACCAGGAGATCATTATATACTTCAACAACAATACTATATGATGACCAGTTCTGATGGATCAGGCCATCCTCAGCAACGAGATCAACCAAATCATTTCTAAAGGAGCAGTAATGAACTGAACTAGCTATGCCCAGAAAAAGAACTCTGGGAGATGACTAAAACCATTACATTGAATTCCCAATCCCTATATTTATGCACACCTGCATTTTTGATTTCCTTCACAAGCTAATTGTACAATATTTCAGAGTCTGATTCTTTTTGTACAGCAAAATAACGTTTTGGTCATGTATACTTATTGTGTATCTAATTTATATTTTAATATATTTAACATCTACTGGTCATCCTGCCATCTAGGGAGGGGTTGGGGGGAAGAGGTGAAAAATTGGAACAAGAGGTTTGGCAATTGTTAATGCTGTAAAGTTACCCATGCATATATCCTGTAAATAAAAGGCTATTAAATTAAAAAAAAAAAGATAAAAAAAAAAAAGATTTAGGATTGATGATCAGCCATAATTCTGGAGGACCAGTGATAAATAATGTAACTCACCTCAACACCGAGATGATGGGCTCATGATCCAAAAATCATATTTTTGGACATGACCAGTGTGGGAATTTGTATTGTTTGACTATACTACAGAGGTCTCCTTTTTTCCCACCCTTGGGAGAAGGGAGATAAGGGAGTAGGAAGGAGAAAAATTATTAATTGAAAAGATGTTTCATGAATAAGGGAAACCAAAATGTATTAGAGGTATGATGCTAAAGTGTTTCAAAATATGCAGGGATTTCTTCAAAGCTTTTCATTGCTACACAGATTTTGAAATTCCCCAAGCTTTGTGTAAAGTCAAAGTATGAGAAATAGTCATGGTTAGAGAGGGAAAGGATAATGGAAAGAAGAAACTACCAGGAAACAGTGAGTGAATATCAAAAAAGGGTCTAAAGACCAATGAAGAAAACTGAATAGGACTGAGAAAGTCAATTTAGACATCTTCACTACCTTGCTTTTTAGTTATATATTTGCCCAGGAGGGAAGGGTGACAAGGGATGAGAGCTAAGTGCCAACTGTAGGAACTGATTCCCAATTAGTCAATGAACAAGCAATTTATTAGACATTTAATATTTTCCAGGCACTGAGCTAATAATAGTTAACATTTATATAGCACTTTGCAAAATACTCTACAAATTTATCTTGTTTTATACCTACAACAACCTTATGAAAATAATCTGGATTTGAACCCTGGTCTTTGACTCCAGACCCACTACTGAGCCAAGAGTGATGAGAAGGCAAGTGCCAAGGATGGGCAAAATCTCTTAGTATAAAATGAAGGCTATCCTAGATCCCACAAGTGTTGCCACTAGCTCTAAAGTATGTGCTGTGATCTCCATGGCTGAAGTCAGGGACAGGCTCAGTACTTATAAGGGCAAAGTTTAGAGACCCTGCCAGAAGTTAAAAATGCTGGGAATCTCAGTCCTACATGGACAATATATTCCTTTAGAACAAGCAGGTGGGCTATGTAGGACTGCCAGGAGGCCCTGAGGACGTTGTGACTCTGGGGCAAGGTGTCCCTGCAACAGGTGACGGCACCTATGAATCACCAATGACTAGCATAAGACTGCTGGGCTTGGGGCTGGACTGTCCTTTGAAGGTACCCATCCAGTGGCTCATAAAAATCAGCTCCACTTGGGCTTCACAGCTTGAGGGCTGACAAAATGGCAAGGCTGTTGCTCTGGGCTGGTAAGGTCCCCCTCTGTTTCCCTGAACCCCATTTTCCTGCAGAGAAGCTGTGAGTCTCCCCTTCTCCTTGGTCTGCCCTACCAAAGAATCTCAGATGGACAGACCATCTTAAGATTAGAATCCTTAGGTGGAATGGACTATGGAATTGCTGCTGGGTCTTGTGGAAAGTATCCTATATCTGTGCAAGAGGGTGTGCTCCTATAGGGGAAGAGGGGGGAAAAGGGAAAGTTGAATGTGTATTTGTGTATGGGGTTCCTGCTTATGAGCCTTTGGGCAAATCACATCATCTCCTCTGGATTTGGTTTCTTCATGGGTGTTCTTTGCAAACCTTAAAATGCACAGTTACCACAAATACCAGTTATTTTGCCTTTTTTTTTTTCAGAGTCCCAGTAGATTGAGGGGCTCTTCTGATTTTAAGTATATTAGTTATACAAAAAATAGATATATTACCAATTTTAGGTATATTTCTTAGTATGTATATATATATATATATATATATATTGTATCTCTGATTACTACTATTTTATGTATATTTCTTTGAATTTTAAAGTTAGGGGGTATTCAGTCTATATTCCATGTGGGCATATGTATTCATGTATGTATGCATGTTCTTGTCTACATTTCTGTTTGTATATAGGAATGTTTTGATTTAATACCTTAGGTTTATAGTTTTAGACTTTAAGGGACCTCAAATGTACACATACATGCACACACGCCTATATATGTGTGTATATGTATATATGTGTATGTGTGCATGTGTGTGTAAACATATGTTAGAAAGTGCTATGGATATGTTACAGGGACAACTAGGTGACACAGTGGATAAAGCCCTGGGTCTGAAGTCAGGAAGCTGAGCTCAAATCTGGGCTCAGATACTCACTAGCTGTGTGACCTTGGGGAAATCACTTAGCCCTGCTTGCCTCAGTTTCCTCATCTGTAAAATGAGCTGGAGCAGGAAATGGTAAACCTCTCCAGCATCTTTGCCAAGAAAAGCCCCAAGTGGGGTCACAAAAGAATCAGATATGATGGAAATGACCGAACAACAACAATGGACATGTTTGCTATTACAATAATGATGACGATTGCTGAGGGCCCTGTATGTGGGAAATAACAAAGCTAGGATTTATAACTCATCACTGCCTCCCTAGCCCGCAACACTCTGCGGGGGGTGGGGGGTGTAATATTTTCTCGTTTCTCCTGCAGGTTTGATCCTCCTGCTCCAGCTCCAGCTGGGTAAGGATACCACATAACCTCTCCCCTCCCCATATTATCCCACTTTTCCCTAGGGCTGAGGACTTTTCACAAACTGATAAGTTCTCTAAACTTTTAATGTTTTTCTTGGGGAAGGGAAACCTATTTCCTCTTATTTTAATAAAGAGGGTCTCCCAGCTGGGGAGAGGGATCTTTTGGGGATGAGAAAGCACAGAACACCAATCCCACTCCAGCATCTCATTCTGGACACAATTGGTTATTTACAAGGAATCTTGGGGAGTCTATGGCAATTGGGTTTCCTCTCAGAAGGCAGAGGGCACAGTGAGAAATACAAAAGATTTACAGTCAAATTCTGGTGGTGTCATTCAGGTTCTGGCTGTGTGGACTAAGTCCTTTTATCTCTCCTAGACTTAATTTCCTCAGTTGTAAAATGAGACTTTGGTGTTGTTTTGGACCAGAACAATCTCTTGCATTTCTCAGAGGGTTTGGTGGTGACTTTCTCCTGGAGGCCGTTTCTGGCCCACGCTGGGGAGAGAGACCCTTCGCTCCTTCCCCAGTAATGCCTGCTTTCCCATGCTAGGTACGGCCTACAAACTGGTGTGTTACTTCACCAGCTGGTCCCGGCAACGCCCAAGCCCGGCCTCCTTCTTCCCCAATGATGTGGACCCCCATCTCTGTACCCATGTGGTGTACGCCTTTGCCTCAATGAAGAACAATAAGATTGTCCCCAAAGAGAATGATGATGAAAGGGAGATCTACCCACAGCTCATGAAGCTCAAAGAAAGGTCAGATGTCTTTTTGTGTGAGGAAGCTGGGGGACAGTAGAGAAAGGACCCGCCTGTTGGTAAAGGACTCTGGGTTCTACTTCTGACCCTTCACCAACTGGCAGTGCCTTTGTGGGGCAAGTCACTCTTCTATAGACTGGTTTCCTCATCTGTAAAATGAGAAGATTGCTCTCAAGTATCTCTTTATTTCTTTATGTATTTACTTATTTATATATTTATCTTTTTCATTTATTTATATTTATTTATTTAAAAAAATTTATTCTCAACTTAAGAAATAAAAGAAGCATCTCAGCCCCCTTTTTGGGCTACATTCTTTGATGCTACTCTGCTCTGTTTTGATAACTGCTGGGAGATGCTGGAAAAGTTGGGGGCCTGCTAACAGAGACTGGAACAGAGGCAGATGAGTTCATGCCTTTCTTCCTGTTCTGCCTGGCACTTCCGTTGGTTCCCTTGGGCCTGTCCCTCCAGTCTTCCTTTTCCTTGGAAGAACTTTCCCACTTATCAGTGCAGATACTAAGAGGGAAAAGGCCAATTTCATATCCGGAAAGCAGCTGTCTTGGAATCTTCTTGTTTTCTAAGTCTGCCCAGAGGTGAACAAAATGATTTAGGGTCAGGAGAACTGGGTTTACATGATTGCCATTCACTGGCCGTACTTCACAGAGACCCTGTAAGGGCAGATGATTGAGAGCTGGCTGTAATTCCCTCGATTTCCTTCTTCCCTGTAACAGAAACCAGGACCTGCGCATACTGCTGTCCATTGGAGGCTGGTACTTTGGCACAAGCAGGTGGGAATGTAAAATCATCATCTCCTTGGGTTGAGACAGAATTGGAACTGGTGTAAAGGGTGGCCAGAATCAGGTTAGATCCTTAGAGTTGGTAGAACAGGAGCTGGGACTGTGCAGAGGGTATGGCCAGGGAGGACTGGGCTATAATCTAGGGCCTGGGAGACTGGGCTGTGCAGAGGGCATGGCCAGGGAGGACTGGGCTATAATCTAGGGCCTGGGAGACTGGGGCTCAGACTGACCCTAGGAAAAGTAGTTCTCACTATGGCCTAATTTATCCAAAGGGGTATCCCTACAGGCTTTGTGGATAGAAATTCCTCCTCCTCCTCCTCCTCTTCCTGTTCTTCCTCCTCCTCCCCCTCATTCTGCTCTTCCTTCTCCTCCTACTCTTCTTCTTTTCTTCTTTCTCCTCCTCCTCTTCTTTCTTCTTCCTCTTCTCATCTTCCTCTTTTCCTCTTCTTTCTCTTCTTCTTCTTCCTCTTCTTTCTTTTCTTCTTCTTCCTCTTCTTCTTCTTTCTCCTCCTCTTCCTCTTCTTCTTCCTTTTTTCCCATAAAAGCAGTAGCAGCAGTAATAGCAATAGTAACAACAGTAGCAGCAATCTTTTCTTATTCTTAGTAGTAGTAGTAGTGATTAATTAATCATTATTATAATTATTTGCTAGTAACAGTGGTAGTAAAAGCAGCCACAGAAGCAGTATCTTATCATTAATATTATTCTAAAATAATACTTAGTAGCAGTAAAAGTAGCAGCAGCAGCAGCAGGAATAACAATAATGTTATTCAGTAGTAGTAGTAATAGTAATAATAAAAAAGCAGCAGCAGCAGCAGCAGCAGCAGCAGCAGCAGGAGCAGTGGTAGCCTATAATTATAATGATGATAATAGCAGTAGCGGTGAAAGCAGCAGCAGTGGTAGTGGCGGTGAGAAGCTGTGGAGCCAGTGGAGGGAGGGCCACTCCGAGCCCAAAGACTCCCATTTGGGGCTTTTCTCCCGACACCACATAACAGCTGTGTGACGCCGAGCAAGACACTTCATCCCTTCCTCCAGAAAATGTGTTGATCTGCATTTCTCTCACTGGGGGCTCCCCGCGGAATCAGAAGTCCGTTCCATGTCCCTTAAGAGGCCGGCACGGCCGCTGCCACCACCCCGGGGCAAGCCCTCCTCCCTCCGACCCTGACCCCTTGCTCAGCTTCCAGGGGGACCTTCCTAAGTGAAACTCTGATCTTGGCACTCCTGATTCAGCACTTCCCACTGGCTCCCTGTTATTTCCCAGATCGAATAGGAAGTCTTCTGGCTTTCTCAGCTCCTCCTAACCTGACTGCCCAACACGGCCCAGCTCTCCCCCCCTCGTTCCCGCCTGTTCTCTCTGGTTCCGCGGCCCTGGCCTCGGGACTGATTGCTGCCCAGATTCCGGGCTCGTTCGCCGGCTGTCCCTCCCCTGCCCCCCCCCCCCCCCCCACGCCTGGAGGCCTCCCCCCTCTCACCCGGCTCCTTTAGGCCCCCTCCCCGTGGGGAGCCCTTTCCTGTCCCCCCGGTGCAGTGCCGCCCCTCGGTGGGTTTTCTCCAGTTCAGTGTGTGACATCTCTGCGTGTCTGGTCTGTGTGCAGTTGTCTGCCTGTTCCCTCCCTCCTCGGACGAGGTTGTAGAGATCGGGGCTGCCTCCCGCCCCTCTTTGGGGGCTCGGCGCAGTCCCGGCACACAGTAGCTCCCAAACAGACGCTTGTAGACCGGGATAAGGAAAAGCGGCCCGGGGGCGGGCCAGGAGCCCCCGGGCTCCGGGCAGCCTCGGGCCTCCCCTCGGGGTACGGAAGGGCAAGCGCTGCGCTCGCGCTCCGGAAGCCCCGCAAGGCTGGGATGAGAGCCCCGAGTCCGCAGCGGGAGGAGAGGGCTCCGGGCTTGCCCCGACGCTCCCTCCCGGGATGGCTCTGGGCGGTTGGTTCTGCCCTGGCTCCGTTTCCTCACCTGGGAAGGGAGGGGGCGCGACCTGCCGGCCCCCCGGACTTGCTTCGGATCTGGGGGTTTGGTGTTTTAAACTACCTGCCCTGGGGCAGGGGTGGGGGGCGCGGGACTAAAAATCATCCTCCTGCTTAGGAGGGGGCTGGGAGGGGGAGGCCCGCCGAGCCTCGGCCCTGCCCTCCCCGCGCGCGAAGCTCGGCGCTTCCCCGGGTTCTGGCGGGGACCCCGCGGCGCCTGCCTGACCCCGAGGTCTCCCCCAGATTCACCGCCATGATGTCCACGTTCCAGAACCGGCAGGTCTTCATCGCCTCCGTGCTGTTCTTGCTGCGCGCGCACGGCTTCGACGGCCTGGACCTCTTCTTCTTGTACCCAGCGTCCAGGGGCAGCCCCAGCCAGGACCGGGTCCGATTCTCCCAGCTGATTCAAGTAAAGTCGCCTCTGAGGCCCGGGAGGGGCAGGGGGCTGGGAAGGAGCCAGCCGGGCCTTCCCTCCCAAGGCCGGCGGGAGCAAGGAAAGTGATGCCGAGACCGAAGGGGCTTGGCCCGGGGCGGGGGGGAGCGGCCGGGCCCTGCTGCACTCCCGGGGTTTTCTCCCGGCCTGCCTCCCTGTCACCTCCATCTGCCTTTCTCTCTGATACTTTGTAACTGTGCTGCTCTCTCTTTTTCTACTTCTCTGCTTGTCTCTCCTCCCCTTCTCCGTCTCTGTCTCTCTGCCTTTCTCTGTCTCTGTCTCTTTTTCTGTCTCTCTCTGTGTCTCTGTCTCTTCTCTCTCACCTTGCCGCCTTTCCTCTGCCTCCTGGGCCGGGCTCTCTCCATCCGCCTCCTTCCTGCCCCCTTTAGCTCAATCCCTCTCCTCTGCCTGCCTCCCTCTCCCCGCTCTCTAGGAACTCATTGTCACCTTCTATGAGGAGGCTCACACCACGGGGCGGAGGAGGCTGCTGCTCACCGCCGCCGTGTCTGGGAACCGGGACATCATCAAAGGGGCCTACGAAGTGTCCAACATTGCCAGGTGAAGTCTTGGCGGGAGTCGGGGCATTGCGGGGGGAAGGGGGGCGGCACCAGGTCCCAGGCAGGCAGAGGAGCTTCCGGCTGCCCCCTGTGAGTCTGTGTCCAGTTGAGAAGGAAGAGAAGTTTCTCGTCTACAAGACTTTCCTGGGGCATCGAGAAGACAGGCGTTCATCTTGAAATTCCCCATAATGACCACCACAATCCAAAAGTCTTGGGCTGGACATCAAGCCTTCTGGCAGCGCAATGCAAGATGTGTATTCTGACCCAAATGGATGATAGGCCCAAAATGTAAAATAAAAATAAAGCATTGGATCTTATGCTGGTAACCCAACAAGAGAAATATGTTTCAAGGTAGAGAGTAATGGAGGCAATATAGGAGCTCCCTCGGCAGGCAGGCCTTAGTCCAGAAGGACTTACTTCATAGAGAAAGGAGGATTTTAAGGCTGCTGGAATGATGGGGATAAAAATGGTGCCCACAGCATAAATTGGGAGAAAAAGACAAAAGCAGAAAGCAAAGGAACAACTTGGCAAAAAAGTTCTGCCTTTTTTTGAATGGGAACCACCTGTCTATGTCTTTATGTTCTTGTATAACTTTTCTTTCCAGACTTCTGGACTATATCAGTGTCTTGACTTACGATTTCCATGGAAGTTGGAATTCTGTCACTGGGCACAACAGCCCCCTCTATGGAATGAATTGGGGAAGCAATAAAATAGACTATTTAAATTGTGTAAGAAGGTGGACATGGGGTGTCTGCTACAATGATGAGGGGAATTGGTGGGGCTCCGACTAACACAGAGTGGGGAGAAATCCATCCTCACTTTTGCAGGAATATGCCATGAAGCTATGGGAAAAGAAGGGAGCCCCTCCAAAGAAGCTCATCATGGGATTTCCTACCTATGGACGTACCTTTGACACCCTGATCTCCAGCAGGGAGCCAGGGGCTCCTGCTTTTGGGCCAGCACCTGCTGGGAATTACACCAAGGAAGCTGGTGTATGGGCTTATTATGAGGTGATTGGAGTAGACTTTCCACAGAGGGCAGGGCTACCTTTGGGAGAATCCTAGTGTAGGTCATTTTTGTTTATTTGGCTGGGGGGGGGGGGCGGTTCGTGGCAAAAGCAGTTGAGATGAAGGAGGTCTGAGACCTTGGGAATACTTGGGGGAATCTCAGTGTGTGTGTGTGTACTCTGGGTAGGACTGAGGAGGAGGTATTCTGCCCTTTGATCAGTGGGATGAGGGGAGAAAATAGAAATAGATGCCTCTAAATCCATCCTTTTTTATCTCAGAGTTTAGAGATACTCAGAAAGGACAGGCTTTGTAAATCTTAAAGTACCATATAAATGGGAACTATGGTTATCACTATCCTCTAACTACTTAGTTAATCTCAGCCTAGAGTCCTTCCTCTTCCTCCTCCTCTCCACCCCAATACATATGCTCTTAATTCTTGGTGAGTTTCCCCCACCATATTCCATGCACATCTAGTTAGTCTTCACCTTTTGGGGAAGGTAGGGGGTCCCCACAAATCTTCCCTCCCTCTTTTCCCATCACTTCTGCCCACATCTTCCATTCACACCTCCTACTCTGTGCTCTGCTGACAGATCTGTCCGTTCCTTGAGAAGGCCATGAAGAAATGGATTAATGCACAAAGAGTCCCCTATGCCTATATGAACAATTATTGGGTTGGCTATGATAATGTGCGCAGCTTTGCTTACAAAGTAAGTATTCTTTGATTCTTCTTCTCAAGGTTCTATGGGGTTCAATATTTGGTGATGCACAAATGGGCTCAATGTCTTCCATATTTCCGCTTCCTCTTAAAATTCAATTTTAAGGGTGATTGATGTGTGTGTGTGTATGTGTGTGTGTGTGTGTGTGTGTGTGTGTGTGTGTGAGAGAGAGAGAGAGAGAGAGAGAGAGAGAGAGAGAGTGAGAGAGAGAGAGAGAGATCAGAGAGACACAGAGAATGAAAGAAAGAGAGAGAGGAGAAAGAGAGAGAGAGACAGAGAGAGGAAAGGAGGGAAAGAGGGAGAGGGAGGGAAAGAAGGAGAGAGGGAGGGAGAAGTGGGGAGGGGGAGAGGGAGGGAAAGGGAGGAGAGAGAGAGGAAGAGAGGGGGGAGGGAAGGAGGGAAGGAGAGTTGGAGTTTTTTGGAAGTAGACAGCTTTTTTCTCCTGGGATTTTGTTGGACATGTAGCAGGAAAGCCCCTCCTCTCATTTTCTGGTGTAACACATGTCTAATCTCCCCTCCTCTCAATTCCAATTTGATTCCTTTGGATAAGATGTTGCTCCTGGGCAGAAGGCATTGTGAATACCTGTGGCTTAGCTGGTTGCCAGTCATCTCCCCCTCAGTAGGACTTGGTGGATCAGACCCCTTCCCAGAGTTAGGTGGGCAGAAGATTAGGTTTGACAAGGGTGAGGGAAGAGGAGGTCAGAAGGCCTGGTGGCTGCCTGAGGACTCCTGGCAGACACTGAGGAAGAAGGGAGCACCTCATACTGGAGTTGGGAAGCTTTCCACACCACCACACAACTGGCTTTAGGTTCAGAATGACCTGAGAAAGAAGGCTGTCTTCCTCCTCTAACTCCAAAGCCAGTGTTTGCACTGTGGCCACCCCAGCTCTCTGGGCTGGCTATGTGACCAACGTGGGCTCTTCAGGACAATGGGACAGTCCTTACTTGGTGAGCGTGGAAGGCAGCCAGCCCTGGGCTGGTGAGCCGGGACTTCAGCGACTCAGACTTGGGTTGTCTTCGTGGATTTCCACCTACCTTCCTCCATTCTGTCTCCCGGGCTCAAATACATCAAAGTCCTTGTCTGTGATGGGAAGGAGTGGGTTCTGGTGCTTGTGGCCATGTAGGCAGAGGACTCATACCGGGTCTCAGAGGGAGGTGCCTGGTGGGGTGTCCAAGCAGGCCCGGGTGTGCCAGTGTGGCTGGGGCAGGGGCTGGTGGGGGGGGACTGGGAGTGAAGCTCAGCTGGCTTGTGGTCATGTGCCAAGTTTCTGCCCCTCAGCTTTCTGCTCAAGGGCATGGGCATCTCCAGCACTGCAGGCCATAATGTGGCCTTGACCCAACGACTGCCAGATTATTCACTAAAACAAAATTTTTTGGCACCTTTCCCCCCCGTTGCTAACAATAATTATAGCAAACTTTTAGATGGAACTTTTAAGGTTTGCAAAGTACTTTACATGTCTCATCTCATTGAGTACTCACAATCACCCTGTGCGGGAGGGCTGTTATTTATTGTTCCCATTTTACAAATGAGAAAATTGAGACAGAGAAGGATTAAGGGATTTGTTTATAGTCTCACAGCTAGGACACATCTGAATCAAGATTTACACTCAGCTCTTCCTTACTCTAGGTCCAGCACTACCCCTGGGCCACCTAGCTTAGTCCTGGCTGTCTTTAGGATCAAGTCTCAACACCTAAGCTTTGGTAGTTTCTATAAAGTTGGAAAGGCTTAAAATATCATCCTGGTAACAGACTGAGTCTGCTGTCTGAGGACCAACCAAAGTAATTACATAGAGGCCTCTCACTGGCAGGTTGGACCCTAAAACCCTGCGTGTTTCATGGTCACCCATGAAAACAAGAAAAAATACAAGCTGGCTCTCATTCCCATGAGGAAGAGAGGACTCCTGGTTTTTCATCTCCTCCTCCTCCTCTTCCTCCTCCTTTTTTCTTCTTCATCTTCTTCTCCTTCTCCTTTTTCTTTTCTTCTTCTGTCTGCTTTCAGAAACATGTTTCCTAGAGTTAGAAGGGACCCTGGTAATCACAGGATCACAGAATCACAGATGGAGAGTAGGACTAGTCCTCGGAGGGCATCTAGTTCAACACTCTCATTGAATAGAGAGGAAGCTGATGCCCATAAGAGGTAGGTGACTTGTCCAAGTAACAGCAAACCAATGGACTTGTTATTTTCCACCATGTCATCTTGTTCCAAAATAACTTCCCAAAGAGGGAAGCCTCCAGAGAGGCTGATTTGTCTAAATCATATCTCTAATTGATCCTAGGACCAAGAACTTGGTCAGGTCTTCTGCCTGTACTCTAGTATTTATTTTGGACAGGACCCATTCATCAGTGAAAGAACTTCCACAGTGAAGAGCTCCCTCCACCAGTACTGAGAGGTGCCTTAACATCTTGGAGAGTTATATGATTTATTCAGGGTGCATCACAGTGGAACCTGAATCACTTAAAGACCAGTTCCCTATTATTCCATGCTGGCTTTCACTTAAGTATTTAAGAAAAATGCGTGGAACCATGAGGGACATAGGAGAAAGACAACTCTGTGTGTGTGTGTGTGTGTGTGTGTGTGTGTGTGTGTGCATTTAGAATATTTTATAAAGTAATCTTAAGAGAATCAAAATGGGGAAAGAATATTTTGAATTTATCCTTGCTTCTTTGGAGTGGAAGAAAAAGATTTTTATAAGCGCTGTACTTGACTTCAAGGTCATATTCACCCTTCCATCTTTCTACAAGGGGAAAAGGGGGCTCACTGGCTGTTCTCTTAGTGTTCTCAAGGGTGCATTGTCTCCCAAACAATCTGGGGGCTCCCACAGGTCAGAAGCTGCGTCCCCCATCTGTCTCCCACGGCACAAAACTGGATGGGGCTCAGAACAGTAAGGCAGCTAACAGTCACTTACTTTCCCAGACAGCGTTCATAAAGGTGAAAAACTATGGGGGAGCCATGGTGTGGACCCTGGATTTGGATGACTTCAAGGGCATCTTTTGTGAGCAGGGCCCCTATCCCCTTGTGAAAACCATAAAACAAATCCTGTTTTTCCAGAGTAAGTGGAATGCCGTGGGCAGCAAAGGGACCTAGGCCAAGGTGGGCTCTGGGGTTTCAGCATCAGTGCTGGGGAACTGCAGGCCCTGAGTCTTGCAGCAGACTACAGTGGGGCCCGTGTTTCCCTGCTCGTTGGCTGGGGGACGGGGAGGAGTTAGGAGGTGGGAAGAAGCTTAGAGCTTGCCCCGTTCAATCACCTCATTTTATAGATGAGCCTGGGCCCAGGGGGGCAAGCAGCTGCCTGGGGGGGGGAAGGGCGGGGACTAGGCCTTCTGGGTCCTAAGCTGCAGCTTTTCTGACTCTGGCTTGAGGCCTGGCTTGTCCTGTGTCCCGCCCAGCGCGAGGCCTCAGGCGGCCTCCATCCGGGGCTGGGGATTCTCCCTCAGAATGCTCGTCTCCCAAGGACGAAAAAGCCCCTTGGAGAGGGTCTGCCCGGAAGGGCCGGGGCCGGGGTTAGGCACAAAGGAGGGAGGCGGCCTGCCTGGCTCAGGCCGAGGCCTTCCTAAGTGCGCCCAGGCGGGGGGCAAGGCCTGGGAAAGGGAAGGCCGAGGCCTTAAAGGCTAGAAACACCGCCCCGAGCAGGCTTCGGGGAGGGGCCGCCGCCAGCGGGCTCTGACGCTCCCCTCTCTTCTTGCTCCAGTGCTCGACTCGACGCTTCCCCCACAAGTCTCTCCTTTCACCCGTGGCGGGGAGATAGCAATGGCGACGTCTCCCACCATTTTCTTCCGCGCTGCAACGGGGAGCCCGACCTCTGCCTCTGCCCCCCCCGCTGGGCCCGGCGCGCTGACGGCCGGCTCCCAAAGCGCGGCCCCCGCCGCCGCCGCCGCCGGGAGCACGGCGGCGCTGGCCCCCGGGAGCACGGCGGCGCTGGCCCGCGGGAGCACGGCGGCGCTGGCCCCCGGGAGCACGGCGGCGCTGGCCCCCGGGAGACGGGGGCGCTGGCCCGGGAGCACGGCGGCGCTGGCCTCCGGGAGCACGGGGGCGCTGGCCTCGGGAGCACGGCGGCGCTGGCTTCGGGAGCACGGCGGCGCTGGCCTCGGGAGCACGGGCGGCGCTGGCCTCGGAGCACGGGGCGCTGGCCTCGGAGCACGGGCGGCGCTGGCTCCCGGGAGCACGGGCGGCGCTGGCTCGCTGGGAGCACGGTGGCGGCGCTGGCCCTCGAGCACGGCGGGCGCTGGCCTCGGGAGCACGGGCGGCGCTGGCCTCGGGAGCACGGCGGCGCTGGGCCTGAGCACGGGCGGCTGGCCCGGAGACGCGGCGCCGCCGCTGGCAGTCGCCTCGCCGCCCGTGCGCGATATTCCCCAGGGCGGCCCCTCAAGTGGGCTTCCTGGGCCTTCTGCTGGCCTAACGTCCTGGGCGCCGGGACCCCAGGCCGCAAGCTACAATGCTACTCTGTAGGTGAAGAGGAGGAGCCTCCAGAGCCCTGGGCCCGGCCCGAGCCGCGGGGGGGGGGGGGGGGGGGGAAGCATATGGCACAAGAATCCCCTCTGTTTCTTATTATCACAACACAGTAACATAGATTTTTATCATATAATATAGATTTAAGAATATAGCACATAATAGACTTATATAATATGTACATATATTTTAGAATATATAGTATGCACATTTAATAATATATTCATACATATTTAATAATACACTGTATAATATATTTACATATTACAACATATATATTTGATGACATATGGCACTGCTGTGAAAAAACAGAAGGGTTACACTGAGGCAATTCTTTTCACAAGATACCATTTATTAAAAGGGGCACACTGCCTGCCAGTAAGGGGCTGTTCTCCACTTACAGCAGAGACTTGAACCAAAGGTCGGTTCCCCTTTCCTAGCTCTCAGGGATACAGAACAAAGAACAAACAGGTAGATGACATGAAATTGGGAGCGACATGACTGTTACAAAGCTGTGGTGCAGAGAACAAAGTGATCGGTTGGAAGTTTAACAATGGGAGCTAGCAACAACTTCCCCCATCTCTCATAGACCAAGAACTGCTCATTATTTGAGTGCAGCTGCAAGGTTTTGAAGGTAATGGACTAGACCTTTTTGGACAATAGACTCCTTTGAAGGATACCTTAGGGTGTAAAGAGACTAGGTCTGACTCCCTTGTATTCATACGCATACTCCAAGGTCAGTTAAATTTGTTGGGATCATTAATTAGAAGGAGAGATGAATTTTTAAATGTAATGCAGCACGGGCCAGCCGAATCTCTGAGCCAAGTTCAGAGATAAAGAATCCTAACTTAAGCAGTTACAGGACAAAATCAATTTCTTGTAAATAAGGTCAACAAGAAAAATCACAGAGAATCAACCTTTATCTTCTCAATCCCCCCCCCCCGATACTCAATCTATGATAATAATAGCATACCCGACCCTTTCAGAAAAAGCTGACATCAATTTTCAGACTAACGGATAGTCATCTCAAAAGTATTGTACATTAACCACTAAAAAAAACCCCAAATCTTTAAGACTGGGATCTGTTAAGATTAAGTTGGTTAAAGATGTAACTCCAGTACAGACCACTGCAGATATAACTTAGTCATTTTCATAATCACAAATCAGCACATAACTTCCGTGCCATAAACAAACCTGAAAACATTTCCCCTTATTTGTCATGGTGGAGGGGGATCCTATTCCCTACATAAACTAATTTAGTTATTTTTCCACAGGACTGATAAGCTTTGCACTCAATCAGAACTTGGCAGGCTTAGTTAGATATGATAAGATTTTTTTTTTAAGGTTTTTATCTTACTTTTTTTCCCCCAAAAAAAGTAAGCAATTATTTTTACCTTTTAAAAATACCCAATTAAATGTCTTATAGATCTTGCCCAATAAACCCTAATAACCTAATAATTTCACAATAGTCAACGCAAAAAAAAAAAAGGAATTAAAATCTTCAATGAAATAAAATTACCATTCTCATATTTTTTATACAATATTTTCCCAGAATTTTCAAGACAAGAAAATATGATAATAGTTACAATTTTGTAAATTTAAAACCCAAAAGAAAACACATTAATCAACTGATATTAATTTACTCAAAGGCATTTCCAAATTGTCATTACATAGAAAACTATTCATCCTACTCCAAGGGACTTTTAAATTCACAATCTTCATAACCTGGAAAAGGTATTGGTACAAAGCACATTTCATGAAAGACCCAGTAAGCAAAAAGATCATATAAATAGGACAAATAAAACCACTTAAGACAATGAATCTCATAGAAAAATCATTAGGAAATTATTTATCTATCTATCCACCTTTACTGATTTAACTTTACACCTATTGTTGTTGGGTCAATTCAAATATGCAGGGCTAAATATTATGTCTTTGTTGCTAAAGACTCCTTACTGTATTTAGAAGGTTTGTAAGATATTAGAACTCTTCCTTTCACAAATGAAGCCATCTTGAAGAGATTTCCTATTATATCAAATTCACAGTAGAAACATTATCATTATCCACTAATAATTTTTTGAGCAATTTGTACCATCCTTTTAGCAATTACATCTATAACTTACACAAATCCAGATTTAAAAAGAATTTACCACTTTAACAACATTGCTAATGAATTGTCAAATTGTCAAAACAATATTAGGCACTATTTTCATACACATTACAGAATGAAAATAAATGAGGTAACTTGCTTTAAGATCACATAATGAACAAAGTTCCTAATTTAGGCATTTCCCCAACACTGTCTTAAAGCCAAATAGTAGATTAAAATATGATTTATCATAAATGTCCTATTAGGAGAGACACATTTTGCTTAAAAGGAGGCCAGAATAAAGTAGATCACCTAAATGTATTTCCTAAATGGCATCACACAGAATCCCAAGTTATAATTTCAGTTATGTTGTATTATATTTTTAACAAGGGCCATTTATTCCAAGCATTTCATTTTATGGGTCCATTTTTCCATCAAATCTACTGCCAAAGATATAAAAATGGCAGCCTGATATGAGGTTTTAATCGACCTCAATAATCCCTTTAAAGGCACTTTTTAATTTAGTTTATATTTGAGTTTTATACTTACTAATTCAATGTTTAAAATCTCAGAAAGATAATTCTAGCATACATTGTTCTTAAAAATCAATGACTTGTTTTATTTTCAAGGTAGAATATTGACTATAAATATACCTGTGACAATTAAAATGTTGAATCATGGCCATTCACAATTCTATTATTCCCTGAATTATTATCCATTATCTCTTCCCTCCATTATCCAGAAGGAGAGTTTGATATAATGTTTCTAACAATTCTAGTACTAATTTTGTCTATTGTTTTTTTTTTATTATAGCTATTTATTTACAATCTATATGCATGGGTAATTTTTCAGCATTGACAATTGCAAAACCTTTTGTTCCAATTTTTCCCCTCTTTCCCCCCACCCCCTCCCTCAGATGGCAGGTTGACCAATACATGTTAAATATGTTAAAGTATATGTTAAAGACAATGTATGTATACATGTACATACTGTTATTTTGCTGTACAAAAAGAATTGGACTCTGAAATATTGTACAATTAACCTGTGAAGGAAATCAAAGATGCAGGTGGGCATAAATATAGGGATTGGGAATTCAATGTAATGGTTTTTAGTCATCTCCCAGAGTTCTTTCTCTGGGCATAGCTGGTTCAGTTCATTACTGCTCCATTAGAAATGATTTGGTTGATCTCGTTGCTGAGGATGGCCAGGTCCATCAGAACTGGTCATCATATAGTATTGTTGTTGAAGTATATAATGATCTCCTGGTCCTGCTCATTTCACTCAGCATCAGTTCGTGTAAGTCTCTCCAGGCCTTTCTGAAATTATCCTGTTGGTCATTTCTTACCGAACAATAATATTCCATAACATTCATATACCACAATTTATTCAGCCATTCTCCAGTTGATGGGCATCCATTCAGTTTCCAGTTTCTGGCCACTACAAAGAGGGCTGCCACAAATATTCTTGCACATACAGGCCCCTTTCCCTTTTGGCTATTAGTTTTAAAAAATTCATTTGAATGTTCTTTAGTAATTATAAAAATCTAAACAGATTACAAGACCTGATCTATTTAAATAACAACTAAGTTGTTATATTATTCATAAATGTAACACAAAGCATTTATCCAAATGAAATTTTATTTATATTTCAAGTTGCTTTCTTAAGTAATCTCTTCTTTTCGATGGAAAAGAAGCAAAACAGCTCTCAAAAAATTAAAATACATAACTATAAAAATGAATAGGAGTCTCATATAATTTATAGCAAAATTTCTAATTTCAAAACATATACCAATTCAAGTAATTTCTAAATTGATTTCTACTTTTCTTCAATTTGTGAAACTCTTGAGTATTCAATTAGGTTAATTTTTTTTTATTAAAGCTTTTTAATTTTCAAAACATATGCATACATTTTTTTGTTGTTATTGCTTTTGTTTTTTCTGCTGAGGCAATTGGGGTTAAGTGACTTGTCCAGGGTCACACAGCCAGGAAGTGTTAAGTGTCTGAGATCACATTTGAACTCAGGTCCTCCTGACTTCAGGCTGGTGCTCTACTGGATAATTTTCAATATTCATGTTTGTAAAAACCTTGTCTTCCAAATTTTTTTTCTTCCCTTCTCCCCACCCTCACCCCTCCCCGGCAAGTAATCCAATGTATATTAAATGTACAATTATTCTATACATATTCCCACAATTATCATGCTGTACAAGAAAAATCAGATCAAAAAGGAAAAAAAAAATTAGAAAGAAAAGAAAAAACAAGCAAGCAAACATCAACAAAAGAGTGAGAATACTATGTTGTGAATCACACAAAGTTCCCACAGTCCTCTCTCTAGGTGTAGATGGCTCTGTTCATCACAAGCTCATTGGAACTGGTATCAATCATCTCATGAGGGGAAAGAGTCACCTACATCAGAATTGATCATTGTATACTCTTGTTGCCATGTACAATATTCTCCTGATTCTGCTCATTTCACTCAGCATCAGTTTGTGTAAGTCTCTCCAGGCCTTTCTGAAATCATCCTGCTGGTCATTTCTTACCAAACAATAATATTCCATAACATTCATATATCACAATTTATTCAGCCATTCCCCAATTGATGGGCATCCACTCAGTTTCCAGTTTCTTGCCACTACAAAGAGGGCTGCCACAAACATTTTTGCACAAGGGGGTCCCTTTCCCTTTTTATGATTACTTTAGGATACAGGCCCAGGAGACACTGCTGGATCAAAGCGTATAGTGTACACAGTTTGATAGCTCTTTGGGCATCGTTCTAATTAGGTTTTCTAATAAAACATATTTACATGATTTATACATTTTTTCCTCTTTTCCATCAACTATAAAAAAGTTAATATTTAAAATATGAGCCACAATCCATTTTCCCTCTTCATTTTGAAACTTCCCTGAAAACTCTCCAAATAAGCTGCTTCCTAATCAGGAAAATGACCTTCTCAGAACAATAAATCTGTTCTATTGGGGGAGTGCTCTTACTTTTTAAAAAGCACATTTTAAAGAATGTTAACTCAAAATTTACTAGAATATTTCAGCATTTATTAAAATCATTACCATTTGGAGATTCACCAAAGATAATATATGTTTCAGTTATAAACTCAGATTCTAATTAATTTGCATTGTCATAAATTTTCTGCAGTCTGAGGGAAATCATTCCCTTATTTCTTATCTGTCCTTGCCCTTGTACTCCCAGAACTTAACTGAAGCTTAGAATGTAATGAGGAGAGACTTGTTCTGAAAACACAGGCCAATTACATACATATTCAGTTACAGATACACAGACAAACAGCCATCTGTGAGAGATAGTAGTCCCAATATTTTTATTTATTTATTTGTTTTTTTTTCCCCAAAATATTTCTTTACTGGTGATGCTGAAGGTACCAGCCTTTTGAATAATCACCTCTCCTGATATTTTACCTTTTCTTCTCAAAGAGATATTTTATTGATTCGATTTAACTAAATGTCGCTTACAGTCTTACACATTGCTTTATTCAGTTTGGTCATTGAAGATCATGCTATTTCAGACACAGAAATTTGGAATCCTCCTATATCTAAATCACCAAACTCTAGACCTTTTCGGGCCCCAAGTACCACTAAATTCTGGAAGACAGTGTAACACTGTTGGGGCTTTAGGAAACCACAAACTTTCAGAAATAAAATATCTCAAAGATTATTGCAGGTTCAAGTTTATCTTTTTCTCATCTTTGAGAACTCTTCCCTCATAAAATGCATTCTATTAGAGGCCCAATGTGAAGAATAGACCTGAACTTTTAACTTAATCTTTCTCTCTCTCTATAAAACCAATTATTTCCAAATTTTATGTGTGCAACTTCTAATAGAAATAAAATACACAGAAAACCATGTTATCACACCGGACAAAAAAAAGGCACTCTAAATAGATACAGACAGATAAAAAGCTGCATTTTCTCCCAGTAACTATATTTACTTTGTTTGGAGTTAGAACTGTAAAATGAAGGGGAAAACCAGATCTCCACTTATAGTCCTCAAGAAGAAACTGCTCCTCAGGACCAGGAGATCATTATATACTTCAACAACAATACTATATGATGACCAGTTCTGATGGACCTGGCCATCCTCAGCAACGAGATCAACCAAATCATTTCCAATGGAGCAGTAATGAACTGAACCGGCTATGCCCAGAGAAAGAACTCTGGGAGATGACTAAAAACCATTACATTGAATTCCCAATCCCCATATTTATGCCCACCTGCATTTTTTATTTCCTTCACAAGCTAATTGTACAATAATTCAGAGTCTGATTCTTTTTGTACAGCAAAATAACGTTTTGGTCATGTATACTTATTGTGTATCTAAGTTATATTTTAATGTATTTAACATCTACTGGTCATCCTGCCATCTGGGGGAGGGGGTGGGAGGAAGAAGGGGAAAAATTGGAACAAGAGGTTTGGCAATTGTTAATGCTGCAAAGTTACCCATGCATATAACCTGTAAATAAAAGGCTATTAAATAAAAAAAAATTAAAAAAAAGAAGAAACTGCTCCTTTCAGGTAAAAAAATTTCACCAAGGAGCACTCAAAATGAAAAGAATTTTGCAGGAGGCTTAAGGGGTGTGAGACTCACTACCTTTACTCTACCACTGCCACCATGAACTTTCTTTTTTTCTCTTTTTTATGAGGAATTTGACTTTATTTTTCCCTTTTTTTGTAATAGCTTATAAAATCAATTACTTGTAAGAGGATCAATAAGAAAATAATACAGAATTGATTTTAATATTCTCATTGCTTACGATGTGCTATATCTGTGCTAATCTATTTACAATTATTATATCATTTGATCCTCAGAAATAGGTGCTGTTATTATTCTCATTTTACAGATGAGGAAACTGAGACAAACAGGATTAAGTGACTTACCCAGGACACAGTTAGCATCTTGGTTGGGTTTGAACTCAGATCTTGTTGAATGCAGAGTTACTGAAGTATCTCTCTGGTCTTAATTAGGGAAATTGCAATTTTTCCTAGAATAAAAACTCACTTTGGGATTCTCACTTTGGGATTTAAAGTCCTTTGCAATCTGGTTCCAGTTTTACTTGTCTATTACACAGGACTACGCCACAGAACTCTATGTTCGTTCCACATTTTTTTACCCCCAAACTCCACAATCTTTGCCTTTGCACAGATCATCCTTGCAGTCTAGAACGCACTCTCTCCCTGTCTCTGCTTTTTAGAATCCTCCGTTTCCCTCAAGGCTCAGGAGGCAGATAGAAAGCTTTACTTGTTAGTGTTATCTCCTTCCTCCTCAAATTGCTGTGCAGAAAAAAATATATTTGTTCACATATTGTATCCACTATTAAAATTCAACTTTCCTAAGGCTGGGGTTTGTTTTTGTTTTTGTTTTGGTTTTGGTTCATTCGTTTCTCACTCTTTCCCAGAGTATGGATTAAATAAAGGCTCATGGCATTAAATTTAATTCCACTTTTGTTTTGTGCTCTCTATCATTTAGTTCTCCCCCAAGTTATACCAGTATGGATAGCCAGCCATCTGTTTTATGATACTTAGCTGTTTGCTGTTGTCTCATTCAATTCTTCTCCAATAGATGGTGCTTGTTCCTTTTTTCTAACCAGAATTAAACAGAACAAGACTATGAGAGTGTTGTTTTTCAAGTAACACTCTTGTTATTCTAATATAACCATAACTCAATATCTCAAGCTCTGGACTGGAACATTTGATAAAAATGATAAACAGCACAGGACAAAGCACGGATCACTTTACTAGAGATATGCCGTGTTGGTATTGGATTATAAACAACTTTTAACTCTAGCCATCCCAACTAGATCTGAATCATCTGATTTGCTTTTTCAACTAAGTCATACCCTCTGTCTTCTCCACAAGAATACCATAATTTGTTGAAAGTGGTGCTAAAATCAGATAAACTATATCAAATTTTCTCCAAGTGTAAGTTAGCAATTCTGTTAAATAAAAAAAAAAAAAAGGAAATGAAATTGGTCTGGCAAGAGCTTTTCTTGATGAAGACATGCTTTTTCTATATAATTTCTAGCTGCCATTTGTCTTTTGATTTTATTATTATTTTAAATAAGTTGTTATTGATGTCTTCTAATTTTTACATTTTTTTATTTTACATTATCTCATATGTTCCTTCCTGTCCCTTTTCTAGGGAACCAATCTATATATTGATCTATATAATTTTTAAAGAGTCAGATGTGACTGAAAATGACTGAACATTGTTGTCATTTTGTGGCTATTGATGTCCTTGATTACTGCATTTATTCGTACTTCCTATATTTCTATCATCTGGGGTGTTTGAGAAACAAATAATCTCTTCAGTTCTGGTTTTCTTTCTAAGAATATTTCAAGCACTTCTTTATTATTAGACATTCTTCTTTTTTCATCATGATTAAGTTTATATTGGGAAAGTAGGTTACCCTGAGTTATATACTGAATTTCATTTATCTTTGGAACATATTATTTCATTTGTGTCTTTTGGTGGTTGCAGAATAGTTTTGTTATTTAATTTTCATTGCACTTAAATACCTTTCTCCTGATCACTTATAGAACTTATTTATGAATTGAATTATTAAATTTAACAACTATGTGTCTTGGAGTTTGCAGCCTTGAGGTTTTTTCCTCCTATAAATGATCTATGATTGCTTTAAATTTGGTGTTTCATTTTCCATATTTCCATAGAATTTCTGTACAGTTCTCTTACAATTATTCTTGCATTATGGCATTCACTATTTTTTCTTCAGAAAGAAGACATGTTCCTTAGGTTGCCTCTATGCTTTTTGCTTTGAAATCTTTTGTTTGAAAGTGTTGTTGTTTTTTGTTTCTCTTCTAGATCATGCTTCACTTCTATGTTTTTGCACTCCCAATCTATTGTTTTCTCTTTTGTTTCTTTGGAGAGATATGCTATTGAAGATTCCAATTTTTCTATTCTCCTCTTCCTCCTCCTCCTCCTCCTCTTCCTCCTCTCCTTCTCCTCCTTCTCCTCTTTCTCCTTTTCCTTCTTCTCTTCTCTTCTCCTCTTCCTCCTCCTATTCCTTCTCCTCCTTCTTCTCCTCTTCCTTTCTCTTATTCCTCTACTTCTTTCTCTTTTTCTTCTACTACTTCTTCTCTTTCTATTCCCCTCTTCTTTTTCTTTCTCCTTTTTCTCTTTTTTTTCTGGTTCTTGTTTTTCTTGTGCTTGTTCTTATTCTTTTTTCTCTTCAGAGTTTGCTTAAAACTATACATGAAGGCAGTCAAGACCAGGACAGTACAAGTCTTAGGAAAATATATGTCTTTTAGATTCAAAAAACAAATTTTTCTTTCCTTCTTTAGAATTTGGAAGCACCGGCTCCAGAGTGGCAAAATGCCACTTTCCTTTGTTATCAAGAGTTCTTTACCATTGATATCAAATCCCGATTGTTTAATTTCATTATCAAAGCCATTAATTGCTTTGTAAACTAAAGTGATGGAAATGAAAGGCCTTAACACCCGCCATTAGGAAAAATAAACAGAATGAGTGGATGTGAGGGGGGCCCGACTTGAATGGAGCTGAGGGGACCATGTGGCCACAGGGTGGGGGTTCGGGGAGATCCTGGACTATAAGAGAGAGCACCACTTTGCCTGCCCACTGGCTCACCCTTTGCAGCGTCCCTTGTGTGCCCTTTCAGTGGGGGACTGAAAATTGGCACCATGAAGTGTCTGATTCTTGCCTTGGTTTGTCTGCAGCTCTCAGAGGGCCTTGTCAGGTGGGTATTGGGGTTCAGCTTGGTTTAGAGCCAGAGAACTACAACTGGAGGAGGGGGCAGTCTAGAAACCCAGTCTTTCAGTATAACCTGTCCTATTAATGTCATTCTCATTTGTCTTTGATCTGTCTCTGGACAGTATGTGTATATGTGTTGAACCAAAAAAGGGATCTCTGCCTTTCAAATCTAGGGAGAGAAGCAAAGGAGATACTGAAAGATGAATATCAATATGAAGGAAAGAATTACATTGAACTGGGAATTACGGGACCTAGATTATAACTTGGATTTGTTACTCTCTCACTATATATGGTCTTAAGAAAGTCATTGGTTTCTTTTTCCCCTAGGAAATGGGAGGGCTGACTTATATAAACTCTACTTCTAGTTCCAACTCCTATGAGCAAGGGATGATCTCTAAGGTCCATCCAATTCAAACATTCTTTAATTTCCTATAAACCCAAGAATAACCCACCGACCATGTTGGAATTATTAGAACAGGGTGGCTCTAGGGATATCTAGTATGATTTTGGTTCCCAGGGTTAATTTGGGGGTTGCTGATGTCTTGGGTT
Organism: Sarcophilus harrisii; assembly: GCF_902635505.1. Taxonomy (NCBI): domain Eukaryota; kingdom Metazoa; phylum Chordata; class Mammalia; order Dasyuromorphia; family Dasyuridae; genus Sarcophilus; species Sarcophilus harrisii. The sequence continues at coordinate 413,660,222 of NC_045429.1, read as the reverse complement.
CACCTATTCCTAGGCAAATTCTGCGGAAGGGCAAGTCCATCCGTGAGTTGATGGAGGAGAAAGGTGTGTTTGAGGATTTTCTAAGGAAGAACAAGAAAGTTGATCCAGCTACTAAGTACTTTCCCAACAAGGATGCTGTGGCTTATGAATCTATCACTAACTACTTGGACGTAAGTGCTGTCTCTGCCCCGCCTTTCAGCTCCTCCCAGAATCAGAACAGTACTTTTGTGTGCTGATGACCGTAGGGAGTACTTCTGGCCACCCTCTAGTTTGGCTTACGGGCCCCCATTGGGCCACGGTGACATCCCTGAACTGGAGGGATGATGGAGAAACATGATGGGGTGCATGTGAAACAAAAGTCTGAAAACCGACAGAAGGGTGGGATCTGCACCCGTGTTGCAATGCCAATTTATGTCAAAGACCTTCTAGGGATCAGGCTACTGCCGCTCCCTAAACCCAGAAAAGGACATCATGATATCTCTGACCTTGTGTCTGATTGCTCTCAAGATCCAGGACGATGATTTGTCATGAAGATGCACTTGTTGGGTGTTTAGAGCTCGTTCAAATATTTCAAAAGGGTTACATGCAAGAGGAAATATTAGACTTTTTGGCCCCAGAGAGCAGAAGCTTTGGGTTGAAGTTGTAAAGAAACAAGACCCCTTTAAAAAAAATTTTTTTTAATTAAAATTTTTTTTTAAACAATTAGAGTTGTGACAAGTTGGAATGGTTTATGTCCACAGGGGAGAGGTTCCTTCTCTTTGGTATCTTCCCAGAGAGACTAGATGACCGCTCCTCAGGCACGGACATGCCCTTTGATTATGGAATGGATTACATGGTTTCACAGATCCCTTCCAACTCTCAAATTCTATGGTTCTGAGGTTTCATGTATGCAGAGAAGCGCAAACAAAATTAACAGGTTCAAAAATCTACACAAAAATAACTCAATTCCTACAGTGCTTTAAAGTTTACAAAGCACTTTCCCCTTAGTAGCATTTTAAGTAAGCGATAACTTATTTTTAGCTCCCATTTGATAGATGAAGACAAGGAAGTTAAGCCTTTGCCAGTGGCTGGCTAACCGGCGCTGACCGTGGCTGGCGGGATTCAGAGCCCAGGACACTGCAGATGTCTCTGGTTTTTATTCTTCGGTAGAGCAGACTCAGGGGGATGGATGGAGGTGGAAGTGTATTTGCAGCGATGGGGAGAGAGAGGAGAAAGACACTGAGCGGTTACGGGGGAGCAGAAGTCACGCTCTGCCAGCTGCCCCCCCGGCCTGAGCTGCTGCTCCCTCGTTGGCGGGGAAGCCCTCTGGGGGCCGGGAGGCTTTTACTTTGGTGTGGATCCTCAGAGCTTAGCGGGGCCCCTGGCCCATTCTGAACCCTAAGCCTCCTGGGCCAAAGCCCCCAAATCTCAGCTGCTGGAGCTCTCTGGGGTCAGGGATGATTTTTTTCCCCTTTCTTTAACACCCTCGAGTCCAGCACAATATCGGGCCCATGGAAACACTGACTGCCTCCTGACTGAGGGACAAAAGGAAGTGATGGAGGAGCCAGTTCGTGTTTGTCAATGACACTGTGCCCAAGGGCAGGGGCTTCAGAGGAGACAGAGCAGGATGTGGCCCAAGACCCGGAATTTTAAGTCTCTCCTCCGGATTTCTTTACTCGCTTTACTCTGACTCCCCAAAGAGTTGTTTTTTTTTTTTTTTTTCCAAAGATTCTTTGGTTTTTTCCCATCATCTGCACCCCCCCCCCCAGCCAGTCTTTATATTGATTTTTTTCTTTAAAATAAAAGTTAGAAAAAAAACTTCAGCCACAGGTGGCAGGCTGGGCCCTCACGCTCCCGGGGTGGGCCCCCCCCAGGGCAGCTCTAACCCCTCTCCTGCAGGAAGCGACCTCAAGGAAATGTGTCTTTGCAGTCTTTCTACTTTGGGGAAATCAGCGTCGGCACCCCCCCTCAGAACTTCCTGGTCCTCTTTGACACCGGCTCCTCCAACCTGTGGGTGCCCTCCACCTACTGCCAGACCCAGGCCTGCTGTGAGTGCCCCCTGCGGGGGAGGGGAGGGGGGGAGGGGGGCGAGGGGGGCGAGGTGCCAGACCCAGGCCTGCTGTGAGTGCCCCCTGCGGGGGAGGGGCCGGGGAGGGGGAGGGGAGGAGAGGCAGTGCCCTAGGCTCCAGAAAGCCTCTCCCCATTGAGGAGATGGAGAGGTGAAGCTCAAGGCCAAGCGCAGAAGGTGCTTAATAAGTGCTTGTGCACTAATTGGCTACTTCTGGGAGCAACCGGGAAGGCCCGGTCAGCAGATCCCAAAATACTGGAAGGGGACCTGGGGAGGACTGGAATATTCCTGCTTTGTGAGACTCGGGCCTGGAGGGGCTTGCTTGCAAGTGTTAAGTGTCTGAGGCTGAATTAGAACTCGGGTCCTCCGACCTCAGGGCTCTGTCCCTAGCAGCGGATCACAAAAAGGCTCTGAAGGCCCCATTCAGATGCCTGATGGAGCGCAGTGCCTGACTTAATGCGGCAGGTGCTTCATGAATGCTTATGACTGACTAGTTTGGGGGAACATCGAGGAGAGGGTGTTCTGTACACAGCAGGCACTTGATAAATGTTAATGGACCTACTGACTTGTTCAGGAGTGGGTGAGGAGGCCAGGCATGTAGTAGGTGCCTAATAAATGCTGTCTGCCCAGCTTATTCAGTGATCAGGAAAGAGGCCCACGTGTACTTGGCATGTAGTAGGCGCCCGGCTTGCTCAGGAAGCAGGAAGGAGGCCCGCGTAGAGTATTTGGCATGTAGTCGGTGCTTAATAAGTGCCGATCACCCGGCTCGCCCCTGGAGCAGGGTAAGGAGGCCCACGGGCGGAGCTTGGTACGCAGTAGGCGCCCAGTAAATGCCGCCCGCACGGCGGGTCCGGAAGCCGCTCGGAGCGCGGGGCGCGCCTGGCATGCAGTGGGCGCCTACTGCGTGCGCGCGGCGCGCCCGGCGGGGGGGAGCAGGCGTCCGGGCGCAGAGGGGCGCTCGCGCGGCCGGGGCGGCCGACGCCTTCCCTGTGTCTCTGCAGCCAATCACAACAGGTTCAACCCCAGCGGGTCGTCCACCTTCCGCTCGGGCGGGCAGACGTTCACGCTGTACTACGGGAGCGGCAGCCTGACGGTGGTGCTGGGCTACGACACCGTGACCGTGAGTAGCCGGGCCCCGGCCGCCGCGCGCGCTGCTGCCCCCTGGGGACCGCCGGTGCAAGCGCTCGCTGGGCCGCGCGCGGGCGGGGGGCCGGGGTCCCGCCGAGGGGCGGGCGTCCCGGGGCGCCGGCTTCTCGCTGGGTGGCGGGGCTTCCGAGGGGGGGCGCCCGTCCCCGGGCTGGCAGTGCCCACCTGCCCCGTCCCCAGGCTGGCAGTGCCGCCTGCCCCGCCCCCCCGCGGGTGCCCACCTGCCCCGTCCCCAGGCTGGCAGTGCCGCCTGCCCCGCCCCCCCGCGGGTGCCCCGTCCCCGGGCTGGCAGTGCCGCCTGCCCCGCCCCCCCGCGGGTGCCCCGTCCCCGGGCTGGCAGTGCCCACCTGCCCCGTCCCCAGGCTGGCAGTGCCGCCTGCCCCGCCCCCCCGCGGGTGCCCCGTCCCCGGGCTGGCAGTGCCGCCTGCCCCGCCCCGCGGGTGCCACGCCCCCGGGCCCGCCCCTGTCCCGGCCCCGGCCCCGCCCCCGGCCCCAGCCCCTGTCCCCGCCCCCGCGGGTGCCCCCGCCCCTCCCCCGCCCCTGGCCCCGCCCCGCGGGTGCCCCGCCCCCGGGCCCGCCCCTGGCCCCGCCCCCGCGGGGGCTCGCTTTCCTAAGCCGGCGTCGGAGCGTCGTCTCTCAGCGAGCGTCCCGCAAAGGAAGTTTTCTTTCTCCTTTAAAGTCGGCGGGGGGCGTTGGGTTGGTTTTTGGGGAACCTCTCGGCGCCCAGAAGAGAATTCATTAAAGAACCACTTTTGCGGACTCTCTCAGCCCCTCGGATAGAGGTCCACTTTGGCTTCTTGCGGCCGACTCTCAGAGTTCTTAACGCGATGCTGGTCAGCGCCCAGAAGGAGAAGTTTTTTCCAAAGCTGATTTGTTACGGATATCTCTCAGCATCCTGGGAGAGGGTTAGACAAAGTTTACTGGGATCTTCTCGCTCCCACGACAGATTTCTTTAGAAAATGAAAAACATTTAAGAGTGTTTTATTTTCTCCAATTAACGTATATTTTTCGTTTCTGTGAGATTCTGAATTTCACATTTTTTCCCCTCCCTTTCCTCCCCTCTCCCCGGCAGAAAACAACTGGATAGAGGTTATATACATGCACAGGCATTTTTTTTTTTAACATTTTCATATTACTCACGTCTGAAAGAAAAATCAAAACAAAAGGGAAAAACCATGAGAAAGAAAAAAAAACAAAATTAGTGCTCTAGAATTCGCATTCCAGTCTTGTGATTTCATGAGATTCGGAAACTTTCTGATGGGGCAGGCCAGAAACTTGTCACTTTTTAGTCTTAGAAAGCGTCTGGGTCCCTGAGAAACTGGATGACCTTTGCTCACGTAGGTCACATGTACTTGTACTTGGGAGTCAGGAGCTGTTGAACTCTTGCTTTCCTGACTTCAAGGTCAGTTTTTGATCCAATGTACCATCTTGTCTTTGAGACTCTCTTAATTCCCTTCATTTTTCTTTCTGCTTCCTGGCCTCAGTTCTCCTGGAGCAGAATGGGTTCTGGTCTCCAGTTGATAGTACAATCTTTTTCCTTTTTAAACATATTTGCAGATTAGTCCTGTAATGAAAAAAAAAATCAGAATAAAAGGGAAAAATTTTGAGAAAAAAAGTAAAAAAAGACAATATAGTATACTATATTTAATCTCCGTAGTTCTCTCTCTGGATAGGGATAGCATTTTCCATCCCAAGTCTATTGCAATTATCAGTCTTTATCAGTTGATCATCATGCAATCTTGCATTTACTGTGTACAATGTTTTCCCAGTTCTGCTGGTTTCACTCAGCATCAGTTCATAGAAGTTTTTCCAGGCTCTTCTGAAATCATCCTGCTCATTATTTCTTATAGAACAATAATAATCCCATTACATTCATATCCCATAACTCATTCAGCCATTTTTGAACTGATAGGCAGCCACTCAATTTCTAATTCCTCGCCACAAGTGAATTCAATCATTTCAGTGCCCCCTCCGATCTTCTCTTCCCTAAGGTTTTTTTTTTAAACTATTCCTCTTAGGACCATGGACTTAGAGCTAAAAGCAATTTTAGGGGTTATCCAGTCCGATCTCCTCATTTTAAAACGGGTAAAGTGAGGATTGGAGAACAGAGATGATTTGGCCAAGACCACACAGGTTGTGAGTAGCAAAACCTGGGTTTAAATTGAAATTCTGGGACTCCAGATTAAAAGCTCTTTCCATCATGGCTTAAATAAAATTAATTTTACTTGATATAGTCTCACAGTCAGAAGTAATCTCATGTTATCAGGGTACAAGGGAGAGCAGATATTGGTCCTTCCCTGCTCCATCCTGTGTGGTCACCTCATAAATGGTCAGCCCCGAGGTCGTCTATGGTCTAGCCCTGGAAAGGGCCACACACATAATGCTTCTGATCCTCCCAGCAGAGATTGGGGTTTCTAGTCTTCCCTTCTGGATCTGGGCTTTCTTTAATCCCTCTATTTGTTCAAGCTTTCTTTGATTCCTCTTAGAAGCACCGCTTGCTTTCCTTGCTTGGCCATTTAGATTTTCTCTGGTTGCAGTGGGGCAAAGCTCTTTTGTGGGGTGGGCTTCCAACTCACTTCCTCCGTCTCCCCCCAGGTTCAGAACATCGTGGTCAATAACCAGGAGTTTGGCCTGAGTGAGAGCGAGCCTGCCGTCCCCTTCTACTATTCCTACTTTGATGGGATTTTGGGCATGGCTTACCCAGCAATAGCTGTAGGCAACTCCCCCACCGTGATGCAGAACATGTTGCAGCAGGGACAGCTTTCAGAGCCCATCTTCAGCTTCTACTTCTCCCGGTAAGGGCTCGCCTTGCGCTGACGGCGTTGGGGGCCTCCGGGTGCCCGGAGCCCAGGGACTTCTGTATCCCAGTCAGAAAGCCTAGCTGGTACAGACTGCAGGACCTGGAGTCAGGAAAATATGTCTTCAGATCCACTGGATCCTAGGGTTCTGGGCAAATTACATTTGAGCTGGGGTTCTGGAATTCTAACTCAGAAGCTGACCCTGACAGGCTTAGTTTGAAATTGGTCCTGTGTGTTACCCTCATCTCACAACAGAAATAAATCATGTGTCTGGGGCTGGGGGCAGATATCATGCAGCCTCAGTTTCCTCACCTGTGAAAGGAGGGTCATGAGAGCACCTATCTCCCAGAGTTTTGTGAGGATCAAGTAAAACTCCGTAAAGCATTTTGCAATCTCAAAGCACTATATAAATATTATTATTATTATTATTACAAAATTGTGTATAAATTGAATTTTTGGAAATCATGTTTTGTAACTCCAAACTTTTGTAAAGTGAATCAATTTCCACTAATGATCTCTTTGGTACACCTGGATTTTCGTTTTGGGGTTTGCTTATACTGGGAGCTCTGAGGGAAGAGAAGAGCCTCCGAAAACTGACTGAAACCCTCAGCCTCGACCTCCCCCAACTGTCTTGGTTTGCACAGGGCCCTTCACCTTTCTCCCCCCCTCAGGTGGGGGACACTCCCAGGCTAGGGCAGAGAGCCCACACAGGCTCTGGGTCAGTGGGAAACCCAGGACCGCTCTGTGATGGCACCCTTGGCATTTCCACAAGGTTTGGCTCCAAGGGGCTCAAACATCTTAGCTCTAGCTTTGGCTTCTCTCTGCCCAGTCTGCCTTCATTTTCTTAATGTTTCTTCTTTCCTGGTCCCTGATTCTTTGCTTTAACCCTCACTGACCAGCCTAACTCTGACCTTGGCTAACGCCCAGGGCACATGAACCTACATCGTTTTCTCTGTCCCCAGTCAACCAACTCAGCAATATGGAGGAGAGCTCATCCTCGGCGGGGTGGACCCCCAGCTCTACTCTGGCCAGATCACCTGGACCCCTGTCACTCAGGAAGTTTACTGGCAGATCAGCATCGAGGAGTAAGTCACCCCAAAGAGCCGTCCAGGAGCCCCAGGCGTTTCCAGGGCCGCCCCCTTCTGCCCGCTGGTCTTGTCAGAGCTCCGCAGACTTGAAGGGGCTGTGGGATGTCAGCCATGATCAGTTCCTGGGTGTGGAAGCCCAGCTGGCTGAGGGGGCCATTTTCTCCTCTGTCACGGGGGGTTTTGACTCCGCCGTGTTGGTCTGTGAGGATTCTCCCTCCTTTGAAGGCGGTGGCGCTCATTTCCCGTGCTCGCTCACTTGGAGCTTCGCTGACATCAGTTTTGTGGGTGTTGTGTGTGTGCTGCCGAACGGCAGGATTTGGGGGAGCTGCCGGGGGGAAGGGCCTGGCTCCGGGCCTGGCTCAGCTTCCGCCGAGGAGTCGGCGGCCTTGACTCTGGTCTCCCCTTCAGGTTTGCTATAGGTAACCAGGCCACTGGCTGGTGCTCCCAAGGCTGCCAGGCCATTGTGGACACGGGCACCTTCCTCCTGGCGGTTCCTCAGCAGTACATGAATGACTTCCTGCAAGCGACACGAGCCCAGCCGGCTCAGAACGGCGACGTGAGTGACCAGAGGCCGGGGGCAGGGAGGCTTGGGATGAGCTGGCACGAGGAGCCTGAGCCCAGCCCTGGCAGCGGGGCTGGGGGGCAGGAGAACGAGAGGGGGACAAAGCAGAGGGAAGCCTGTCCTAGGGAACGGGCCTCCTCAGGAGCAACCTGGGTGGGCAGGAGCTGCTGCTGAGGGCTGCCAGTGTATGTTAATGTAGAACAACCAGGCTCCTCAAATGGAAAATGATTGTCCAGGAGAGGGAGTGATCCGGACCCCATGTGCCATCTAAACTGACTCTGAAAATGAGGAGAGACAGAGAGGCAGAGGCGGAAATGCAGACAGAGAGGAGAGAAGGAGGAAAAGAGAGAGAGACAGAGACAAATGTAGACAGAAAGAGACAAAGGGGAGAGAGAGAGATGTAGACAGAGAAGAAGCGGCGGGGGAGAGAGAAAGACAGAGGACAGAAAGAGAAGACCCCCGTGGGGAGGGCTGTCAGTTCTCTGGCTCTGTCCCCTGTGAAGCCCATGACCCCCCTTCCCACCCACTCTCCCCAGGGGGAGCCTGGCGCGGCCGGCCCCTCTGTACCTGGGGCTAGCCCCGGAGGTCTCGGGTCAGAGATGGTGTCCTCAGACGTTCCTGGACCCTGGGCCTGTGCAGGGATCAGAGGCCGGGGTGGTTGGGCCCTGTGCTATGGGTCCCCGTGCCTCAGCAGGAGCTTTTGGTGGGGATGCTGGGCATGGGGGGGGGGTCTGACAGGCTGGTCCCCATGGGGGCGGGTGGTCCCTTCCCCCGGCTCCAAGGCTCGTCTGCTCTGCTCATTTCTTCTGTAGTTTGTGGTCAACTGCAACTACCTCCAGGACCTGCCCACCATCACTTTTGTCATCAACGGGTCCCAGTTCCCTCTGCCTGCCTCTGCCTACGTCTTCAATGTAAGTGCCCTCCTTGGCGGGGCAGGGGGAGGGGAGCCCCTCTCTGGGACACGGGAGGGGTGGAGGAGGCGCTCGGGGTCTGCGGGCCCTTAACGTCCCTCTTCTCACTGCGCAGAACAACGACTACTGCCGCCTCGGGATCGAGGCCACCTACGTGCCCTCCTCCAACGGGCAGCCCCTGTGGATTCTGGGAGACGTCTTCCTCAAGGAGTACTACTCTATCTATGACCTGGCCAACAACAGGGTGGGCTTCGCCTACTCCGCCTAGGGCGGGCCTGCAGAGGGCACCGCCCCTGTGACAAGGTGTAAACTTGCGGCATCTTCGGCCTGGAACCCGTCACTGCAGACCTAAATTTCCAAAATTCTTCTGAAATAAAGCCTTTGGTTGCACTAACTGTGGCGTGATTTATTTTTTTAGTCAGATTTAAGATTTAATTGGTCCAAGGAACTTTAGGGGGGGGGGGGGAATTCCCTCCACTGATGTGGGTCGGCATCTGTTGGGCAAAACTTGGGCGAGTCAGCTTGGGTCTCAGTGTTCTCATCTGCAAAGTGGGGGGCTTGCACTGGAACAGAGGGTCTTAACCCCAGATCCATGAACTTTTGGTTTAAGTTAACAAAGCACTGATAATTCTAATATAATTGATTTTCTTTTTTATGTGTTTTATTTTACACATTTAAAAACATTTCACTGACAAATCCACAAGTTTTGCCAGACCGCTAAAGGATTCTGTGACACAAGAAAGGTTAAGAACTCTTGGACTAGAAGGATTATGAATCAATAAGCATTTATTGAGTCCCTACTATGTGTCAGCCAAGTGCCAAAACAAGGGGAATGCAAAAAGAGGCAAAAAAAAAGGTCCCTTCCCTTAAATAACTTACAATCTAATGAACATGAACTCTGTGATCTGTAATTCTGTGCTTTGTGTCCATGTAGCTAGAGTCCACCTAGTCAGTGTATTTCAGTGGCCAGACTTGACCCTGACCCCTAAGCTTCCCCCGCGCCAGGATTCCTTAAACTTTTGTCCCTGCGACCCCTTTCCCCCTGAGAAATTTTTACACTGCCCCAGGTATATAAGGATATAAAATAAAATCTTTACTGCTTATAAATCATCATTTTGTGGCCTCCACATTCAGTTACGTTACAGGGTCACGATGCAGTTTAAGAAGCTTTGCTCCATGCAACACGCGACACTGTACCTCAGGTACATAATTAATAAGAGTAAACAAACCAACAAGATAAGGTCATACAAGAGAGACTCGGGGCACGAGTTACCCTGATTTCGCTGCTACCCCGAATCCTCGCTTTGGGGCAAGGGCCCACGGACGGCCCTGCCTCGGACAGCCGGCTCCGTCCAGCACAGCCTGGTTCTCAGCCGGCCGTAGGAGTTCGGGGCGGCACGGTTCTACCCGGGGTTGGCGAGAAGATCCGGACCCTCCAGAACAGAATTGAGACAGATAACCAGATCTCAGGCACCTTCGAATCAGGGATGAGTTGGAGTGGACCAGAACTGGCTAGAAGGAGGACTGATGCTTAAATTTTCAGTGTGAGCTTTTACACCTCAGAAATCAGCAAACACTGAATCAGGGCTTGATTTGTTGTTTTGTACATCGTCGTGATTTAAGAGAGGGAGATAGAGAGAGAGAGAGAGAGAGAGAGAGAAGGAGGAAGAGAGGAAGGGAGGGAGGGAGAGGGAAAGGGAGAGGGAGAAGAAGGGAGGGAAACAGAGACAAAGACAGACACATACGCAGAGACGGAGAAACAGACAATGACAGAGAGAGACAGAGAGACTGAGACAGAGAAAGACAGAAAAAGAGAGGAGAGGGGAAGACAGAAAAAAGGACACAGAAAAAGACGATAGATGATAAAGATATGATAACATTTTTAAGGGCTCACTGTGTGTGGAGCTATGATAAGCAACAAGGTTACAAATAACCTGTATCTGATTGGTTGCTGTCTTGGGGAGTAGGGAGGATGGAAAAAAATTTGAAACTTAAAATTTTGTAAAAGTGAGTGATAAAAACAGTCTTTGCATGTAATTGGAAAAAATAAAATGCTAGTAAGTAGGGGAAAAAAACTTTTTAATCTACCTTAAACTACCAGAGAATGAGCCTGAATCTAGATTAGCTCAGAATACCATCTTTGAAGGGTCTCTAGGGAATAATAAAAATTCAAGATTTAGAATTGGAAGAGCTGTTAGCGATTTTCTACTTCAAACTAGTTCTTTCTACACAGAAAAAGAATAAGGTCTAAAGAGGTCAAATGACTTATATAAGCTCACCCATGTAACCTATGACCCAAGGTTCTGAAAGCTATGAGCATTCTGAGCTCAATCTAAGGGCAGAGGTGGTAAACAAAAGAGCCATTTAATCTTTTGGCTCATTATCCCCTACTTGGAGTTTATACTGGGAAAACTTCCAAATATGATTATCTCATTTCTACAAATGATATCAGCAGGGTATTAAAGTAGAAGAGATCTGGATGGTCCACTACTATAACCCCATCATTTAAAGCATAAATAAATTGAGACTTTGAGGAATTAAAAGCTAGGATTTAGATAAAAGTATATGTCATCTCCTTTAATTTTCACAACAATCGTAGATGTTACCAGTATCCTCACTGTATAGATGAGGAAACTGAGGCTAATGGATTTCAAGTGCTTTGTACAGTCATAAAATTTGAATCTTCTTGACTCCAAGTCCATCATTCTATTTGACTTCGTCCTATTTGATTTGTGACTCCAAATTTAGCACTCAGTGCTTTTCTATGATAGGATCCAAGTATTTGACATAGTAGGAAAAAATCAGTGAAATCACTTTACTTCTGTGGTACCTTTGCTTTTAAAGGTCCAGAATAAATTTCCAACCTATACCTTGCCTGTTGGCCATATTTAGTTTCCTTAAAACTGAGACAGATATTTAGTATTGGAGAAAAAAAGGCATTTAGTCCCATCCCCTGGGAATTTTTTGCAAATTACATTGGGTGAATGTACTATAAAGCTAGCCATTGTTGGAAATAGAGTTGGGACAGGGACTTGAAAAAATGAAGGCAAGTAGCTGTGAGATGCATTATAAATCTAAAGAGAGTTCCTTCTTCCACTAATGTGGGGTCCAGCGAAAGCATCTATAAATGTCAGACACCAGGCTAAGGGCTGGAGATGCAAGGAAGACAAAAAGCTAATTCCTGCCCTCAAGGAGCTTACAGTCTAATGTAATGGGAAGGAAGGAAGCTGGCTACATGTAAGCAATTATGTGAAAACAAGCTATACACAGGATAAATTAGAAATAATCAACAGAGGGAGGGCACCTGCATTGAGTGGAATTGGGAAAGGTTTCCTGTAGAAGATGAGAATTTATTTGGGACTTAAAGGAAGCTAGGAAGTGGAGAGGAAGAGGGAGAGCATTCAGTCATGGGAGAGAGCTGGAGAAAATGCCTAAAATTAGGAGATGAGTGCCTTATGTAAGGAACAGGATGAGGCTGGTGTTAGGTGTTACATGGAGGGGAGGAAGAGGTAGGAAGGATACGAAAGGTGGGAAGGATGAAGGGCTTTAAAAGCAGAAGACTTTATATTTCACTGCAGAAGTAAGATCCACTGGGGTGGATTGAGTAGGGGGGTGACAAGATCAGACCTGAACTTCTGGAAGATAAATTTTACAGCTGAGTGGAAGATGCTCTGGAGTCAAAGGCCCAGGAAATCAACCAGCGCCTATTGTCCTGGTCCAGATGTGAGCTGCTGAGGGACTGAACTAGGGTGGTGAAATGTCTGAGGAGAGAAAACTTGTTTAGGAGATGTTACAAAGGTTCCTGACTTTGAAGCAGCATTTCAGTGAATCCTAAGCTCTTCCAAAGAGTTCTCTATGGTAGCTCCTCCTCCTCCTCCTCCTCCTCCTCCTCCTCCTCCTCCTCCTCCTCCTCCTCCTCCTCTTCCTTCTTCTTTCTTTTTTATTTTTTCAAATGGAGATTTTTTTTTGTCTTAAAGTCCAAACTCTAGTTTGGTGTTATTCCTGAGGTAACAAGGTTAGCACTGCCCAAGAAATCTCCTTTCTCGGACTAGAAAGTTAGATTTTTAGGAATATAATACCTAGGGCAGCTAGATATACAGTGGATAAAACATTGGGCCCTGAATAAAGAAAACTTGAATTCAATTCTGGCCTCAGATCCTTGCTGCCTTGTAACCTGGGCAAATCACTTTCTTCTGTATGCCCCAGTTTCCTCATCTATAAAATGAGCTGGAATAGGTAATAGCAAGCCACTCCAGTATCTTTGCCAGGAAAACTCAAAAAAAAAAAAAAAAAAAAAAAAAAAAAAGACGCGACTAAAAAAACAATGTTTAGGAAGTCAAAAAATTCTCATTTTCTACACAGGAGGCTGGGGTTCAAGAATATTGTCTCATGCTGAATGGACAAATATATTTGTACTGACTTCCATTATTTGCTTGTAGAGTATTCCTATTATCATCAATAATCCTATTATCCCAAGCTGTCATCATCTCTTGGATTGGAAGATTCCACTATCAGATGTCAAGCCTATATTTGAGGTTTAAGAACTCCCCTCAAGCCACCTGGACAAGGACATGAAGCTTGGCAGATGCTTCTGCTTCAAGACACTATTCATTGCTCCTAATAAGGGGATAGGAAGAGATAAATCCTTCCCCCTCCCCAGTTCTCTGCTCTAGAAAAAAGGCACAAGAGAAAAGGGCAAAAAGGAACGAGAACCATCTAGCCGTTAGGTGATACAGTGAATAAAAATGTCACACCTCGATTCAGGAAACCGTGAGTTCATATACTCAAGTACTTACCAGTTGTATGATTCTGCTAAGTCATTTAACCTCATTCAGCCTCAGTTTTCTAAATTATTATGAGGACAATAATAGTACCTTTCACAGGGTTGCAGGAGGATGAAATGAGATAGCACAGCTCTTTTCAAACCCTACGATTCTGGATAAATATTAGCTATTATTATTAGTGAACAAGAGGGGTGACTATTCTGCCAAGAATCTTATTTTATTCTATTTTATTTATAGAATTTTATTCTATTTTAGCTAACTAGGTTATCTTGGAGTCAGTTCTAGTGCTTGAAGCTTAATGGGAGAAGCCCCTTGTTCTCCCTGCAAGGTACCAATGATCCATTGGTATTTGAAGATAATATTTCATGTGCCTAGTACATGAAAGACATTTAACAAATGTTTGTTCCTTTCCCCTCTCTTTGGATTGATGCCCAACAAATGTTCCATAGGTTTATTACCCTGTAAACTCATCAAATCGAATGGGGGAGCTTATCAACCATCTTCCTGATGTTGGTATCTTCCCCATCTCATACCCCTGGGAGGGTCCCCTCATCATTTCCCACCATAGAACCAGCTCATTTACAGTGAATTCAAGATCAGTTCAGGACGGACCACCTTTCATTGGTAAGCAATGAGTGAGTAAGAAGTTAAAATTCATCTACAGTTCCCGTGTGAAGGAATTGGTACAGTTTTGTGAGCCATTTTTTGCCCACATCCTCCAGAGAACACTGATTTTTCTAGCATGATGGAGTGTGGCTTGGAGCTGTTGCTAAGAGAAGAATCTTAGCAGAGACTCCCAGCTCCAGATGTTCCAACTCCTGTATTTCTTCTAGTACATTTGCAGACATGGATTGTTTACTTGGACTCTAACTGGGTTCCTCTGGTTTTTGGTCCTCCCTGAATCGATTGCCTATTTTTCTGAGATACTGGGAAAAGACCAGTTTGAGTTCCTTGTGGCTCTCAATTTATTAATGCCTTAATTCAACTTATTTAGTCTAGAGTTGGAAATATAAATGTTGTAACTTATTTTGTTTGCATTTCTGCCCTGACTCCCTCTCTCTGAATTCCCACTTAGATTTCATCTCTCTTTCAACTTGTGTGACCCATAAAGGCTACTCTGTATGCTAGAATATCAATTAAATAAATAGAATTAAAAATAAAAGATACTACATTAAACCTTTCACTAACTTTCACTAACAGGTGGGTTCCAAATTTCTATTTTTCTGAGGGAAGAGATGAACCGAGAGACTATTTGTGAAGGTCTATCCGGGATTCCCCCTATCAAAGTCACAAAAAGGGGAAAAGGAGCAGTCTCGTTATTGATGGATGATGGTTCATTCACCCACTCCTTCCTGTGGACACTGAGACAACTGTTTTTTAGTTAATCACTAGTGTCTCCAATGTCTCTGATGTTACTTTGCACTGCCTGGGTCTCACAAAGTCACTTTCCATGCTATCTCAGGTGTGTCTCAGTGTTTGTTCCCACCTGCATCTTCATCTTCTAATATGTTTTCTGAAAAGAAGTTAATTGTTTTTTCTTTAAAAGTCCTACTATAGTTTGACATCAATGATTTTAGGATACTGTCTTTATATTAAAATATTCCAGACAATTCATCTTCCACTGTGTATTTCCTGTTTTTTTTTTCCCCAAGCCTAAAAAATCTAGGAGAGAAAATTTAGGTTGTTTCAGACTTGCATTACATTTGTTTAGCCTGTGTTTTCTCTTTATGGTTCAAAATATTCTGAGGGAATAAGGGTAAAGATCCTTTATGAGAGGTTAAGTGGAAGACTAAGATGATAATTCTTCTGCACAGCGAAGTTAGGAACAGTTACAGCAATGGGCTGGTAAAGGTTTAACAACCAGCTCCCCCACCCAAATATAAATTTTTGTAGAGTATTCCTATTATCATCAATAATCCTATTATCCCAAGCTGTCATCATCTCTTGGATTGGAAGATTCCATTATCAGATGTCAAGTCTATATTTGAGATTCAAGAACCTCCCTCAAGCCACTTGGACAAGGACATGAAGCTTGGCAGATGCTTCTGCTTTGAGACACTATTCATTGCTTCTAGTAAGGGGATAGGAAGAGATAAATCTTTCCCCCTCCCCAGTTCTCTGCTCTAGAAAAAAGGCACAAGAGAAAAGGGCAAAAAATGTTTGCACTCTGGTTAATTTTTATTCTCACCCTCAACTTCCCCTTTGTTGGGGAAGATTCATTAGATTATAGAACCAAAACTAGAACCCAAGGTGTAAAGTAGGTATTGACCTAGTGAAGACTTTAGTTTAACTATTGAGAAGACAGAAAAGCCCCCAGCAGTGTACCTGATACAAACCAGGTGGGCAGTAAAAGCTCATCTCCATGGTCTCAGCCCAGCCTGCTGTGCTAGAGAACTGAACTAAAAAAGGAATTCTCTAAGTGGAAACTGTCCTCAATCAGTCAGCTCGTACACAAACAGGATGATAAACAACTATGAATTTAGGGATTATAGCTTAAAATAATTGAGTAATCAACTAACTAATTAATTGATTCTCAGATTTTTTTTTAACCTTTGCTATAACTAGGATATTTATTACCTTGTAACTGAAAGCCCTTTTTGGTTTTGGAAACTTCAGGCTAAAAAATGTATCTTTGTTAAATTAGGGTGCAATTTTTTCCTGGTTCCTCCTTTCCATGGGAGACACCGGGATTCACATAGAGAAGCCAGTTCTTTTCTTCTTCATGGAGTTTAGGCAAGCTGTTTCCTTATGGATGATTTGTTCCTTAATTGTTCACCATAATTGTTATATATTTATGAATTTCTTTCCCATGACATCCCTGCACTGCATTATCTTATATAAAAGAAAAAACAGATGACTTCTCAATCCTCGCCTGATGTGATTAATAACCACGATGTGTAGATATCTGAGAAATTTTGATTCCCATAAGCAGACAGGAGACACATCCCCAATTCTGCACGAATGAAGCACAAGTAGACTTTCTTCCCAAATGGAAGTCCTAAAAGCAAGGGACTTGTATTGATATCACAACCTTAGGCAAGCTCAGGCTTTCACAAATAGAAAAATCTAAAGGCAGAGAAAAAATTAATAATAATAATAATAATAGCAAATGTTTATATGACATTTTAAAGTTTGCAAAATGCTTTCCAAATATATGTTATCTTTACAAATACCCTTGGAAGTAGGTGCTTTATCAATTTTACAAAAGAAGAGACAGGAATTAAGGCAATTGTCACAGTTATTAAGAGTCTCAAGCCAAATTTGAATTCTGATCTTCCTGATTCCAGGCTCAGTGCTCTATTAATATGTATTAATACACAAACATGTATTCTGTTTATGTATGTACATGTGCATTACATGCATATTTATCCATAGGTTTTATATTAATAATATGACATATAATTTATATATAGGTTTATTATCTATAACATACATATAGATAAATTCACTTGCAAGTCATGACATCATCTTCCCAATGTTACAAAGCTCTTTGAGAATGAAAGACAAACAACAATCATATATTATTATATCATATAACATTACATGGATATTCCATACATTATTCTATTATAATATATAACATTACATTAATATATGCACATAAAATATAAATAAATGGATAATTTTAGATGTATAATTTGTATATATGTAAACACGCGTACATATAGATACATATACATATTATAAAATGGAGTGTAATTGAGACACTAATAGATTGTCATTGGAGTTGTGAACTAATCTAATTATTCTGGACAACAATTTGGAACTATAGCCAAAGAGTGATACAACGGTGTGATCTAGTAATACCATAACTAAGTCTGTATTTCAAAAAGATTAAAAAACAAAAAAGTGAGGGAAGGACCAATTTGTACCTATTTATAGCAGTTCTTTATGTAGTGTCAAAAAACTGGAAATTGAGGGGGATGCTCATCAATTGGGGAATGGCTATGGTTATAATGCAACATTACTGTGCTACAAGGAATGATGAGCAGGTGGATTTCAGAAAAATCTGGCAAGACTATATGAACTGATGCAAAATGAGCCAGGAAATATTGTACACAGTAACAGCAATATTATATGATAATCAGCTGTGAACGACTTAGCTCTTCTCAGCAATGCAGTGATCTAAGAAGGACTCGCAAAGAAAAATGCTCTCTACTTTCAGAGAAAGAACTATCGAACCTGAATGCAAATGAAGCATACAATTTTTCATTTTCTGTATTTTTGTGTTATTTTTCATTGGATCTGTGTCTTCTTTCATAAAATGATTAATATGAAAATATTTTATGTGATTGAGTACGTATAACCTATATCAAATTGGGAAGATAAGGGAGGAAGGGAGAGAATTTGGAGTTCAAATAAAAATAAATGAATGTTAAAAGTTAAAGACATATAACTGGGGAAAAGTAAAAATTGTTTTTTTTTTAAGCAGGTACTTTGTGAACTCTAAAACATAGTTTTATCATACTTTGTGAACTCTAAAACATTATTTTATCATTACAGTTTTGAACCTTTCCATTTTATAAGGAAGGGAGCTGAAGCTCCGTGGTGATGCAATTCTTTCAAGATTATATTGAGATTGTAGGTTAAAATTTAGGATTTCTGACATTCTCAGATAAATTACTCCACCTTTTTGGACTCCTCTTACCTGTAAAAGATTAAACTGATGATCTCTGAAGTCTGAACCCAAGCTGCTAGGATCTTAGCATTCAGAGCTTTCCGACACATCGGGCTTCATGCCTCCTTTGGTCGGTCTAAGAAAGTCTCATCTTAATCCATCCCAAATAAAGCCCCTGGAGGAGAGTCTTAAAATGTGGTGTAATTGCTTTAAATAGGGGTGAGTCAGAGTTGGAGGCTTGGGGGTCCCCGGATCTAGCCATAAGAAAGTGGGAGCTTGAATACAGTTGCAGCTCCAGGGCAGGCTCAGCCCTGGTCCCCTGGGAACAGAACAAATGTGAGTTGTAGTCCCTGGGTGCCCATGGCAGCTGGCTCTGGGCAACATGATGCTGCAGACTGGAGCCACAGAGTGAAGGGGAAAGATGCTGCACTGGTCTGGTAAGGAGTTCGAGCCCCCAAACCATTTCTTTCCTCCTCTTTGACTCCAGATGGTTGTTTTCTAGCCTGAATGTGGCTATAGCAAACATCAGCCAATTTTTGCATTATCCATTCTGCTCCATCAGTCAAAAAGAGGGAAATGCCTTGGGCTGGATGGGTCTTCCCCACTCGGCTTCTAGTTCATTGCCTTGGGTGCCCTGTCTCTCACCCGTGGGTTCAAGGTCCAGAATGAGAGGAGGGGAGGGGATGCTACACCCGTGTGAAATTAGACCTGGAAGTACCTCCTGAAAGCTTGGAAGTTGGGACTCGCTGCCCTTCTCACTGCAGAGATCATGTGGCTCTGAATGATTTCTTAATCCCTCCAGTCCTCAGTTTCCTAATTTGTAAAAAGGAGGCAATTGGGAAGGGTCCTGTCTATTTCACAGGACTGTTATATGAGGGAAGTGCTTTGTAAACTGTAAAATAAAATTACTAGATAAACAATTCTGATATGGGTTTGTGGGTGCAGATTGATAAGATACCCCCATGGGGTAGGGTATTTGAGGCTGGGGGTTTCTTTCTCCCCGGGGATTGCAAAGTGCTCTGAACAACAAGTAGAATCTTCAATGAGCATCATCTATATGGGAGTACCTGGGAGATGGGTGCTTGCCTTGGGCTGAGCTGCAAAGGAAGGACTATGCCATTTATGAGGGGAAGCCCCCCACTCCAGGCAGGGCAGATGGAAAGTCATCTTTTCCCCTTTGTTCAGCAAGTCTGGTCTTGCTGCTGCAGCTGCAGCTTGGTAAGTACAGTAACCTTCTTCCCACCCCCAAATCCTCCATTTCTAGTAGCTACGAGTTGGCTCATGGGCGTGGGAACAACCATGGACCCTGGAAGCTCTGGAATTAGACAATGGAATATGGACTCCCTGCCTAATCACTCAATGTCCCTGATCCTCAGTTTACTCATCTGTAAAACGAAGGGCTGGAAGCAGACAGCCCATAGAGTCCACACTAAAGAGACAACCGAAAAACTTCAGCAGGCTGTTGATTTTGGAGCTGCGCCATCTCTAAATTTTGTTAGTCTCGTGAGAGAATTTGTGGTGAAGGCTCTAAATCTGTGATCTTGTGTGGGATTGTGGAAGGACTAGCTGATCCTTAGGGTACCTCCCAGCTCTAATTCCTGGGAGCTTCAATCTGAACTTTCCTCCTCCTCCTCCTCCTCCTCCTCCTCCTCCTCCTCCTCCTCCTCTTTTTCCTCTTCCTCCTCCTCCTCCTTTTCCTTCTTCTTCTCCTTCTTCTTCTTCTTTTCCTCCTCCTCCTCCTCCTTATTTTTTGAAAAAGCAACCTTTATTTGTCTGAAGTAATTATAAGTTTAAAAATTTAATATTTTAATATTATATCACTCTTATTATGACACTTATTATGATGCTCTTTTTTTTAATTTATTTTTTTATTATAGTAACTTTTTATTGACAGAATCCATGCCAGGGTAATTTTTTTTACAACATTATCCCTTGCACTCACTTCTGTTCCGATTTTTCCCTCCCACCCTCCACCCCCTCCCCTAGATGGCAAGCAGTCCTATATATGTTGAATATGTCCTAGTATATATGATGCTCTTTTTAAAAGAGTATAAATATAATTTATAAAACATCCAGTATCTAGTTAACAAACTAAAATAAAAAAATAAAAGTTTTATTTCTTTAAGGAAATTTAACATTTTACAATAAAGTTTGAGGGAATGATTTAATACAGATATAGCTTAAATTATGTTTTTATTGAAATGATTTCTTAGGCTGAGAATCTGAGGGTCTGTGTTCCAGAAGGTTTCCCCTGAGAGGGAAGCACTTGAGTCACAATGTCTTTTCCTTCTCTTCCCCAGGGGCAGCCTTCGAGCTCGTGTGCTATTTTACCAGCTGGTCCCAGTACCGGCCGGACCCTGCCAAGTACATGCCAGAGAATGTGGACCCCTGCATGTGCACCCACCTCATCTATGCCTTTGCCACCATGAGCAATAACAAGATTGCTCCTTATGAGTGGAATGATGATGTCCTCTACCCAAGATTCCAGGCCTTGAAAGAGCAGTCAGTAGCCAGTTCTGGAAACAAATGGGGTGGAGTGGGCAGACTGTGGGAGATGTAAATCAGGGGGAAGCCTGGGTCCCCAGTTTAGTCTCTGGGGCTGTAGCCTGGGTCAATGTGGACAAAATAGAGAGGGTTAATGTGGGGAAAGAACAATTAAAGTCTTAGGTCATGGAGCTCCAAAATCTAGGTGATGAGGACTAAATAATTTTATTTTCCCTTAATTGTTAATTAATTATTATTATATTATTTGTTATTATTATTTTAACACATATTAATATATTATTATATAATAATTATTAAGGGTTGGCATTTTTTCTCCTCCCTGCCTGAATTATCTGGATTTTTACTTCAATTTTCCACTTATCTCCATTCAGATAACATTCAGGCCCCAGATACTGATAATAGCAAGCATCCCTTCTTGCCCAGGTGACTATAGGGTTGTTTGGCTGAAAACCCAACAAGACAGGAAAAGGAAAGAAGCAATGATTCCTAATTTGATCCCAGGGATGGGATTTTGGGAAATCATTTGCCTCAATGGCCATAGGGAGGAAGGGAGCCTATCCTTGATTTAAAGAGGAACTAAATCCTTTTATGATCTGGACTTTAAAAAAAAAAGGGAAAAGAAAATGCTTCTGAGATTTCTATAGATGTCTGACCGAGTGCCCTGAGTATGTCCCTGGGTTAAGTAGAAATATTTTTTATCAAGTTAGATGAACATTTGGGGGTGTGTACTGGGAAATATCTCTTCACTCCTTTCTCCTAATTCTACTCGCTCACTTTGGGCATGTAGTTTGGTGGGCTCATCCCAGGGATGGAGGTTCCAACCTTAGGCTTAGTCATTGCTACGGACAGTAGGATGGACATTACTCCCTTTAAAGAAGGGCATGGGAGTCCCTGCTGGGTATACAGCTCTCTCTCCATCAGAACTCAAAGACTGAGATACCATAGGAAGCAGTTTCCAGGGTATTTGCAGGGGATGATTAAGTTCTAAAATCTCTACTTTTTCCTAGCAACAAGAACCTGGTCACACTCCTGGCTATCTGCGGGTGGAACTTCGGTACCCAGAAGTGAGAATCTTTCCTTCTCCGAGGATGGGTGGAAGGGATGGGAGATGGGGTCAGCTCTGATGTCTCAAGGAGAAGAGGAACCTGAGATTATGTGAAGGGGGCAATGGCTGAGATGTGACAGAAGGGAGAAAATCAGGACAATATTCCCGGAATAGCAAAAAACAATGGATTTAAGAAAGGGATGAATAATCTGTCTTGGATTTTTATCCTTCACTTGCTTAAGTACTTTTCATGTCTCAGAGCCAGTGTGGAATTAGTGAAAAGAGTACTGGAGCTGGGATCACAAGATCTCATTTGAACCGAATCTCAGACACTTAACAGCTGTGTGACTGTAGCCAACACGCTTAATTTCTCTGATGAAATCTCTGTTTTCCGATAAGAAAAATTTGAGGATTTTATTTATTTATTTATTTATTTTTATTTATATTTATATTTTTATTTATTTTATATTTATTTTATTTATATTATATTATGTATAATATAATATGATATAAATTTATATTATACATGGAGCTTTTGGGAAGAAACTTAGTGCGCTTTAGAAATATGAATTTAAAGCCTGATTTATGGTGTTTATTTAGGTAATCTGCCCCTGAGCTTAGTCCAGATGAGAGAAAGGGGAAGCATAATCACCATATTGGAATGGGAATTCTGGGGGATCTGGCCTTCATCTCAGGTCTTCCATTAATCAGCTGTATGACCACAAAAAAAATCACTTTTCTTCCTGGACCTCAGGCTCCTCAGTCATAAAAGGAGGTTTCTGAGATTCCTTCTAGCTGTGTGAGTTTACATTGACACTCTTGCTAGGTTCACCACCATGGTGGCCTCGGCTGGCAACCGTAAGATTTTCATCGACTCCGTGATTGAGTATCTTCGGCAGTACGGCTTCGATGGGATTGACCTGGACTTTGAGTACCCGGGGTCCCGGGGCAGCCCTCCGGAGGACAAACAGCGCTTCACTGTTCTGATTGAGGTGGGACTGCTATGGCCCCTTGAACCCCCCAGCTCCGAACCCCTCAACTAAACAGAAGCAGAAAACTGGAGGCCGTTTTCCAGAAATCCCAGGTCCCCAGACTGAGCTTAGCTCTCAAGGGCAGAAAAAGGGCAAGCATCCTTGCCACCCACATGTGCCCAGGTGCCATCTAGAAAGGCAGCATGTCTGGAAAGAGCTCGTAAACCTCCAAGTGCTATATTTATTGTGGTGTGACCTAATGGACTTGTTCATGGGTTTTTCTTGGTAAAGTTGCTGGAGTGATTTCCTTCTCCCCTTTTATAGATGAAGAACTGAAGAAAATACAGGTTAAGTGACTTGCCCAAGGTCACACATGCTGAATTAGAACCCAAATCTTCCTGACTCCAGATCTGGGGCTCTGTCCGCTGTACCCCCTAGCTGCCCCAAAATGCTGTATAAATGTTGGTTGTTATTATCAATTATCATGGATTTAGAGTTTGGATAAAAAACTGAGTTTTAATTCAATCTTTGCTCCGCAATAGCTGTGTGGCCTTGAACAAATTACTTTCTCTGAGCTGTGATTACTCCTATTTTATCAAGTAGTTATGAATATCAAATGAGCCAACACATGTATTTTGTAAACCTAAGAATGCTCCATAAATGTCATTTATTAGTATTCTCTAGAAGGCTTTTTTTTTTTTTCTGTAAAATAACACTGTGCTTCAAATCCAACCTGGATCATTTAGGCAAATCTCCATTTGCCACAGAACAAACATTTTCATTATTATCACAATCACTCTTGTTTTCTCTCCAGGAAATGTTAGCAGCTTTTGAGGCTGAGGCCCAACTTACAAACAGACCTCGACTGCTTATCTCAGCAGCTGTGTCTGCTGGCAAAGGGACCATTGATGCTGGCTACGAGATTGCCAAGATTGGAGCGTAAATTGGGCACAGAAGGAAAAATGGCCCACTCTAATCCAGGACATGAATTTGATTTCTTTGTCCCATTTCACAGGGCACCTACACCCATCGATCAGACTAGTCAACTAATCCAACTCAGGATTATGGAGAGGTCCTAATTATTACCTATAATACAACCCATTTATCAGCTCCATTATTTCCTTTGGATTAGAACCAATGACCATATTTTTACATAATTATCACTTTGAATAGTGTGAATTCAAATAGAAGTCATCACTTTCTCGGATTTGTACCAATTGGGGCCTAGTTATACTTGTTCAGTACACGTAAGGCTTTGGAGCAAATATTTAGACCAATGGATCCTGGCTCTGTGTCTATTTTTTTCTTCCTTCCTTCCTTCCTTCCTTCCTTCCTTCCTTCCTTCCTTCCTTCCTTCCTTCCTTTCTTCCTTCCTTCCCTCCCTTCCTCCTTTCTTCCTTCCTTCTTTCCTTCCTTCCTTCCCTCCCTTCTTCCTTCCCTCCCTTCCTCCCTTCCTCCCTTCCTCCCTTCCTTTCTTCCTCTCTTCCTTCCTCCCTCTTTCCCTCCCTTCCTCCCTTCCTTCTTTCTTTCCTTCTTCCATTCCTTCTTTCCTTCTGCCTTTATGAAGTGCCTATTATATTTCAAACATGAAACCCTTTGCCTTTTAGGAGTTTATATTCTACTATATTCTTCTTACTTTTCCTTCCTTCCTAACAATTGTCCTCCCTTCTTCCTCCATGAGAGTTATACACAAGTCTGTGAAGAACTGTCATACAAAAGAACCATTCAGAACCATTTTACTTGATCCCAGAGTGTAGGACTGGGAGAAATTGTTAAAAATTGTGAAAAGGCAAATTTACACTAAATGGGAAAAAAAGCAGTTCCTAATAATTAGGGCTCTCTTAGAGATGAATGGACTACCTCAGAAGGTATTGGATCTCTCCCTCACTGGAGGTCTTCAAGAAAAGATTGAATGATCATGTGCTAAGTATAAGACTAGTTGGCACCCACTGTATTCACTGTTTGGAAAAAGCAGAAGCTGGATGATCCAGATATTGCTAAGGGGAAGCCTTCATTGGATGGGACAGAGAACTAGATGTATATAGCCACAACTAATATTTTCAATATTCTTTCTTTGCCAGACTCCTGGACTTGATCAGTGTGATGACCTATGACTTTCATGGTGGTCGGGACCCGGTCAAGGGACATAACAGCCCCCTGTATCAGGGCTCTACTGACCATGGTGACTTTATCTACTTTAATAGTGTAAGGTTAAAGCAGATGAAGTTGATCCTGGCTCCCCTGTGGGGAGGGTGGGGAAAAGCAAGGTAACTTATTCCTGAGCCTCAAACTCGATGTTCCCACAGGCATTTGCCATGAAATACTGGTGAGACAATGGCGTTCCTGCAGAAAAGCTCATCATGGGGTTCCCCACCTATGGACGTACCATGAGGCTCACTTCTTCTGATGTGTCTGTGGGGGCTCCAGCTTCAGGAGCCGAGGCTCTATTGGACCCTATACCCGAGAAGCTGGATTCTGGGCCTATTATGAGGTAACCTCTCCAGAGAAAATCTAGGTTAGATGGTATAGTAGATCCAACAGATCTTATTTCCCTATATTCCTTCTGGTTCTATTCTCTTGATCCTTAAGAATGGAAGGGGCAATGTCCAGATAATCTTGGGAAATCAAGGGCATGGCTTTTGCACAAACTTGTCTTATCTTTAACAAGAGCTTGAATTGAAATTATAGGCCCCTAATATCAGAAAACCCTCCAACAACTCCTTTTCTTTTTATTAATCACTTGGCACCAGAGGATAGAACTGATAATTAAAAGTCCTCCAAGTAGAAGAGGTCCCTTCTTTCACAGGCTCTCTTTCATTAAAATGAATGAGGGAAAAATTATTTTCATTCAAGCAGTGGTTAGAGTAGCAAAGACAGTCCCTGGCCTTTTTGAAGAGGGGTGATTGGTACAGGGATGATTGGTCACTGGCTGTATTCATTTTAAGAGAAAGAGAGAGTTGAAGGGGAGAAGTTGAGGACATTTCTTACTGACGTACCCCCCAGCTGCTGATTTACAAGTGGAGAGAGAATATGGGTTTGCCATTCTTAGGATGTTATATGTACAGTTACCCAACCAGAGTGACTTTTACCTTCTCATGGCCGTAAGAGGATCCAAGAGAGCTTCCCCCAGACTCAAGGGTCTCCTTGGCTCCATTTCAACTAAAAGAATTGCTAACTTGAGACTCTCTGGTTAGATCTGCACTTTTTTACCTGAAGCTACCACAGCATGGATCGAGGACCAGAAGGTCCTTATGCTTACAAGGGGAACGAGTGGGTTGGATTTGACAACATTAAAAGCTATGAGCACAAGGTAAGTCTCCAAGTTATAAGTTGAGTGGGTCACTAAGGGACTTAAATAACAGAGAAAAGATAAAATTATAGGGCCCTAGAAATGAGCCATCTAGTCAAGTCTCCTGCCTAGTTCATGAAATCCTTTCCTTGGAGGGATTTTCAGGGCAAGCAGGAATCAAAGATTCCTGCAGAACAACAGGATTGACTTCTTCCCTTCAATTCTTGTTCTCTCAAATCCTGGTAGAAAAAAGCATTTTAAGAGAGAAAGCAGAAGCAGTAGAGGAGTTGAGGGCATTTCTAATAGATTCACAAGTATCTGAATTGGTCACTGGTGGTCACTTTTCCCAGATATCATGGAGGATTGTGGCGTGGTAAAAATCAACTCATTTCCTCAGGAGATCATGCTTTCTTAGGCATATATACCATGATTGACAATCATTGTAATAGGCCATCCAAACCTAGTTTTGCTTAAATAGGGAATAATTCTTGGAAGATATTGTAGAAACCAAAGTTTAAAGTGTATATATATGGAGAGAAAGAGAGAGAGAGAGAGAGAGAGAGAGAGAGAGAGAGAGAGAGAGAGAGTTGTACCTTTTAATAACCCCTTATCATGCTAAGAGCCCCTTAGATGGATTCTATTTTTGTTGCCCTGAATTGTCACTGAGGAGTCATCTTCATTCCCTTCTGCTGGACACAGAGATAATGCTGATTAGCAGGCACCTGATAAATATTGGTCAATGAATTTGTTTTATAAGTACAATTTCTGAAAGCAAATGAATTGGGCAGTACCATAGCTTGAGCCCTGGATCTTTATGATTTTGGGAGTCCTTTTTGGGAACTTATTTTAACTAGTGCTAGATCTAGAATAGTTGGAACTTGATAAATATTGGTCAGTGGATTGATTGTATACTTGTCTTATAGGTAGAATTTCTGAAAGCAAATGAATTTGACAATTCTATGATTTGAGCCCTGGATTTTTATGATTTGGGGGATTCTTTTGGGGACTTAGCTAGTTCTGGGTCTATAACAGTTGGAACTTGATAAATATCTGTCAATGGATTGATTATACACTTGTCTTATAGGTGGAATTTTTGAAAGAAAATGGGTTTGGTGGTGCCATGGTCTGGGCCCTGGACCTTGATGATTTCTTGGGTACTTTCTGTGGTGAGGGATCCTATCCCCTCCTCTCCAAACTCAAGTCTTTGCTTGGTCTAGAGACACCAGGTAAGTGTTTGCAGAGTCTCAATGCTGGAAAGGACCCTAGAGATTACCTAGTCCATCAGCTCCTCCAGTGCTTAAACTCCTCTATTACAGATCCAACAAGGGCAGTTGTACATCTATGGAAACAATTCAAGTTAAGGAGAGTTTGTTACCCCCAAAAGTGGCCAAGTTAGTTTTGGGCAACTCTAATTCTTAGAAATTGAACTGAACCCCAGATTCATGATGGCATCTGACCTGTCTAGAATATGGTAGATCTATTTCCTTCTTTTAACTGAGCATAAAACTTGTATTGAAGTAGTTTGGCATTTTATTTGCTTTTTAGGAAATTCCATCACACTAATAACATACTCTCAGCTTACAATCTATTAAAACCTTTATCAAATCCTGAGGATACAGAAGTATCACAAGTTAGCTGTCCCAAGATTTTGTCTCTATTCCCAAAGGCACAAAAAGAATCTAGGCTTGGACCTTGAAGAACAGTAAAACCTAGTTAGGGAGAAACTCAGAATAAGATGAGAAAGGCTGGAATCCACATGCTAGGTGCATGTCTCTAAAGGTCTTTAAGTTTTATAGATTCTTCAATCTGGAAATGGACTCATGTGGGTTGAATGGCTTTCCAGTCCAGGAATGGTTTCCCAAAGACTTTTTGTATGGTTCCTGAGATCTTTCTCTTCTGCTATGTAGGCTGTATTACCCCAGATCCTCCCAAGCCAACGCCTCCCAGCACCTTCTGTGAGGGCAAAGCGGATGGGACCTATGGTGATCCGGATGATCCATCCAGGTTCTTTGAGTGTGCCAATGGTAACACCGTGGCCAAGAGATGTGCAGATGGCCTTGTGTTTGATGAGAAATACAAATGCTGCAACTGGCCTTGAAAGAAAGAAATTCAAGGTGAAGACCGAACTTGAATCTTTCCACAGGAATTGTGCTTTTTCAATAAATACCTGAAACAAGCATATGGTATTTTTTAAAAACTACACAGGATTAAACACCTCTCACTAGGGATTTTTTAAGACAATAAACCTCTGAGGGAGGTAAATTAGATTGTAAGCTCTTTGATTGAAGAGCCTATGTATGGTGCTTTGCCTATTATATTTTTAAAACAGAAATTATCCATTAATGTAAGAAATCTTGGTGAGGAACTTCTTTATCAGTGTGTATTAGCATCTTTTTCCCCCCACAAATAATAGCTTTAGGAAGCCGTGTCAGGCCGAAAGGCTGGATAAGTTGTCCTAGGTTATACTACTGATCAGCATGTATCAAAAGAATTGATTTGAAGCCAGATCTCATAGACTCAAGTCTGTCTCTCTGCACTATCCCATACTGCTTCTCATGGCTTATAAACAGTGACTGATTAATAAATGTTTATCGAATTCAATTGTCAAGGGTGCAATGGGCAGAACCAGGTTTTAAATCCAAACTTCACAAGTCTAAAATCTGTGCTCTGCCCCCAATGGCATCATGTTGACCCTCAAATTCTGTTTTTCTGAGTGATATTATTCCTTGACTTACATTCATACAACATCTCCAGAAGAGTATTGGAATGAAAAGGATGGATCTTTCAAGGAAAACTTGAAGTCATTAAAATAACTGTAGTTTTTCAAAGTTTTTCAAAAATAATACCCCCTCCTTTTCTTATTGGTGCAGCATGGATTCAAATGCTTTCTCTGTACAGCATCTTGAACAAGTCAATGGGGGATTCAGTTTTCTTATTTGTAGGATGAATGATTGAACTAAGTGACATGTGAGGCTCTTGCAATGGTAAATTCTATGATACTGGTTAATTTTAGACATATGTATATATATATATATATATCTTTCTATGTAAGATTGGTGAATTCTGTAGTTTTATCTACAAATCTATGTGATTTGCGCATCACATAGGAATCCTGGGAAATATGCTTATTCATTTGAATGATCCTGTGCATAGAGATAGGGCAAAAAAAAATTTTTTTTAAACTATAATGGATCTCAGTGTTTCAGAGCTTGAGGCAATCATCACAATCTTTATCTAAAAAGAGAAATACCATTGATAAAGAATCCCTCATCAACCTTGGACTCTAATTTTGCATTCCCTCTTATTCAATGGTGAACGTTTTTTATTAGCTTATACCTGCATGTTATATGTCACCTCTTTTAAAAAAATAATCAAAGTCACTGGACAAGGTCATCTCTGTTATCTTATCTTTCAAATAATATTGGTATGATTTTGACATATCCATTTGTTTGGAGAATAGTCTTTAGAAGGTGTTTTGGTTTGCCAAATCATTTTTTCATAATTAAATTAACAATAACCATTGTTTGAGATATATGCTTTACATCTTTCAATTATTTCTATGATGATAAACATGTGGACTTGCCAGAAATGCATTAAGGGATTGATTTTCAAGATATCTTAAATGCCTCTGACTAGTGTATAGATTATTCTCATAAAAGTTTTATACAGCAAGGAAAATAGGCAAATGGATTGGAAATTATTCGTGTTCTCTCAATTGTTTGAGTGAAGGATAGAAATAATATAAAAGATTTTCCCTCTCCCCCCTTTTTTGGTGTCTTTTACTTTCTCAGAAACCTTGAAAATCAATCCCTTAATGCCCTGATGATAAAACTTGCAGCACAAGATGTCCTTCTCTTATCTTCATCTGCTTTTCCCAATTGTTTTCCTTTCAATGTCATTTCTATGTCCTCTAGAAGCACACATGGGACTATCATTTTGGCAACCAAAGGTGCTAAATCCACATTCCTTCGTGGTGTTGTTATGAGATTCTTTGCAGATGTTTTCCATACTTCATCTATTTATTGTTCTTCAGGTTTCATCCTTTAATGCCTTTAGATGCAATTGCCCAGCTGACTTTCACCAAGATTTCCCTCTGCTATCTTTCCTCTTCCTCCTCCTCCTTTTCCTCCTCCTCCTCCTCCTCCTCTTCATTTTCTTTCTCCTTCCTCTCCTCTTTCTCCTTCTTCTCCCCCAGGGTCACACAGCTATCTGAAGGAATTTGAACTCAGGTCTTCCTGACTCCAGAGCCAGAATTCTACTCAATACATCATTTAGTTGCCTCTTCTACTTTTCTTGCTATTTTATAATGCTTTCTTTTTGGTCCAGTGATTTTGATGTAGAAAACTGCAAGTGAAGAGATTTGCTCTACTAATTAAAATCAACTATTATTCTGCAACTTATTCTGTTAGACAATTGTCTAGACAGTGAGAAATTAAATGATTTTTTTAGAGTCAAACAGACAGTATTTCTCAGAAGTGAGACTTGAATACAGACAACTGTAACTTCAAGACCTTTGTTAAAATTCTTTTTCTGTTTTTTATCACCTGTTTGAACTTGGAAAAGTCACAACCTCTCTGTTTCTTGATCTATAAAATGAGACAGTTAACAAGCTGGCTTTGAAGGTTTCCTCCAGACATAAATTGGAACCTATCATCTTGTGACTCTTTAATTGCTAATAAAACTTTTTTCTTTGAAGAAAAATATGGCTCTTTCCTTAAGTTCACAAAGGGGAATAGATATAGAAGTCCACACCAAGGATAAACAAAGATTTCTAGCACTATAAGAGAGCTAAAGAGGCACCATAATACATAGAAGGCCAGGTCTGGAGTAGGGAAGATTCATGAGTTCAAATCCAGCCTCAGATACTTACTAATTCTGTGATCCTGGACATATCACTTAATCCTGTTTGCCTCATTTTCCTTACCTGTAAAATGAGTTGGAGAAGAAAATACCAACCACTTCAGTATCTTTGCCCAAAAAATCCCAAATGGAATCACAAAGAATCAGACATGATTGAAAAACAACAATAACAAAATAGAACTAAAGAAGGAACTGCCATTTAGTTTTGGATAACTATCCAAGTAAGATATTGAATATAAAGGTTCAACAAGAAGTGTACGTTTTTCTCTTCCTGTCAATGAATACTTGACAATCCCTAGCCTAAATCATTTGGCATTTACTAGTACCTACTATATATAAACACTGGGGATGTAAAGAACAAATAGGTAGTAATGCTGCATAATTTGATTAATTCCACCCAACTGGTCCTAAATGGGCCCAATGGGCAACAGGGAAAACTGAGGTAAAATCAGGGATGGGAGGCGTTTTATTTTAATTTCTTTGCCCATGGCAGGTGATAAGTGGATAGGAAACAGACCAAGTGGGTAGAGGAGGATGTTAGAATGTGATTTTAATTAAAACTTTTTTGGGGGCCACATTTTGATTGAGCCCATCAAACAGGCACCCAATGAATCTCTCACAATGTGTAGTCTCTCTAAATAAGTAAGGGTGGTATTGGGACTGATTATACAGATAATTTAACAAGCAGTGATCTCACCCTCACCCAACTGATGTCAAAGAAGGTTTGTTTGAAGATGCAAGAGGAACGGGGTGTTACTGATTGATGGGTGAACTCTTTTGGAGTTTTGGGGAAATTGAATTGCAAGGGAAAGGCTTCAGAATGGAAGGTCCCTAACAGTGGTGTGGACCAGGACTCCAAAGCACCCCACCTGTTACACTGAGCTGGCCATGATTTCCAGTTCAGCAGAGATACAGTGACTGGCACCAGTACTCTGTAAATATGCAGTAGGGACCAAACTCTGAGGAATTACAAGAGGTGCCATCCCAGAAAACCCTACTTAATGTTTGACTACTAATATCTAAGGCTCTAAAGGTCTTCAGAGAAAGATTCTTGATTGCAGGGAGTCAATGTTTTCCATGAACTCTGATAAGAATTCTCTTTGTTTCATTCAATTTGTAAATAAAGCTTTTTTTTTTCTTTAAATTTCGGAGTCTATTTTTTGCTTTCATGGAGACTTGGTGACAGCATTATGGGTAGAGCCATATGGGTAAGTCCCCAGATCTTCTGGGTAGAAACATTGAGCCAGAGATGTAAGAAATCTCTTGAAGTGTACCTGGGTCTTTTGGACAGGTGAGAGTCCCTGATATATAAGGATGACTGAATAAATTAAGATAATCCTAGGTAGCATTTATGAATAGTCATCTTCCTGCCTGGGGGCCATGGGAAGAGATTCAGTCAAAGAAATGAATATACTGAAACAGAGGGAAAAAAAGGTAAAGAGAGGAGAAGCAAGGACACCAGCTTTGACATTAATTAAAGAGAATGATTAGAAAACATACTACTTTGGGGGAGGTAATAGAGATATTGTCCCAAATATGTTTATCCTTGGGTTTTTGTAGACATTTTGCTCCCCACTCATCAACTTCACAGTTGCCAGCTTTGGAAGATATATTTCTGAACATCTTCTGGCTAAGACTCCTAGACTTGAACCGAAATAAAATGACTTGACTCAATATGAAGAAGAAGACTTGTGCTCCAGTCTAGTGCTGAAGGTTCCTGTTGTTTCCAGGAGTCCCTATTATTACATGGAGGATGGATGAGAGGGAATTCAGAAGGGCTAGGACATTTGGTGGCTGCTAAATGACCAGCCAGTACACAATACGTAGTTTGGACTAATGTAACTAGAAGGGGTGTTAAGGGACTTTGAGGAAAATATTCAGGTCCAAGGTTGGCAACTGTCCCAAGCACCTGTGCCCAGTGCTATCAGTTTGGCAGGGCACTAGCTTTTAGAATGCTGCAGTTGGAAACTATAAATCTTTAGCCTTGATCAAGTTAGTATTAGATAAACAGACCTTGGAACGGGGCAAATCAAAAGAAAAAGAACTTCGACCCTCCCTATTCTCCCCCTCCTCTCTAAGATATTCTTTCCCTAGAGGGGTATGCCCTAGCAAAAACAGCACAAATTGTTTCTTCCATTCTACCCACTTCTTCCACCCTCCAGCCTCAGGATCGTTATTCAACTCCTGCCAGGAGTGTGTATCATGGGGAAAGAGGTGGGGAACCAAGGGGGAGAGCCCAGGCTATTACCTGGACCAACACAGTCATGGGGCTACCCGTCTCCCTCCTCCTACTCTGGGTCAGTGGCAGCTGTGTTGAAATAAAGGCAAAGGGGACTGGAATAATAATAGTTTCTGTTTTCATGGAATTTTACATTGATTATTGTTTTGAAGAAAGTGCTTTGCAAACTTTAAGATCCTATATTGGGGTTTTTAATCTTTGTCCTGATATGGACCCCTTTAGCAACCTGGAGAAGCCTATGAGACCTTTCTTAGAATCATTTTTTAAATGTATAAAGATGCCCAGGGCTACATAGGAAACCAATTATATTTAAATATAGTTATAAATGTATTAAAAAGAATCTTGAAATGACCTTAGGAGTTATTATTACTGTTTAAAAAGTACTTTCTTGACCCTTGTAAGAAAAGTAATACAGTTATTATTATTCCCATTAAACAGATGATGAAACTGAAGCTGTTAGAAAAGTTAAATTACTTAACCATGGTCACATAGTTCTTAGTTGTGAATCAGGAGTCAAAACTAGATCTCCTGGGTCCAAATCCAGAAGTTTTTTTTTTTTTAACTTCATCCTATCCCACTACATCCCACCCCTCACCTAATGGTCTTTATGTGGTATGGGACAGATCCCTCATATCTGAGTCGTAACTTTAATACCAGCTGAACACAGATCATTCTGATCTTCAACATCCTCATCCATCAAATGGGAGTGATGACTTACCCACAGATCTCCCAAAGCTGTTGCCAAGAAGGAATGAATGAATTTAAAAGCATTTATTAAGCACTTACTATGTGCTTTGCACATAGTGTGTTTCTGCTCTGGAAGGGTTCCACTGTAATGGCAGAGACAACACATGTGGAAGGTGAGAATCAGATAGAAAGGCTCATGTCTTTAGGGTGCAGAAACAAGGCAGATGGCAATCTCTCTTCTTGAGCATCATTTCCACTGACAAAATCATATCCCTCTTTGATGTTAAACTACTGGATTGTGAAAAGACTTTGGAGACAAGAGATTTTCTTTCTGGGACTTGGGTAGGTATTTCCTTTTCCCTCTAGAAGTAGTTGCCAGAGTGCAACTTTCTAGGACTTGCTTTCTAGGATCATGGTTGAAGGTTGGAAGCTATTCCCAAAGCTCTTCAACTTGGGATTCTGGTCTGTCTCCTCCAGAGTAGATGGCATCAGATAATGGTAGTGGTTTAACCTACCTGGAACATCCTGCCTCCCATCTCTCCTTAAATAAGTATTTACTAGCCTTAAAGGCAGTATAAAACATGAGTCATTATTATGTGATTTCATGATAATTTAATTCAATTCAGCAAGCATTTACTTTATTTAAAAATATTTATTTATTTTGTTAAATATTTTCCAATTATATATAATTTTACCATGCATTTTTTTTTTTTTTACCATTTTCCACTTTTTACCATTAATTTTTAAAACTTTTGAATTTCAAATTCTTTCCATTTCTCTCTTGGAGAAAGCAAAAAATTTGATATCAATTAAATATGTAGTGGTATAAAATATATTTTCATATTTGTCACGTTGCAAAAGAAAACACAGTCAAAAAACCCTTAGAAAAATAAAGTTGAAAAAGTATGATTCAATTTTCAGCAAACATTTAGTAAGCACCTACTATGTGCATATAACTTTAGTCATTTGGGAGTGATTCAAAGACAAAATTTGAAAAACCCTGTCCTCAAGTAGCTGCCATTTTACTGTGATAAAACATTTAAACATGAATTTGAAGGAGAGAGCAGTAAAAAAAGTAATTACTTCACAGAGAAGATTGCAACTGAGCTGAGCCTTGAAGGAAATTAAGGCCTCATTAAAAATGCAAATAATAGTTATGACTAATAATAACAGCTAATATTTTGTGGTTGTTTAGTCATTTTTCAGTCACTTCTGACTCTTCATGATCCTTTGTGAAAAATTTTTTCACAATAATATAATAATATATAATGGGACAGCTAAATGGAGTGAGGAGCCCCAAATTCAGCCTCAAACACTTAAACCTAGTAGCTGTGCGACCCAGACAAGTCCTTTAATCCTGTTTACCTCAGTTTCCTCATCTGTAAAATGAGCTGGAGAAGGAATGGCAAACCACTCCAGGATATTTGCCAAGAAAACACCAGATGGGATCATGAAGAGTGGGACACAAATGAAATGACTGAAGAAGGTAAATATCAATCAGCAATGTAATGTCAGTCAAAAAAACCTAGTAGGGTCTTAGGTTGCATTGATAGACTGTTGTTATTGTTGTTATTTGTCTCTCATTCTCAAAGAGGACCAAGGTACTAGGGATGTGACTCCTTGACATGCAAGTGACTTAGAATGAAGTGAGGAAGAGCTGTGCAAAGTCACCCGCCTTACTTACTCCTCTAGTGTCAAAATAAAGATCCAGGCGACTGGGCAGTGGGAAATGCTGACCTTTTTATGTTAAAGTCTTTTAATATCCATAACAAGAGAAATAAAAGTCCCACTGAATTCTGTTCAGCATAGCAAACCCCAGAGCAATTTCTGTAGTTCTAGATGCTTCATTTTTAGGACAATGCTTAGAATGAAAGATACTCATTTTTTATCTTGTAGAAGATAAAACAGAAGCAACTTAACAATTTTTCCATACTTGAAAGGATCTGACTGTGGAACAGGGACTATATTTAAAAATCTACTTGGTCCTGGAGGGCACCCCTAGTCTCAATGGGTGGAAACAATAGAAAATCACATAAAGAGAAAGAAAAAACTGTTAAAAATGAGAAGTGCTTCAAAGTTAAAGAGGCAGGAAATAAATTCCCCATCACTTGTCAGAGACAGTATAAAGGGGACGCCTCTCAAGAGAACAGTTAGATAAAGATGAACTCTGAGGTTCTTCCTAACTCAGAAGTCTTGTGATTCTCTGTAGAATTTTAAAAGGAGTCGAACTCTAAGTGGTGCTGGTTCACTTTGTCTGAGATCCGATCCCCTTTCCTACCTGAGATTCTAATTTTTAACTGAAGGGAGGATCCTGAGGGCTTTAAACAGGTGTCTGATCTTTCTGAAGTTTTAGAGGGGGTAAGGGCACCGGGCTGGTGTTTTGCTTATGGTCACACGCTGATTTGCCAGTCCTCCATCAGGTGTGCCTTTAAGGAATCTCCCTTGGAGAGCTCCGATCTCGGGGTGAGGGGAGGGAGCAGGGGTGACCCTTGAGATAGGGTGTATTGGCCTTGGGAAGTCACCAGGTCCGGACCGGGCAGCTGTGCTGCTCCCACAGTGATAACAGGGGCATCCTCTCCATATAAAGCTTTGGCAAAGGCTGGGGACTCGTTCAGGCAAAATGGGGAGGATGCTGCTCTGGGCCTGTAAGCATTACTTCTTCTATCCCCCGAGGGGCAGGGGAAGTCATAGCGTGACCCAGGGAGGGAGTTTGAGGTTAGTTCTGATCGGGGAATGGCCCACTGCTGTCCCGGCTCAGAGCCATGGCACCCACAGTCCCGCTTTGGACGCCTTCTAGCTGGTCTCCTGCCAGACCTCGGGGGAGTGTGAGCGGGCAAGGGGCAGTACGAGGGCCCATTCATGATTCTCTGACTTTTATTTCAGGCTCGGCTCTCCTGCTGCAAGCGCAGCTGGGTAAGGCTCGCGTTACTCTAGTCCGCACTCAGTCGGACCCGACAAATATTTGCTCACACTGCGCTAGAGATAGAATCCAATCCAATTAAGCAAACATTTATTAAAAAGCCGGCTAGAAGCCAATGTTGAGTGAAATTCAAAACCGCATAGTCCCTGCCCTCAGGGAGGTTACAGTCTACTTGGGAGAAACCACAAGGTCACAGAAAGGTAACAACGCGACGCACACAAAAGAACACAAGGGGAGAGGCAGAGAGCGCGGATTAACAGCGGGGAGATGCTGGAGGAGGTGCTCCTTGAGGGGACCTCTGAACCGGTGAGGGATGCTAAGAGGAAAAGATGCGCAGGGAGGGTGGTTCCGGTAGGGCAAACAGCGTCTGTAAAGGACAAAGAGGGAGGGAATAGCAACAGGCTCCTCCCAAGGGAGGTACATCACCTGTCAGAGACGTTGTAAAGGGAATCGCGAACGCGGCCCCTTCCCGTCAGAAATCCTGCGATTCTATTGCATTTAGGAAGGAGACACCCAGGTAATAGCGATAGGTGGGTCTGAGTGAGAGAGGCGAGACGGGGCCTGGTGAGTCTGGAACCCGCAAGCTTGTAAAGGGATGCAGACACCGGACGAGGTCATCTTTCGCCCTAGGGACAGTAGGAAGGTAGAGGCGGAAGGTGTCGCCGCTGCTGCTCCGGGGGGCCCCTCGGGGAGTGGCGGAGGCAGCTCTGACCGCCGCTTTCTTTGCCCCCCGAGGCTCCGCCTACAAGCTGGTCTGCTACTTCACCAACTGGTCCCAGTACCGGCCCGAGCCGGCCAAGTGCTTCCCCAAGAATGTGGACCCGTGCTTGTGCACACACCTGGTCTACGCCTTCGCCACCATGAATGAGAACAAGATCGCTCCCTACGAGTGGAATGACATCGACGTCTCGGACCCGCGGTTCCGGGCCCTGAAACTACAGTCAGTAGCAGCGGGGGCGGGGCTGGCAGGGCGGGGGGCGGGGTTAGAGGGGCTGGGGCGGGGTTAGCAGGGCGGGGGCGGGGTTAGCAGTGGGGGCGGGGTTATCAGGGCGGGCGGGGGGGGGGGGGGGGGGGGGGGGGGGGGGGGGGGGGGGTGATGCCCGGCTTTGGACTCCGATTCTCCCTCCCATTCCTTTGTCCCCAAGACTACATTATGAGTCTCCCAGACGTTCATTTAGCACTTATTAAGCGCCTACTACGTGCCAGGCAGAGTGCTAAAACTGCGGATATAAAGAAAGGCAGACGCGCCGTTCCCGCCCTCTGGGAGCTTGCGGTCCAATGGGGATAAGCGGCGGGGGGGGGGGGGGGGGGGGGGGGGGGGGGGGGGGCCGATTTCGGTTGATTTTTGAAGGAGGCTGGTTACTGAGGCTGGGAGGCCGAGAAGGGGAAGAGGGAGAGGAAGGGAAAAGCTTGGAGAGAGGAGACAGGAGGATCCACGGAGGATGTGGGAAAGTAAAGTGTAGGGGGGCCTAAAAACCAAGCGGAGAATTCTATTGGATCCCGGAAGTAGTAGTAGTAGTTGTCAGTGGGGCCGCTAGGGGGCGCCATAGTGCACAGACCGCCAGGCTTGGAGCCCGGGAGACGGAATTCAGATGTAGCCTTGGACATTTACTAAAGGCGCGTCACTTATTCTGTTTGCCTCAGTCTCCTCATCTGTAAAATGAGCCGAAGAAGGACATTCCTAGTGATTCCTGTATATTTGCCAAGAAAACCCCAAGTGGGGGCCATGAAAAGCTGGACATGACTGAGCAACATGATGGGACGGGGGAGGGGGGGGCGGGGGCAGGTCCGCTTTTTAGGAAAATACATTTTAAAGCAGAACAGGTGATGAGCAGAAGTGAGCAGAGACGTGAGCCCGGGAAACCACTAGCGGGTTATTTTACTAGTCCAGCCTGCTCGTGGCTAGCAGCTTCCGAGGAGAAAAGGGAGAGTGTGTGTGTGTGTGTGTGTGAGAGAGACAGAGACAGAGACAGAGAGACACAGAGAGAGAGAGACACACACACACAGAGACACAGAGACACAGAGAGACAGAGATAGAGACAGAGAGAAAAAGAGACAGACAGAGAGAGACAGAGAGAAAGAGATAGAGACAGAGAGAGAGAGAGACAGAGAGAAAGAGAGACACACAGAGACAGAGACACAGAGAGACAGAGAGAAAAAGATAGACAGAGAGAGAGAGTGAGAGAGAGAGACAAAGGAAGACTTGAGGAATTCCCTTTTGGACATGATGAGTATAAGATCTTGAAGTCCAGTTTGAAATGTCCAGTAAAGAGCTGTCAGACTGGACAAATAAATCTTCTGTGTCTGGGGAGGCTGATGAGATCACCAAGTGAAATGGTACAGAGAGAGAAGAGAAATCGGAACCTTGGGGTACACCTAAGCTCAATCAGGGGGACCTACAGGAAGACCCAGCAAAGAGTACCGGGAAGTAACAGATGAAAGGAAAACCCAGGAGAGCAATGTCGCCAAAGCCTGGAGAGAAGGGGCTACTGATGAGAAGAAGGTGTTGGATAGTGCCAAAGGCGGCAGAGAGGTTAAGAAGAAAGACTAAGAAAAGGCCATTAGATCTGATGAGAAAGAGATCACTGATAATTTTAGAGAGGCTCTCAGATGCAGCTTCATTTAAGGATGATTTCCCCCCTTAATAACTATAGCGGGAAATTTGACTAATAAGTTATAGGGAGGGCAATGAGAAGTATGACTTTTTTGGCCGGGGAATTGTGATCTGGTCAGGCTGTAATCCTTTTCTGGGTAATTAAGTGGGAAACAGTGGTGGTGAGAGGGAGGGGGGCCACAATCCCGCCTCTATGATCCTTCCTTTAAACATGCTGATTTGTTTCTCCCCTACAGGAATAAAGATCTTGTCAATCTGCTTGCCATTGGAGGCTGGAACTTTGGCACACAGAAGTAAGAGCTTTTCTAAGTCCTAGAAAGGAGGAGGAAGGGGAGAGGGGACTCATGATGCTCAGGCAGTAACTGGTAATGAGAACGAGGTAAAAGCGGATGGAGAATGACACTTGCAGGGAGGAGTCATGGCGTCTGGTGTAGGGAAGCATTTCTCAAGCCTTTTGGTCTTAAAAAAGAACTGCTTAAGACTCCCTTCTTGCTTCCCCTTTCTCCCTCCTCTTCCCTCCCTTTCTCTCTTTTCTTTGTCTTCAAGCCTTTGCCCTGTAGAGATGTTGAAGGTGAATTGACCTTGTAGATAAGGAGATTCTCTCAGTGGTAGTTTAAACCCAGTTTCTTAAACTGTAGTTTGTGATCTCATCTGGCGTCTGGTAACGGAATGTGGGGGCCACAAAACTGTGGTTCATCATCAGTAAATGCTTGTTTTGCCTACCTATTTTATATGTCGACATACCCAGGGTCATGCAAAAATTTCAACAAGCCCTGGTCTAGAACAGACCAGTGTTAAGGATGCTCCCTTCTATTTTCCTGTTTCTAGGCAAATCTATTTGCTAACCCTTGGGAGTAACGTGCTTATTCCCATTTCTAAACTTTGTGCCCAAAACATCATCTTTAAGGAAAGCCCACAGAGATAATAACCCTCTGCAGTGGATATCTCCTCCTACAAACTGAGCGTTCTTTTGGGACCTCTTTGGTTGGGTTATCTGCCAGGCTGAAACACAGCAAGGAGAGTAATCACAAAACTGAGGGAGGCTGACCACCCCGAGCCTAGCTTAGCTGGGAGGATTACTGGGCAGGCGAAAGGGTGCTGCTTTTAAAATCAGAAGTCTAGTCTAGTCTTTGGGATTCTGGATAAGTGAGTTAGCCTCTGGGAACTGAGGATTTTAATTTAACAAATTAAAATGAATGGGATTGGGCTAGAGTGTAGTGATAAAGTCAAATAGAAATGGGAACCACTAAACCACACATGAGGATCCCTGCAGGCTGCATCTTGGATTAGAAAACTGTTTATTAACATTATTGTTGTACTGTATTTTTGTTTATTTTAACTGTTTCCTAGTGACATTTAATTAGGCTCAGGTAGCACTCAGGAGTGTTATGGACTGCAATAAGCTGAGCTAGAAGGCTTTCTTTCAGTCTTAATAGCAGAAAAAAATTATTCCAATATGTAAAAATCCGGTTGAAAATTGTGTGCAAGGACAACCGATGTGGAAGATGATTGTGAGAGGGCTGCCTGAGTGTGAGTGCTCCTGCCACTGCCGCCATGGCCAACGTCCCTCATGCAGACGGCTCTCCTCCTAGATTCACCACCATGGTCTCCTCTGCTGCCAACCGAAAGACCTTCATCTGCTCAGTTATTGATTTCCTCCGGCTCCACGGCTTTGATGGGATTGACCTGGACTTTGAGTACCCTGGCTCCCGAGGCAGCCCTCCTGAAGACAAACAGCGTTTCACCATCCTGATCAAGGTGGGGATGGGACCTGGAGGAAGCTGATGGTGCCCTGGGCATAAGCCTGGGCAGGGGCCTGGGCGCAGAAGGGGATGAGGACAGTCTCTCAGCAGCCCTTCTCTCCTTCTCTCTAGGAAATGCTGGAGCTGTGTGAACAAGAAGCCAAAGAAACAGGACTCCCCAGATTGCTCATAACAGCAGCTGTGTCTGCTGGGAAAGGCACCATCGATGCTGGATATGAGATTGCAGAGATTGGAAAGTGAGTTCGGGGGGAGTTCCCAGGGGTCTCAAATCTCAGAAAAGGTTTCCAAAAGCTTGGGGGGAATGGCAGATTGATTCCCAATTGTGTGTAGGAGTAAGCATGTGTATATTTATTTTTTTTATTATAGCTTTTTATTTACAAGATATATGCATGGGTAATTTTACAGCATTGACAATTGCCAAACCTTTTGTTCCAATTTTCCCCTCCATCCCCTCCCCTGGATGGCAGGTTGACCAATACATGCTAAATATATTAAAGTGTAAATTAAATACAATATACGTATACATGTCCTAATAGTAATTTTGCTGTACAAAAAGAATCGGACTTTGAAATATCATACAATAAGCCTGTGAAGGAAATCAAAAATGCAGGCCGACAAGGGTAGAGGGATTGGGAATTCTATGTAATGGTTTTTAGTCATCTCCCAGAGTTCTTTCTCTGGGCGTAGCTGGTTCAGTTCATTACTGCTCTATTGGAAATGATTTAGTTGATCTCCTTGCTGAGGAAGGCCAGGTCCATCAGAACTGGTCATCATATAGTATTGTTGTTGAAGTATAGAATGATCTCCTGCTCCTGCTCGTTTCACTCAGCATCAGTTCACATGTGTATATTTATTAACTATATATACATATACATATATATGTATGTACACATACACACACATACATATATATAATTATATGTACTGATTATATTTTTATGTGTATATGCTGTCTCCACCGTTAGAATGTAAGTTTATTGGGAATAGGAATTTTTTCATTCTTTGTACTTGAACCCCCCTCTTCCCTTTCCCCCCACTCCTAGCATGGTGTACATTATAGGCTCTTACTAAGTACTTATTGTTTAAAATCCTTCATCTCTTAGAGGTGATTTCCAGCCCTTAAAGGCCAAGCCAGTAGAGTCCACACTTTTAGGGGTCTTATGCCAATTGAAAGACTTTGACTTTGGGGCTGATGATTATGAGCTCTTTTAGGGCAGGAGATGTTTTTGCCGTTTTTGTGTCCTTATTGTTTAGCACCTTGCATATTTATAGGTACTTAATACCTGACTTTGGGATGGTATTTATGTGGTTTGAAGTTAACCTTAGATAAATTAAGAAAGGATCATGGCCTCTGAACAACTGGTTTGCTTCTAGGAAATGGATGTTTTTGGCCCCAGCATCTCATTACATCTGCTGTTCTAAGGTTTCTCACCTGAGTTTTTCATAAAATGTACAGATTTCCTGGGCTTCCTGCCTGATGGATGTCTCTCATTTCAGGCTCCTGGACTTCATCAGTGTGATGACCTATGACTTCCATGGTGGTTGGGACACGGTCACTGGACATAATAGCCCCCTTCATGAGGGATCCACAGACCAAGGAGATAACCGCTACTTCAACTGTGTAAGAAAGCAGCTTGAGGGGCGGCGTACCACTGTAGATAGTGCGCTGGCCTTGGAACCTAGAAGGTCTTAGCTCAAATCCTGCCTTTGACACATATTATCTATGTCCCTTAACCAGTGAGTGCTCCAGACAACTCTATAAAACACTCAGTTATGGAAAATTGATGAGATGGGATCAAAAACTTCCCAGCAGAACCAGAGCTTTATGTCCCCCCACAATGGGCTGCTAGTCATATGGGAGTTCTGGGTTTGAAGGCCTCTGGATCGATTAGACCTGGTCATTTCATCAACGGGAAATGATGCTTTTGCTTTGTCTCCTGAAGGAATATGCCCTGAAGTACTGGGAGAACAACGGCGTTCCAGCTGAGAAGCTTATCATGGGATTTCCTACCTATGGGCGAACCTTCCGGCTCACCACCTCTGACAGTTCTGTCGGCGCCCCGGTCTCTGGGGCGGGCTCATCGGGCCCTTACACGCGTGAGGCTGGATTCTGGGCTTATTATGAGGTAGTGCATTTAAATTGCTTGTTTACAAATGGGCTTAAAAAAATTCCTGTTCCCAAATAACTCTCTGCCATCCACTCACTCCATGACATCTTTTCCCTGGTTCTGGAAACAGATAATCTTGGGCAGTAGAAAGACCCCGGAAGAGCAGGACCAGATTTCCAGTTATATTCACATTGAATTTGAAGCTTTCCTTCCTGCTGGGGATGGTGCATTTATTTACAATCATGTAAACATGGAGAGGGCTTCCCTCAAAAAGCTTATGATAATCTAATGTCTTGGGAAGGGAAGTGGAGTGAGTCTTATTCACCTGTAGCCTATCAAGTTTGAATTCTTTTTTTTGTGGCCAATTTTGTGACCTGAAGCTATATTTAGACTTGAGTCAGGAAGACCTGAATTCAAATTTTGCACTAGATAACGACCTGCCTGTGCCTTTGTTTCCTTTTCTGAGAGATGGGATAAAGATAATTGAACCTCCCTCACAAGGATAACATAAAGAATTAAATAAGATAATCTGTATAAAGTACTTTATAAAATTTAAAGTACCATGTAAGTGTCAACTTATTAATTTAACAAATATTTATTATGTAACTATTGTGGACAAACCATTGTTCTGAGAATATGTGGCCACAGATAACCATGGTCAGTTCTCTCAAGAAATTTATATTTTATAGATGGGGTGATAAGACAGAATACTGAAAAATACATGTACTATATATTGTGTGTATATATACACTGAAGAATATATATACTATGTATTGCATATTTATATACACACACACATATAATTATACTGAAGTATATAAGCTGGGTGTGATGATACATAGGTTAGAATTTCTAGGAAAATCTGAGGACTTCCATTTTGATGGGTTCATAGGGTTATAAACTTGGAAATGGAAGGAACCTTAGTCCAACTCTTTTGTTTTGACAGATGAAGAAACTGAAACTGGGAGGGATAAGGTGATCCAGAGAAGGTTATATAGAGGGTCTAACAATTGAGATGAAGCTTGAAAGATGAAAAAAGATTCTAAAATATAGAAATGAAAGGGAAAACACCACAGGACTGGGGGATTGTTTATATAAATGCTTCAAGATGGGAGATAGTGTTTTAATGAAATATAGAAGGTATGGAAAGGATTAGGATATAAATCTGGAAAGAAAAGACAGATTGTGGTGGGCCTTATTTGCTAGGCCAAGGAGTTTGTATTTTATTTATTTTAAAATGTATGGAATAAAGCAAGCATTTCCATTGAAAAGGCAATGGAAAGTCACTAAAGATTTCTAAGCAGGGGAGTGACCCAATCACACCTGAGGAGAGAATTTTGGTAGCTTCATAAGGGCGGGAAGAGGCTGGAGGTAAGGAGCCCATTGGGAGTTTATTATGTAGTTCAGATAGCAGCTTCAACAAAAAAGAAGGCAACGTCAATAGATAGAAGAGGGAGATTAAAAGGGATTCTGCAGGAAGAATTGTTATTCCATGGAAGAGGAAATATTAAAGAGATTTTGAGGCTGGATGTGACTAGGAAAGTGGGAGGGTGGTACCATTAGTAGAAATATGAATTTGGGGAGGCAGGACAATTACATTTTGGATATAAGTTTGAAAGACTGACAAAATATCCAGAAAGAGGTACACAGCATGGAGGTGGAAATGCTAGAGAGAGGAAGGTCTGGATACACAGAGTTGATAGTTTTCTGGATAAAGGTGATAAATCAAATGCATTGGAGTGGATGGAAGGCTGCTTAGGACAGACCTTGGGAGCACACACTTAGGGAGAGAGGAGAGAAAGAAAAAAAATGACCAAGAAGGGGTAATGAAACAGGGAAGAAGAGAAAGAGCCAGAGACAAAATGTCGCAGAATAGAGAAGAGGAAAGAATATCTTGTAGAAAGAAGTGATCAATAATATCAATTATTTTGGAAAGGTCAATAAAGCTGAGGAATGAAGAAAGG
The DNA here is from genome assembly GCF_902635505.1 of Sarcophilus harrisii. Classification (NCBI taxonomy): domain Eukaryota; kingdom Metazoa; phylum Chordata; class Mammalia; order Dasyuromorphia; family Dasyuridae; genus Sarcophilus; species Sarcophilus harrisii. Next base: position 413,615,303 of record NC_045429.1, on the reverse strand, counting down.
CCATGAGTTGGAGCGAGCAGGTCAGTAGAGTTGTGTCAGAACCCAGATGACAAGAAGCTGAAACATTCTGGGAGAGATAAGGTAGTGAAGGTAGGGATTGTAGAGTATTTTGTATGAGATTTTAGCAGTGGAAAGGACCCTCATTATAGGCTTATGGCTACAGCCTTAAAGGAAGATTCTTTTTTGAAGGATATTTTACTTTTTTTTAAATTTTAATTATAGATTTTTATTTTCAAAATATATACATGGATAATTTTCAACACTCACCCCTACAAAATCTTGTGTTCTAATTTTCCTCTCCCTTTCTTCCTCCCTCAGTCTGCAAGTTATACAATATGTGTTAAACATGCAATTGTTCTATCCATATTTCCACAAATATCATGCTGTACAAGAAAAATCAGAGGAAGATTCTTTAATTATTGGGAGACATGAGTGAGTTTTTTGGCACTGGGAAGGAAATTGTTAGCACACATACATGTATTATAAATATTATACACATACATATATATAAGTATATTTTCATATATAGACAATAAATATAAATTACATATATGTAAACTATATGCATACTTATAAGTATATATACCTATATAATGCATAATTTATAACAAAATATAATTTATACCCATATAAAATATATACACATGTATATCTGTAATATATATATGTGCACATATTCACATATAATTTTTCTCCTCTGTTTTCCTCTCTTTTTCCCTTCCTTTGTCACTATTTCCCTCCTTCCTTCCCTCTCCCTCTCTTTCTCTCTCTCTGTCTCTGTTTCTGTCTCTCTCTCTCTCTTGTCTGTCTCTCAAGGAAATAGGTAGAGATAATATCAAGTGCACAAGTAAAAGCATTAGTCTTAGGAGGGGCCTCTTCATGTTCTAAAGGTACCATGAAGGGGAGAAAGGAAAGATATAAGAAAGCTTGAGGCATAAAGGAGGATAGATGCTTGGGTTCATTCAAATTTTTAAAAGTTCATTATCTTATTACCCTATATCTTTTCATTCAATTGACAAGCATTTATTATCTCATTAATATATCTCAGGTACTGTCCTAGGAACCACTCTCAAGAAACTTACATTCTTTTTTCTGGTAATTTTATTTATTTTGAATTTACATTGCTTTACGAACCTTGTTGGGAGAGAAAAATCAAAGCAAAAGAGAAAAACCATGAGAGAGATAAAAAGAAAAAAGAAGTGAACAAAGCTTGTGTTGTTTTACATTCAGTTTCCTTAGTACTTTGTTTGGATGCAGATGGCATTTTCTCCCAAAATCTATTGGGATTGCTTTGGATCACTGAACACTGAGGAGAACCAAGTCTTTCATAGTTGATCATTGCACATTCTTGCTGTTATTATGTACAATGTATTTCTGATTCTGCTTGTTTCACCTCAGCATCAGTTCATGTAAATCTTTCCAGGCTTTTAAAAATCAGCTGGAAGAAAATTACATTCTACTGGGAGGAGACAACATGTGTGTAAATATAGTCAAAATAATATACAAAATAAATGCAAATTAATTTTAAAGAAAATGGGGGTCTGTAGTCTTGAAAGAAACCAAGAGTTCCAAGAAGTCAGAAGTTCATTATTGTCATCTATTTACCGTCTTCAATTGTACAGAACTGATGGTGATTGGCTGTTACCCTTCTTTCTCCCCCTCAGATCTGCACATTTTTAAAAGATGCAACGACCTCCTGGATTGATGATCAGAAAGTCCCCTATGCTTACAAAGGCAATGAATGGATCGGCTTCGATGATGTAAAGAGCTATGAGTGCAAGGTAAGAATTGAAAGGCAAAGATTGATTCCTGATTCCAAACCTGGCGAAAACAAGGTTTTTTCAACATCTCCCATCAAGTTGAGGGGGGCCATCAAGCTGTTAATATGGAGGGAAAGCAGAAATGTACCGAACCCGTGATGCATCCAAGCTAAACACAGAAGTAACATTTTAGTTCAATGCAATTAAATTCGATAGACTTTAAATACCTAAAAATACAAGACCCTGTTGTAGGCATTGGGTACATAAAGACAAAAAAATGAAACATTGCTTGCACTCAAAAAGCTCATATTTGTTCTTAAAACTGGCCTTGTCTGAACTCCCATTGAATGCAACTCTATGGGGGACAAAGTGGGCCTGATATATCTGGCTTCCTTTATCAGTCATAGAATTATAGTCAGGAGAAGATACTCTCCGCAGAAGCTGAAGCTGACAAGGCAGCTTGAGATTAAGCTCAGCTATGAGTCAGTTGATAAAATTCATTTAACATACTGAGAGAATTCCCTATGTTAAGTCATTGGGGTGCATAGTACATAAAATATAACCCCTACCCCATTTGTGGGTTTTCTTTCTACAATATTCTCCACTCCATTCTCCACTCCACAATGGGCCCAAGAGAATATTTTAACTGAGGAAAAGATTCTAAATTGCTTATTTTTTCTTTTCTTTTCTCTACAGGTGGATTTTGTTAAGCAGAACAAATTTGGGGGTGCTATGGTTTGGGCCATTGACCTGGATGACTTCTCAGGGTCTTTCTGCAATGAGGGCAAACATCCACTCATAAGTAAACTACGGTCTCTCCTGGGGCTCTCAACAGGTAACTCAATGCTGAGTAGTAGCCAGAGTAGGCTTAGGAGTATTAGGAGTACACTGAGGCAGCAGCAGAGGAGACAAGGCAAGTGCTAAATTCACCAAGTAAGAAGAGCCCGTGTAAAAAAAAAAGCTAGAGTGCTAAACCTTCCTTCTCCAGGAGGATTTTGGCACTTGCCACTGTACCTTGTTTCATCATTGAAAGTTGGTGTTTAAAGGGGCCTTGCATGGTGCAGCAGGAGGGATGTGACTTCTTGTGATGTCTGAATGATTCTCAAGTTACCAGTTAGAAATTTGGACCATTTAAGAAGGAAATCTCTTCCTTAGGAGTATTTTAGTGCAAACAAAGCTGGCCACAACCAAAGTGAATTTTCAGAAACTCAGGTTATTGTTTATATATATGGAAAGTCCCTTTCTCCCCTATCCAGCTCTTTTTCATGTTTTCCTGCTTCTTTGTCCCAGGGGTCTCGTCATCCTTGGAATATACCCAATTAGACTTCCTTTTGGTACTTCTTCCCTGTAACTTCCTGCTAATTATAGACAAAGTCTTTTTTTTAATTATTTTTTTATTTTTTATTATAGCTTTTTATTTACAAGTTATATGCATGGGTAATTTTACAGCATTGACAATTGCCAAACCTTTTGTTCCAACTTTTCCCCTCCTTCCCTCCACCCTTTCCCCCAGATGGCAGGTTGACCAATACATGTTAAATATGTTAAAGTATAAATTAAATACAACATAAGTATACATGTCCTAACAGTTATTTTGCTGTACAAAAAGAATCAGACTTTGAAATAGTGTACAATTAGCTTGTGAAGGAAATCGAAAATGCAGGGGGACAAAAATAGAGTGAGTGGGAATTCTATGCAGTGGTTCATACTCATCTCCCAGAGTTCTTTCTCTGGGCGTAGCTGGTTCAATTCATTACTGCTCCATTGGAACTGATTTGGTTCATCTCATTGCTGGAGATGGCCACGTCCATCAGAATTGATCCTCATATAGTATTGTTGTTGAAGTATATGATGATCTCCTGGTCCTGCTCATTTCACTCAGCATCAGTTCATGTCAGTCTCTCCAGGCCTTTCTGAAATCATCCTGCTGGTCATTTCTTACCGAACAATAATATTCCAAAAAAAAAATAACAATAATATTCCATAACATTCATATACCACAATGTATTCAGCCATTCTCCAACTGATGGGCATCCATTCAGTTTCCAGTTTCTGGCCACTACAAACAGGGCTGCCACATTCGTGCACATACAGGTCCCTTTCCCTTCTTTATAATCTCTTTGGGATATAAGCCCAGTAGTAACACTGCTGGGTCAAAGGGTATGCACAGTTTGATAACTTTTTGAGCATAGTTCCAAATCTCTCTCCAGAATGGCTGGATGTATTCACAATTGCACCAACAATGGATTAGTGTCCCTGTTTTCCCACATCCCCCCCAACATTCCACATTATCTTTCCCTGTCATTCTGGCCAATCTGACAGGTGTGTAGTGGTATCTCAGAGTTGTCTTAAATTGCATTTCTCTGATTAATGACTTGGAGTATCTTTTCATATGACTAGAAATAGTTTCAATTTCTTCATCTGAGAATTGTCTGTTCATATCCTTTGACCATTTATCAATTGGAGGATGGCTTGATTTATAGACAAGGTCTTGAAGGAAAAAGAATCTGTGACTTTACTGCCGGCCTTTGTGGTAGCTTCCATTTGCCATTTCGGGTGCACCCTTTCTAGCTTTCAGCTAAAGTTTGACTTTCAGTGTTAATTTCCCAGAATTTGGGGCCTGAAGGAGATGTCCAGGATGAGTTTCTATTTTTGAACCTATATGTAAATAAAAAAAAGCCCCCTCTAGGTGTGATTCATCTCACTCGCTCTTTTCCTTTTGCAGAGTGCACCCCAGCCAGCAAAACTCTGCATGACCTGTTCCCCTCACCTAGAAGTCAAAGCTTCTGCTCTAACACTGGAGGAGGATCAGGGGGTGATGGAGGCAGTGGCGGAGAAGGGGGTGGCAATGGAGGCAGCAGCGGAGGCGGCGGTGATGGAGGCAGCGGTGGCGAATCTGGAGGAGATGGTAGTTTCTGTGCCGGTAAAGCAGATGGCACCTATGCGGATCCTGAAAACGCCACTAAGTTCTACAAGTGTGCCGGAGGCAAGACCTTTCTTTTCCAGTGTGCCCAGGGCCTGGTCTTTAAGGAGAACTGCATGTGCTGTGACTGGCCTTAAAACAATCATACTCTGCTCAAAAGCCTTCTGGCCTTTCCCCATCCCACCCCAAACCCCACTCAGTGGCAAGCTCCTAGAAGGCAGATCTTTTTATTGATTCTTGAATCTCCCCCAGTCTCGTACAGTACCTAGCACAAATATTCTCCCAAACACTCACTCATGTATTGGCAATCTACCTGGCCTGGTACCATAGTCCACCCCTGGATGCCTGCCTTGGTTGATCCCCACCTCTTGTCTTCCCATGATCACCCCAGGAGTCCACCCAACATCCATCCTCAGAACTTTTCCCAACTTTTCCTAACATCACAAGGATACCAACAGGATAGACATCGGTGGAATATTTTAATAAAATACCTACCCAGTACATACACCTTGAAATGTTATCTAAATGGCAGCTTTCTCCTTAGGGCAGGAAAACTTAGTTTAGCCTTTCAGTGCTCACATCAGACCGTTGTAACAGCTGGGAAAATGTCAGTCTCTGAAATGGTACAGACTCTGGCATTTTGTGTCGAGTGAAGATTTCAAATAAATTAAGCCCAGCAGGGTTAGTTTGCTTGTTTTCTGTTTTGTGGGTCCCTAATATCATTTTGAATTCTTTTATAGAAGCCATCGTCTCTAGGGAAAAGGGTTGGGAAAATTTGCCCAGATCAAACCCGGATCTCACAGCAGAGACCATCATTGTAGAGGGTGTTAACATTTGTATTTGCTGATATCCTGTGGAGATTAGCGTAAACTGTGAATGAGATGTCCACTTCACATCACTGATGCAAGAACATATACATGCATGTACACGAGCACACTAACGGTCACATTGTCTAATTTCAATGAGAATAATGTCAAGGTCATTTCTGGCCAAGGTCGCAGTCATCCTCATCTCATTGGCCAATAGAGACCAAAATATGGTAGCTGTCAGAGAAGAGGGAAAGGGGCATTGGATGCTGCTGAATTATCTTGATGAGTATCTCAGTTTCCCCTCCATCAGGGGTCTTTCCAGTTGTATTTAGGTGCCTCTCTTAGACCTCTGTCCTTAAATGGGTCTACTTCCTTGATTGTTTAATATAAAGTAGCAGTTTTCTACTACCTCGGGCTCCCTCACATAATCATTAGCTATGAACAGAAAGTTAATCAAAATCAATTCTATCCTAGGAATCTGTGACTGAGACCACAGAATACACTTAGGAGGAAAAAGCCAGTGGCTTTCCCATAACTCCTGGAGGGTCCTCAGATTCTTCCTTACCATTGCTACCTGTATGTAAGGTTATAGCCTTAATTTTTTTTTCTGAGGCAATTGAAATTAAGTGACTTGCCCAGGGTCACACAGCCAGGAAGGTGTTAAGTGTCTTGAGATCAGATTTGAACTCAGGTCCTCCTGACTTCAGGGCTGGTGCTCTATCCACTTATAACTTTAATTAAAAAAAACACTTAGAAGCTTAAATATGGCGATATAGCAGCTTTGCTTTTGTGGGTAAAACAGAACACACAGCTGGTGCATCCTGAAGGAACCATAGCATAGACTAAAGAGTCACTTCTCAGGTCATCTAGGTCCAAATTAGCAGCAGAGATGGGATTTGAAACAAGGTTCTCTTACTTCCTACCTACTTTTCTTGTTTCTAGACCCCAGCTACCTCTCTATGCATGGGGCTTGATAAAGAGTTTGGCAAGATCCTCTCGTCCATAATTCTTATAGCAAAACTATCTCCAGCAGCTTTTGGTCCATTGCCCTAAATGTGGCTGTGGAGAGTTCCTGGGTACCTGTTGGGATGAAGATGAGGAGGGGACTTCTCAAGGTTCTCATCTATCAGCATTGGGGTCTGGGTTGGTATGAGAAGATCCCTGGAATCTCTGGGGAGAGATTGGTTGGTTTTAGGAATCTTGAGCCACTATTTGACAGGCAAAAAACTCAACCACCCAGGACCACGCTACCTTGACTTAAAAACCCCAAGGAGTCCTAGTAAAAGCAGTACAATTTCAGTCCTGAGAAAAGATCCCCCATACTCAAGAGGGGAGCCTAGACCTAGGTAAGCCCTGCTTTGGACTTTCCAAGTATCCTCAGGTCCTGGCTCCACCTTCTAAGGCTAAGTGGGATATTCCCACAAAACGACAAGCTAATTCGTTCCCTATTATACTTCTTATCGACAAAACAGAGTATGGGGAATTACTATGGGTATTTATTGGAAAGCAGAAAGCCTGGATTCAAATCTGGGCTTTGTCACTATCTTGGATGATCTTAAGCAAGTCATTTAACTTTATTTTTCTCATCTGTAAAATGAAATGTTAGGACACTGGCTCTAAATCAAGAATCCTGGGGTTGAGAGTGGCTATTCATTTGTGCTCCCTGCAACTAAGAGCCATCTTCGGTGTTTCACATCAGTGATCCCCAGGCCTATTTGCTTGAGTATGTACAACAAAATGGCACACAAACTCAGTATACTTAGAACATATTTTACAACATAGAACGAACCACTCCCTGCCTTGGGCTGAACCCTGGCGGACAAGAGGGTAACGGGGTATCTTGCTTCATGGCTTTAAGGCTAGCTGGGATTGAGGGAATGAATAAGATGTCAGAAGGATCTTTCAGCTGTAATACAGGCTTAGATAGGCCACACGGTTCCGATGAATCCTGAACTCTTTGTCTGTTATGAGCTGTAATGAAAATAATGCTTGTGAGTATCATGTATTCAAATGATCATTCCCTTCCCTAGTGCTCCAAGGACACTGTCCTCTGTCCTTAGTTCTAGCTGTAAGAACTGGTGGTGTGTCTGGGGAATACCTAATCACTCAAATGAAAAATTACAATTATAAATTTGTAATAATACAATAATATTGCTCTCGTTCTGAATTCCCTTATCACTTAGAGATGGACATTATATATATTATATGTTGTCTTAAAATTATTCTCTGATTTCCTGATATTTCTACCCAGATCATAAATCATAGATTTGTGTGTGGGAGGATATATTTAGAGATCATCTAACTTAATTGACATATTTTTCTAGCAAATGGACTTTAAACTTCTTATGGGTAGATAAGTCTTGTGCATAATCTGCCATGGGGACGTGCACACTTAAAAAGTCTGTTGAATGAATGAATATGCCTCTAATTCATACCTCAGTTTTTAGGGTTCTTTTCTTTAGGACTGGCACTTGATCCCAATCTGGAGACCCAAATTTCATTGGCCAGACGATTTTCCGGGAAAAGTGGTACTGCGGATTGTAGGTTCCGGGGCTGGAGAGACAAATTCATACCATTTTTCATATATTTGCTATTATCTATGAAAACCTATGTATTCTTAGGACTCTGACTATAGGGAAAGCCTGATTAATTTCCTGTTCGGGTGGGAAGGAAGGTGGGGATCTTTAGCTAGATGTTTCACTGAATGCTAAAATCTAAGATGCTCTGTCTTTCCTAGTACCAGGGTCCCCAGAACAAAACATTTTTGTGACTATACTATACCAAGAGATAGCTGGGGAGCCACAAGATTATGAGTTTTATGACTAATGGCAGGTATTCTAGATGAAGTTGGGCAGTTCAGCCTAGAGATCTACCATGAGGCAACAGGGGTTCTTTACCTAGGGTTAATAAACTCTTAAAATATTTTGACAACAATTTCAGAATATTGTTTTTCTTGTAACACTTTGTATTTTATTTTATCCATTTAAAAACATTAAAAGGGATCCAGAAGCTTTAACCAAAGTTTAAGAACTGCTGGGTTTGTTAAGTCCACTGATAATTAAGGAGCAGATCTTGGGAATATCCACAGAACTACAGATAAAGTTTGTGGTACTTTTTTCATCTCTCATTCCTTGCTAGGAATGTGTAATTATTCTAGGGAGGGTAAATATTTCATGTTTTCTCTGGGGGGATTTAAATATAGGATGAATGACTAACTTTGACAGTTTGACCATCCTCAGCTGGCTACTTTCCTTATTGTTGTGGTGGTATTTAAGAAAATCAAAGATTTGACATACCCAGGGAAATATGATGACTCTGTGGGTCTCTGATCAAATCGAGTTGAGATGGAGTTAAACGGAGCATAAGGAGGAAGACTACAACGGGACCTAACTGTTTGTACATCATATGAACCTGGAGTGGCCATCAGTTCCTATTTACAAGAAAATAGAATCATTGAATAGATTTTACATAAACAAAGATGGGCTACATGGCTTTCAATGGTGGTGGTTGGGGAAAGGTGGTGGTATAGACCTGGAAGATAGTCAAACCCAAGCTAAATATGAATCGACTCTAGATTACCATGTGGCCCCATCCAACAGAGTAGGATTGGGGAAAAAGCACAAGGTAAGTGTCAAATAGTTTGGGAAGCAGTTCCTACAAGGAAAAGCTAAAGAAGTAAGCCTATGGAGGCAGGTGTAGTTGGAGTTAGAAGAAAAAGAAATTCAGATTCTTATTCTGTTCTTATTAGCTATGTGACTTTGGGCAAGCCATATCAGTAATTAGTTTCTCAATAGATAAAGTTTTTCTCTCTCTCTTCCTCCTCCTCCTCCTCCTCCTCCTCCTCTTCCTTCTTCTTCCTCTCTTCCTTCTCCCTTTTCTTCTTCCTCTCCTCCTTCTCCCTTTTCTTCTTCCTCTCCTCCTTCTCCCTTTTCTTTTTCCTCTCCTCCTTCTCCCTTTTCTTCTTCCTCTCTTCCTTCTCCCTTTTCTTCTTCCTCTCCTCCTTCTCCCTTTTCTTCTTCCTCTCCTCCTCCCTTTTCTTCTTCCTCTCCTCCTTCTCCTTTTTCTTTTTCTTCTTCTTCTTCCCTTTCATCTCCTCCTCCTCCTTCTCTTCTTCCTTTCTTCTTGTTCTTGTCCTCCCCTTTCTCCTCCTCCTCCTTTTTCTTTTCTTCTCCTTCTCCTTCTTTTGAAAATCTTAAAGTTCTAAATAATTGTTGCTGCTCAGTCATTTCAAACTCTTTGTGATCCCATTTGGGGTTTTCTTGGTAAAATTATTCAAGAAGTTTGTTATTTCCTTCTCCAGGCCATTTTAAAGATAAAGAAACTGAGGAAAATAGGGTCATACTGCTCATAAATGTCTGAGGCCAGATTTGAATTCACATAGGTGAGTCTATCTGATTTTAACCTACTGCTTCATTCTCTGTGCCTTCTACCTATCCCAATACAAATAATAATAATTTACCAATTATTTGAAGGAAGCCCTTTGAAAGAAAGAGGAAGAAGGGGGAAGGAAACTGGCATTTTTAAAGGGTTTATTTTATGCTGCTATTGTTCAGTTGTATCCAGCCCTTCATGACCTGATGATCTTATGGGGTTTTCTCGGCAAAAATATTGGAGCGATTTGCCATTTTCTTCTTCAGACCATTTTACAGATGTGGAAACTGAGACAAACAGGGTGAAGTGACCTTCCCAGTTCTCACCTTTGTACTAAGTGTCTGAGGGCAAATTTAAACTCAGGAAGATGATTCCCCTAACTCCAGGTCCTGCACTCTGAGCACTGTGGCGCCACCTAGTGGTCTTCACAAGGTATCACAGATGTTCTATCTTACAAGAGCAGGTTGTATGGGTGCAAGGCAAGGAGAGTGACTGGGAAGTGACAAAGAATAAACTAAAAGAGCATCAATAAAATCTAAAAAGAGAGAAAGCGTTCTGGGGCCAGAGGGCTGGTTCTGGGTCCTGGCTCTGATGCTTCCTAGCTATGTGGCTCTTGGTGAGTCCCTGAATGTCTCCCATTAAGATGGAGAGCACACCGCCTGCACTAGTTGCTTTGCAGGGTATTGTGAGTCGCCTGGTGAATCTGAAAGCCCCGCAGAGAGAACCTCCATCGCTACCGTGGTGATTTTGTTCTCACAGGGGCAGAGGGTCAGCCCCATCGCCACTGAGCGATGCAGACGGAGGCAGTCTGGAAACCCCGTTCCATGGAAAAGCCTGAGACCATCTCTGCCTTTCTCTTCTCCCTTCTTTCTCTCTCACATGTGTATGTATAGTCAGATCAAGTCAGGGCTAGGCCCTGGAGGTTCATTCAGCAGCCCCCCTATGCCAGGCACTGGACTAAATACTGGGGAGAAAAAGAAAGGCACAGAGAATCCCCTCTCTCAAGGAACTCAGTGATTGCATGGATGATTTTTAAAATCAAAGTATATGAAATTGCCACTAACCTTACTGTCGGATTTAAATCTTCGGCTCGTCCTAGATCCAATGATGTATCCTTTATTACTTGTAGGGGTCTTAGCAAGATTGTAGGCCAGGTTATTCTTCTACAAATTTATACAAGAATTTTATAAATTTATACGTCAGGAAGCAATCCCACCGAGCCACTTATCCCAGTACCAAGGAACATGTGATCTTCTATCATTCTAAAGTCCCCGTACCAAAAATACCTATTTTTCTCACTCATCCATTACCACCCTAATCTTTGCACACCAATGTAGAGTCATAGAAAAACAGCTGGACTTGGAATTTACTGATGAGAGCTGAACTACAGGATTTCCACGTTTCTTTCAAGGATATTTATATACACAACACAAATACACTTACAAGAATTTCCAGAAATTATTGAGGTGCAAAGATTCTGGTTAGCCCACAAAAGAATTCATAACCATTCTCTGGTCCCCTAGACATTTTAGCCTTTTGGGAGCTTTCACTAGGAGCTTTTCTGGAGAAAGCTGGTCCAGCCTACTATTAGAAAGCTACCTAGTTGCCCGTGTCCCGGGAATTTCACAGAAGTCAGAGAAAGCACCAGGTTTATCTCAAAAGCCTGTGGGGGGAAATCTTGATTTTTTGCTTTTCTTGAGAATATTGGGTTAGATTGTCAGCGGGGTCAGGGCTACAAGATGCAATGTTTTTGGCCAGAGGTCTGCACAATCATGGGTTAGATTGTCAGGGGGGTCAGGGCTACAAGATGCATGCAATTATATTGAGGGGGAGATACTCAGCACTGAACACCATTGAAAAAAGGGAAGTTGTCTATTTAACATTATGGATAGTAGAGATATTTTAGAACATGCTCTCAAAGGGAGTGAGAGGAAGTATCCGAAGTCATGGCACACAGGGTTAATGAAGGGGAGTGGGAAAACAGGAGCTTGAATATGCAATAGCTTGGAGGTCTGGGATCAGCACCCACATCAGGGAGGAATTGGGGAAGCTTCCCTGCTTAGAATTCACGCTGGGATTGGCTGAGGTTCAGAACACAATGTGATCGCAAGGAGAAGGGAGTTTATTGGACAAATCACTGGTGAGATCTTTGATTGGTCAGGACCCCTTCCACACTGGATCCCAGAAAGGTAAGAAATAAGGATCAATAAACCCAAGAGAGCCGGATGGGCGAGGAGATACTCACTTCTTCGTGGAGGTAGCATCCGGGTCCTCTGTGAGGCGCGCCCCTAATGGGCACATTTTTAATACCTACTCTGTTTGGAGGATGGTGGTGGGGGAAGATTTTCCTCGGCTGGCATGATCCAAAACAATATTTCATCTGCGCTTCTGGAGAAAGAGCAGAAATGCCCAATACAGGCTATGCCCCCAAACAGAGGGTGGCTGGGGTGAGGAAGGACTGAATGGACAGAGGGGGTGTTACTTGCGGCGCCCACCATAAGGGTTTTCTTCGTCAGACCAAAAGTCCTCCATGTCTTCCCGCCCCTTTGAGCCCCGACCCCACTCCGCCCACTCCATCCAAAACCTGATGAAAAGCGCCCGGGCTGACCTGAAAGCTCCCATTCCCAGTTCATGTCGCGAGTTATGTATACAGTGGGTTGTCACGGCAACAGAAGGGGAAGGCGGAGCCGAACGGAGAGCGCTGATTGAGGGGCGCCGGGGGGGGGGGTAGGCGGGGGGGCGGCAGCCGGGGAACAGAGGCGGACAGATGTGTCCGGAGATCGCCCCCAAACGCGCTGGGCCCCGCTAAGTTCTTGCGCGCGCTCTCTCCCCCGGGCGGGACCGCCCGGCTCCAAGCTGCGTGTTAATTTCAGCTCCGCTGTGAAAGTCACCAGGCTTGGGGTTGGGAGATGGGTGAGATTCGCGTTTTAATTTAATTTGCGGGCGGGCGCTTTCAGTGCTGGCGGTTTTGCGGAGACTTTTTCCAGGGGAAAAGGAAGCGGATTTAATTTCCTTCTTCCCAGACTCAACATCCGTTCCACTTTTGTAGCCTAATGAGACGCGTTGTTCCCGCTTGGGGAAAGTGTGGCTTTGCTGTTCTCCGAATCAAAGGAAGGCACGGGGGTCCTTGGGGAAAGAGCACAACGGAGACCTCCGGTTTCTGTGAAGTTTTTTTTCCTTTCTCTTCTGCTGGGTATGCTGACATTTTATTCAGAATTTAGTAAGATTAGAATAATAATGAATGGTTGGTTTAATGAAGGAAAAGAAAGAAAGAAAGAAAGAAAGAAAGAAAGAAAGAAAGAAAGAAAGAAAGAAAGAAAGAAAGAAAGAAAGAAAGAAAGAAAGAAAGAAGAAAGAAAAAAGAAAGAAAGAAAGAAAGAAAGAGAAAGAAAGAAAGAAAGAAAGAAAGGAAGGAAGGAAGGAAGGAAGGAAGGAAGGAAGAAAGAAAGAAAGAAAGAAAGAAAGAAAAGAAAGAAAGAAAGAAAGAAAGAAAGGAAGGAAGGAAGAAAGAAAGAAAGAAAGAAAGAAAGAAAGAAAGAAAGAAAGAAAGAAAGAAAGAAAGAAAGAAAGAAAGAAGAAAGAAAAAAGAAAGAAAGAAAGAAAAAGGAAAAAAAGAAAAAAGAAAGCTTAAAGACATTCAGGGAAACCATCTTCTTAATTTTCTCCTGGATCTCCATCACAATGAATACTGTTGGCAAGTATATTATCTCTCAGTATGATTCCTTGCCTGTTGTTGATAATCGGAGTCATTAAGTAGGATTGTTTTTGTTATATTTTTGGAAGAATCTTTAGTAATTTTAATATATGGATGGAAGACATCTTGTTGAAAAAGGTTTTCCTCTAATGAATTATCTCTCTCCTCTTTTCTGGACACCATTTTTTCCTGCTTCTTCTGTGTGATGCCTTTCCTCCATCTCTTTTGCTGGATCATCATCTTATATCAAGTCCCTTAATTGTGGCTGCTCTCCAAAATTCTGTTTTAGGCTCTTTTATCTCTCTATATTCTCTGTGTGTGAACTCATCACCTTTTATGGGTTTGACCATCACCTCTTAAGTAAATGACTTCTAGATCTGTACATCCAGCTCTCAAATCTTGCATCACCAACCCTGTATCATCAATCCCCTATAGGACATTTTTTTCTTTCTTTCTTTCTTTCTTTTTTAATAACTTTTTATTGACCAAACCCATGCCAGGGTAATTTTTTACATTATCCCTTGCACTCACTTCTGTTCCGATTTTTCCCCTCCCTCCCTCCACCCCCGCCCCCAGATGGCAAGCAATCCTATACATGTTAAATAGATTACAGTAGATCTTAGATACAATATATGTGTGCAGAACCGAACAGTTCTCTTGTTGCTCAGGGAGAATTGGATTCAGAAAGTATAAATAACCTGGGAAGAAGAACAAAAATGCAAGCAGTTTACAATCATTTCCCAGTGTAATTTCTTTGGGTGTAGCTGCTTCTGTCCATCCTTGATCAATTGAAACTGAGCTAGATCTTCTCTTTGTGGAAGAAATCCACTTCTGTCAAAATACATCCTCATACAGTATCGTTGTTGAAGTATATAATGATCTCCTGGTTCTGCTCATTTCACTTAGCATCAGTTCATGTAAGTCTCTCCAAGCCTCTCTGTATTCATCCTGCTGGTCATTTCTTACAGAACAATAATATTCCATAACATTCATATACCACGATTTATTCAGCCATTCTCCAATTGATGGACATCCATTCATTTTCCAGCTTCTGGCCACTACAAACAGAGCTGCCACAAACATTTTTGCGCATGTGGGTCCCTTTCCCTTCTTTAGTATCCCTTTGGGGTATAAGCCCAGTAATAACACTGCTGGATCAAAGAATATGCACAATTTGATAATTTTTTGAGCATAGCTCCAAATTGCTCTCCAGAATGGTTGGATGTGTTCACAATTCCACCAACAATGTATTAGTGTCGCTGTTTTCCCACATCTCCTCCAACATTCCGCGTTATTTTTGCCTGTCATTCTAGCCAATCTGACAGGTGTGTAGTGATATCTCAGAATTGTCTTAATTTGCATTTCTCTGATCAATAGTGGTTTGGAACACTCTTTCCTATAGGACATTTCAAAATGGATGTCCTGAAGATATCTTAGATGCAAGTCCTAAATTAAACTCATATTTTTTCCTTAAACTCATCTTCTCTTCCTGGGGCTGTTAAGTGAGTATAGTGGATATGGTGCTGGGTCTGGAGTCAGGATGGACTTTGAATGGGGATTCAGTCACTTACTCTAGCTGTATGACTGGGACAAGTCACTTTACCCTGTTTGCCTCAGTTTACTCATCTGTCAAATGGAGAAGGAAATGGTAAACCTTTCTAATCTCTTTGCTCCCCTCCCCCCAAAAACCCTAAATGAAGCTATGAAGAAATGGAAAGGACTGAATAACATCCTTCCTTCCAAACTTTCCTATTGCCACTGAAAGCATCACCATCTTTACAATCTTCTCAGTATTAGCCTTGACCCTTCACTAGCTCTCGTCCTACACAATCATTTGCCAAATCTTGCTGCCTATCTTCACATTTCTTGCATGTGACTCTTCATTCTTAGAGTGTCCCACTTTATTTCAGACTCTTGCCACTTTTCATCTAGATTCCCACTTAATTACTAATTATGGATTGATAATTATTACTCTTAATTGATCTCCCTGTCTCTTATCTCTTCTGTCCATCTCCTATGCTGCTGCGAAAGTAACTTTCCTTAAACAAAGAGCCTATCCCACAACTTTCCTACTCCACCAATTCCAGTGGGTTTTCTATTGCTCCCAGAATAAAATACACACTTTTTTGTTTACCTTTGAAAATCTTACACAGCCTGACTACCTACCACTTGTCTTTCCAACCTCATTAGATGTTATTCCCCTTCCTACATTCTATATTTCTACCTGGTTCTGTTTCTCACACATTATTCCTTTTCATATTTTTTGCATTGGCTACCCCTATAACTGGAATCACTGCCTCCTCACTCGATCTCATAGACTACCTCTCTTCCATCATAAGAGAGATGAAGAATTGTTCTCTGCATAAAGTCTTTCCCAATTGCCCACGGCTGTTAATGCCCTTCTTCCCAAGTTACCTTGTATTTAACTACTTTGTCTATACTTTTATTTCCTTTATATTGATGTTATAATGATAATAATTTTTGTTGTTGTTTAGTCATTTTGGGGAGCTTTTATTTGGGGATTTTCTTGGCAAAGATACCGGAGTGCTATTTCACTTACTAGATAATAAAAGAATACAGCATACATGCTAATTTTAACTGTTGTTCATCGTGTCCAACCCTTTATTGCTCCATTTGGAATTTTCTTGGCAAAGATATTTCCTTCCCCTGTTTTTTTTTTTTTTTTTTTTTACACAGATGAGGAAACTGAGGTAAGCTGGGTTAAGTATTTGTCCAGGGTCACGAAGCTAGTAAGTTTCTGAGGCTGAATTTGAACTCAGGTCCTCTTGACTCCAGGTCTGGAGCTCTATCCACTGGGTCACTTTATAGCACCATGGAAAATATTTTTGTTGTTTGGTTGTATCCAGCCTTTCATGACCTTATGTGAATTTTTCTCGGCAAAGATGCTGGAGCGATTTGCCATTTTCTTCTCCAGACCATTTTACAGATGAGGAAACTGAGACAAACAGGGTGAAGTGACCTTCCCAGTTCTCACTGAGCCGCTAAGTATTTGAGGGCAGATTTAAACTCAGGAAGATGAGTTCCCCTAACTCCAGGTCCTGCACTCTGAGCAATGTGGCGCCACTTAGTGGTCTTCACAAGATATCACAGATGTTCTATCTTACAAGAGCAGGTTGTGTGGGTGCAAGGCAAGGAGAGTGACTGGGAAGTGACAAAGAATAAACTAAAAGAGCATCAATAAAATCTAAAAAGAGAGAAAGCGTTCTGGGGCCAGAGGGCTGGTTCTGGGTCCTGGCTCTGATGCTTCCTAGCTGTGTGGCTCTTGGTGAGTCCCTGAATGTCTCCCATTAAGATGGAGAGCACACCGCCTGCGCTGGTTGCTTTGCAGGGTATTGTGAGTCGCCTGGTGAATCTGAAAGCCCCGCAGAGAGAACCTCCATCGCTACCGTGGTGATTTTGTTGTCACAGGGGCAGAGGGTCAGCCCCATCGCCACTGAGCGAGGCAGACGGAGGCAGTCTGGAAACCCCGTTCCATGGAAAAGCCTGAGACCATCTCTGCCTTTCTCTTCTCCCTTCTTTCTCTCTCACATGTGTATGTATAGTCAGATCAAGTCAGGGCTAGGCCCTGGAGGTTCATTCAGTAGCTCCCATGTGCTAAATACTGGGGAGATGATCACACAGTGGGTAAGCAGAGAATTTGAACTCCGACCTTCCCAACTCTAGATCTGGTACTATATCCACTATGTCATCTAGTTACCCAAACAATAATAATAATAAAAATAAAATAACTAATATTTAAGGGACACCACACTGGAATAAGAGATCAGAATTACCAAGGGTAACTTAAGCAAAGATCTTTATTCTCTTTGCAACCCCTCAGACACCTTCGTTGGCAGAATATCAAAAATAATGGATTGGCCAGAGGTTAAAAGCCACATCAGATATTATTTAAGAAAGGAACCTCTTTTTCTAAAACTCCTTACCCATGCCTTTAGAATCTCTCTCAATTTCCCTCTTTCTATCTCTCCTGTCAGTTTATCTCAGACTTTCTATCAGTTTCCTCTTTTAGTTTCTCTCTCTTTGATTTTATTTCTGTCTCTGTCTGTCTGTCTGTCTCTCATTCTCTTTCTCTTTCTCTCTCTTCATAATGGCTAATATTTATATAGCATCTACAATTTACCAGGCACTGTGCTAAAAAATAACTTTACAAATATCTCATTTGATCACAATCCTAGAAAGTAGGCATTATTATCCCCATTTTACAGACGAGGAAACTGAGGCAAGTCAAAGTCAAGTGGTTGGCCCAGGGTCACACGCTGGTGTATCTGAGGCCAGATTTAAACTCCAGCCTTCATCTATTATCTTATGAGCTGAGTGATCGGAAAAAGACTTCGAATGATCAGGGAGAGGGAAACGATGAATGAGTTTGGAATATAGGACTGCTGAGCATCCTGAAATAACTATAGGGCTGAGCAAGCACTAGTGAAGGAGGATCCTCAAAATATTTTACCATGGGGAGCCCGGTGGAAATAGTGCTTGACTTCAAGTAAAATAAAACAAAACAAAACAAAACAAAACAAAAAACTGGTTTTGAGCTTGGAACTGCCGTGTACTAAATCTGTAGCACTATTGAGTTCCAGTGTCTCTATCTGCAAAATAGGGATAATAATCCCGTTGTGTCTAAGGACCCTCCTCTGTGCGGGTCTAGGACTGGGATAGACAAGGAGACCCCAGTCCAGTCCCGCTGGGCTTTATCCCTCCGCGACTCCAGGGCCCTTCTCCGGTCTCTGCGCCCGGGGAATCTTTCACACGGGCTCCGTCCCCACACCGTCCCCTAAAACGCCTCTGCGCCATCTCACAGGAGACTGCGCTCTCACTGCTGGCTTTTATTGTGGAATTAGAGGGATACCCCAGGCCAGGGGTCTTCCGTCAAGGGGAAGGGGGGGAAGGCCGAGTCTACGGCCAGTTGCAGCACTCGCAGCTGGGATCAAAGACCAGGCCGGCCTGGCAGTGCTGCTCGTACGTGTGGCCGTGCAGACAGTGCCAGAAAGCGTTCCGGTTGTTGGCCACGGGGTAGAGCCCGTTCGCTTTGCCGGCGCAGAAGCCGCTGCCCCCGGAGCCTCCGCTGCCCCCGGAGCCTCCGCTGCCCCCGGAGCCTCCGCTGCCCCCGGAGCCTCCGCTGCCCCCGGAGCCTCCGCTGCCGCCGCTGCTGGGAGCCGAGGTGATGGGGGCGATGGGTTGGGCCGGGGCGGTGCAGCCTGGAACGCAAGGCGAGAATCACTGCGGACTGTGCGGAAAGGGCGCGGATAACCGAGATTCTGTGACCTTAGGGGAGCTCGTAACCCTTATCCTCGTTGAGCCAAATCTTCCTGGTCTATAAATAATTGCTCTGTCTACCTAAAAATGGTGGGAAGGATTGTCGTGTGACTATATAATGCACCATTATAACGGCTGAAGGCGATAGAACATATAAAAATAAAGATAGCATGCTTTAGTTATATATATATATGTATATATATATACATATATATATATATATAACACTAAAGCATGCTATCTTTATTTTATATTTTATTTTATTTTTATATTTATTATTTATATTTTATTTTTTATTTTATCTTTATATATATATATATATAACTAAAGCATGTTACCTTTATTTTTATTATTTATTTTATAATTTATATATTATATATATATAAATTTATAATTATATATATATATATATATATATATATAGTATAAAAGTATGGGAGCCCATCAACCCTACTCAGATGGTGTAGCTGAAAGGGATATTCACTAACTAGAGAATTTGGTCCCTTGTTTGAATCCCATTCCTGATGCTGTCTTTGTCACAGAATTTATTTCTACCTCTATAAAACAAAGGCACCTCTGAGATCCTTTCCAACTCTTGAGCCATTTACTACAGAAATAAGATTATTTAGGGTGTCTGTTATGAATAATGATAGCATGTATGTTACAGATAATTATGAATAATATTTGTAAAATAGAAACAATAGTGTTTGTATTACTTGCCTCATACAACTCATGGGAAACGGGGATTAAGAGCTGGTAGGGACCAGAAAGGTCATCTACTAAGTCAAGGAGACTCCTAAGGTTCAGAACTTAAGTGACTTGCCCAGTGTTGCACAGAAAAGTGGTAGATTCTAGATTTGAACCCGGTTTCTGTGATAGTAACTTCTTGCCATCTCACCATCTTGTTATAAAAAGAGTGTTTTGTAAAGCTTTAGATTTTGGGCCAGTCATGTCTATACCAAATAGGATCATACACTTAACTGCTTCAGACGCTTCCTAGCTATATGAGCCTGGTCAAGTTACTTAACTCTGCCTGCCTCAGTTTCCTCATCTGTCAAATGAGCTGGAGAAGGAAAAAGCCAACCATTCTAGTATTTTTGCCAAGAAAAGCCCAACATAGGATCACAGAGAGTCAGACAAGACAAATAATAAAAGTAGCCCCTCATTTTGCAGAGAAGGTGTTGGAATCTTTACAAACTGCTAAGTCATTAGAGTTGATAGAGACAATAATTATCTAATTTAGCATGGTTCAGTATGATTAACCTGATCCTACGAGGAGATGTTATGGGCTGGAACTTGAATCAAGGTACTAAGTACAACTGATAGACAATAATGCTTGTGTTCACACCTCCCTTGAAGTTCTTAGGGCCAGAGAGCACTCTGGGAGATAACCCAGAATCCCATTCTCTCAGAGGAGGAGTTAACCTTTGGGAGATATATATATAGAGAGGAAGCTCTTAGAGCTTCAAGAGAGTTTATTGGGAGCATTCCCAGGGGTCAGAGAGGAGCACTCTGGGAGGAAGCCCACAAACCCTCTCTCCAAGATAAGAGAGATTCATTGCATCTTCCACCTTGGTGTTGGCTGGAGGCTGAAGAAAGCAGAGGCAGAAGCCAAGGACAAAGCTGCAAGAGCTCTTGGAACCAAGCAGAGAGATAGGCCTCTAAGAATCTAGCTATTCAGGCCCAAGGAAAGAGACAAGACTTGGAAGGAGAAAATAAACGTTTGCATTTTATCAGCTGGCTGCGATTTTGGGTGATTATTTACTTGTAATTGAAACTAAAGCTGCCTCCAGAAAACCTCCCTGAGAAACCCTCTCCCCCAGAGAGAACCATCTTATATTTTAAAGAAGAAACTCAGGCCCAGTGGAATTAAATGATTTGCTTAATGTGTGGAAAGGTGAAGAACTTACAGATTAAGCACATATTGATCAGAGACTATTAGCTAAAGTTGATCAAGCCTATAGGCCCTAGTCACATGATTTCAGATAAGGCCTGGACTGCATTCCATTGTCCAAAGAAGGGATTGCAGCAGAAGAAGCTGTATATCACCTTGTCTCCTGCATTCCACTGACCAAATAGGGGAATAAAAGTTTATGTGACCAATCACAACATATAGAGGGTGGGATTTTGGAGGTTCTTTGTCTGAAATGTATAAAAGCTATAAACATTTTCAAAGGAGTGGCTCTCTCCTGCTGTGAATTTGGCTCACAGACCGGTATGGGATCTGCTTCTCGAGATTCTAATAAATAATTCTGCTTTCTATGAGTGATCTCTGAGTAGTCAATTTGGGTAGGTCTTTTTGTCCCAAACATTAAGATCAAGCAGGTAATTAAATGCCAGAGGTGGGATTTGAATCCAAGGTCTTTGACTGTGGGCCAATATTCTTTCTCTTTGGGTCTCAGTTTTTTTCATCTGTAACATGAAGGGTTTGAATTAGGTGATGTTATAGACCCTTTCCAGCTCTAAGTCTGTGACCCTCTAAATCCAAGCCATGATGGTCCAGCATTCTGCCTTAAAACTGTCCAAAGTCAGTGTATCTGCCCATTTTTTCTCACCTACTCCACTAATTTCCACTGTAAGTTGTGCTCTTGACATTATAATGTCAGGATATGAGTGTCTAGTTTTCAGAAGGATGGGGACAGATATTTAGTAGCTGATTAATTGAATTCTCTTTCATGTGTTGTAGGCTGTGGGACATAGATAAGGAGTACTTTGGGACCATGAGTACATCTGCAGCTCCCACTCACTTGCACTCTCCAGACCCAGAGCATTCTTCAGGGTGTTAATCAGGGGGTATTTTCCTTGGTTGCAGAAAGTCCCAGTGAAGTCATCCAGGTCAATGGCCCAGACCATGGCTCCTCCAAAGTTATTCTTCTTCAGCCACTCAGCCTGTGAAAGTAGGATGGATGTTTGCTCCAGGCCCAAACTTGGGTTCTCCCGAGACTTTGGGCTACAAATAGGGATGAACTGACTAGGGAGCCTGGAGAAATACTTTACCTTGATTTGGAAGCTCTTGGGGTTGTCATAACCAACCCACTCATTTCCTTTGTAAGCATAGGGCACGTCCTCAGAAGCCTCCCATACCTCAGTAGCACCCTCCTTCAGGAAGGGGCAGATCTGAGAAATGAGAATAATAAGGTGGAGAGGTTGAGAAAAGTTTTCAAGAAAGGAGATGAGTGAAAATGACTTCTAAGGAGAGCATGTAATTCTATCTGTGGATACTTACACTGAGATTCTAATTCCTTACAAATCTTGAATCACTTATTTTCAGTAATATAAAAATATTGGAAGACATAGAGAAAGGGATTAGTTTAAGTTAGAAGTTCTAAACCTGGCATATATCAGAGGGGGTCCATGAATTTGGGGTGGGAAAAAATTACATTTTAATATTCATTAACCTCAACACTTCCTTTTATTACTTAAACCTCCTGGAAGAAGAGGCCCATAGCCATCACTAGTTGGCCAATGGATGTTTATAGCATAAAAAGGTTAAAAACTCTTGGTCCAGACAGGTGATTTTTCAAGACCCCTTCCAAATGTAATATTCTCTGATTCTACAATAACAACTAGGATGTAAGCATGGCCTGGCAGTTTTTAAAACTCTATAGATTTATAAAGATCCCATGATGAATGTTTGCTCTCCCACAGTCTCTAGATGAGAACTTGATATTTCTCTGTGTCTTGGGTGAGGATCCAAATAAAATCAGATCTTTCTGTTCTTCCAGATGCCCTTTTAAGGTACAAAAGAACAACAGGAGGCAATTCTGGTACCATGGAAAGAGAATTAGCACTGGAGAAAGAAAAGTCAAGTTCAAATCTAGCCTCTGTTACTTTCTGTGTGAGTTGAAGAATTCACATGATTCCTAGTTTCCTTATCTCTAAAATGAAGAGGTCTGGATGAACTCTGAAGTCTCTTCTAGCTCAAGATCAAGATCTATTTTCTGCTTTGCGTCATGGGAAATTTGGATAGAATAAGAAGGTTAAGTATCTGGGAATATGCAAAACCTTTACATTAATAATAGATTTTCCCTTTTCATACAATTTCTAGACACTTACCTCATAGTAAGCCCAGAAGCCAGATTGCCTGGTGTAGGGCCCAGCAGGACCAGGGCCAGAAGTAGGGGCACCAATGCCATTTTCAGAAGGATTGCTCAAGATGAAGGTGTGTCCATAAGATGGGAATCCAACAATGAGTTTCTCAGCGGGGGCGCCATTGTTTTTCCAATAGTTCATGGCGTAATCCTGCAATGCAAGCACATTTAACCTTGACCCATCTTTCTAGGTCCAGTTCAAACACTTCTTTCTTGAAGTATTCCCTGGTTACTTCCAGTTAATAACTATTAGGATATAAGTTTTGGCCTGGCAGTTTTTAGGATCCAATAGATTTACAAAATTTCCATGATGAATGCTTGCTCTCTTATAATTTCCAGATGAGAACTTCAAACATTCTCTGTGGCCACAGTAACGGTCTGATATGATCAAGAGCAGTTTGTACTTCTCTTAAGCATATCAAGTCATATTTTTATAATAGCTAATTTTATTTAGTTATGCTTAATTGACTTTAACCAATTATAGTTAATTGTGTTGTAATGAATAAAGAAATGTCTTTTATATAAGCTCTCAGAATACGTCCTCAAAGAGATTTTTAAAATTTTACTTTTCTGTCTTCCTCAGCATTCAACATAATACCTCATATATAAGTAGATGTTTAACAAGTGATTGATGAATAAATGAATGGATGAATAAACACATTCCATCCAGGAGGCAGATTCATAATTATTAGTTTTCTACCTGGCACAATCAAATTATCAAAGTAGATATGTAAAATGCTTTGAAGATAAACATGTAAGTAGTAACAGTAGTATTATTATTTGAAATTTTATTTGTAGAGCACTTAATCCAGCACCTGGAACATTGTGGACATTGTATAAATTCTTATTCTCTTCTCTTTCCCTAGTTCAGAGGAAGGAGGCATTTATTGAGCACCTATGTGCCAGGCATTGAGCTAAGAGCTTTACAAATATCATCTCATTATACTTTAACATGTTTAATATATATGAGACTGCCTGCCATCTAGGGGAGGAGGTGGAGAGAAGGAAGGGAAAATTTGGAACAGAAGTGTTTGCAAGGGTCAATATTGAAAAATTATCTAAGCATATGTTCTGTCAATAAAAAGCTATAATAAAAACAAAAAAAAACCCAAATATCATCTCATTTGATTCTTATAATCCCCATTTCCCAGTAGAGAAAATTGAGGCAAACTGAGGTTGTGACTCGCCTAGGATCTCACACTGTTCTAGGCTGGATTTCATCTCTGGTCCAGTGTCCAGTGCTTTACCTACTGGGTCACCTAGCTGCCTCCAGGATGAGGAGGACTCATGGTGCTGGTCATGGTAGTAGTAACTTTGACATTGCATAGTTAATTACTAATGAATTGATCTGTTTTCCCATTCCTTGGGTATGTATTAGAAATGATCAGTTGATTAAATTGATCAGGAAGCTGGACTCACAATGCATTTTTGCCCTGAATTGGTCATCTTCTTCACCTCCAACCCTCCAGTCTTTGCAGGAGTCACTCACCACATTGAGGTAAGCATTGCTGCCAGTATCACTGGGGTTTTTGTACAGGGGGCTGTTCTCTCCAGTGTAACCCTCCCAGGAGCCGTGGAGGTCGTAGGTCATGACATGGATGAAGTCCAGATACCTGGTGTGGAGAACAGAATTAACGATGATTTCGGGTGTTTGTTTATTTCCTGTACCCCTGCCTGGAACAGACTCCCATCGAATTCAGTTCTGTTAAGTAAGTGCTATCACTATGTACTGGGGAAATCAGTTGAACTCTGAAGGAAGAAAACAGTTTCAACAGATAAGAGATATAAAGGCATTCCAGGTACTGAGGTAGGACTGTGCACATGCATGGAAACAGGAAAGTAGGGAGTAGCTGGTTGGTTATATAGTTTGGCTAGAATGCAGGGTGGATAAAGAGAAATAGTGTGAAATTAGCCTAGAAAAGTAAGTTGGACCCAGTTTCTGGAGGGCTTTACACCCACAGACATAGAGGTTTTTTTTTTAAATTAATTTTTAAGGAATGCCATGACAATATTGTAATTGATTTTTTCTTTTTTAAAAAATATTTTATTTCCCCAAATTATATGTAAAAACATTTTTTAATATTGGTTTTTAAAAATGTTAATTTCCAAATTCTTTCCTCCTTTTTCCTCCTTTCCTCTTCCTCGGACAGTAAGCAATTTGATATAGATTATACATATGCAATCATGCAAAACATATTTCCATATTATTCATGTTATGAAAGAAGACCCAGAAAAAATGATGATAAAATAAAGCTGTCATTCACGATTAATTAACACTTCATTACTTTCTAACTATTAGGAATCCAGATATATTGAGTCTTCCTCTTTTCAGTTCTTCAACAGACAAATAAATATTGGAAGAGGGAGTAGTGGGGGGCCATCTGTCGGGCTTGAGGAAGGAGTGTTCCATTCATGGATCTTAACTTTTTTGGCCCCTAGTAAATCAAGGGATCCCTTCAAGCTGCCAGAGCTGTGATATGGTCAGAATATAGAAGGTGCTCTGTGAATTCTATCATGATTGGAAGACAAGGAATGGTCAGAGAGATAAAAAGATGTATGCAGGTATTTCGTTGTTTCTCTTTTGCTTTTCTCTACCCTTTGGCAGCTGTATTAGAGAGCATGAAAGCTCAGAAGTGAGAATGGCCAGGGGATTCAGGAGCAACTACTCTGTTCCCTCTGGGAGGTTGGGTAGTTTCTAACAAGCAGACCAACATTCTGTAGTTTTTACAAGAATGTGTGTCTGTGTCTTTAGAGATATGGCTAGTAATTATATTTTCAATTTGTAAGTTATTTTGTGTTTGAAAATCTATATTAAAGTAAGAATTTTGCTAAAATCTCATGTGCTTGCAAGTCCTTATGAAATACCATTCTCTCTCTCTCTCTCTAGAGAAGATAACATTGCTTACTAACTAGTGTTCAACTAAGTAATTTTTTTTGGAATTAGAGGTTTATTTTTGGGAAAAGTTCCAAGGCTTGCTCATCAGAAAAGGGAACCAGCTGCACTCTCCATTCTCTTCCAAGAGTATTATTTATAACAAGTTATTGAGCAGAAGAATGACATATAGATATGATGTGAGAAAGAAATGTAATGAATGAATTGGAGGCAGAGAGATCTTTTAGGAGGCTATTATCGTAGTCTAGAAAAGTGATGTATATATGGAAAGTCTAAAAAAGTGGTAAGAAAGACATGAATTAAATGAGTAGAAAGATGAGAAAGTTTGATGAGATTAAGTGGGAAGTGATTAGATATAAGCGACAAGGAAGGGAGAGAGAAATCAGAGGTGACTCCCAAGCTTTGTGGAGTTGAGTGACTTGGAAGGTAGTGATATTATAGGTAGAGAGAAGGAAGTTGGAAAGATATGCAAGTGTGGGGGAAAAGATTATGTGTTTAGTCTTAGTGTTGAAGGAATATCCAGATGGTGGTTTGACAGGAAGGACAAAATATCAAAGGAAATAGTGAAGTTGAATAGAAAATTGTAGGATTATGTGTTCAAAGGTAATAATTCAATATAAATGTTAGGGTTGGATAAATTGGAGAATTATATGTTCAGAGATAATAATTCAACCTTGGGGATTGGATGAGATGGGAAAAAAGGAAGAAAAAAAGAGTCATGGACTGATATCCTTAGAGAGCATGTTTATTTAAGGGGTAGGAAGATGAGGGTAAACTAGCAAATAAACCAGAGAAGGTGAAGAGGTAGCAAGAGTAGTAGGAGAGTGAAAAGAACAAAGCAGGGGGAAAGAATAGGAAGGAGGGAGTAGTCAGCATCAGCAAATACTTAAGAAATACTGAAAATCAAAAAGCATCTATTAAAGAGCTTCTCCATGCTAAGCACAGTACTAGGTATGGGGTAGGGCAAGAGAGGACATTAAGGATTATAAAAAGTCTATTAGAGTTAGCAATCAAGAGGTTATTGTTCATTTTGAAGACAAATTTCACTGGAGTAACAGAAGCAAGGAGTTGTGGAATACGTAGGAGATTGGAAACCTTTCCTGAAGCCTTCTGAGGGGTAAGATGGACCTGACAATTGGCTGTCCCAACACAAGTGACAGCTGACCCCAGAGGGACTCTTGGGGGAAACGCCACGGTACTCACTGAGAGAGCTGGGGGATGTCGTAGCCAGACTCGATGTTGGAGATGCCGGCGGCCACGGCAGCAGTGACCATCAGCCTGGGCTTGTTGATCTGCTTGGCTTCCTGCTCAAAGGCTTCACGCATTTCCTGTGGGTGAGCAGGAGAGAGCAAGTGGAGAGCAGCACCCCCCCCCCCAAATGAGCTTCTCTCTGGATTCAAACGGTTCATCTCTAACATCAGCAATTCATTTCAGTTCATAGGAGCATGGGGAAAGGGATGTCTCCTTGGTTCCTAGCATATAGCAATCACTTCATAAATACTGGTTGCTTGATTGGTTGCAAGGGACCACAGAGATGGTCAAGCATTTATGAAATCTCAGGCACCAAGAATAAAAAAATAGTCCCTGACTTCAAGAAGCTTACTTTCTATTGTGGGGAGGGAAGGGTGATAATGGAGGGAAGAATCTGCAAAGGGAGAGGGGGAAAGTTATATTTTGATTGTGATCAGATAAAAGCATTGGTAAGTAATGGCAAGATCAAGGGTGTAATGACCTTTCCTTGTGGCTGAGCTGAGATGAAAGAGTAGTTCATGGGAAATGAGCAATTTGAAGAATTGGGATGTTGGATATTTGGGGGAGTTGAAGAATATATATTGAAGTCCTCTAGAATGAGGACCAAAGTTGGGGAGCAGAGAAAGATTGTGAGCCAGGCATTTAATTCATTGAGAAAAAGGAAGTGTCCTGTAAGTTGGCAGCCAACAGATAAATATAGATTGAATGACCCTCAAAGGAGAAAAGATTCCTGGAGGCTGGTGGTGGAGAAGGAACCTAGAAGTGGCCATGGGATTGGAATGGGGGAAGGATTAAGGGGCAGCCGGTGCTGGAAAGGCCACCAGAGAGACTGTCAAATCCAGCTAGAGCTGGGGCTCAATGTGAGTCAGATGATGGAGGAAGGAGACAGGGAAATCACAGTAAGAGGTGTCCAGCTCACCTTGACCAGCACAGTGAAGAGGTTTTTGTCTTGAGGAGGACTGCCACGAGACCCAGGGTACTCCCAGTCAAAGTCCAGCCCATCAAACTCATACTGGCGCAGAAATTTGATGACGGATTTGATGAAGGTCTGGCGGTTCTCAGGAGTGGAAACCATGGTAGTGAATCTGAAGGAGATGGAAAATAGATGGAGTAAGGAAACCCACATGCAGATTGCACCCCTAGATGTATTTCTCTTTACCTTTCTGAGTGACCTGTAAAGCTCTGTTAATAAGACATCTCACATTGTGTCCATTTCTAGCTCACACTTTGAAACCAGAGAGCATAGTCCTTTCTTTGATCCTCTCTTTTTATCATTTTAAATCACTCTTTATATCTAGTCTCTGATCTCTCTGGGTTCATTGTTGAACAATCTATGGTTGAATAGATTATTCACAATTTGCTTCAAAACTCTTAAATGCATCCAAGCCCTCACCAGTTTTCCCATCTCTTTTCTCCTACCCTTATTTTAACTCTATTTACTCATACAAAGCCCCTTTATATATTCTACTCTCCCCCTACTCCTTCTTTCTGATGTATTTAATGTTAATAACTCTACCCTGTTCTCATTCATCATTCTCTACTATTATTCAGTTTCAGAATTTCTTTAGCTTCCCCAATTAATTAGAGATAAAATGGTAGCTTTTCAAATATTAAGCCTCTATAATTATGTTGTCATTCACTCCCCTATCCAATGCACCGACTCTACTAGGTAAATACAATTACAACAAATCCTCAGTATTCATGCAGTGGAATCATAACCATATCCTTAGAAATCTGAGTCCCACAATTGGAAATTGTTTTATCTAAATCCCCCTTGCTTAAAAAAAAATCTCTTCTAGAAGTGATCATTCATCCTCCATGAAATACCTCTAGTGACAGGGCCTCATTACCTTTTGGGACAACCCATTTTTTGCTCTGCTTTTTAAGGCAGTTTTTCTTTCTATTAGGTCAAAAAATCTACCTTTCTGCAACTTCTACCCATTATTCTTTCTTCTGACATTGAAAACCAAGTGGAATAAATGTACTCCCTTCACACAATAACCCCTAAAAGATGGTCAACGTGGCTCCCCTAAGTAGCTAATTGTCCAGGATCAATTTCTTTAATAGATCATTGTATGTCATGGTGTTCAATCCCCTTTTTTATCCTGCTTTTGAGTATGCTCCATCCTGAAATGGGATCACCTAGAGCTAAATGCAGTGTCCCAGCTTCGGCCTAAGCCATGAATAGCTCTTTCACGTTTCAGTAGTTATAGAATGTCAGATCTGGAAGAGATCTTAGAGATCAAAGTATCCAACATGCTCATTTTTCAGAAGAAACTTGAGGTTTAGAAAGGGTGAGTGTTTCCAGGTTATATTCTGGTTAGTGTCTGAGCTGAGCACAGGACCCAGGGTCCCACATCCTAAGTCAGTGAAAATCTCCTAGAGTGAAGCTCAAGGAAGAACGTCCTTGGTTCAGATGGTTCCTGTTCTATTCACTTTATTAATGTTTATGTTTTATTTTTTTTTTTTTGTATCTCAGTTATGGCATCAGTCTGACCCTGGAAGATCCCCTGTGGCAGGAAAGCTGGCCTGCCCTCTATGCAAAGCACCTCAGTGCTTAAAAAGCAGCTCTTTTACGTCCTTTTGCTGTCATTCTGACCCTAGACTTACGGGGCAGTTCCGAAGTTCCAGCCTCCGATGGCCAGGAGAGTCTTCAGTTCACTGTTCCTGTGGAGACAACAAAGAGGGGATGTTAGAACCTCCTTATACTTTCTCAGAGGGAGAGACGGGGAACGGGGCGGTCCCTGCAATAGAGCTGAGGGGCCAGAGGCCTTGGGGGGGGGGGGGTTCTCCTCCATGCATTCTGCCTTCCTTGTGGAACGATCAGTGAGTGTCCTTTTGGGACCAAGTCTGCAGGGCCTTATTCTTGAAAACAGAAGGTCCTGTCGGTGACTTGGGCTTATCTTCCATGTGCCTAATTTTCAAACATCAAGGGAAGGCGGCAGCTTCTGCTCCATGGGAGCCAGTTACACATCCCAGGCAGGAGTAGGGGAGCAGCGGGGTGGGAGCTCAGACCGAGGCTCCCCACTCCGGGGCCCAGCCAGCGGCCCCCGCCTTACTGGTTTTTCAGACCGTTGAAGGATTTGTAGAGGGTGACGTCGTTCCACTCGATTGTGGTGATCTCATTGTTTCTCATCCCCGCAAATGCGTAGATCAGGTGAGTGCAGAGGCAGGGGTCGATGTTCTCGGGCTTGAAGCGCCCCAGGCCCGGCCGGTACTGGGCCCAGTTGGTGAAGTAGCATGTCAGGTGGTAAGCAGAGCCTGAGGCAGCAAGGAGCAGAGGTCACGGGGAGGGACAGCGATGGAGCCTGCTAGTCCATCATTCACTCATTCATTCACTCACTCATTCATTCATTCACTTACTCATTCATTCATTCACTCACTCACTCACTTATTCATTCACTCATTCATTCATTCATCAAGTATTTATTAAATATCTCCTATGTGCTAGACACTGACAATGCAACTCAGGAACCTTACGTTCTACTGGGGAAAACAATATACACACAGATAAATATAAGCATATATATATATATAATACATATAAAAATATACTAGATATAAAGTAATTTTGGGGGTGGAGGAGGGCACTAATAAATGGGGTAAGACAGTAGAGGGTTAGTTTTCTATCTTACAGGAGATGGCACTTAAGTGGAGTTTATAATAATAATAGTAATAGTAATAATTAGCATTTATAAAACACCTTAAGGTGTGTAAAGCATGTTTTATATACATTATTTCATTTGACTCTCACAACAACCCTGTGAGGTTGATCCAGTTTTGATCCCTATTTGCAGATGGGAAAAGTGAGTTAAAGGGACTTCTCCAGGATCATACAGTTGGGAAGTGTCTCAGGTAGATATTTAACTCAGTCATTTCTGACTCAAAAGCTGAAGGTTCAGTGGGATTAAGGGCAGTTCTTCTCAATATTCTGGTAGAGGGTAGTGATTTAGGGGAGAATCCCAAGCGACATTTTATCCATAAATCACTTCTACCTGACAGTGGGGTTTGATGGTAGAATGATTATTCTGAATTAGGTTAGTTCCAGCTACTGAACTAAGTTGGCCTTCTCTGAGCTCATTGCCTGTCTAATGTAGAGATTATCTGCATTTAATAATAGTATTAATAATAGTAATATCTGCATTTAATTTAATAATAATACTAGTGCATAGAATTCTGGCCTCAGACACTTCCTAATTGTGTGACCCTGGGCAAGTCACTTAACGCTGTTTGCCTCAGTTTTCTCAATCTGTAAAATGAGCTGGAGAAGGAAATGGCAAAGCTCCAGGAGCCCTAAATAGTGCAAAAGTAAGAGGGGCCACAAAGAGTTGGATACAACTGAAACGGTAGAACAACAACAATAATAGTTACCGATTAAAAAACTGCTTATTTGGTACCATGCATTTTATAAATATCCCATTTGCGGCTTACAATTACCCTGGGAGACAGGTGACATTATTATAGCATCTATTTTATAATGGAATAAACTGAGACAGACTTTGTGACTTGCTCAGGATCACACAGATGATAAATGTCCGAAACAGGACTTGAGCTGCACCGTGTCCACTAGCTGCCCTTTGTATGTGTGAGAACTGGCCGGGTCTATGAGGATCTTATAAAAACAAGTATGAGTGTAGAGTAGGGAGTGGGGAGATGGGGGCCTGTAACTTACCCAGCTGAGCTAGCAGCACAAGGGCCAGACCTAGAGAAAAAGAAAAAATAAATCAATACATTTTTATTAAGTACCTAACACAGACCAGACACTCGACTAGGTCCTGAGGATATAATAGAAGTGAAAATAGAAATAGTCTCTGTTATCCAGGAACTCATATTCTATCAATCAGAAAATGATCTGTTTGGTTCCAATAGTTTTCAAAGCTCCTCTCTTGTGATTATTTAGGATCCAATTTTTCTCAATCATAGTGTTTAAATGAGTTTTCAGGGAAGCTCAGAATATTATGTGCTAAAGTCAAGGTGGTGAGCTCCCACTTAAATAGACATTCCCAATTTGTAGACTGCTCTTCCACAGAATCACAGAATTCCAAACCTCAGAGGAAGGAAACTCAGAGAGTGTCAGACAGTCTACACAGGAATTCTCCTTTTAAGATTCCTGACAAATGGTCATCCAGCTTCTACTGGGAGTCTCCCAGGGACGGAAAGCCTACTACTGCATCTGGATGGATCAGTGGATAGGGTTGGACTGGAGATAAAGAAAGCTTGAGTTCAAATTCTGCTTCAGAGATATATGAACTCTGTGACTCTAGGCTAGTCACTTGTTCTCTTATACTCATCTATAAAATGGATAATGGCTAAGCAAGTTGTAGTTTATAATTGTGGTAGAATATTATTGCACTAGAAGAAATGAGCAGTTTGCTTTCATTAGAATCTGAAAAGACGTATGTGAACTGATGCAAAGTTAAATGAACAGAACCAGGAGAATATTGCTTACAGTCAGCAATATTGTACTATGATCAACTGTGAATGACCTAGCTATTCTTTTTTTGTTGTTGTTCCCTGAGGCAATCAGGGTTAAGTGACTTGCCCAGGGTCACTCAGCCAGGAAGTATTAAGTGTCTGGAAGCAGATTTGAACTCAGGTCTTCCTGACTTTAGGGCTGGTGCTCTATCCACTGCAACACCTAGCTGCCCAACTTAGCTATTCTTAACAATACATGATCCAAGATAAAGTAACAGGATCAAAGAAGATAATATATATTATATTATACATTAAAGTTTTTTATATATATATACATATATGTTTATATATATATATAAAACTTTTAAAAACTCTAAAGCACTATATAAATGCTTTGTTGTTACTTTTCTAAGGCAGCCCTTTCCACTTTTGGACAATGCTAAATGTAAAGAAGACTTTTTTTTTTAGATTGAGCCAAAATCTACCTTTCTGACATTTCCACCCATGACTCCTTGTTGTGTGCTCTGACACCAACTAGAATAAGTTAAACCCCCTTGTACAAAACATTTACACAGCTGAAGACTGGTCTCATGTCTCATTCCTTGGGCAGATTATAGCGGAGATATCTCCCATAAGCTTCTGGATTCTAAGCCTTCCTTATGAAACTTAAGATCCTCCCTTCCCATGAGACTTACTCTTTAGGAGCCTAGAGGTCAGACTAGGGGCCAGACAAGGAAAGAGCCTTTGTTCAGGACATTGTCCAGGGTTCCCAGAACACACAGAAACTTTCTCTGCAGAACCCTGCCTTCCCTCTACCCATCATTTATCTTGGTCCAATCATTCGGCTGATTGACATCAGATCGAGGAAAATGTGCTGAGGGGAATTTTTAAGTGATTACTGAACAGTGCAAGTTCCATGGAGCATGTAACCAAATGGGTTAGAATAGAATGTCAAAGAGAAATCAAATAAAATAAAAGGGGTATATACGTGTATGTGTGTGTATGGACACATTTGACTTCTCTCTATCCTGCTCTCACCTCCATAAAGAGATGAATAACTTTACCATCCTGGACCCCTCATTACTCAGCCTTTTATTTTTCAGCTTTCCTTTTCTTCTCCTGGCTGTTGTAATTGATTTGGTAAATAAAATTAAGAGAAATCAAGAAGTAGTACCAGGGGTGGTCACTGGAAAAATAGGAAAAGCCTAACGGGAGGTAAAAGGGAGGTGGCAGGTGGGGCCATATCACCATCAAAAGTAAAGAGAGGAGGGGTCTTCCAACCAGGACAGGAGTCAGTCCCAGGAGCAGGACATTTCAGGATCTTAGGTGTCTTTGAATTTATTTGAACACGACAAGCATTTATTAACCACATATATATATATATATATATATATATATATATATATATATATATAACCAGATATATATTTATATATATATATATATATATTTATTAACTATATATATAAAACTCCCCCAGGTCATTCATTTTTGTCTCTGTCTCATTGCCTAACCCAGCGTTTGCCACAACGTAGGTGCTTAAGAAACACTTACTGGTGGATTGGAGGCAGGACGCCTGTCTAGACAGTGGAGCCGCAGACAAAAATTGCAACATATTAGTTCTTAAGCTTCTTGCATCATGAACCCCTTTGGAAGTCGGGTGATATTCATGGTCCCTTTCACCAAATAATTTATAATTATTCATAATTCATAAAATTACAAAAAAATTATATTGAAACATGGTTGTAATGAGAAAGTGTAACAATAGTACACATGTATATATATGGATATATGTCAATTATCAGTTAATATTAAAACCAATTGATCATATTGAAATAGTTATGACACATATATAACTTAACAATATATATTAATTATCAATATATTGAAATATTATAAGACATATAATACATATACATATATAAATTAACAATGATATTGAGATCAATAAATTATATTGTAATAGTTTTATGTCTGACCTAAAACATGATATGTAAGTTTATATGTGTATGCATGTGTATATATACACATATATCACAAGTTTATGGATTGTAGGTTTATGGATTCTAAGCCCTTACGTTTTACAGATGAAGAAACTGAGGTCCAGGGCAGGTTGTGAAAGTATCCAAGATGGAATGGAAGAAACTAAAGGTTAAAATAAATAGGAATGGAGCAACCTGGACTCAGATACAAGAAAACTTGAGTTCAGATCCCACTATGAAAGATTACTAGGTGTCTGACTCTTGGGCAAGTCACTTAACCAAACTGTCCTTCAGTTTCCTCATTTGTAAAAATAAAATATTGGACTTAATAGTTTTTTTTTAGTTCTAAATCTCTGAACTTATTATCATACATAATGATTCTTTGCAAAGGACCTAGAAATAAAAGAGAAAGAAGAAAGTCTTCAGGGATTGACTTTCTCCTTAGAGCATTGACTCACCAGTGAGGAGGATGGACTTTGCCATGGCTGCTGTCTGTACTGATCTAGCAGGGGTTGGTCTCCAACTTTTATACCCCCTGACCCAAGTCTTATCAGGAGGGTTCTAAGTGTGGGGAGACAGATAACCCAGAAGTTCATGTGGCTAATCAATAAATCAACAGACCTCCCCTCCACACCTAATAATAAAAGGAATATGATGAAGTGGTCCTTTCAAAGGGCAGTGATGATGGTACCATAGGAGGATCAGCTTAATGGCTCTTTGGGCAATTTCCAGAGCTGATAAGCCTTTACAGAAGGAGGTTAGCTGGGTTTTGGGCTGTGGACATTTCGTGCCTGGAATAAAAGCATATTTGCCTCAGATGGAATCAACCACCACTTTGGAAAGTAGTCAGA
This sequence comes from Sarcophilus harrisii, assembly GCF_902635505.1. NCBI lineage: Eukaryota > Metazoa > Chordata > Mammalia > Dasyuromorphia > Dasyuridae > Sarcophilus > Sarcophilus harrisii. Next base: position 413,579,986 of record NC_045429.1, on the reverse strand, counting down.
TTAACAAATAATTAATTTCTGTGTAATTTTTTAGCCTCCATTTATCTGATTTAAGGGTCAAGGGAGTCCTCTCTCCTCTGGAAGCTGATTCCATTAATTTCTAAGCACATGTATTCTTTGGAATAGCTTCAAGTCATAATTTTGTGATAAAGCTGTCTAGAAATCTCTGGTCCTCAAAATGGAGGTCATAAGGGTCCCCAAGTGTTCTACAGTTTCACACAAAATGCACTTTCAATAAATGATGGTTGATAATGATGAAAATAACCCCTTATTTTGTTAATATGTACAATATCATGACATTTCTTTAATGTTTGGTAAGAATTTTAGCCTAACTCTCTCCAACTTGATCTCTTGTTACTTCCCTCTTCTGAGACCATAATTATGGCCGGGAGGCCAGGACTTTGTCTCAAGGCACCAAAACTTAGAGTTTATTGAAAGTGCTTTCTGTGCGAAACTAATAACACTCGAAGACCCTTTAAATAGATAGAAATACCTGATTATATTGAAATACAATTTTATAGATGACATATATAAAACACGTAACACACTTAGCAAAAATAATGAGTTAAACCAGGAAGCGAATAGTTGGTGCTACTTCTTTCCTTCTTCTAAAGCTATATCCCAAGTATGTCCTTTTCAATAACATGATGATCGGTATTGTTTATTGGGTTCCTTGCCCCAAGTCCCTTCTGTCTCAAGGCTTTATTAGCACAGTTGGGTTAGGAGGGGCATGAAGCACTTAATCTATATCTGTGGGGCCAGGATGTAACTGGGAACATACAACATGTCCCAAAATTCCTAGTATAGCTTTAAGTTTAAGACGCCCCTAAGACTTTTGGAACACCCCGTGTCTTTCTTTGAAGAGACAGATTGAGTTTAACAAAGAGTCAACTTTCCAATATGAACTATTATCTCTTTTTTAGGACATGAGCTTCTGACCTGTATTTCTTCTTTTGAAAATAGTTTCCAATTTTCATCTCAATTCCTTGGATTTTATTGCTCTAAAGAAAAGCTGGAATTGGCCCAGTCTGGTTTTGGTTGATTGGATCCTGATTTGAACACAGTCTTCCTCCCTTCAATAAAAATCTCAAGAGGTATAGCCCTCTCCAATGGAGAAATATTGCAGATTATCTGACACATGATTGATAAAGACTGAATAGCTGTTTATATAGACAGCTGCCTAGTGGAGGAGTTTAGAAGCTGAGGACCATAGGGCCAGCTAGAACAAACCTGTGAATTATGTTTCCTATGCTGAGGGAAGGAGGTTGGAGGCCATTGAGGGCCCCTGAAATCTTCTACATTTTTTCACCAAGCCTTCCAGACTCTCTCAAATAATCTGTAGCTCTATTTCTCCCTGAAAATTTACCACAAACCCAACCAAGCTAAGGTGATCTTTATATCAGATGCCACTGGTTTACCACTTATCTTCCAGACAATATTCCCCTACTGAACAATATGGAAGGACTCTTGTGAGAATTCAACATGATTAAAGATGTGTACTTATCCCATTAATACATGAGTTATTAGTTTTCATGAACTTAAAAAATTGCTATCTGTATTTCAATATATTTAGTTCCCTGAGAAGCGTTTCCCCATACCCCTTAATGTTGGGGTCTTCCCTGTGATGTTATCTCCAATTTATTTTTTAGTAGCTTGTTTATACATTGTCACTTGCATCTTGTCTCTTCCAACAAACTGTAAACTCCTTGAAGGCAGGGGCCATCTTTTACCTTTCTTTGTAACTCCAGTGCTGATCTCAGCAGCAGGAATGTAGAAGACAATAAATGTTTATTAACTGACTGAGAAGGGGGCCATAGCCTTCACCAGGGCATCTGTGACACAAAAAAGGTTAAGAACCATGAATTACAATTATTATAAAATAGTCAAGTCAAAGAGTATTTTGTCTATGAATACTGATTATATGGAGTTTAGATTGCTCTTATAATTACAAAGTTACTGCCCATCACTTAGAATCTATTTTTTAGGGTATACTGGAGAAAAAGTTGAACCAAGAACAAGAAACCATGGCATGGTGCCCTATGAATTGTGCCAGCCAAAACAATCTATGACTCATGGCTATAGATTTAGTTTAGTTAAAATGTGATAAGAAATCTGTACTTTGTAAACATTTATTTTTGTGGTTTTGTATTTGCTTTCTATTACATTTGAAGCTCATTTTTTATAAGTTTGAAAGGAGATTCTTCTTGTTCAATCATTTTAGTCCTGTCTGAGTCTTTGTGACTTTGTTTGGATTTGTTTGTTTTTTGGGGTTAAAGATTGTGTCATTTCCTTCTCCATCTCATTTTACAGATGAAGAAACTGAGGCAAATGGAGTTAAGTGACTTGCTCAGGCTCACAGTGAATGAGATCAGATCGAAGTCAGATCTTCCTGACTCCAGACTCAGCATTTTATCCACTACACGACCTAGCTCAAGGTGTCTAATCTGGTCTAATTCAAACTAAAGGGAAAAGAGTTTTTTTCCCCCCTACATCTAAGTTCATTGATTCCTTTGCCTATCCCAAGAATAAAGACACCTGAAGATGAGATTGCTAACTAGCCGATTTTCTAGTTTATCAAGGGCTGCTAACCATGGTAGGACATGCTACCTCCTTCTAGATCCCAAGTCAGACTGTGACTTGTAACATCTTTTCAGGGAACCAGGTACATTGAAGACCTGGTTCCCTGAAAGCATGTGCCATGTCACAGTCTTCAATGTCCCATGTTGCCTGTATCATAACCATCATCCTCATTTCTCATGGCCTCCCTCATCACTGGCCCAAGTGACCAGGTTCTGATAGATGAGCTTTTGCTTTCTCTTGCTTACAATTGGAGCTCCAAGTCACTTTGCAGCTGAACCCACACCATGCTTTTAACACATATTCCCCTTCTTTAAACTACTTCTTTGGCTGCTTTTTTTAGAGTATTGAGGTAAAGACCATCCTGCTCACTTGTTTTTTATGCCCAACCCTCATACAGAGGCTGACAATATTAAGTACTTAATAAATGCTAAATGCTCCATCTTTGTCTGTCTGATTCTCTCTTAATTTGTCTTTATTTCAATTTGTATATTTATCTCCATTGTTTATGAATCTCACTCCATTATCACATGCCATTTCTTAGTACCTTTCTATCAATCACATCACTATTTATCTCCTTATATATCAATCTTGTTCAATACTTTGTTGTCTCACTATATAGCACTCTCTATCCATCTACTTATCTAGCAATCTATTAATCTGATTCTCACCATCTCGTTTTATCTATCTACTTATTGTCTATTGTCTATTGTATTATTTCATTATCTCATTATTTATATAGCTTTTAATATCTCTCTACTTGTCTCACTGTCTCTCACTGTCTACTTACTAAGTTGTTTTGAACTCTTAAGCCAGACTGCAGTCCTGGTATATACGTTTTTGTGGGACTTCACTTTGCTGATCCAACCCAATTTCAGTTCAATCCACTGAACATTTATTAAAACATAGAGCTGTGTTTCAGGAATATAAAGACAAAAATGAAATCACCCCTGTGCAGAAAATGCACAGTGTGCAAATTACACTTTGCCAGGGGGATAGAGCTTATACGCACACAAGAGAAAGCAAAGTAAATATGAGGTAACAGTTTCAAGAGGGAGCAAGAGCTATGAATTATCCCATAAGACAAGGCTTGTCTACTTGTTTGTGCTCATCTGGTGATGTATTCTTGTTAGGTTCTGTTTTCTATCACAGCTAAAGTTGTGACAGACCCTCCATCATCTGCTTAATCTGCGTGCTGAGAATCTGGTGCAAGAATTGAAGGAAGGGGGTCAGTGTATCCTGGAGGATACGCTCTTCAGGGAGGAAGGCAAACAAAAGACTTTACTCCTCCCGCTTTCCAAGAATGCTCAAACATATTCCCAGGACATTGCCAGGATACAAGACTCTCTCTCTCTCTCTTCTTTTCCTTCTCTTCCTCCTTTCCTTCTTCCCCCCTCCCTCTATTCCTCCATGACTGTCTCTCTGTCTCCCTCCCTCCCTCCCTCCCTTTTCCTCTCTCTCTGTCTCTCTTTCTCTCTCTCTCATTTTCCTTTTCTTCTTCCTTCCCTTCATTCCACCATGCCTATGTCTCTGTCTATTTTTTTCTATCTCTATCTCGGTGTCTGTCTTTGTCTCCCTCCCTTCATTTTCCTCTCTTTCTTTTTTCTCTTCTTCCTCCCTTCTTTCATTTCTCCATGTCTGTCTTCCTCTGTCTCTGTCTCTCTATGTGTCTCTGTTTCTCCGTCTCTCTCATCCTTGTTGAAAAAACAGCTGAGCTCTACTATAGTTAGAACCAGAACTGGTTGATTTATTGTCCCTCCCCAGATCAGTGATTAGTGGTTAGATATCATTCTGAAAGGAGATCATAAATCATGGATATAGAGCTGATTTTAGATCAGCTAGCTCATTTTAAAGATGAAGAAACTGAGATCTAGCAAGATCCCATAGCTTGCTCAAGATCAGATAGTTCAGTAAAGGAGACTAGATTGGACTTGAGTTTTTTGCTTCTATCCCATGCTGTCTTTGCACAGTATTGGGGTAGAGTTTCTCAGGGAACTTAGTCTGTATTTGGTCTCATTCTATAAAAACTTTTTAAAGACATACTATTATCAAGGATGTAACTGATAAATGTTTAACTACAGACTCTCCAAAACTACAGGACACTCTTTTAAGTTTAATTTATGTTAGTAATATTTTTCTGTCACTTTTAACCCAACAAAGCAAGTCAAGTTCTGAGTTTATAGCCTTTCTGGATTTTTTGAAGTGTAAATGCTGACACTGAAAATTTAACAATCATCACCAATGTGAGCTGGTTGTGGCTAGTTTATTAAAGACAAGGTGTTAGAATTGGGATAGAAAAAGAACTCAGCATTATGAGCTGATAGGGATGGATATAATCTAGGAAGATGAACTTCAATAAGGTGTTTGATGAAGGTGATTCAGTCAGGGAAATCACATATCCACCAACCTACACCAAAATGTCAGAACAAAATGAGAACACGTAGGTACAAGAAATATGAATCTTCAAGTCAGCAGATTAAGTCAGAAAAATAGGTCTGCTGAGGCCTGCCACTGTCACCTAAGTAAAACAGACCTTTCCTGTTGACTTTTTAAGTTTTCTTTAGCTGGAAAATTATTTCACTCCATCCTTTTGTGGGTTCTGCTGTTCCAGAAATTGTTTTATGACATTATTTAAAGGTTTTCAGAGAGGTTTTGGAGAGAGCTCAGTACTTCATTTTCCATTTGACCAATTCTACTTTTTAATGAATTTTTTTTCTTCAATGAATTTTTGTACCTTTTTCCCACACGGTCAATTCTGCTTTTAAAGGAATTTATCTCTTCACTTGATTTTTGTGTTTCTTTTACCATTTGACAGACTCTGTTTTTTAAGGTGCTATTTTTTTTTTAGTAATTTTTGTGGCTCCTTTATGAAGCTGTTGACTCTTTTTTTGATGATTTTTTTTGCATCACTCATTTCTTTTCCTAATATACCCTATACCTGTCTTATTTCAGTTTTAAATTTTTTAATTCCAAGAATTCTTTTTGGGCATGAGACCAATTTACATTTTTCTTTGATGCTTTGGATGTAGCAGTTAATTTCTTTGTTATTTTCCTCTGAGTTTGTTTTGATCTTCTCTTTTTGTGTTTTGATCTTCCTTGTCACCACAGTAACTTTCTATGGTCAGATTTTTTTTTGTTGTTGTTATTGTATTTTCATTTTCTAGGCTACTTCTTGACTTTTAACTTTATGTCAAAGTTGGGCTCTACTTCCAGGGTTGTGAGGAGGGACTCCTAAGAGTCAGGTTTTTGTGTAGCTGTTTTCAGAGCTAATTTGGGGCTCTTTTTTAGTTCTTCCACTGTGGTATGGTCTACAGTCGCCTCCTCATCCTGGGGCTGTGACCCAGATCCCCTTAGTGCCAGCAAAGGGATCTCTATAATTTTTTTTCTGATCACTTGTTCAATTTTTTTCCTATCTGTAGGTTAAGAGGTATAAAAGCCATTGCTTCTGATTCAATCACCCTCAAGACCTGTTCCATCTCTGTCTTTTGGTTCAGCCTTAAACCTTTGGATTTGATATTTTGAGCATTGAGTTATAATCTGATTTCTCTTTTAGACCCCAATTTGAAGCCCCTCTTTTCTGAGGTGAGAGCCTTTCTTTCAAGCATGATATTTGTCCTATTTATTGTCATTTTGGCTTTCGGAGAATGTTCTGACATAGGGATGAATGTGAATTCCTTTACCTAGGTTTTTGGGGAAAAAATCTGCATGATTGTCCAAGATGAGGTAATTAATCATGGCTAGACAACAGTTCCCTGAAAAAGCTCAGGAAAAATTTAGTGGACTTATTATGAGTCAATAGTATCATTTGACTACTAGAAAAGCTGACTCAATCTTTAGCTACATTAGTGTGCAGAAGAAGAAAGCTATTAATCCTGCCTTTGTCTCATGTGCTTGTGTCTACTTTTGTCTACTAAATTATGCTGTCCACTCCCCAATCCCACTAAACACATATCCCTACTGGAGATATAATTAAACAAAATCTATGAAGATCTTCAAGAATGAGGGAAAGATGGGTAGATCTAATGAGATTTTTATTTTTAGAATCATATTCTATCACTTGTATTTATGTTTTACACAAATTAAACCTCAAGCTTCTTTTCTTCTTTCCCATCTTTCTCCAAGAGGAATAGACTCCTTATTCCAGGAGTCAAGGAAGTATAAGCAGGAATCTGGAAGCCAGCAACAAGCAGAAGCAAGGCAAGTGGATTTCTCTGTAAACTTGTTTTTCTGTTTGTGCATAGATTTCTAAAGGGTCCCATCTTCCAAAATTACTTCTCTTCTTCCACTTTCCCATCCTACCCCACCATATTCTTAAGTGAGCAGAATTAGGAAAACAATTTTATTAAATTTCAGGAGACAATCCCAGAAGTTGCATAGAATATTGGAATTGAGAGGACACTTAAAAATTCTCTAGTTCACTGCTCTTGTTTCTCAGCTGAGAAAGTAGAGACTCAGAGGGTTCCATGCAAAGACATGAAGCAAGCACTGAAACCTAGGGATCCCTCCCCCTAACCCCCTGCACTGTTTCCTTGTGTTGAGCAAATAATAATTAAGCCTTGAGATTCTCTCATCTATGAAATCTAGGTCTTGGAAGCTGATGAGGAAGGGAGAAGATGAGCTCCTTCCAAGCCTACCTTTTTGTAACTCAGGGAGTGGAAGGTGGAGAGTTAGTCATAGTAATTATAGAAATTTTGGTGTCCCTCATACTAATTACCATGAATAACAAACAAATTAATTGTTATAACTAGATCTGTATCATAATAACTTTATTATAGGCTTCATTTTGATATTTACCCTTTTGTGTATCTTCAAGATTAATAACTTTCTTTTTGTGTGTCTTCAGTTTACTGTTCATAAGTATGGAATTCTCAGGATCATAGAATGTTAGAATCAACTGAGTGGCAATCTGCTCCAGTGGATAGACAGTTGATCTTAAAACTGGGTATGTGATTCCAGACAAGCCATTTAAACTTTCTTTGCTTTCAGAAATTCTCGAGAAGATTGTACGAAAAAACTGGAAATATTTAATCTGGAAAGGAGAAGATAAAGGGAAAATAGGATATTATGTTCAAGTATTTTAAAGGTGATCATGGGGCAGGTGATATAAACTTGTTGCCCTGATCCTTGATGGAAAAATAGGAGCAGTATGTGGAAGTTGTAGAAAGGCAACTTTAGGTTTGCTGTCAGGAAAAACTTACTAACTGTTAGAGCTGTCACCAGAAGGAGGGGATAGACTGTCTTAACAGACAGGGGAATCCTCTTCATGAGAGGTTCTCAAGTAAAGCACATACTATGTGCGAGATAATATACAAATATTATCTCATTTGATCATCACAAAAACCCTGTGAGGTAGGAGTTTGGTTATCCCCATTTTACAGTTGAGGAAATAAAGACAAACAGGTTAACTGAGTTGTCTTATTCAGGTCTTCTTGAATCTAAGCCCAGTACTCTATCCACTGTGTCACCCTGGGTGAAGGAACTGGGGATATGTAGTATATGGCTTTGGGGAAAGGAAAGCAGGAAAGTATAGATATCTTTAAATATTGAAGAGTTATTCTATGGAAAAAGATTAGATTAGTTTTGGTTGGGCTCAGAGGTCAGAACTTCAAGCAAATAGGGATTTCAGAAAGGAAAATTTTGGTTTGATGTAAGGAAAAACTTTCTTTTAATTAGAATGATACAAAAATGAAATAAGATTTCTTCCAGGTATAATGGTGAAATACAATTCTTTCAAAGGCAGGTAGGTGATGCAGTAGATAAAGTGACAAGCTTGAAGTCAGGAAGACTCCTCTTCATGATTCCAAATCTGATTTTAAACACCAGCTGTGTTAGACGTGGCTCTCTTCAACAATGAGATGATTCAAACCATTTCCACTTGTTCAGTGATGAAGAGAACCATCTACACCCAAAGAAAACTGTGGGAACTGAGTGTGGACCACAACATAGCATTCTCACTCTCTCTGTTGTTATTTGCTTGCATTTTGGTTTTTTTCTCAGTTTTTTTTCTTCCTTCTTGATCTGATTTTTTTTTTGGTGCAACAAGATAACTGTATAAACATGTATACATGTATTGCATCTAACTTGTATTTCAACATATTTAACATGTATTGGACTACCTGCCAGCTAGGGGAGAGGGTGGGGGGAAGGAGGGGAAAATTTGGAAAAAAAGTTTTGCAAGGGTAATATTGGAAAAATTACTCCTGCATATGCTTTGTAAATAAAAAGCTTTAATAAAAAAGTCAAAAACAAAAACAAAGTGAAAAAAAAAATCCCAGCAGTTTTGTGATTCTGGGCAAGCCACCCAATTTGCTTCAGTTTCTCCATCTGTAAAATGAACTGGAGAAGGAATGGCAAACTTATCTAGTAATTTTTGCCAAAGAAATCCCAAATGAGGTCACAAAAAGTCAGACATAACTGAAAAAATGACAAAACAACAAGATTAAACAACAAAAACAAGGGGGAAATGAGTTTCCCCTCACTGGAGGTCTTTAAGTACTGAATAACTTCTTTTCAGAATTAGGATTCTTATTGTTTTTTTTAGATATAAATTAGACTAAATAACTCTAACAATTCCTAACTCTTCAATTCTGTGAAAAATCTGATTTTGCTTCTATTTGTGGACAGGGATCAGGAACCAGGGAACAGGTCCGGGCCTATTAGGCTTCTGGGAATGTTGGCTGCTGATGAGAATTAGTTTCAGACTGGGCTATCTTGGCTTTTGCCCATGTGTATGGCTTTGAAATTCTTCCTTTCTTTAACACTAGTCACAGAAAACCAGAACAGAAACCTTTTCCTTTCTAAGAGTGTTTAGTGGAAAGGCGGTTTTGAGATCCGAGTCAGGGAGGGTGAAGAAAAGAAGCAGAGACCACAGTATATTGATGTTCACCACTTTATTGCATATTTCTGAGGGTATTTCTTGGGTGACCTTGAACTCTGTGAATTCATGGCCAATTGCAACAAGAACAAGAAGCATCAAAGACAAGGCCTGCCTGGCAGTGTTGCTGGAAGGTCTGTCCATTCACACAGTTGTAGTAGGCATTCTTGTTGGTGGGATCGGGATATAAGCCACTGGCTCTGCTGGCACAGAATCCACTGCCACTGGAACTGCCCCCAGAGCTGCTGCCGCTGTCACCACTGCCACCACTACCTTGGCTAGGAGCCTCAGTGATGGGAGCAATGGGCTCAGCAGGAGCCTTGCAACCTGGGAGGGAAGGAAAGCAGGTTATTAAATTGCTCATGGTCTGAGAATTGAATAAAGATTTGGAAGATCCTAATTTGGCCAGATTCCATAAAAGTGACTCTGGGGATTAAAAGGCCCATTTCTCATGTGGAGAACAAGCAAATATCAAGAGTGTTCAGGTTCCTCTCTCTCCATTTTCAAATTCCAGGGAATGGGAAGAACAATACATCTCAAGTACCGAGGAGGGGAAGGGGAAGAGGAAAGGTTACATCTGCAGCTCCCACTCACTTGCACTCTCCAGACCCAGAGCATTCTTCAGGGTGTTGATCAGGGGGTATTTTCCTTGGTTACAGAAAGTCCCAGTGAAGTCATCCAGGTCAATGGCCCAGACCATGGCTCCTCCAAAGTTATTCTTCTTCAGCCACTCAGCCTGTGGGAGTAGAAGGGAAGTTTGCTCCAGGCCCAAACTTGGGTTCTCCCGAGACTTTGGGCTACAAATAGGGATGAACTGACTCAGGGAATCTGGAGAAATACTCTACCTTGATTTGGAAGCTCCTGGGGTTGTCATAACCAACCCACTCATTTCCTTTGTAAGCATAGGGCACGTCCTCAGAAGCCTCCCACACCTCAGTAGCACCTTCCTTCAGGAAGGGACAGATCTGAGAAATGAGAATAATGAGAGTGAATAGTTGACAAAAGTTTTCAGGAAAGGGATTGAATATAAACTTAAATGTTTTTAAGTTTAAAAATTATAATGAATGGCACAAACACAAACAAAGCATTTTCATTTATATAATAGAACAAAAAAGAGTCATTTAGTCAGTCAACAATCATTGTGTACTCATTTTATGTCAGGACAATGCTAAGGACTGAGGATAAAAGGAGAATATAAGTTAGTTTTTGCTTTCAAGAAGCTCAGTCACTAAATGGGAGATATAATGCAAATTACTACATACACACAGAATAAATACAAGAACAACTGGAGATAATCCTTGGGGAAGGCACTAAAGTGAAGGGCTTGCACCAGAGTTAGTTGCAATGACTGAGGAGAGAAGGGAATATATAGGAGAGAGGTTAGAAAGGTCCTAAGTGAGAAACTGATTGAATATGGAAAATGAGAAAAAGTAAGGAGCAGAGAAAGATACTGAATTGAAAGCCTTGGTGTTTGTAGAGATATCCTTCATGGTAACAAAGAGTTTCAGAAGAGGAAGGCTTTTGGGAAAAGGACAATGAGTTCAGTTTTGAGCACATGAAGTTTAAGAGGACATAACATTTTCACCTTCGTTGTTATTGCTATTGATTACTTGCTTTTTTTTCTTTCTCATTTTTTCCCTTTTTGATCTGATTTTTCTTTTGTAGCTTAATAAATGTGGAAATATATTTAGAAGAATTGCACATGTTTAACCTATATTAGATTGCTTGCTCTCTAGGGGAGGAAGAAGGGAGAAAAGATTGGAACACAAGGTTTTTAAGGGGTGAATGTTGAAAACTATCTTTGCATGAATTTTGAAAAATAAAAAGTTATTATTTAAAAAGTCAGAGATTAGAGACTTCACATCAGGAGAAAAATGAGGGCTGGACAAATAGAGTTGAGAATTTTCTCGGTAGAATTCATTGGAACCTATGTGACCATCAAGTGAAATAGTACAGAGGGACTGATAAAAGAAGTTTGTATATTAAAATGTGAATTAATGTAAACGATTTCAGAGGGAAAGCACACAAATCCGTGAATTTAATTAACATTGGGATTCTACATTCTTGCCCTTTTTAGGTATTTATTTTCAATAATTAAAAGGATGATGAGAGGTTTGAAGTGAGGGTCTGGATAATTACCAAATCTTTTTAAAATATAATATTATTGCATGACTCAGCAGCTTTGGAAGAAAGGGATGCCTTTCTCTAGAGGCAGGAAAGGCCTGTGCTGAATACTGTGACTGTCAATTCTGGATCTCCCAGTATGGTCTGCACAAAACCCAAGTCAGATTAGATAGGCAAACACTCACAGATTTCTTACCTCCAACCTGAAACATTACTTATTTATTCCAAGAACCCCTGATTTTACTTGTGTGAATACCACTACTTCTGATGCAGATGACAACCTTTTCGTGCTTTAGAGTTTCATCAAATGTTGTGGCTAAAAACCATTATTGATCATTGACAACCCTCTTCTCAAAATTTCAACCCACTGGTCTTGAACCAACAGAATATTATTGGACCCAAACTGAAAATCTTTCTAGATTAACAGAACCTTCCAAAGTTTGTTGTCCATATACTGCCATGGTTTGGAAAATCCAGTATCACCTTCATGACATGATATGACATTAGATCAGAATAAGTTTTTGGTTGAAATCTTCTGTGAATATTCCCCTTGTAATATAATCAAAATTTTCAGCTCCAAATACTAAGCAAATGGGACAAACTATTGCTGGGGAGTAGAGGGGGTGACCTTTGTATTTTTATCTATAATTAAAGAGTTATTTGTGACTCTTTAATCATCTTTAGGCAACTCTCCAGCTCTATACCTCATAGTAAGCCCAGAATCCGGCCTGCCTGGTGTAGGGTCCAGCTGGGCCGGGACCAGTAGTGGGTGCCCCAATGCCATTGTTGGAGGGGTTGCTCAGCATGAAAGTATGTCCGTAGGATGGGAATCCAACAATGAGCTTCTCAGAGGGGGCTCCGTGGTTCTTCCAGAAGTTCATGGCGTAATCCTGGAACAGAAGCACATAAGGTAAATAAATGTGGGCTCTTCTACTGAGTATTTTCCCTCTTTTCTTCTCCATCTCTGCCTGCTCCCTAGTATGTAAGGGATCTTGCCTTCCCTAGTTTTATGATGTCATGCATTTCTGTATGCACTTATTACTTTCTCCTTGTATTCTCATTATTGGTGTTTATGAGCATCCAGGGGGCACAGTGGATGGAGCACTGAGTTCAAGTCCAGTCTCAGGCACTTACATTCTACTTGACCCCAAGAAAGTCATTTAACCCTGTTTGCCTCAGTTACCTCATCTATAAAATGAGTTGGAGGAGAAATGGCAAACTGCTGCAGTATTTTTGGTCAAGAAAACCCCAAAGGGGGTCAAGAAAAGTTGGGCACAATTGAAACAACTGGGCAGATGCCATACCTTTTGGGTTAGATTGTTAGCCTAACTATGGTGACCACAAAACATGACTTATTTACCTTTGTATCATCCCTAGTACTTATTACAGTGTATTGTTTCTAAATGGTTGAACCCCAATTGCTAAAAAGAGAATGATAAACATGGCTGTGTACTAGTTAGCTCCACTCAAAAATTAAACTGTTCTGAAGGTCTGCCTCTCTCATTCTTAATGATAAGGCGGTCAAAACACTCTTAATGATTTATCAACTAATTCATTTCCTATTAGGGGTAGTGAATCAAGCATTAAATCTGGAGTCAAATTTGACATTGATGCTTTCTTATCGTGTATTTCTGGTAAATCATTTAATCTCTGTCTTTTACAGATGTAAAATGGGGTCATAATCATAGCATGTGCCTTCAAGAGTTGTTGTGAACATCAAATGAAATAATATTTCACAGTGCCTGGACATAGTAGGTCCTTAATAAATATTTATTTCTTTTTCTTCTTATCATAGAGACTTAGTCATGATAATAAATATAATATAAATAAATATAAGTCAATTTAACAATTTCACTATTTCTGTTGAGGGACCACCATTTTCCCAAATACTCTTGACTGAAATCTTAGTGTAGACACTTAAAAAATGTTTTTCATCTCTTGGCTCCTTTTACTTAATGTATTTCTGACTTCAGTTCTCTGATGTGTGGGGGACTCACCACATTGAGGTAAGCATTGCTGCCAGTATCACTGGGGTTTTTGTACAGGGGGCTGTTCTCTCCAGTGTAACCCTCCCAGGAGCCATGGAGGTCGTAGGTCATGACATGGATGAAGTCCAGATACCTGGTAAGGAGAATGGGATTGAAATAGATCTCTAGCCATTGTTTTCTACCCATTCTGGGTGGTTGGATGGACTGAGGATCAGCTTTCCCAGCACAAATGACAGATGGAGACATTGGGGGACCACACTCACTGAGAGAGCTGGGGGATATCGTAGCCAGACTCGATGTTGGAGATGCCAGCGGCCACTGCAGCAGTGACCATCAGCCTGGGTTTGTTGATCTGCTTGGCTTCCTGCTCAAAGGCTTCACGCATTTCCTGTGGGTGAGCAGGAGAGAGCAAGTGGAGAGCAGCCCCCCCCCAAATGAGCTTCTCTCTGATTCACCCAGGATCTTCCCTTAATGGCCCTTCAATGTACACCATCAATTTAATTCTGTTTATCGGATTATGGCAGCACAGATCTTTTCTTAGTGTCTAGAATGATGACTAGAACACAGTAATCATTTCACAAATAATTTTTGCTTGATTGATGACAAGGGGTCTCAGAGAACTTTAAATTTTTGTTAATTTTAGACATCAAAGATAAAAACAAAAACAGAAAACACACTAAAACCAAAACAAAAATGAAATTAAATAGTCCCTGACTTAGGTATTGTGTGTCTGTATGGTGGTAGTAGAACATATCACATTTAAGTAAATACAAAATGCATATGATATACATACAAAACAATGTGGGGAGTATGAAAACCACTAAGAAAATCAGGAAAGATCTCTTGGAAGTATTGGTACTTAGCCGTACCTTTGAGAGAGCTAGTGATTTCAACATATGGAGGTGAGGAAGGAGACTGTTTCAAGCATGGGGACTATGTAAGGGCACAAAGGTGGAAAATGGACTATCATGCACGAAAGCAAGTTTAACCAGAATTTAGAGTGTGAGGAAGAAGTTATGTGTAAATAGCTTGGAAAACAATAGGTTGGAGTCAGATTGTGAAGGAATTTAAATGCCAAACAGAAAAGTTGATGTTTTTTCCTATAGGTAAATGGTAACCACTGAAGTTCATTGAGTAGGGGAGTGATACAGCAAGACTCACCCTCTAGAAATACCAGTTTGACAGATGTATGGATGTTGGATTGGAAAAGGGAGAGATTGGAGGTGGGAAAATTAATTAAGAATGTATTGCAATAGTCTAAGCAAGAGATTTTAAAAGCCTGAATAAGGATGTTTGTGATGTTGAATTGAGTAAAGAGTAGAGATGCAAGAAATGTTATGGAGGTGAAATCAATAATACTTGGAAGTTGGATGTTTGGATAAGGGGACTGTGTTTTGACCACTGGGAGAGTCAGAACTAGTGTAAAAATTCTCTCGAGGCACCCATATTATCTAGATTGTTTAGTGACATTGGCTACATGACTCCCAGTACGTTAAGAAGTGTCCAGCTCACCTTGACCAGCACAGTGAAGAGGTTCTTGTCCTGAGGAGGGCTGCCACGAGACCCAGGGTACTCCCAGTCAAAGTCCAGCCCATCAAACTCATACTGGCGCAGAAATTTGATGACGGATTTGATGAAGGTCTGACGGTTCTCAGGAGTGGAAACCATGGTAGTGAATCTGAAGGAGATGGAAAAAAGATGGAGTAAGGAAACCCACATGCAGATTGCACCCCTAGATGTATTTCTCTTTACCTTTCTGAATGACCTGTAAAGCTCTGTTAATAAGACATCTCACATTGTGTCCATCTCTAGCTCACACTTTGAAACCAGAGAGCATGGTCCTTTCTTCGGTCATCCTAGTAAAACTCTGTGACTACCCCTGATACTTGAGCTGGAAATTTCCACAAAAGTTTGATGATTGATATTTCTTCAATGTTCATGTGCAGATTGCACCAATCTGTATTTCTTTCCAGTCCTAAATGCAGTACCTAAAACAATATAGCACTCTGTAGATGATCTGGGCTGTGCAGATTTGTGCCTTTTTTTACTTTTATTTATTATAGACTACTGAAGCTGACCTTAGAGATTTCTCTGAGAGATTCTTAACTTGGGGTTCATGAACTTGCTTATATAAATTGGCATCCTTGATAAACTTATATATTTTATACATTCAAAAGAATTCTTTTGAAAAGGGTCCATAGGCTTTCTTAGTCTTCTAAAGGGATAACTGGCACAAAAAATGGTGAAGAATCATTAACCTGGTCCAGACTCTTCATTTTACAGGAAGAGAATCCAAGTCATAGAAAGGCTGAGAGATTTTTTTTAGAAGGCTACATTGCTCGAATTAACAGTCTCCCATCTCCCAGGTCGGTAAAAACATCTTTGGATGAAGCCCAAGGAAGAACCTCTATATGTTGATTTCTTCTGTAAAGCAAAAATTCTAGCAATATTACTTTAAAGAAAAAAAAAAGAGTGGGTCTCCCCATCTTACCCTGGCTGGAAGTATTCATGGACCCTATTCCCTCTGATCTATATAGGAGCTTTGAGCTGTTCCATTTCCCTTATGGGTAGGTTTGCCTTTAATTAGACAATGTGATGTGAGCTTGCTATCTGGACATCAGACTGACCCCTGATTGGCTTAACACACTATACTTCAGGAATCTCCGGCAAAAGAGGGGCCAACCCTAGGCTTCTAAAGAGAGTGACTGCCATGAATCCCTGACATAATTATTTTATACATGTGTCCGTTTTATCTTGGCCTTTGCCCTCTGTCATGGTATCAAGCTTACGCTGTAAGATTCCTTGAGGCAAAGGAAAAATTAGACTTAATGTCCTTTTGCTTTGTGTCGAAACTTACAAAGAGGATCATAAATCCGTATAAATCAATTATGACAACTAATGTTAAAAAAGACTTACGGGGCAGTTCCAAAGTTCCAGCCTCCAATTGCCAGGAGAGTCTTCAGGTTGCTGTTCCTATAGAGACAGAATAAAGTGGGAATGTCACAACCTGCATGCACTTATTGGTTTGCAATGACTTCTCATGGTGAGAGAGATTGCCTGGGTAGCACAGTAGGAAGGTCTTGGAACAGACCTGATGAGGTGACAAAGGACTTTTGTTGGATTGTCATACAACATGTATGACAATGTGGTCAGTGTCCTTGGACCTTTTGGGACTAAGACTACAATGTTCCTTCTCTAAAATAAAAAGTATTGTCAGCATCTTTTGGATATCTGCCAGGCTCCTAATTTACAAAATTAGCTATTTTACCAGTGAGTATGGCTTCTAAATTTTTACCTCTTTTTGTATCTCCAGCACTTAGCTCAGTGTGTGGTATATAGTAGGTGCATAATAAATGTTTGTTGATCAATTATTGATTGATTTTCATTTGATTAATCTGGGGGATTCTAGCCCAGCCACCGGGCCCTCTCCTTACTTGTTTTTCAGACCGTTGAAGGATTTGTAGAGGGTGACGTCGTTCCACTCGATTGTGGTGATCTCATTGTTTCTCATCCCCGCAAATGCGTAGATCAGGTGAGTGCAGAGGCAGGGGTCGATGTTCTCTGGCTTGAAGCGCCCCAGGCCTGGCCTGTACTGGGCCCAGTTGGTGAAGTAGCATGTCAGGTGATAAGCAGAGCCTGTCAGCAGCAAGAAGCAAAAGTCAGTGTGAAGATCTCTTTGGTTCTTATCTTCCTTTGGAAAAGGCTGAGAGAGCAAGGTTCCCTATTGATGCTCTGTGGGAATATGAGCAATAGCTTTGGATAATCTGACAGAGGGCAGCTGTGGAGGGGAAAATTCTCAGAGTCATTTCCATCTGACCTTGGAGAAGGACTTCTCTGAGCAGATCTAGCTACCAAAACAAGTTGGTCTTCTCTGAACTCTTGCCAATGGGCAAAAATGTTTCTTTGCAAAAAAATGGTCTGTTCTTGGATGTTTGAGAAAATAAAAACTATGAGAATATTAGAAAAGTGATGAGTGGGGGGGGGGTAAAGCAGAAGTCTATTACTTACCCAGCTGGGCAAGCAGCACCAGGGCCAGACCTAGAGAAGAAAAAATAAAACAAAACATCAATTGGCAAACATTTGCTAAGCACCTATTAAGCACCTACCAAACATTTTAATGCAGTGATGATGACTAGGTGGTATGATGGAGAGAGTACCCAGATTAGAGTTAGGAATGTCTGGTTGAGAATACCAGGCCCAGCTATGCTGCAAGAACACAACTCTGGGTGAGAAGGAACCAGCACCCCCATGAGTGTAGGGGTGGTGGGGCTGCTGTGGGCATTTGTTAGAGAGGGGACTCTTGGGATTCCTGGTCAGAGTGGAGAGCTGAAAAGAAGCTTGAGGTACCACCCCCCACACACACAATTAGAGGGGCTTATGGTAATACCTCTTATCAAAAAAAAAATGAACCAACCCTCAAAGAAGAAAGAACTTCACCATTAAAACATATTATGGGAATAGGGAAGACTGGGGTTCATCTTCAGAGAAGGACACTTTAGTTAAAAAAGAAAAAGCACCATGTGAGATGGCTCCCTACCCAGAGAGAATTTATTATAAAAGATTAAAAAAAATTAAAAATCAAATGAGAGACATTGAGGAAAAACTAAACAAAAAACAAAAAACAAACAAAAAAAAACCTAAAACAAAAAAAATCCAAGAACATGAGAGGAAAGTAGAAATAGAAAAATTCCACTGATCACTACCTTAAAGAGATCCTTTGTAGAAAATACATTGGAATATTATTGCCAAATTTCAAAACCCCCAGATCAAAGAGAAAATTTTGTAAGAAACAAGAAATAAAACAATTCAAATATGTTGGAGCTACAATTAGAATTGTACAAGACTAATCAGCAGCTACAATAAAAGACTGTGGATCTTGGAATCATATCTACAGGGAATCAAAAGAACTAGATCTGTGGCCAAAAATATCATCTCCAGCAAAATTATTATTTTGAATGGGGGAAAATGGATATTCAGGAAGATCTGAGTTCAAATGAGATCTCAGACTCTTACTGGTTGTATGATCTTGGGCAAATCACTTAACCTTGATTGCCTCAGTTTCCTCACCTAGAGAATGAGCTGGAGAAGGAAATAGCAAACTGCTTCAGTACCTTTGCCAGGAAAATGGAGTCATGAAGAATCAGACATGACTTGAATGACTGAACAGCAACAATACCAAAGAAAACTAAATCCTCACTGTCCTAGGGGAGCTTATATTCTATTTTATTTAGTCTTGGCAGACTTCTGAGTACCTGGTCTTATGACAAGCTCACAAGCTTATTTCAGCTCACAGTGTTTTAAGTGGATTTTTCAGGGAAAATGAAGATATTTTGTGGCAGAGAGTAAACTCTGAAATTAATGCACATGAAAAGCAAGGTGGTGAGCTCTTACTCACACAGATGTTCCCACTCTCTGGGCTGTTTTGCACAGAATCATGGAATTCCAAAGATGAAAGAGATCTTACAGAGCATTATGTTTAACCAATAAAGAAATTCCCTCTGTAAGATTTCTGACAAGTGGTCATCCAGCTTTTGCTGGGAGGTTCCCAGGGAAGGAAAGCCTACTATTTAGTCTAGATGGAGTAGTGGATAGAAGGTAGAACCTTCAGAAAGACCTGAATGGTCTTGTCAACATCAGGAGCAAAGAGAGAAGGGGTCTTGAGACATGTTCAGAAGTCAGTGATGGGAACAGGACATTTCAGGACCTCAGACATCATTGAATTCACTTAAACACAGCAAACATTTATTTTACCTACAAGAATTCCCTGGGCTAGTAATAAGAGTTAGCATTTATGTAGCATTGTAAGGTATGCAAAGCACTTTACAAATATTATCTTATATTGTTCTCATAATAACTCTTTTTATTCCCATTTTACAGATGAAGAAACAGAAAAGTTAAGAGACTTGAACAATTTCATACAATAAGTAAATGTTTGAGTTTGGACTTGAACTTGGGGCTTCCTGACTCCACGCCTAGTGCTATATCCATTGTGCCCCTCAGCTGCAGAGAATTTTACTTTTCTCTCTATTCCCTTTAGCAAACAGAATCGTTCTCAACATGTTTTGTTCTTTAAACAAAACTTTTCAACAACAAATAAGGTGTTGTTAATTTAATATATTACTTATAATATTCTTTATACTTATTTGCTATTCAAATACCATTAAATAATTTTTAGCACAAATCCCTTGGACTGTCACCACAAACTACCTAGCACAACCCCTAGCACAATAGTATTTGCTTGATGAGAGAACCCCTAGATGGCTCAATGGATAGAGAATTGGTCCTGAAGTCAGGAGAACCTGAGTTCAAATCCAGCCTCAGATACTTAATAGTTACTAGCTGTGTGATGCTGGGCAAGTCACTTGACCCCAATTGGCTCAGCAAAAATAAATAAATGCTTAATGATTGATTCCAATGTACTAGATGCTTAGAATGTAGACAGATATAAAAGAGATACTGCTATTGGTGAATTTATATTCTAGAACTGGGGTCCTAACCTTCTTGGATTATGAGTCCCTTTGACAATATAATGAATTATATGGACCTTTTAATAAATATTTTAAAACTAAAAATTCTAAGGGGCAGCCAGACGGCACAGTGGATGGAGCACCAGCCCTGAAATCAGGAGGACCTGAGTAAAAAAAAATCTTTTTTTACTAGTTGTGTAACCCTGGGCAAGTCACTTAACCCCAATTGCCTCGGGGAAAAAAAACAAACTAAAAATTCTAAAAATTAACAAAAGAAAAAAGCACACATCTCCCAAGTTAAGAATCCCTATTCCACAAGGCTGAGTCATATAATCATAGACCTATTTATTTTTCTTGCAACATGATAAATAGGGAAATATGTTTAAAAAGAGTTTTCATGTTTAACCTATATGAGATTGCTTGCTTTCTTGGGGAGGGGGGAGTTAAGGAAGGGAGGGAGAAAAAAATGGAAAACAAAATCTTACAAAAATGATAAGTTGGAAACTATCTTTACATGCATTCAGAAAAGTAGAATAATATTGAAGAAAAAAAATCATAGACTTCACAAATCATTTAGTGCCCTTTCTCCCATTTTATAGATCGTAAATTCAGTCCACGGAACATTAGTCCCATATGTAGTAAAAGCATCAAAAATTCAGTAGAAAAAAAAGAAAACATAATGAGATCAAAATAGGAAGAAATGGAGGTATGGATGGACACTAGATTTGGAGAGAGGAAGACCCAAGTTCAAATCCCATCTTAAGCATTTAGTAACTGTGTGAATGTGAATTCACTTAATTTTCCTGTGCCTCTCTTTCCTCATCTGTAAAAATAAAATATTGAACTTCATGGGCTCTGAGATATCTTTTTAGCTCTAAATCTATGAGCTTGTTATCATACCTAATGATTCTTTGCAAAGGACCTACAAAGAAAAGAGAAGGAAGAAAGTCACTGGGGATTGACTTTCTCCTTAGAACACTGATTCTCCAGTAAGGAGGATGGACTTTGCCATGACTTCAGTATGTACTGGTAAAGTAAGGGTTAGTCTCTGACTTTTATACCCCCTGACCCAAGTCTTATGAGAAAGCCTCCTAAATATTGGGGGGGGGGAGCATTTGACCTGGAAGTTCATGTGGCAAATCAATAAATCAATAGATCTCCCTTCAGTGTCACATAATAAAGGGAATAGAATGGAGTGCCCCCTTCAAAGGAGAATGATGTCTCAGAAGGGCCAGCTTAATAACTCTTTGGGCAGTTTCCAGAGCTGTTAAGTCTTTGGAAAGGGAGTTTAGTTGGGTCTGTGCTATGGACATTACAAGCTTGGAATCAAAGCATTTTGCCTTAGTGTATAAGCAACTGAGCCTTTGAAAAGTAGTCATCAGATTAACAAATGATTTCTTTATATGCAAATATTTAGCCTCAATTGATCTAACTAAAACCCTCTTTCTTCCTCAGGCTGGCTACTTTGATTTCTAAGCATTATACACACACCTGTTCTTTGGACTAACTTCAAATCATGATTTTGTGATAAAGCTATCTAGAGATCTCTGGTCCTCGAAATGTGGGTCACAAAGAGTTTAGTCTAGCCCAGAATCTACCTGTATTATTTTAGTAAAATATTGGTTGATAACAATGAAAGTTATGGTCTCTTTTGTTATTGCTTATAATATGATGAAATCACCTTTTGTGTGACAATGAATTCCTGCTTGCCTTTCAAAACCTCTTGTAATTCCTTTCATCCAGGACCATAATTATGGTAAGGAAGCCAGGGCTTTGTCCCAAGATACTAAAATTTAGAAGGTTAATGTGCTTTTTGGTAGGTAGAAACACCTGATATTAGCATTTATTTATCTAGTAAAAATAATGACCTGAAATAAGAAGCTAATAGATAACATTACCTTTTTTCTTCTCCCAAAGCTATATCCTGGGTAAGTTCTTATTGATAATACGGAGATAAGTATTTCCTTTTGTTTTTGCCCCAAGTTGATCTTGTGATCTTTTTTCTAGTAGCCAGAATTGTTAATTAAAATTCTTCCCTTTACTCTCCAGTAAAAACTGTTCTACAAACCTATTTTGTACTTTCCCACCTCCATACCTTTGCCTCAAATACCTCCTCTAACTTTTCTCTACCTGTTCAAATACCACCCATCCTTCCAGGTTCATTTCAGGTCCATTTTCCCCCGGGAAACCTTCTTTGAACCCTGTAACACCTGGCAATTCCTCCTTTGATTCTTATTACTTAGTATTATTACTATTTATTTGGCATTGCCTAGTAGCATAACCTTCTGTTTATCAAGTATTATATAGGCTGACTGAGTGATTCAAACAAGAATTCACAAAGTGACTGTATCTAGGTAGAGTCCCATGCATGCAATGAATGTCATGAAGACTCGATAATACAATCTTGAGGGAAAGAACTATATTTTTGTTTTCCTTTGCATCTCCAGTTCTTACCACAGCATTTAACATATATTAAGCACTTTATAAAGGCTTATAGAATGATTGACTGAACATCTAGGTTAACTAATATCACAAGGGATAGATCTATAAACCAGAGTGGCAATTTATTCATTGATAATGGGAAATATCCCTGGCAGCATAATTAAAGCTAATCACTTTTCATAATGGACTTATCTACTTAGGAGCCAAAGTTATTAATGAGAAAGTTTTTTGGTTGAGTAAAGAATCAGAAAAAAGGACATTGAATGGTGTTAAAAATAATTAGATTTGTTATCTATTCCAGAAATATTTGTCTAGATGAATTGTATTGATCAAATGATCAGAGCCTCCTTAGTCTTGAAGTATGCTGGAGAATTTTAGTTCTGTGCCTCTTTGAAATGATGGACTCAAGGTACAGGATGGGATTTTTTTTTTTTTTTAGATATAGCCAGTATAGAAATGTATTTTGCTTGACTAGTTATTTTTTCTTTTTTTTTCAGTGGGAGTGGGAGTGACAAGAAAGAGGAAAATAAAATTTTTTGTTAATTTAAAACATATATAATATTCTTTAAGAGTCAATATTAGGGTTGTAGCCCAAAATAGGTTTAAAAACCTTCTAGCCTTATGGGGAGAGGATTAAGCAGACATCAAGGACCTCAGGGACTTGTTCTTTAAATACTATTGAGCAATCTATATTCCTGGAAGACACAGACCTAACTCAAATGACAAGATTTTTGAGATGAAGATGATGAAGATAGTATATTGGAATCTTACCCCCACTTTGGAGTCTGGATTTTTTTGAGACCAGGGGAGATTACCCCTGCAGGAGTACACTTTCCCAAAAGGCCAAAGTTACTTGTTAAAGAGCAGTCCTTCACAGGGATACCTCATGGAAAAACATTTTCCTTCTTGAAAAGTACCTAGTTTGTTTTTTTCAAACTTAATAAACTGCTTGATTTACAACTTTTCTCTGCCCAGGTCCAGGACCTTACTGGAAATGATGGGTCAGGAGAATACCTAGAAGACCTGTTCTGTAATTATGTGAACCTATCCGTGCCAAGTGGGAGCAGGGAATATCCATAGTTTGGGGAAAAGAGATTGCATCCGACTAAGAGCCAGTTTCCCAACATTTCCTATATCTTGGAGGCTACACAAAGCAAAGTTAAGGTAGTTAAAATTGTAGGACTCTCCTTCACTTACACCTTGGGAATGAAAACTATGCTGTTTCTTGATTCCTTTAGGCTGTTTTCCCTGAATATAACAACCCCATGGGTTTCAGGTCCAGCTATAATGTAGGAAATTAATTAAAGGGATAAGTTAACAGCAAAGTCAGAAGAACAGGAGGTATAAAGTATGAAATTCTGAATGGTCACTTACCAGTGAGAAGAGTGAACTTCGCCATCTTTGTCTCCATGGAGAATGAATTCTGATTTCACCCGCCTTTTATACCTTCTCCTTTCTCCTCAGTGACCTTCTTTAGTTCTTTTTTGTCCAAGGTAAATGTTGATTTTTGTGATTATTACAATGCTCAGCTCTGTTTAAGAATTCATTATTGACAAGGAAACCCACATAATAGCATAGTTTTTGATTTTCATGAAGAAAGGCTGTGCTCAAAGAATGATGATAACACCGATAAGGATGATTATTATATAATAGTTTATGTAACTCCACAATTTTTGGTATTGAGGGGGGATCATATACATCTGTGTTTGGGTGGGTAGTTCTGTAGCTAACTCAGCCTTATCCTTTTTGTTCACCCTTTGGGATATTCAAAGATGTTGATCCAATACGTCTTCACTGTGATTGTACATTCTGGATAGAAATAGAACTCCAGAGGCTTAGGATAACTCTTGGGTAATCACAGACTCACTTTCTAAAGATTCACAAAATCTTAGAAAAATCATTAAGGGTTGTTATCTTGACTGATGGGTGTAGTATCCTCCTTGGAGAAATTATGGGTCTGTTAAAGTATTGAGAGTCTTAGAGTTGGAAATTGATGACTTTAGAGCAATGATCCTCAAAGAGTGGTCTTGGGAAATCTGTGGATCCCTGAAACCCTTTCAGAGGATCTACAAAGTCAAAACAATTTTTCTAATAATAAAATATTTTAACTTCAGTGTAGTAAATATTTATAGATATCACCTATATAAAACAAAAGCTCTTCAGGGGAATTCAATACTGTCTAAAAAAGGAAAGGAGTCCTGGAACCAATGAATTTGAGAACTGTAGCTTTAGAAGATTAAAGAACCTTAAGAATCACTTGTACAACAAGAGATCAATTATTCTCAATTTTAAGACCACCAGTAATGATAAGGAAAAGATAGCCCAGTTCACTATTGATGGTTTTAATTAAGAAGTTGCTTATTAAATGGTGCCCAAACTTGTCTCTTCTGTAATATTCCCCTTTAGCTTTTATCCCTGAGGTCAACTGACCGACCCTGATCTCTCTCCATGTGACAACCCTTCAAATATTTGAATATCAAATATCTGAAGGCAGCTCTTACTTGCTTTCTAAATCTTCCCTTCTCCAGGGATATAGGTCTTTCTTTAGCCAGTCCTTATCTGGTCCATTTCCCAGACACATCTCACTATTTTGACTGGTATAGATATGTTCCAGCTTCTCAATGACTCTTCTAAAATATGGGATTTGGAACTGGGTACCGTATTCCATATGGGACCTAAGTGAAATGGGGATAGTTGTATCATTCTTATAAATATGATGGTGGGAGGGTGGGAGATGGGGAGATGATGTACAAATGTTGCTTTCTGTTTGTATTCAAAGAAAGGAATGAATAAAATGCCATTAAGTTCTTTATTACATGTCAGGGATTGTGCTAAGGGCTGGGGAAACAAATAAAAAGAGAGATGGTCCTAGTCCTTGAAGAGCTTACATGATAATAGGGGAAGTCAAAATGGTGGCCAGGGAGGAATGTGACAGTCTGGGAAGTCATGGGGATGTAGTGCAAATTACTGAGCAATGAGAGGGAGGGAATAAACATTTGTATAACGCCTACCATGTGCCAGGCCCTGTGCTAAGTACTTTAAAATATCTCATTTGATCATCAGAATAAATTTGTGAGGTAGGTACTGTTATTATTCCCACTTCATAGTTGAGGAAACTGGGGCACACAGAGCTTTGTGACTTGCTCAGAGTCACACAGCTAGTAAGTATCTAAGGCTGGATTTGAACTCAGGTCTTTCCAACTTAATGTCCATTCTGAGTTTGATTTTACTTTGAAATATCCAGGAGGAAATGCCTAACAGTTGGAAAGTTGGAGGTGTGGGATTATGTCACAGGACAGAGACAGGGGATGTCTATGCTTGGGAATCATCTGCATGGAGATAACAGTTAAATGCATAGGAGTTGATGAGGTCACCAAGACAAAGTATATAGAGAAAAAAGAATGAGATCTAGGGTGGAGCCCTTGGGTACAATCCAATCATATGGGACTGGACACGAATGATAATCTTTCAAAGAAGTCTGAGAAAAATTGGTTAGATTAGGAAAAGAGAGATGAGTATCATGAAAATTCAAGAAAGAGAGGGAACTCAAGATCAACATTGTTGAAAACTGCAAAGGAGTCAAGGATGACTTTTGAAAAGATCAATGGATTTATATCAGCAAAGAAATCATTAATGACTTGGAAAG
The DNA here is from genome assembly GCF_902635505.1 of Sarcophilus harrisii. Classification (NCBI taxonomy): domain Eukaryota; kingdom Metazoa; phylum Chordata; class Mammalia; order Dasyuromorphia; family Dasyuridae; genus Sarcophilus; species Sarcophilus harrisii. The sequence goes on along the minus strand of NC_045429.1, from coordinate 413,553,868 downwards.
TTTCACTTAAATGATATGACCAGAAATCAAGCTGTAAGGTATTGTGAAGTGAGTGGAAGTAAGGAAGCCTAAGGAATGGCTTTTTCTGAAAGTATAACTGTGGAAGGAAAAAGAAATATGGGATGGTAGCTTGAAGGGATGGCAAGATAAAATAAAAGTCTTCTTGATCAGTGGGATCTGAGAATGTCAGTGGCAAGCAAAAAACTAGTTGAAGAAAGAAAGGTTGAAAAATAGGGAGAAAGAATGATCAAAGGGGAAATCTGCCATGTACCACCTGGAACACAACCCTACATTAGGAAATGAGAGGGGTGGGATGCAGGACACAAGTGGAGGAATTGATATGAGCAAGATCAGCAAGTGCTACCTCCATCCACCAAGTGCCATCCACCAAGACCAGAATAAAGAAAGAGAAAAAGGGGTAATTAGGAAGGTGGGACTAGTGAAGAGAGGAAGCTTAGAACAAATGGACTCATTTTTTCAGTGAGCCATGGGGAAGGTCCTCTGCTGAGGAAGGGGAATGGGTTGATGTGGTTCTCCTGAATAAAGAGTTTGAAAACAATTGCTTTGGAGATTGAGAATAGATAAAGAGAATAAGCTTTGCTGGATAGTGGTGAAGGCCCGTGATTTTGGATAGCATAAACATGTAGAGGAACTCTATAGCACGGATGTGGGGCTAGGAACCTCAAATCCAGGTCTTCTAAAGACCTCCATTATTCTTTTCACTGTAGTATATTGTTAACTAAGCCTCCCTTAATTGTGACCTTCCCAGATAAGTATAACTTAGAAGAAACACGGATTTCTCTTAATTTCAATAACTCCAGCTAGCATCTATAAAGAACATATTTACTCTGCAAACAGATTAAATTTAACTTCTACTCTGAATAGAAATGTTTGTACATGCTAAATCACATCCCTTCCCATGGATATACAAAAGCACCGATCCTTTCTTGCTCCTTTTTAATTATCAGTGAAATATAAGTCCCTTATGCTGTTGTTTAAATTCCTCATAAGACCATTGGTATTTAGGATATCCCTGAATATGCTCAGTCTGAGCTTTTGCTTGGGGTTTCCTTTGTTGCTCTGCTTTTGTTGCACTGGTTGTTTTATCTTCTGAGTAGCCTGGCTTAGTGTCTGCTGAATCTTCCTTCCCTTTTGTGGTTTTCTGTAACCTCTATTCCTTCTTTTCCTGTCTACTGAACCTTCTTGGGAGATTCCCAAGTTTAAAGGATCTCTGTTCCTCTCTTCCACTCCATTTCTTCCTTCTCTGTGAGGTCACAGGCTTGGAATGACATAGTCTTATAAAGCCAATAAGATTATGATTTAACATTGAGAAGCCCGCTCCTTTTGAGTTCACAATAACATATTGGGAAATAATAAGGCAGCAGTTTCAAAACATCTGGGAGATTTAATGAACCTCAAAATAAGTTAGAATTGTCATGTGACTGACAAGAATTTTTTAATTCAGTCTTGGGCTGCATTAAAAGCATCATGCTGATCCAGCAGTGTTACTACTGGGATTATATCCCAAAGAGATTATAAAGAAGGGAAAGGGACCTGTATGTGCACGAATGTTTGTGGCAGCCCTTTTTGTAGTGGCTAGAAACTGGAAACTGAATGGATGTCCATCAGTTGGAGAATGGCTGAATAAATTGTGGTATATGAAAATTATGGAATATTACTGTTCTGTAAGAAATGACCAACAGGATGATTTCAGAAAGGCCTGGAGAGACTTACACGAACTGATGCTGAGTGAAATGAGCAGGACCAGGAGATCATTATATACTTCAACAACAATACTAGATGATGACCAGTTCTGATGGATCAGGCCATCCTCAGCAACAAGATCAACCAAATCATTTCTAATGGAGCAGTAATGAACTGAACCAGCTATACCCAGAAAAAGAACTCTGGGAGATGACTAAAAACCATTACATTGAATTCCCAATCCCTATATTTATGCACACCTGCATTTTTGATTTCCTTCACAAGCTAATTGTACAATAATTCAGAGTCTGATTCTTTTTGTACAGCAAAATAATGTTTTGGTCATGTATACTTATTATGTATCTAAGTTATATTTTAATATATTTAACATCTACTGGTCATCCTGCCATTTAGGGGAGGGGGTGGGGGGGTAAGAGGTGAAAAATTGGAACAAGAGGTTTGGCAATTGTTAATGCTGTAAAGTTACCCATGTATATATCCTGTAAATAAAAGGCTATTAAATTAAAAAAAAAATAAAAAAAAATAAAAGCATCATGCATAGCTTTCAGGAATAAATGAGAAAATCTTCTTGGACTGACTACTTTTATAATAATATTGTGTTCAATTTAGGGTGGCACAGATTAAGAAGCACATCAACAATCTGGAAAATATACAGAGGATGGGAAACAGACTTAAGTACATGCAATTAAGGATCATTTGAGCCCTTCAGTACTGGAAATGTTTAAAATAAAAAAGTTAAGGGGAGGGGACAGGTATAATGGAAATTTTCATGTACTTAAAGGGCATTCATGTGGAGAATAAGTTTGACTTTTCCTGTTTGATTCTAAGAAGCCAGAGCAAGGAAGAAAACGTAGAAGTTGTTAAAAAGGGCACTCCAGGCTTGATGACAGGAAACATTCCTAATAAGGGCTCTTGTACCTGCTTCCAGAAGTGGTGAATTCTTCCTCCTTGAGAGTCTGCAAGCAGAAGCTAGGTAACCACTTGTCAGAGATTTGCAGTCAAAAGTTCTTTGGAGGCATAAGTTTGAGTGGATGGCTACTGAACTCTAGTCAACTAGAACTCTCCATGGTTCTGGGAGCCTTTTTTGTTCAATGGTAAGAACCTTTGTTGGAGCCTCCTGGGCTACAGTTCATAATCGGCTTCTTCCATTGACTGCTGTAACACATCATCCTATAGATGCTGATGTGGATCACAGATCTTCTTAGTCAAGTGGAAGAACAGGGGGTTTGGCCCATGGGGCCAAATGTCATTTAATTACCCTGAGTCTCAGTCTCATCTCTGTAAAACTAGTGAAGAAGGAAAGGTTGAAAAATAGGGAGAAAGAATGATCAAAGAGGAAATGGCAGGAGGATGGTCTTGATGATCTCTACAATTCTTTTTTAGTTCTAGGTTTTATGATTCTCTGAGCTGCAAAATTTGTAGGTTGGATTGTCAGAGTTTTTAACGTAGAGTAAAAAAAAACCTAGCTAGATTTCAGGAGCTATAAACTTGAATGGGAAAAAAATTACATATTTATTTCAATATAATTATCATTCTGTATCACCTTACCTCTGTTTTATTTTATGCATTTAAAAACATCGTTCTGAGAAGGGGGCTCATATTACTGATGGGGTCTATGACAGAGGAAAAGTAAAGAAACCTTAAACTAGATGCTCCTTAGACTCCTTAGAGATCTAAATGCCATGCATATAACCCTTTCTATACTTCCTCTTCTTTTTCAAAGAAGGTTGAGGTAAAGTTCCTAATGATGGAAGCTTTGAAGGAAGCTTCTCTTCTTGCTTAATACAACACATCTGCTGGGAAAGTAAAAAGGAGCCCGTTCCCCTTGGCTGGCTAAACGGGGTAGCTTTTTATGCCCCAACTCTTCCCATACATCTACTGCTCAATCAATCTATCAAACAATCAACACACCTACTTAAAAAAGAGAGGCTGCACAGTGTGATGGATAGAAGCTAGTCTTGGAGCCAGGATGATCTGTGTTTGAATCTTCTCTCTGAATTACTGGCTATATGGCCCTTCCCTAGTCACTTCTCTAAGTCTATAAATTGAGGAGAAAGTTGTTATGTCTGGTTCTTCATGATTACATTTGGGGTTTTCTTGGTAAAGATACTGGAGTAGTTTGCCATTTCATTCTCTAGCTCAATTTACAGATAAGAAAACTGCAGCAAACAGGGTTAAGTGACTTGCCTAGGTCTCAAAGCTGGTCAGTGTCTGAGACCAGGTTTGATCTCAGGAAGATGTTCCCATGCTTCCAGGATCAGCATTCTATCCATTAATGCCATCTAGCTGTTGTTCCTTTCATGTATTAGATAGTTGTCAGCTCTTCCCCACTTGCCACTACTCATTCTCTCCTCCAGGGAATTAAACTAGAGGATTCAGGAAATACCTAGAACCTAGAGCTGTGCCTTTGATTCTTGGAACCCTTTCCTACCACTATCTCCCTCTAGTTCCCTCAATGAAATATGGCACTAGGGTTTCCCCTTCTTCCCTCATCTAGAGGAATCAGGAAGGAGAGCTCCGGGGAATTGTTAGTTCAACATCAGAGATGGATATGGTTATTTTGAAAATTTCTGAGCCCCATTGCCCGAGGCCCCAAGAAACTACGGATGGCTGATCCTGCCTAATTGGTGTTTTGTTTGTTCCAGAGGAATCCTTCAGTGGCAGTGAGGAGGAAGGACATTTGTCCTCCACCGTGGGATAGAGCCAGATGGCCCCAGAAGTGGAAAAATACAAGTTCAAGTCATACTCCTGTGTCTGAACTTAGTAGAGGGGGAAAGAGCCCCAGCTTTGGGGTTAAGGAATCAGAATTCTAGTTCCAGCTATTTCACAAACTCATCTGTGTTAACTAGGAAAATGTACTTTTATTCTCAGAGCTATTCCAGGGAAGCTAATTGGTTTTCTCCATCTGAGGTCATAGCCAGGAAAGCAGTTAAAAGTAAATGCTTCCAGACTTGGGGGTTTAAAATGGAGGGGCAGGATAGACAGAGGGGTATAGGTGAGAAGTAGAAGTCTATTGGACAGAACAGTAAACCTAGAATGTTTCCCCCCCCCCAGACTACAGCAGGGAGGTTACTGTCTTGTCAGAACTCGAGATGGAGATAATAAGGGGCAGAAAGCTTTCTATGCATGATTTGTGTATTCTTTAGACTGGCCAGTGTCCAATAGTATTGAAGGATTTCATGAATGATGGCTTTGTAGGGCTGCTGGATGAGTGCAATGTTGCTTACCTGGATGACATATTAATATTTTCACACTGTAAATTATGAGTATGTCATAATCCTATTGTGACACTATGCTTAATGCACAGGGGACAAAAATAGATGCCTTTTATCACCTTCAAGTTTTGGAAGATTGGTCTTAGGGACGATGGACTGCATGTGGCGCCATAATATCCACAGCTAACTGGATGACACAAGGAGAAATTCCTTGCATCACTTGGGGAAATTTTGGCAATTTCTGCCTCTTTTACACCTCCACATGTATTACTTGAGGAGGTTAGCAGTAGTCTTATGTTACTGAATCTCAACCAGGCCCTCACTGCAGAAAAATAATTTTTTTATTCTTTCCTAGAGAGAGCCAGATGGCGTAGCATATGTAGCATTTAGGAAATCTTGCTTCCAAATCTTGCCTCAGTTATTTACTAGATGGTTGATTCTGCCCACATCACTTAACCTGTCTCATCTTCTGTCTCTTATGCGTAAAAATGGTTGTCATACTAAAAACCATTACATTGAATTCCCAATCCCTATATTTATGCACACCTGCATTTTTGATTTCCTTCACAAGCTAATTGTACAATATTTCAGAGTCTGATTCTTTTTGTACAGCAAAATAACGTTTTGGTCATGTATACTTATTGTGTATCTAATTTATATTTTAATATATTTAACATCTACTGGTCATCCTGCCATCTAGGGGAGGGGGTGGGGGGGTAAAGAGGTGAAAAATTGGAACAAGAGGTTTGGCAATTGTTAATGATGTAAAGTTACCCATGCATATATCCTGTAAATAAAAGGCTATTAAATTAAAAAAAAAATGGTTGTCATAGTAGTACCTATTTCACCAGGCTGTTGTAAGGATTGAATGAGATAATTTATGTGAAACACTTTATTAAACTTTGATGTGATAAGCGCTTCTTCTCCTTCCTCCTCCTCCTCTTCCCTCCTCCTCCTCTTCTTCCTCCTTACTCCCCCTCCTCTTTCCTCCTCCTCATCTTCCTTGTCTTCCTCCTCATCTTCCCTCTTCCTCTTCCTCCTCTTCTTTTTCCTCCTCCTCCTCCATCTTCTTTCTCTTTTTTTTCCTTCTGTCAACTAGGTGGAACCATAATGCACAGAGAGCTGGGTTTGGAGTTAGGAAGACTCATTCTTTCTGAGTTCAAGTCCATCTTCAGACATTTACCAGCTGTGTGATCCTGGGCAAGTCACTTAATCCTGTTTATGTTGGTTTCCTTATTTGTAAAATGAACTGGCGAAGTGTTCTTGCCAAAAAAAAAAACCCAAATGGGATTATGAAGAGTTGGACACAACTGAAATAGCAAAAAAAGTATTATTAATGACTAATAATTAATTGATTATTATTAATAATTAATCACTACCCTCAAAACTGTTCCAAGCTTTTCTCCTCAAGTGCTCCACACAATTCCTACCATCTACTCTCTCACTGAAGATTTCACTTTATATTTCAGTAAGAAAATAGAGGCTATTAGCCACAAGTTTCCTCTTCTGCCCATTGTTTATCCTTCATTTTTGGAAAGGGTCAATGACATCACAAGTTGCTGTCTTGACTGGCACAAAAATTAACTTATGTGAGGCAGAGTTGTGCAAAGTCATCACCTCATTCTCTCTGTCATCCTACTCTCTCAGTCATTGAAATCCAAGATAAAATCAAGATGACTGGAAATGAGCTGGTTTTAGTGGTCTTTAATGGCTGTCCAAGCTCTATGTGCTCCCCGGCTCCATGGTCCATTGAAACAAAATTCATTTTCACCTGTTCTGCCAGAGAAATCTTCACCTTCCTGGGGAAGACATCACCCAACTCAGTGAAAGATTTGAGGCTTCTCTGTTAAGCTTAATTAGGTTTAGCCCATCTGCCAAGATGGTTTTTACCAGATTGTGGCCACCATACATGTTATAGCTTCTTGGATCTACAGGCCATCCTTCTCCCCTACTCTACATGTCAATTTGACATCATTCCCTATATTTTCCTTCCTTTGCTCTAATCTCTGACAAAAACTAAGGGGAATATCTCCATCAAGCACAAGAAGGGTTTTCCTGACAGAATGGGCCAATGAGAACAGACACTGAAGACATCAACGGTATCTACTGCATCCTGTGCCCACTTTTGTCCTGCTGGAAGAGAGAGAGAGAGAGTCTGAGGACCTTGGGCAACTAAGGCTTGCTTAAATCCCATTCATGTGTCGGTCAAAACATCACCCATTGCTATCACTGCCAGCTATCACTGGCTCCCTTTGACAACAAAGGACAAACAACAATTATAAAACACAAAATGCCTACAAGACAAATGTGAAATCCAAGGAAGACATTTCTAGCCAAGTGAATATAAATAACAGGAATCAATTAATATCAATAAATGAAGAAATGAAGATTTAACTTGGACTTTAAATAATTAGTAAGACTTTCCATTGCCTTCCCTTCTGAGATTGCTTTCCACCTATTTTCTACGTGTTTTAAGTTAGGGACATAGTTCTTTAAATATTTTCCTCTTTAGAATGTGAGCATTTTGAGGGCAGGTATCTTTCTAATTATCCCCAATGCTTAACATAGTTCCTAGAACAGAGAAAGCAATTAATAAATACCATGTGACTGACTCATGATTTGTTCAGATTTACCTTTTGAGCCCTATTTACAATGATTTTCCTTAAAAGTAGTTAGGTAATGCAGTGGATAGAGCACTAATTCTGTAGTAAAACCTGAATTCAGATTTGAGCTCAGAGACAAACTACCTGCGTGACTGGAAAAGTCACTTAATCTTTGTCTGCCTTAATTTTCTCAACTGTAAAATGGGGATAATAATGGTACCCATCTCCCAGACTGGTACAATGGCTTGCACATAGTAGTACTTAATCTCTTCCCTTCTCCTATCCCTTCCCACAGAGCTTCCACTCCTCGGAGGTGGAGAGACATACCCATCAGTGTGATCATGGAACAGCCTGTCCTTGCTTCTTCAACAGTCGATTCATTTTCTTGTTGTTCAGTCATTTCAATCATGTATGACTCTTCATGGTTCCCTTTTTGGGTTTGCAGAGACACTGAAGTGATTTGCCTTTTCTTCTCCTCATTTTAGAGATAAGGAGACCTGCTTAAGTTATATGGCTTGCAGAGAGTCACACAGCTAGTAATTGTCCGAGGCTAAATTTGAATTCAGATCTTCCTGACTCTAGACCACTATAGTGCTCCAGTCACGGTGTCACTTAGATGCCCAAACCCTTATTAAGTTTCTACTATATACTGCTTATTGCACTAAATGCTATATGAAAGACAGACCAAAGAAGTTCAAAATGAGTGCAGCTGAGTGGAAATGAGATATCCAAGATGTTAGTTCTGTTCTCTCTCCTTACCTGGAATAGTTTATGGCTTTATTCAAGGGGCAGAAGAAAGCCAGGGGAGAGTAACTGGGCTAATTGAAACCTGCAAGATGATGCGATTTGCCAATGATGAGTTTACTGGAGCCACGTGGAGATGGCAAAGAAGTCTGCATGCTGCTGGAGAGTTAATCTAATGGGTTGGTAGTTAGCTGTGGTGGTTGGCAGTTAAATGTCTCTAGTAACTTCCCTTGCTCATAGTAGGCTCTTAATCAATGTAAGTTGAATTGAATGAGTAGTTCTATTAAGTTAAAACACAGAGTACATGAAAAAGAGGGCTGTAAAAGTAGGGTGCTGCCAGAGTGTGGAAAAATCTTAAATGCTAAACCAAGGAGGTTGAATTTTGCTCTATAGACATAGGGAGCCATTATATAAGAAGCTGAGTCAAGTGGGAGTTTACCCGCCAGTAAGTATGTACTTTATGCTTTATCAGTTATGGGTAAACAGTCCTAAACTCTGCCGGAGCACCTAGAAATAAAGGCATTTCATTTCAATGCAAAAAGTCCATAGTGTTGATATTTATTTAGGCAAGAAATCTCAATAGCATGGATGAAACCTCAATGACTCCTTTTCAGTTTTTATCTAGCTTTCTTTATGTCTCTTGACTAGGTAGTTAGACTTTCTAAGTTTACTTATTTCCCTTTATCATTTTCAGCTCAGATGACCATATCCTATTCCTTCCATTACAATTAATGTGACTTAGTCTGGAATAGCCGAGTTAAAATCTTGCCTACAAACAGTTCTAATTGTTTGACCTTGCATAAGTAATTGAACCATTGGGGAAGAGTACATAGGGCCTTAAATCTAAGGGAGAAAGGCTAAGTTGGGTGCAAGGAGATAAACTAACAGTGAAGCTCATAAAGATAAAAAGGAAAGGAATAAAAAAAAAGGACATAACATTAAAGGATATATAATTTATGTCATGTTAATGGGCGTAACACATTAAATTATGATTATATTTTTAGATCACAGATATCCTAGAACATGATACATTTTAAAATCAGAACACTATACTTTAGAAAGTAACTTCCAAAAAGTTTAGATAATCAACACAGAAAAACAAGTATTAATTTAGAAAACCCACCCAATGTTATTAAAGGAAGAAAACACATTCTTAAATTTCCAAGGTATGAAGCATTTTAATTTTAAAATTTCAATACCAAACAAATTTTGCAAACAACCAAACAAGCAAACAAACAAAGCCTTTGGCTTTGAAGAACATTGATTTGAGTAACTCAGGATTATGTCACAAGTATGAAAAATCATAGGAAATAATGGAATAGGATATGCCCAAAAGTAAAGTAACTCAAGTTGCAACCTGCAAAAAAAATTTTCAAAAGTTGTGGCAAATCATCAATGAAAAATAGATGAATTATAAACCAGAGAGATTTGAGGCATTTCTTGGAGGAGGTGTCACATAGGTGAGCAGAACACGACTTACAAACATTCTAAATAAGAGAAACACAAGAAAGTAAACAAACAAAAGCACAAGTACCAATTAAAGGCCAAGCAATGAAATAAATTCTGTCATGTTTATAGACTATTGTTTTTTGAAAAGAGAAATTAAAATTTAAGGCAAAGAAAAAGGACAAAAAGTATCATTTAAGGAGAAAAAGATTCTAAAGCCCTAAAGATTTAAGATGATGTGATGTTTAAAAAGCTCTTGGTGGCAGGCTCACAGTTTATACGCATTTGGAAGATGTACCTGAAGATGGCAATCAACTCTGATTGGTTAACAATTCATGAGAAAATGAACATTACAATGAAAAGTAGGCTCACTCCAGCGAGGAGCTTAGGGAGAGATATTATGTTGTTCTTGAATAAAGAGACTATCTCTACATCCAGATTACCTCCAGTTTTGGGCAATCTAATGAATGGATATATCCCCACTAAAACCTGAGTAGAAAACAATGTGATTATATTATTTATAAAGTAAGTAGGGACCAAGACTGAGGAGAGTTAATTCAATCTCATTATCAATAATGTCCTTCAAGATACTGAACTTTGAAATGAGAACTATGGATCTCTCCAAATTATTGGTTATTAATAATAATTTCTCTCAATCATAAAGAATCATGGGATGGGAAGGAAGAAGAATTGAATTAGTATTATATGCCCAAAATGACAGGCTCTCTCTCTATGAACATATGTACATATATATGTATATATGTGTATGTACATATATAAATATATAGAGAGCATATAGCAATACAGTCACATATCTATATCTTTTGTGTGTGCAAGGCACATAACATACACTATACACACTTGCACACATATACATATGTGTATATGTATATAGAACACATGTGTGTATATTGTGTATATTATAGGTACCATTTTGGTTTTGTTTTTGTAGCCCATTCCTAGCATTGTACCTTTACATGTAGGCACTTATTACTTGTGGAATTCAGCTGAATCTGATATTTTGGTGGTCCAAGATGGCTTATAGAGGGATGTCGCAAATATTTTCTCACTTGATGATAATGCAATGATGTGAAATATAAGGCAAGTATTGACCTCTTTCCCAATGCAAGACTTTGGATGTTAGAAAACTGAGACTAAAACATTTTTCCAAGGCCACATAGCTAGTAAAAGGCAATGGTGATTTGATTTCTAACCACTTACTCTTAAGTTTAATGTTCTGCCATGATTGAACTAACTTCCAGCAGAATTGAGCCTCTCTGTAATGATATAGAGTTCATCTTTCCCTTCATTCTCCATTTAATATCCTAAAAAAAGCATGATTTAATCAAATGACAAAGCTATAGAGTGGTGGTGTTAGTGGGTGAGTATTAATGAAAGGGGATGCATGATGTGTCTTGATAGAAAATTATCTGGAAAGAATTGCTTTTAGGAGATAAACTGCCAAAGCTCTTGAGGAATCATCTGGAATCAGGAAGGTGAGAGATAGAATACATTAACCACAGTATAACCTCAGAGTCTGACTGGGAAATCCTTTAACTAGTGACTGTGCCCATATATAAGTCTCTATGGTCAACATGGTGTCCACTTTTATAATGATTAAATCCTAAGCAATCTTTTCCCCATGAAATTATGGAGTGACTAAGCAGGAAAAAAATGGTAGCTAAAACAACTATTGTGGGACAATGACTTGGGGTTTAAAAAGGGCCAAAGGAAATATGGTTTCACAAAGTGGTAAAGACCTCAAGACAATAAAAAGTTCCTTGAGACCATTATTTGGGGAATTCCAATTATTATGCCATGATATCTGCTTCGATCATTTGTATTAGGCCAAATGGGCAAAAGGCTCTCTGGGCCCACTTTCTCTTTTTATTTTTCCTTTTCTTCTCTTTGCTTCCATTCTCTTTCTTTCTTTCCCTTCCCTTCCTTTTTCCCCCTTCCCTTCTCTTTTCTTTTGTTCCCTTCTTTTCTCATCTTCTGTTCCCTTCTCTTGTCTTTTTCCTCCATCCATTATGATTTCATCAGTTTCCCAGGGATTCAGTTATTATCTTTAAGCAGATGATGCCAAGATTTATTCACAGAATTTTAATCTTTTTTTCTAGAGTCCAGTCCCACACCACCAACTACTTGATGAGAAGCTCTACTTGGATATGCATTAACATACCCAAGTCACTATATTTTATTTATTTATTTATTTATTTTTATTTTATTTAATAGCCTTTTATTTACAGGTTATATGCATGGATAACTTTACAGCGTTAACAATTGCCAAACCTCTTGTTCCAATTTTTCACCTCTTACCCCCCACCCCCTCCCCTAGATGGCAGGATGACCAGTAGATGTTAAATACATTAAAATATAAATTAGATACACAATAAGTAAGCATGACCAAAACATTATTTTGCTGTATAAAAAGAATCAGACTCTGAAATATTGTACAGTTAGCTTGTGAAGGAAATCAAAAATGCAGGTGGGCATAAATATAGGGATTGGGAATTCAATGTAATGGTTTTTAGTTATCTCCCAAAGTTCTTTCTCTGGGCATAGTTGGTTCAGTTCATTACTGCTCCATTGGAAATGATTTGGTTGATCTCATTGCTGAGGATGGCCAGGTCCATCAGAACTGGTCATCATATAGTATTGTTGTTGAAGTATATAATGATCTCCTGGTCCTGCTCATTTCACTCAGCATCAGTTCGTGTAAGTCTCTCCAGGCCTTTCTGAAATCATCCTGTTGGTCATTTCTTGCAGAACAGTAATATTCCATAATATTCATATACCACAATTTATTCAGTCATTCTCCAACTGATGGACATCCATTCAGTTTCCAGTTTCTAGCCACTACAAAAAGGGCTGCCACAAACATTCGAGTCACTATATTTTAAATAGAACTCATTATTTTCCCTCCAAAACATCCTTCTTCTGAGCTATCCAATTTCTGTTGCTAGTGCTACCATTCTTTCAGTTACTCTGTATTTGCAACCAAGGACTTAATCTTGACCATTTTGTTTTCCTCATTCCCAGTATCAATCAACTTACCAAGTTTTATCACTTTTAGGTAACCCTCTCATCTCACATTTCAAGAAATTAAAACACAGGGGTTAAGTAATTCAACCAGGCTCACACATTGTAATGCTGAGATGTAAGCACAGGTGTTCTGATTTCTATTACTACATAGATGCTGTCTAGTGACACATTCACAGTCAAATGGAAATGGTTTTTTTGGCATAACTTGTTATTTAAATTGTTCATGTCCAGGCTCATCTAAAAAAGAAGAGTTCCTATAAATGGACTTTCTTAACCTATGAGGGAACAGAACTTATTCAGAGAGAGCTTGAAGGTGTCTTTGTTTCATTCTTCTGATCATCATGAGAGCACCCCTGTATGAGTTCTCCATAAAATAATCTTTCAGAAGCATATATTTGGCATTCAAACACTATGGAAAGTCTGTTGGAATTGTGATCTCTGCAGCTGAGCCTGAATGCTTGGCAGTTCAGCCCAAAAAGGGACTTCAATTTCCAGCACCTTATCTTGTTATGATTTTCAGAGTCTTCCTAAGACAATTAAAATGAAAGTGTAGAATAGGGAAGATTTTTTATTTCTGGAGCAACATGCCCTTAGAATCTAGCATTCTGGTTTCTTGTGTAAATCTCATTTTGGAGGATGCCTTGTGGATGACCAACCCAAATTCCTTCAACCAGGTGGGACAAATGGCTAGGGCTCTGGATAGAGCTGTAAAGGCTCAGTCCATTGCAATTACTTTAGAAAAAGAACAAAATATAGACTCCAATCTACCCCCTGTTGCTCAGATCACTGAATTAGTGACTAAGTGCTATGAAAAGCCCAACCCACCAGAGGCATAACTAGGGATCAGATTCTAACAAGGCAGCAAGATGGCTCAGTGGATAAAGAATTGGTTTTGGCTTCAGGAAGGCTTTAGTTCAAATTCAATCTGTTATTAGCTGTGTGAACCAGGACAAATCCTTTTATCTCTATCTGCCTCAGTTTCTTCATCTGTAAAATCTCTCAGGGCTGCTAAAATAAGATAATATTTTAAAAGTACTTTGAAAATCTTAACATTGCTGGTTATTATTAAAGAGAGAAGATTTCCTTTCCAACATGCTTATTGGAGGAAAGGAGGATCATTCATATGGTTCTGATTGCTTAAGGGTTAAAGCTGCAATGTGGGAGAAGAGAATTAGAAGAGACTGGGATCATATCATACCACCATTATTAGGTGACTGATATAGACATCGTAGTTTTGATGGGGAATTAATCACCTTAAACAATAGCCTCCAAATGTGTGTGTGTGTGTGTGTGTGTGTGTGTATGTGTGTGTGTGTGTGTGAGAGAGAGAGAGAGAGAGAGAGAGAGAGAGAGAGAGAGAGAGAGAGAGAGAAAGAGAGAGAGAAAGAGAGAGAGAGAGAGAGACTGAGACTTCAAATTACTAGTGGCACTACAAGTATGGGAGATATTATATGTCATAACATTGCCCCTAGGGAAAAACCAAGATTCGTTTCTTCCAAAAAGAATCAATATGAATATTTTATATGTTTTGCTATTGCTGTTGTTGTTGATGATGATGATAACGGTGATGATGATGATGATGATGATGGGCTGCTATAAATTCTTTGCACCTTCTATATTTTCTGTGGGTAAACAAAATCGGTCTTCTATTGATATGTGCTTGCTATTTTGGACGATTCTCTAAGAACCGAGGCCTTAAAAAAATCAAATCTGTGGAAACTTAGACATGAAATATGTTTGCATGTTTTCCCAGAGTAAATCCCACACTCCAAGATAATGAGCCAAAGGGAAAATGACTTTTCTGGATCATTTCCAGTCTTAGAATGAGTCCATGTGAACCTAGAGTCTGAGGAGGGCTGTAAGGAATGGGTTTTGCACATATTTTGTATTTACTTCTCTATTCAAAACTGCTTCCCCTCCTTAGAAGGCAAATAATATTTTTACTTTTGTTTCAGGGCTTGATACATAGCAACAAATGTAAAGTGGTAAGTAGCAGATCTAGAATTCAACTTTTAAAAATATTGAATCATTCTCAAAGAACTAGGAGAGTATCTGTTAAAATATCTCTCATGATAAAAACTTTTGTAAAAATCAAAATCATCCCCTAATTGATTATTTTTGTACTTCCCAGATAGTTTCATCAGTGTAAAATATGGGTGTACCTGTAATGTTAAAACACACACACACACACACACACACACACACACACACACATACATACACCCCCACACCACTCCTTTTAAATATACTATGAAAGAACTGGAATCCCATTTCTGTGGTCCAGTAGCCATCACTGTCAGCTGTATTGATGCTTCTCCTCCCCACATTCACCTAATGAAGATTGCTAAGGTAATAGATAGATATTTCTTCACAACATTCCCATCTTTTTTTCTCTCTCTAACCACCACACCAGTTTTTAGGGGAGGACCACTAATAGAGACTACTAATAAGAACATGCAATTCCTCTTATGCCATGCATTATTCAATGGGGGAAGAAGAGAATATCTCCTTCACTCCAGATCACTGGGCAAGAGCCTTGAGAAGTTTGGGGCAAAGGATAAGTTCCCATCAACTCCCTGCTGCCAATGGTATCACATAGGTGACAATTTGTTATGATGGGAGTGAGGAGGAGACAGGAAAGAAGTCAGCCCATTAGAGACATATCTGGGAATTTTGTCACATAGGACAAAAATAGTTTCTCTTGAAGAATGGGACCACCAAGTGGTGGTGGTGGGGCAGCTACACAAAGGACTTTGCAAAAATGTCACCGGTATATCTGAACTGAGAGAGAGGGAAATTTAGCCCTTACCTTTGAAAGGGTTAGAAGGAAAGATATGGCAACCCAGAGAAAAACTGAAAGGTGAGGGGTAGGGATAGTGGTTAGCATAGAAAGGAAGTCTCCCAGCCCCAGAAAATTCATCCTCTGCTCCCCACTTCAAAAATCAGTGTCTGAGGACAGAACCCTATTTGGTCCATGCTAGTTGCAGCTCTGTGATACACCCAGGGTTTTATTGCAATCCCTTGAGCATTGCAGGTCCCAATGCCCAGGAACCTAATTCAGCAAGACAGACAAATTGGGGTTTAGTTGCAAAGTGTATCTTTAATGGGTATTCATGAAAGCTCAGGACCAATTGCAACAGGAGCAGCTGGTATCGAAGACTAGGCCAGCCTGGCAAGCCTCCTCATAGGTCTGCCCATTCACACAGTTGTAGAAGGCGCTCTTGCTCTTGGGATTTGGATAGAGGCCATTGGACTTGCCAGCACAGAATCCACTGCCTCCTGAACCGCCACTGCCAGGGGCTGCTGTGACGATGGGAGCAATGCTAGTGCCCAGGGTAGAGGTTGGCACTCGGCAACCTAAGGAAATAAGTATTTTTCAAGTGTCTACTAAGAGATTAAGCAATTTACAAACATCTCGTTTAATCCTCACAACAGCCTTGCCAGATAAATGCTGTGATTATCCCCATTTTAGTCGAGTCACCCAGATGGGAAAAGTCTGATTCTGGATTTGAAAGATTTTCCTGAACCCAAGACTAGTGTTCTGTGCATTAAGGATCTCCTTAACTTCCCAAAAAGGGCAACTGAATCAATACAGCTAAATTTCTTAGTGGGTTCCTGACCAAGGATCAGCAAATCCTCCCAAAGCTTAGTGGTACCTGTAGCTTAGCCTACACCCAGGGAGCTGTCCAACAGAAGCAAGGTGCTGGCTTCTAGATAGTATCTGGGAAGCAGTTTTCTCCCATAGCTTTCTAATACTTGTTACTGCCATGCTATTTAGTCTGGGAACTGATTCAAACCAGCTTAATTCTGTTCCCTTACTTCCTAGCAGACTGCAAACTGATCCACCCCCCCAACTTCTCTTCTTTATTTTAGTCTTATCTTCTCTCCATATATCTCTTCCTGACTTTTCTTATCTTCTCATCAATTCCAGCGGCTGATGGCAGGATTTGAAGGAATTAAAGTATAAAGGGCAAGATTTTCCCTTCCCCTCAAATCTTCTATCCTGTCAACCTATTTAATTGAAACTTATTTATATCCTTCTGCTAAAGGATTAAATTTTCACCAGCGACATTCATTCAATAAGCTATGATCTTATAGGACTTCCTTGGTCTTCCCTTGCCAGTTCCAGTTTGGACATGTTAGAGCAAGTAGAAAAATAGATTTTAAAGTGTTTAAAATAGAATCAAAGTGGGAAGAGTTCCAGATTGATGCTCTTCTTCAGCAACCTTTCTGCTCTGAGGATCCCTGGATAGTGCTGGTGGAGTGGGATCACTACTTACTTGGAGTGGAGACACCCAAGGCAGATTTGATGGCATTCATGAGTGGGTATTTGCCCTGTCCACAGAAAGTGCCAGTGAAGTCATCTAAGTCAATTGCCCAGACCATGGCTCCTCCAAAATTGTTCTTCAGCAACCAGTCTGCCTATTGGGGGAATCAAAGGCATGTAGAGCTCATGGTCAGTGGGGACCTCCAGATTGTCAGAACCCTATCTATAAGGGATTGTTTGCCATCTTGGGGAGATGGGAGGAGGGAAGAAGAAAAAAATTTGGAACTCAAAATCCTATAAAAATGGATATTGAAAATTATGTTTATAAGTAATTGGGGAAAGTATTATTAAGTGGGAGAAAAAATAAAATTGTGAACTTTGAAAAAAAAAAAGCACAAAACCCCAAATTCCCAATCAAAGGAATCTATGGGAGAAAAAAATAAAATTGTAAACTTTGAAAAAAAGCACAAAAACCTCCAAACTCCAATCAAAGGAATCTATGATACAAAAAGGTTAAGAATCCCTGATTTGGAATTACATGCCAGGGAAGGTTTTGGGGATAACAGAAGATGCAGGAGGATACTCAGCTATTCTATGAATCATTGGATCAGACCCAGGTCACTCAATATTCAGTTTCTTTAGTTTTGAGGATACAAGCAAAGATAGCCAATAACAGTGAATCACTAAGGCCAAAGAAAAAGGCAGAGAGAAAAGAATGACTTGAAACACTTGAGAAAGGGATAGAAGAATGTAACACAGATGGAGGGATGGTAGAATACCACTACTGTGGCATTAGATTTGGGGTCTCCTGACCTTACCTCAAACTATAAGAGAAAGAAGCAGGACCCACCTTGATAGTGAAACTCTTGGGATTGTCATAACCAATCCATTGGTTTCCTTTGTAGGCATAGGGAACCTCTTGAGGGGCATTCCACACCTTGGTGGCACCTTTCAGGAAGCCACAGACCTAGAACAGGAAATAATAAAAACTGAAAGTCTGGAGAACTGGCTTCTAGACTTGACTCTGCCACTGTAAGTTGGGTAACCTTTTGAGCAAGTCACCTCTCTAGACCTCAGTTTCCTCCCCTGTTTAATGATAGATCTAGACTTGATAACCTCTTAGTCCCCAGTTGTGTTCTGGGACAACACATTCTATATCCCAGAACATTTTTTCTGCTCTGGTCATTTCTTCCATCAAACTTGGCTACCATTTTCTTCTCCTGGGACAAGGTATTGCCCTCTAACTTCCTAGAATATCAGTGGGAATGAAGTAGTTGAAGTTTTGGAATCAACTAAATCCTCTTCTGTTTCCAAACTGAATGCCTTATGGCCCTTGATAAGCTCATTAAATTCATATCTGCAGACTCATGCTTTTGATGAGCTATATTAGGCAAATCACTTAATCTCATTGGACCTCATTTTTTTTTGCTAAAGCATTTGGGGTTAAGTGACTTGCCCAGGGTCACACAGCTAAGAAGTGTTAAGCATCTGAAGCCAAATTTGAATTTAGATCCTCCAGACTTCAGAGCCAGCACTCTATCCATTGAACTATCTAGCTGCCCCAGACCTCAATTTCTTTGTGTAAATAATACAAATTGCCTTGTGCTCATGGAGATTAAGGAGCATAATATGACAGTGCTTGGAAAAGTTAAAATGGAAGGTACTGTTCTCAAAACAAGGATGGTTGTATCCCTCAGGAGATTATAAGTCTCTGAGGATAGGGATTCTTTCAGTCATTTTTGTCTTTGCATTCTTATCAGTGCCTTGTACACACATTTTTTGGTACCTACTAAATTTGGTACTTAAGATTGTTAAATTGAGTTGAAAAGTCCCATCCCCACCCCTCTGTTCCCATGTGCCTACATCCACGTAAAGGGTTCTCTAGAAAACAGAATGGAACTTCTCACACTGTGTTTTTCCAGATATTGTAGAGATCCCCACGGGTCCACTGAGCCCCCTGTGGACTTTACCTCAAAGTAGGCAAGTGTTCCAGCTTCCTGGGTATAGGGTCCAGCAGCACCAGGGCCAGAGGTGGGAGCATCCAAGCCATGATTGGAGGGATTGGTGAGGGTGAAGGTCCGGGCGTAGGCGCCAAACCCAACCATCAGCTTTTCAGCAGGGGCCCCATTGTTCTTCCAGTAGTTCATGGCATAGTCCTCAGAGATAAAGGAGGGGAAACAGTTAGAAAGACACCAAGCTGAGACAGCAAGAGGTATGTGTCCTGCAGCTTGTGGGGTAATCTGTCCTGTCTGTACTTAGCCACATCAACACTGTTGTATCTGGGTGCAGGTCCTGGCCAGCCCACAGACATAAGATGGCCTAGCAAAAAAAAAGAAAGAGGGAAACAAGAAGCTTCTCTTTGGAGCAGGGGGATAAGCTTCCTAAGTAAAGAGGACTGGCCATGCAATATTATATAGTCAGTCAATGAATGAACACTTATTAAGTGCTATGTGCCAGAGCTAGGGAAACAGAGAAAGGCAAGACAGTTCCTGCTCTTGAGAAATTCACAATCTAATGAAAGAGCTCACAATTTACACTGGAAATTTCCCTTAGAGCAAGAGGACATTTCTTCTTTATTGCTAGCACCTTACACTAAAGAGGTATGTATGAGGTACTTAACAGAAATACTAGGAGAATGACTTTGGAATACTAGGAGAATGACTTTTGGAGAATGACTTTTGGAAAATGTTCTCAATGTCTTGTTCTCTCTCTAAAATGGACAATTGAAGTACAATTGAGACCCAAAATAGAGTCATTTCTTTTCTTGGGGTGTCTAATAGAAAATACAAATCATTCTCCATCATCTATATGGAGTTTATCCCCCTTTCAGATTTTTATCCAATTTAAAATTTTAAACTGGCTTTTATGGACAATCAGCATATTTCTGACTGGCCCCAGAAGTTTAAAAGGTTTTTCTTTTGGAGAAAAAAAGGTTTTTCTTATTGGGGATAATGGTGGGGTGGGCAGATAGTCATAAAATGGAGACCTGAAATTATAGAAAAAATTTCTGGATTATCTGTTGTAGATAATTAACTTCCCTGTTTCCTCTTTTAAGCACAAAGAGTGGAGAGTTGAGGGCAGTTAATCATGAATATGAGGACAAAAATAAGAAGTTAGAAAATGGTGAAAGGGAAAGATGCTATGATTCAGTGGCACTAGATTTGAAAGGACTCTGCTTTTTATTACTTATTGAGCAAATTATTGTGCTTATTATTATTGAGCAAATCATTTCAAATCTCTGAACCTGTCTCCCCTTTCAAATGAACATTTGCTGCCAGCTCTACATTTGTGAGATGAGACCTATGACCTGCAGCCTTCTTCAGCTTCCCTGAGAACTGGGTCTCCTGGATACCCAGGGGTACATTTCTCTGTCCGAAGGATTAAGGTGACTATTGTGTTTGAACCTTCACAACAGAGCTTTTCTTACCACATTAAAGTAGATGTAGTCACCCTGGTCATTGGGTCCAGCAAATAGAGGACTGTCCTCTCCAGTAAAGCCCTCCCAGGAGCCTCTCAGGTCATAAGTCATCACGTTGATAAGATCCATATACCTTAAGGTGAGGAAGAAGAAATAAGTAACCCAAGAGAGATCAGGCTCATGGTTTTCATTCTGCTCCCTCTGTGGAGTGTACTTTCCCTCCTTTTAAGGTCTTTATTTCCTACATCTTGACCATCATTAGGTCTTTTCTTCTCTATACTCTTCATTCGAGGCCCTCTTGATCATCTCTAATTCCTATCCATTGGGTTGCTTTGTAATTTGTCTCAAGTTTGTTTCATAAATGTTGACTTCTAAAAATGATGTACAGTGATTACAAGGTAAATGGGGGAAAAACATACAAAACCATCAAAAATGAAGGTGGCAAAATGAGGAAGATCTTTGGAGCTTAGTTCTGAAAAGATATCCCTACCCCAGCTCTTTGCAGAGGAGATAAGTGGGAATGGTAGATTGCACATTTTCAATTTTAATCAATTTTCATTTTCAATAGATAGGTCAGTTTTTAATTTTTCTCTCCTATTTTTCTTCTTTTCATCTCTTTAAAAGTAGTATTTATTATATGAGATAGGGCAGCTTTATGATGCAGTAAATTAGAGTATAATTCCTAGAGTCCAGAGGATTTGAGTTCAAATTCAGCCATCGAATCTTACTAGCTATGTGACCCTGAGCAAGTCACTTAATTTTGCCTTAGTTTCCTCATCTGTAAGATGAACTGGAAAAGGAAATAGCAAACCAGTCCAGTATTTTTATCAAGAAAACCCCAAATGGATTCTAGAGTGGCAACTGAAAATGATTGAACACATAGGAGATACTCCCTGGGATATCCTGGGAGGAGGGAAAATATTACGGGAAATGTACTGATGTTATACCAAAAAAGATTTCAATAAAATTTTATTAAAAATTAAAAAAAACAAAGACCTTAAGAGTGGGAACTAATTTTTTTGTATGGAATTTATCTGCCACCAGGGTTATAGGAGATTATAGGTAGTCAGAGCTTGATGTCTCCCATATTCCTATTTAGGGCTTGAAGTTTGCTTTTGAGGGCTTTCAGATTGCTTTCCTAGGAGCAGGAAAGTAAATAAATAATTTCTATGCTCAGAATATAGGGGAAATTTAGGACAGTAGTGATATGGAATAGTCTGTTTTGTTCAGACAATCTTGCAAATATCTCCAAAGATAAAACTAAAGTCTTAACTCTCAAATTAGCTCCCTCAAAGGAAGCCCTTTCCAGTCTCCCAAGGCTCTGGGCTTGCTTTCCTCTTGGGGGGGCTGACATGAGGACTCTCATGGGCTGACGCTCTTACTTGGACATCTCCGGGATCTGGTAGGCTGTCTCAATGGTACTTTTGCCGGCAGACACAGCAGCAGAAATCAGGAGTCGGGGCTTGTTGCTCTGGCTAGCCTCTTGTTCAAAAGCCTCATACATTTCCTGGGACACAAAGGGCATAGGTCTCATATTGTAAAGTTGTGTTTGTGTGTGTGTGTGTGACAGAACTCAGAGCTATTTAATATTCCTTATAATTACACACACTCTTATAATATTTGACTGTTATCATGGTTCTGAAATTGGAGGGGGAGGAGAGGAATAGAGAAGAGAGGAACAGAAGAGAGAGGAGTAGAACAAGTTGCTCAAGACTTTTGAGTTAGAAGTTCTGAGTTCAAGTTCTGGTAACAATACAACATTGGACAAGTCACAATCTTTCTGGACATTTTTTCTCACCGTACACTAAGTGATCCCCGAGATCCTTTGAAACATTAATATTCTGCCTTTCTATGTGACTAAAGACAAGCATTGGGTATCCCAAGTTCCTCTGACTTTGTGGGACCTGTCAGAATTTGTTCTCTCTTTGATATAGCCTTTGAAAACTTGACTTGGTTAAAATTTGATTGTATGTTATTAGATCAATTGAAATATGCTCAATAACTCCTGGCAGCAAAGAATTAAGAACTATAAATGGATGAATATGTAAATGGTGGTTGTGTTGGAATGTATCAATGAACTTTTGTGATAGATAAGACTTTGGAATGTCACAATTTTGTTTCTATTACTATGGGGCTGTAGGAGGACAGCTGGTCTGGAGGATCTGTTTGTGCATCTCACTTGTGCCACTTAATAATTGAGAGATTCTGGGGAAAATCACATAATCTCTCTTTACATTAATTTCCTCATCTAAGGAGAGTAGAATTGGATGATTTGTACATTTCTTAGTTCTAGGTCTTGTAGTCTTACATGAACTATCTTTCATTTCTTCTCATTTATTCATCCCTTTCCTTCAACCATTTAATTTAACCCCACCCTCATACAGTTGTTTCTTTTTAGTGCTAATATCTCCCTGAGAATTATTTCCTTATATATTAGTCCCCACTATGGGCTCTCTCTCTTCCTCTCCCTCAGAATTCTACATCAGAAAAAGCATCAATTCAAGGAGTTCCTCTTTGGAGAGGCAATCTTGGGTCAGAGCTGGAGTCGTCCTGTCTCTTGAACACTGGGGAGAGTCAGCTTACCTTCAATAGGACAGTGAAGAGCCGCTGGGTGTCTGGAGGGCTGCCACGATTCCCAGGGTACTCCCAGTCAATGTCCAGTCCATCAAAGTTATACTTCCTCAGAAATTGGATGGCCGACTGGATGAAGGTCTGGCGGTTTGCAGCAGAGGCAACCATATCGGAGAATCTAGAACCAGCAAACAAAAAAACAAAGAAAAATCGACAACAGGCTTAAGCTCTCCTCAGAGCTGAAAGGGAATCCATCCCCTTGCAAACTACTCTTCATTTACTTTCCAAGAATCAGAGCCCCCAGAGTGTTCAGGGATTTTGGGATTTGTCCATTCTTTTCTAAGAATATTGTCCAGCCTTGTCCTGGATGCCTGATGAGGTGCCGATGAGGAAATGTCTATAAGCTTTACTGATAACAGGTTCAGGCAGCAGCACCAGGGAACAATTGCTCTGGGTGAGACTCAGAGATATTTTCTGTAGGTTTGGGGTAGGGAGGGGTAGGGAACTGGGAATAAAAAAAAAAGTAGTTCTGATTTAGCTACTGATACCACAGTTCTTATACTTTACCCCTGAGTTCCAAAATTCCAGCCTCCGACAGACAGCAAGGTTTTCAGTTCAGTGTTGCTGTTGATAGAAAGCTACCAGTTAATAGAAATGCCATGGGCAAAGAAAATCAGCCATCCCATAGCAAAACAATACTTTGAGTAATTCTCCACATGTTCAAGCAAACAACCTCATAATGCATCCTAGAGTCACCCCTTCTCCCCAGTTATTGGAAGTCATCAACTTTTCCTCTATCCAGGAGGGGAATAGATTGTATACTGGTCCAGGAGTCAAAACATCTGGGTTTGGATTTCATCTCAGATTTTTCCTAGCTGTGTGACTTGAGAAAGGTGTCTTGCCTTTCCAAAATTGTTTTACTATATTCCTCTCAAAAGAGTTATTCAGTCAATTAATTAATTAGAATTTATTTATTAAGCTATTTGCCAGATACCGTTATGTTCTGGGGATACTGATATGAAAAAGAAAACAATCCCTCCTCAAGGAGCTTATATTCTAACATAGAAGACAAGAAATGCATAAAGAAGTATATGAAGAATAAATATAAAGGGAATAAATATAATTAAATATAAGATTTTGTTTCAGTTGCTGTTTGATTCTTCATGATCCCATCTGTAGTATTGGCAAAGATACTGGAGTGATTTGCCATTTCCTTTCCCTGGTCATTTTACAGATAAGGAAACTGAGGCAGACAGAAATTTTTTTTTAAGTCTAGTGTTCTATTCACTGTGCCATTTAGCAGCCTACTTAAGATAGAATCTTGGAGGAGCTAAATGTTGGGTGGATGTAGATTGAATCTAGATCTCTTTGGGGCCCTCCAGTTTCCTTGTTCAAAACTTCCTGCCATGGGCAAAGAACGCAGTCTATCACTTACTAGGTCTTGAGATTGTTGATACCAGCATAGAGAGCCTCATCGTTCCACTCGATGGTCTTGATCTGGTTGTTGGCCATGCCAGCAAAAGCATAGATGATATGGGTACAGAGGCAGGGGTCCACGTTCTCGGGCATATAGCGGGCAATGTCAGGGCGGTACTGGCTCCAGTTGGTGAAGTAGCAGACGATGTTGACAGCTGAGCCTGGATGTGCCAAAAAGGGAAAACAGGAATAAAGTGAGCTGGCTAACTTCCCTCCCAGATTCACCCACCTTCCCAGACTGGGAGGAAACATACTTACCCAGCTGCAGCTGCAGCTGCAGCAGGAGGGCCAGGCCTGAAGAAGAAAAGGGAGTCTCATCAGAGGATGCCAGTCATACCCTTTTCCTAGCTGAAGGCAGGAGGTTTAAAATCCAAATGGGCGGTAAAGAGGAAAGGACAAAGAGGAGCAAGGATCTTATTACTTGCTCAACTGTGCTACTGGATGTCTCAATTAATCTCTTCAATTTTATTCAGTGGGAATGGGAAGTAAGCCCAATGATCACATCTACAAGTCTCTGAAACAATTAGGAATATTTTCTGGGCATAATAAGGCTTAAATGAAGGCATTTTGCCCTGGCATCCAATTCTTACAGGATCACAGAAAAAAACCTTAGAGTTTCTACTCCTGTCGCAACCTGAACAAGCATCCCATGATTTTACAACATTCCTGACTAGTGGTTTCTTTATATAATCCAGAACTTAGCTCAGTGCCTTGACCATAGCAAGAGCTTACTAAATGCTTGTTGACTGAATAACTTCTCTCCAATGACAGGGAACCCAATATCTCCTGAGATAGCTTGTACCCCATTTTGGAATGGCTGTAATTGTGAAAAAGAAAATCTTTGCTTAAAGCCCAAGTCTATTATTATTTTTAATTCTGCCTTTTGGGGTCCAAAATCACAAGGTTAATCCATTTTCCAGGTGGAAACACTTCAGGAAGTTAACAGCGGTGATCACTAAATATTCTTTTTTTCAGTCTTCTCTGCTAGCTCCATTCCTATCTCTCTGAGATGTTAGTATCTTGCCTCTGTCAGAAATCAGCAATCTCTAGATTCCCCCCTTTCCTTTTCCTTTCACTTTCTCCCCCATCTTTCTCCAAACCTAATCCACACAGTCAATTCTACTTGTTTGACTCATCAACTGAATCTCAGTGAGTTTTCTTCTTCTAAGAGTCCAAGTGTGCTTCTTCAAGGTACCAAATCAAATACTCGGGATGTTGCCCTTTTAGCTCTGCTGGATTATCCTCTTCTTCCCATATGGAGAAAACTTTAATATAGCTCCATATTTCTCTGCTATTTATTCCATTTGGTAGACTAGCTTAGTTTCATCAACCAATGGGACTGCATTGGTCCCATCAATCACTAATTGATTCAGTAAATCAATAAAATTTAAAGTATCTGGCACCAATTCTGGCACTTCAAGAAATCCAGAGTGAAAACAATCATGACATCCTCTGGCATATGCTCAACTCAAAGGTCTTTCTTTCCAAGAAGCCAAAATATATGAGCTATAAGCAATGAAGTACTGGGCAGTGGCAGAGACTATATGGTGGACTAATGGTTAGATGAATGGATGGATAGATAGATGGGAAAGAAAAGTTTGAGAAGTTAATTCCCATAGTAGGAAAAAGAGTAGCTCTCAGAGGAGGAACTGGCCCATTCACTGAGATGCAAACTCACCAGTGAGGATCAGCAATTTGCCCATTTTAATGCTGGGTTGTCACTGCAAGGCCCTGGCCCAAATGAGCTCTCGACTCACTTTTGTAGGGAGTTATGGTGGCCCGCCTCCTGCCCCCACCCACACCCTGGAATGAAGCTCAGTGGTATACATGGTGGAGTGATGGAGTTGTGAGCTTACACGTGGCTCCCCTTCATCTCCTTTGAATCTTATCTCTGTGTTTCATCTTGTGTAATTAGCCCAAAGTGTAGGGAACACTAAAATGGAAACTTTTGAAGCAACTTTGGCTGTTGACTGAAGTTACCGACCATTGTGGGGAAAAGTAGTCACATGCACAAGGCCAACTGAAAGAGCCAAAGTCATTGCTTGAGAAGAAGGGCCCCCCTCCAGGGTATCTGGGAGTTGGTGATGGGTTATGAAATGGGAAGGGACACTCTTCTCTCGTTAGCTGCTGGGGAAATGCTTTCTGGTTCTACCCTTTAGCAAAATTAAAAAGTAAGAGAAATTAGGACTCTTCCTCCCCCTTTGGTATACCCCTGTAGATAAAGTTAAGAAGGTAGATGTCAGATTATATAAGGCATCTAACTGCCAGATTAAGCAGTTTGAACTTTTGGTAACAATGGAGAGCCAAGGAAGAGTTTTGAGTAAAAGGTAGTATGACCAGATCTGTGCCCAAACAAGACTACTCTGGTGGCAGTTTGAAGACAGATGGGAAAGGAGAGACTGAGATATAGTGACAAATTAAGGGACTATTACAGTATTCTGAGGAATAGGTAATGAGGTCTCAACTCAAGTGGGGACCGTGGGAATGAGGTGGGTGGATACTCTAGCAGTCATGATTCCTTGGCCAGCTAACAGGACTCTAACAGGTCAAGAGATGGTCTCATATATCCACCTACAACTGTCTTTTAAAAAAACTCTGCATGTTTTGTGACTCCTCACCAGGATATTCTTATCAAAGTCAAGACCTTTGTTAGACTTTCTCCATCTGGTTGGTAAAGGATTTACTGTGACTTCAAGGACCATAGGACAAAACTAGGACTCTAGAAGCACCTACATGAGTCATTGGTCTTACAGTATGTCAGCTAGCATTTATTTGGCACCTATTATGTGCCAGGCACTGTGCTAAATACTGAAGATACAAAGAAAGGAGGGAGGGAGGCAGGGAAGGAGGGAAAGAAGGAGGAGAGGAGAGAGAGAGAGGGAACAGTTCCTATTGTTGAGAGCTCTCACTCTAATTGGCAGAGACAATACATAAAAATAAATCTTGGTTTAGGTGGATAGAAAAGTCATGGAATCCTAAATATGTAGCAATAATGGAGGAATGGGAATGGGAAAGAAGGAGAGAGATTCTATTGAAGTATATGAGATGACAGTGCCATGGGGACTATAGGACATATAATGACTTCTCTACTTCTACTTCTCAGTGTCATTATATACAAAAGGAAGGATTGGATGACCTCTACTTTCTTTCACTCTAAATCTTTTATATTGTCTGCATTCATAGGATCATGTCCCATGACCTCTTGCCCTGGTTTGACTGAAAGATGGTGCTTCTTCCATTTGTCACTTCTGCTTCTGGTTGTAAGCTTTTCCCTCATTATCTGTATCTGGTTCCCATCTGCCAAAGTCATTCCCTAATCAGTTTCAAAGCCTCATCCAACCATCTTCCGAATCAGTTGCTACTTCCATAGCCCCCTTTTTTTCAAATTTGATAGAATTCTCAGGAGGGATAGAAGCCAATAGTGACCAATTTAGAATTTACCAAGTTTCACGATGTCTTGGTTTGAGATCTCTGGCTTAGGTCCATCAAATAGCAAAGTCCTTGAAGGCCATTGCATTGTGACTTATATTTCCAGAATCTTAGGGATCTTTGATGATTCAGAACCAATTGATAACACTAAGGTTATTTTTTTTACTCATGGCCTCTGCCCCCAAATACCAGCTCCTTCTTAATTTCCCTTATCTAGGATCCTTGCATCAGACCGGGTTCAATTTGAACTTGATGGGTATCAGCCAGAATAGGATCCCAGTCTCCCAAGTTGGTAGTACTTCCCTTTGAGATTATTCAATCTATTTTCTATGTACTTTGTTACTTAGATGTCATTACCTCCATTGGAATGAGAACTCCTTATGGTTGTTTTTTATTTTCTTTGAATCCTAAATCTGATAAATAGTAAGCCTTAAATACTTATTGACCGACTGATCAGTTTTGTAAATGCTTCCAGTCAAGTAACTCTTCTACTTCTTGCCTCATCACTGATTATTATCACCACCCTGCCTCTAAGAATCAGGTTTGTCACCCTTTGGAAAGACCCCTTAATCCCAGGGTCTCCTCAGGGCAGTGAGCCTGGAAGAAAATGTCAGGTCAGAATCTTCTCTAAATCAAATAATGGTCTCCCTCCCTTCTAGTTTCCTTATCTGCTCCAGGATGTTTGCAAGGTAAATATCTCCTCCTTCCCTTTAAAAGCAGGCATGAGGGAGGGAGAATTCTATAGAGTTCAGATTCTATGGGTCAAGGAACAGAACCCAGTGAATTCTTGAGGTCTATAGAGTTGATCATTGATCTCTATATGGTTGCTAGAAGGCAAAATTATTATGTTGGTTCTTTCTTTCTTGAGTCCACTTCCAATCCTTGGATGGAAGAAAGCAAAAGATTTTCCAAAATCACTGATGGATACATCAGGGAAATGTCTCCTGGTCCTGCAGGATGATGCTTCAGAAAGCAAGAGGGGAAGGGGGACGTTGGGTGGGGTAATGAGAAAAGTACTGTTTGATCTTAAATTAGGAGGATGAATGACTTGAGCCCCAAATAGGTTTGAGACTGTGTGAATATGAAGACAGAATGCTATTATAAAGGTAAATTTTCTTAGTAAAAACATTTATGTTTTATTCTGTTCAGCAGCTGGAGAATGAAGTAAAGTTGTCACTGGTGGGATGGGCAGGAAGGCGCGGATGCCATAGGTTATCCATCTGTGAACATTGACAAAATGGACGAATGTCCAGATATTCAATTTCTAGTTTAAACTGTAAATAAAAAAAAAAGAGAACAATCAAAACCAAGACTCTCTGCTCTTGAAGCAAAGCTACAAACCTATTAGAATCTGAGGAACAGTTCATCAACCCTTCTATTAGAGGGATCTGGTTTTGCTTTTGTCTAGTTTTTGTTTGTTTTTGTCTGTTTGTTTATTTGTTTGCCAAGCCTGGGAGAATCAGAAATCAGAATCAGGGTCTAGAAGAACTTCTTTGGGTCAAAAATGAGAAACAAGGGAATGAATTTCTGTATAGCAATACAAATGTTGTTATTGCTGTTGGAGTTTTCTTGGCAAAGATACTGGAATGGTATTTAATCTTCCCATTTTACAGATGAAGAAACTGAAGCCAACAGGATTAAGTGACTTCCTAGTGTCAAACAGTTAGGAAATACTTGAATCCAGTTTTGAATTCATGAAGATAAGTTTTTCTGACTCTGGGTCTGACACTATGCACCATGGAGTCATTTTAATAATCCAACAATGCAAATATTCATATATATTTGCATATTATTTCTTCAAGATTCTATCATCATAGGTTACAGAATTCAAAAGGATCTATGAGGGTATCAAATATAATTCCCTCATTTTAAACAAAGAAACTTAGTTTGAGAGGGATGTGACTTGGCAAAAATCACACAGCTAGTATTCAACAAAATTGGAATTTGAATTCAGATCTTCTGACATAAAGTCATTTCACATAACTACCCCTGAAGGACAAGTATTCCTTCCCACTTCCAGTACCTGTTTTGCCAGAGTTCAGTGTCGTCTTGATTGCCTGAAGGAGTGGGAATGCGCCTTGTTTGCAGAATTTGCCAGTATGGTCATCCAGGTCAATGGCCCAAATCATGGCCCCTCCTAACCCTAATTTTTTCAAATACTGGACCTGAAAGAAATACATAGAGATGTGAGCCGGGACACTAAAAAAAGCATCTAATGATCCTCCTACATCTCTGGGAATGTCTCAAAATTAGGTGCTAGTCCACATGAGGGAATGGATTAATAATTTAGCAGCAAACATTACGTTTAGACAGAGAAAAAGACTTCCTGGTAAGAAGGGGCAGTTAAGGGAGCTCACCGACCCTACATCCCCAGAGGGCAGGGCAGACACTTTCATTTCTTTTCCTCACTTTCTCTCCATACAACAAAGCTCCGAGGAATAATGGGAAGTCACTGACACCAGAATTCCCAGGGATCTGAAAGTGTTTAGCACTTTAGGATCATGGACCATAGAAAGGGGGTTGCTTCAGTTACAGTGGCCTTGAGATGGCCAGATAGATGATGCCAGCTGTGAGGAACAAAAGTAGAACAGGAAGCTATGGAAACAAGAGAGCTGCCCCCTACCCAAAACAAGGGCAAGTAATTGGAACTACTAGTAGTGCTCCAGAGAACTTCCTGAGATCAAAAGGGAGGTAACTTCAATACCCACTGACACCATCAACGCTTCTCTCTCCTTTCTTTCTCTTTTCCTTCTTTCCCCCTTTCTTTCCTTTCTACTTTCCTTCATTCCCCTTTTCTTTATTCCTTCCTTTCTTTTTTCTTTATTCCTTCTTTGATTCCTTTCTGTTTTCCTTCCTTCTTTGTTTCATTTATCTTTTCCTCCTTTCCTTCCTTCCCTCCTTCTTTCCTTCCTTCCTTCCTTCCTTCCTTCCTTCCTTCCTTCCTTCCTTCCTTCCTTCCTTCCTTCCTTCCTTTCTTCTCCTTCATTCCTTTTTTCCTTCCTTCCTTCCTTGCTTCCTTGTATATATCCTCCCTTTTTTCTTTCCCTCTTTCTTTTCTGTTTTCTTTCTCTCTTGTTCTGCTCTTCTTTTTCTTCTTTTTTCTTTTCCCCCTTTCAAACTTCTATGGCTCAGGTCCTTAGAAACCTATTTTGATCTCACTATTGACTTTAGCCTAAAGAATCCATTGGAACTTCATCCTAGAGCCACTTTAGGGACTTCTCTGCCTCTTTTCTTTGTGTTCTAAGTTTGACCAGGATTCTCTCATTGTCTCCACTTCCCTTGGTTACACTTACCTTGGTCTTCACACTCTCCACATCATCAAAGCCAACCCACTGGTTCCCCTTAACTGCATAGGACACCAGCTGTTCTGGGATTTTTTTGACTGTGGCACCTTCTAAGAACTGGCATACCTAATAGAATCGGAAAGAGGTGGGGAGAGGGGTGGAAAGAGCATTTAGCCCTGGATTCTTCTATGGCAGGATTCTTAGCCCAATATCCACAAACAATCCCTGGATAGATCTCAAGAGTATTTATGGATTTGTTTTGTTTTGATATTTTGATCATTGGTTTCTTTGTAATCTGATATATTTCATTTTATGCATTTATAATATTGTTTTGAGGAGGAACCTCAAAGCTTTACCAGATTCCCAAGGAGCCCATGACACAAAAAAGACTAAGAAACTCTATGTAAGACTATCCTATACCTAAACAAGAACACCTGGCTATAGAATTCCCAATAAGTCATCACCTGAAGTTTGCTAGTAAAGGAGATTCCTTCCAAGATCCCTCCATTCATTCTATTTTTGAATGGATTCTGACTGTTAAGTTTTACCTTGTAGCCACTGAAATCTGAATCAATAATTTCTACAAATTGTTCCTACGTTGACCCTCTGGGTCTGAACAGAATCACTCATCTTCTGTCTTTCCAGCTGTACCATAAGGCCAGAGAGGACAGGAGTATTTTACTCATCCTTGGGCCACCCACCATGCCTTAGATGTAGTGCATTCTTGACGTTTGTTGAATGACTCATTTTCTTTCAGAGTCCTTTGTACTTTTTGGCACATATTCTAGGGGAGACTGAAAGGTAGCAAGGGACTCTCTCTCCCTCCTCCCATCCATGACCTGTACAGACCTGTACAGACCAAGTACAGACCTGAATCTTGGAGCCCTCTATATGGACTGGCTTCCTGGGAATTTATCTTTTACTCATGACCTCTGCCCCCAAATACCAGCTTCTTCTTAATTTTCCTTACCTAGGACCCCTGCATCAGAGTGGATTCAATTTGAACTTAATGGGGATCAGCCAGAATAGGATCCCAGTCCCCCAAGTTGGTAGTACCTCACCTTTGAGATTAGTCAATCTACTTTCTATGTACTTATCTCCCCTATCTATTCTAAGCTGGGCATCCTGTATGTGGCAGGAAGTCTAATATCAGGGAAAATTCTTGGTACCTCATAGTAGGCTAAAAAGCCTTCTTCTGCAGTGAATTGGCCAGGGGTGCCAGCGCCACTGGCAGGGGCTCCCACCCCTGAGTTAGATGCAGGTGTAGAGAGGGTGAAGGAGCGGCCATACATAGGGATACCCATGATGATCTTCTCCACTGGCATTCCCCGCTTCTTCCAGTAGTTCACAGCATATTCCTGGGAAGAGAAGACAAACTGAGCCTCGAATGGAGAGAAATGGAGATCACAATGGCTTTGTCATTACAATCTGTCCCTTTCTGTTAGAAACTTTTGGCTTCTCCATCACTGGGGCGTGGAGACACAGTTTTATTTGGGGAGGGCAAAAAGTGTACTTTGATTCTTGGCAATAAGTTGCTAATTGGTCTTCCTATGTGATTCACTAGCCCTAAAGAAACTAAGATGTTATTTTTAAAATAAAGGAATGAATGCCTGAATTTTTAAAAATTAAAAAAATGTCAGAGAATTTAAGAAGATATCAGAAAACTAGCCATTGAGGTCTTTGTCATCAAGACTGCTCATTTCATCCTCTCCTTGTGTTGACTGCTAATGGAAATAGGGATAAAATTCCTACTTCCATGGAGTCCCATATTCCCATAGTTTCATGAAGTAGAACTCATTATTCTCCAACATTCAAAAAGATTCACTCGCTCTAACAGATGAGAATAGAAGAGAGGTTAATTTGGAACTTTTTTTCCTTCTATGGGTTACTTTGGAAGCCAGAAAGGAATTGTAAAATGGTCTCCATCCTCCTTATTCCCAGTTCCTTATATATGGTGAGTGCTCATGAAATTTCTATAGAATGAATTATGGGAATGGATGAGAAATGGAAAGGTAAGATATCTGATTTGAGAGATCCCTACAGTGGGAAACGTCCTGAATCATAAAACTCAGAGCTGGCAAAGGCCCTTGGAGATCACCTAGTTCAGTGATTTTTTTTCAGAATTTTAAAAAATTCAGGCATTCATTCCTTTATTTTAAAAATAACATCTTAGTTTTTTTAGATTTCATTATAAAGAATTGAACACAGAGAGCTAAAGTAGCCTTTTCAGAGTCACACAGGGAGTAAAACCCAGAGTTATGATTTGAATCCAGATCCCACAACCACAAATCAACTCCTTATACTTCATTACACTGAGATCTGACAGAAACACAGTGGGAGCAGCGAAGAGATTAATTAATTATGGTACCATTTTTTAAACTGACAAGTCAAATGAAAAAAAGATGTGAAGGCCTCCAAATTTTTTCAGAAATCCCCCCAAAAATATTTCCAGAAAAAATTTCCAGGACCATCATTTGGATAAAATCAGAGAAAGGATGCTCACTTCTTTTGTCAATATGATGGAAAAGTTGGTGTTGGGGTTAAGGGAATGGGGTTAGGAATGATTGTTAGTAGAAATGGGTCAGGATGGGATGTTTAATTTGGGGAATGAAGAATACGCCAACACATATTTTTCCATTTAGTAAGGATAGTAGTTGCTTTTGCCATAGGCAGAATTGTGAAAAGATAGATAATGCAGTAGATGGAGCACTGGGCCTGGAGTCAAGAAGATCTGAGTTCAAATCCTATTTAGTGACCATCTGCCTCAGTTTTCTCCTTTGTAAAATGAGGATAATAATGGCGCCTATGTCCCAGGGTGGTTGAAAGGGGGAAATGAAGTAATATTTTAAAATCATTTTAATTTAATTTAATTTTATCTTATTTATTTATCCATTTCACTACCTAGCTGCCTTATATATTGATATATTTACAAATCATGTTTCTCACTTATAGGGGAAATTAAGAGGAAGATTGTGAACTTTTATATATCATATGTAACTGATATATTTATAAATCATAATTCTGTACAAGAACTCATAATATATATTGTATAATGATTAATAAAGATTATACTTTTTAAAAAATCCCTCTCCTTTGACCATTCTTCTCAGCATTTCAGTCCTACCACATTATAGTAACCGCTGTTCCTCTGGTCCTGGTTCCCTTTCTTCAGAGGGCTGTTATGGCCAGTAACTAGGGGATTGTCCCAGGATCCATGGAAGTCAAATGTCAGGAGGTTGATGAAATCCACATCACTAGAGAATCCAGAAAGCAAAAGAAGTAGAAAAAAATTATTTTCTTCTGAAAATCCTTAAAAAAAACTATAAGGGATCATGAATTTAAAGCTTAAGGTACAGTATAAGGGATTGTGAGCTGTGAAAGAAGTATGAAAGGTTTGGAGTCTGGACAGGTGATTAAAAAGGCTTTCTAGAGAAATCTTTTAAAACAAAGTATTCTCCTCTTTATCACATCCCATACCTGCCCAGATCATTTGTCCAAACTAGGTAAAGGCAGAAGAGTAGCTCGGATGACTCTAGTTTTCCTCACCTTGCCAGGTCCTTGATCTCATAGCTGTTATCAATTATCTGCCTTCCTGCAGCCACCCCTGCAGACAGGAGAAGCTTCTCCTTCCTGGAATTTTCGGCTTCTTTCTGAAAGGCAACAGCTAACTCCTACGGAACATAAGAAGGAAGATGTCTAAGTGTCAGATTTGAGAACAAGACTTTAGCTTGGGGCTTGGGAAATGTGACAAAGCAAATAGTCTCCTTTCCTAGGAAATCCTGAGGAATCCAGGAATCTTATTGGTTAGGAAAGAGCAATCCTCCAGGTGTCAGGACCACCCATCCCTATCCTCCTGCTCCTCAAGAATTAAAACAGAGTGTACCCCAAAGGTACACTAGGAAAGGGTCAAGAGGGCTACTTTCCATTCATCCCTCCCTGATCCATAACATCCTTCTCCTTTGCCACTGAGGATTCCCTCTTGCTCTGGGAGCTGACCAAAGAGAGGATCTGGTCTGCTCTGTCATAAGAAGAATGGACCAATGATTCCATGAGACTTAGCCTTACGTGAATCAGAGAAGCGAAAAAGGGCTTTTCATTCAGCTCAGGGTAGATCCAGTCTATGTCCAGCCCATCAAAGCCATAATTCCTCAAGAATGGGATCACAGAGCTGATAAATGCTGATCGTGATTCAGGAGATTCCACCATGGGATGGAACCTGGTAGAAACAAGTCTGATGTCTTTTGGGAAAAATTGGTAAGGAAGTTAGCATAATATATCACTCCAGAGTCTAGGGAAGTTTCCAATGCAGTTTCATTTCTAGTCTGAATAGGATCTCCAAAAACCATGCCTCAAGTGCAAAAAACACTAAGGTCTGAACCCAGGGGTCCCTGAATCATCATCTTCACTCCAATTGTTTTCTTTTCTTTTTTTTTTTTTTTAAACATCACTTAAGTTTATTTCAGATGTAACAACAATATCATGTTAAAATTTCAGGTTTAATCCTTAACTGCACCAAGTAAATTTAGCCGCTTTAGTATTTTTAAAAAGTTATTCCTTCTCCCCAAATGAGGGAGCTTTTCTTTTCCACTGCCCTGCAGCAGTTTCCTGGTATTTGTGTATACAATTCTTCATTGTTTCAACTACTCCAAGTATTTTCTGTGTCTCACTCCTCTTCCACCTCTTCCTCCAGGAACTATAATCAAATCAATATCTCCATTACCTCTGTAAAAGGCACATCAAGAGACAGACTATTATATCCCTTTGATTTCCTGGGGTCTAGATCAAGATAGGTTTCCCTGAATATTGCTTTCCCTCTACGTGTGATTTCTATTGTTAACTCCTTGAGGATAGGGACGATTAACTATGAGGATTACATCCTAGCAGATTCTTGGCACAAATGTATATGTCAGATGCAGGACTTGAATCCTTAACTTCCTAGTGCTAAGACTAATTTTCTATATGTGATGATGCTCTTATAAAGTCAAAAAGACTTAGATTCAAATCTTCCCTCTCACACATCCTAACTGGGTAATAATAAAAATTTATTTATTCCTCTTTTTATTTCATTTAAACCTCCTCTAGCCTCTATGTCTTCATCTGTAAAATGCAGATAATATCTTCTTCACATGGTTGTTATGAAAGAATGTATATAAATGTTTTATAAACATATTATGATATAATTACATAATAATATATTATTAAATTTATTTATAATATCAATTACTCTTCAGAAAACCCCAAGGACACAGAATTGAATTGGCTGAGAGAAGATCTCCCTGTGGCCAGGGGAATTAATATATTTTAAAAATTTATTTATTTTTGTTTTTAATATTATATTTTTCCTAATACATTCAAAGATAGTTTTCAATATTTACCTTTGCAAAACCTTTTGTTTCATATTGTTCTCCCTCTCCTCTCCCACTTCCCTCTTCCCCAAGACAGCAAGCAGTAGCATATAGGTTAAACATGTGTAGAAATTAATATATTTAATGTAGTAGAATATAATCTCCCTGAGGACAGTCACTGTTTTTTACTTTTTCCTTATATCCCCAGAGATTAGCACAATGTTTGACATATCGTACTGATTTAATTAACATTAGTTAACGACTGAAATAAATACTAGGAGCTATGTGCTTACCCTTTGGAACCAAATTTGGACCCTCCAATGGACAGGAGAGTTTTCAGGCTGGGATTTCTGCAGTGGAAAGATAATGAGTTTATTTCACTGAGGGCTTCATTAACATCCTGTCATGGGACCCCGAATGTCCCCCTTAGAAATATTTCTTTGAATTCAAATATTGTGTTTCTAGAAGATCCTCATTAATATACTATTTTCTAATTAATATTGACTCTTGAAAGATCCATTGAATCTTTCTGCATTTGGAACATCCAAGTAACTCTTTCTTAGCTCCAGAATTGAAAGTTACTCCTTACTGAGCTGGGGCTAGTTTATTCACAGCTCAAACTGTCATGACCCCAACAGCCAAATTTCTTTAGGGCTCCATGTCTTTTTCAGTAATGTCTTTAATAGATTCTTTTCATAATGACTTAGGAGAAGAAGCATTAACTCATCACCACTCACTGTCATATTAGCAAAAATTAGACACCCAATTATAGTTTTGAGGGACAAAGGACAAGCAGATTTTGATGGAGTATTGGCTAGAATTAGAGTTGTGGAGTGTCCTGAGAAGCCAGGGTCGGTATAAGGAAAGCAAGTATGAGACTTAAGAAGACAGATGAAAGAAAAGCAGGATATGATGAATATAACTTCATTAATTATATAACTTTGCCCAAGTTTTGTCCTACCTGTAGGTAACCAGGTTACCAAAGAGAAATGAGAGAGGGGTGTTTCTTTCTCATCTTTTCTGCTTTATTCTTCTATATAACCTGGGAATCCCAATATCAAGGCTCTCCCATCTTCCTCTTATCCACAGCAGTCAAGGACCTAGATCAACTCAAGATGGGTTTGCCTAATTCACCCTCCATCCCATCCATCATCATTCTCATCCCACTGACCTCTTCTTAAGATCATTGAAGTTGTGATACAGAGTAATATCATTCCACTCCTCAGGGGTGATCTTATTTTTGCTGATAGTGGCAAAGGAGAAGATAAGATGGGTACATAATTGTGGGTCAATGGAATCAGGGATGAAATATCCCAGCCCAGCTCGGTACTGAGCCCAGTTGGTGAAGTAGCAAACTAATTTGTAGGCAGAACCTATAAAGGAGAACAAGTCAGACTGGTCAGTTGCCAGATTCTTTCTTAGACAAATAACAAAATCATCAAATTGAAAGGAACCTCAAAGCCTAGTTAGTTCAACCCATATTTTAATAGGAACCGCCTTTACAACATACAAATACAAATGATGAATCAGCCTCTGTTGGAAGAGCATCAATAAAATGAAGAACTCACTACCTCCTGAGGCAGTTTAGTTCACTTTCTGATAGCTTCAATTGTTAGAAAGTATTTATATCAAGTCAAAATCACAGTCACTCCTCCCTCCTGCCCCATTGTTCTTAGTTTTTTGGCACCAAACAGAAGTGCAATACCATTTTTAAGGGTCAGATCTTCAAATGCTAGAAGCCATCATATCCCCATTGCTTTCAGTTTTCCAGGCTAAACATCTCCAATTATTTCAAGCATCCCTCTTATTGGAATGGTTTCTAGTTTCTCCCATCTCCTCCAACCTATTCATTCTCCTCTGAAGTAGCTCTATCCTGTCTAAATTTTTCCTCTGCACAGTAATATGGCACCAAGAAGGGAGCACAACATTTCAGATTTTGCCTAAGTAGGGAAGAATATAGCAGGATTATAATAATCTTGATCCTAGACACTGTTCCTCTATTTATTTGGCCTAAAGTACCATTAGATTTTTGCCAATTTAGATCATGGTGTTGAGAATTACTGTTCCATAGTGGCTAAAGAGAAAGCTTCAAAGTCAGAAGAACTGGATTTGAGTCTTGGTCCTGACACATAGGACTTTCCTTCTCTAGATAGTGGAAGATCTAAAGATAGAGAGGCTCTTCAAAACAAAGAAATACATCAAATTGCACATTGTAAATGCTCCAAGAATGTTTGCTGTGACAACCAGTAGAGAAACAGACATTAATGAAAATATTTAAACATAGAGAGATTAAAGCACAGGAGTAGAGATATATAGAAAGAAAGTGAGAAGTACAGAGAGGTCAGAGGGCAGAGGCAAAAAAACAGACATCATTATATCACCACTACCACCTCCATTATATCATCATCATCACCTCCACCATCATCATCATCACCATCATCACCATCACCAACACCATCACCATCATCACCATCATCACCATCACCCTCATCACCCTCATCACCCTCATCACCATCATCACCATCATCACCCTCACCATCATCACCATCATCACCATCACCATCACCAACACCCTCACCATCATCACCATCATTACCCTCACCATCATTACCCTCACCATCATCATCATCATCACCATCATTGCCATCACCATCATCACCATCACCAACATCATCACCATCATCACCATCACTATCATCATCATCAATAGTATTTAGATAGTGCTTTGAAGTTTGTGAAGTGATTTAGAAATATCTCATTTTACCCTTTAAACAATTCATTGAGATAGGTGCTATCATAATCCTTATGGTACAGAAGAGGAAACTCAGGCTAGAAGAACTTAAAATAACTAGCAGGATTTGAATTTTGGTCTTCCTCAGTCCAAGTTCAACCCTCTACCCATTATACCAGACCTAAAAAGCTAGAGAAAGATAATGTAACAAAATCACTACTTACCACCTTGAAGTAGCATCAAGGCCAAAAACCCTGCAGAAATAAAGACCAAAAAAGGGATGTTTATAAGTCCAGAAATGAATATCCCTTCATGGACAAGAACTCCCAATATATTCAACTCGAGTTATTTTTTGTTCCTCTGAGGACTTTCTGACCTTAGCAAAGGACCCTAACCCTAAATGCCTCCCGACTCTCAAATGCTTTGCTCATTGCAACCTTGGGAGTATTCATTAAGCCTTAAGCCAGGGCACTTTTCTCACTAGGGGCAAATGGATCATTTTCTCCCCGAACTGGACTATGAAATCACTTCTATTTGCTTTATATTTCTGGAAGGTTGATAGAGCAGCAGAAATCTGAGTACCTCATAATGTCTATTCCTGAATCTAATCTTTTGCAAATTAGTTGAGATTGCTTGTGGAGGTAGGGAAGGAATTATCTAGCTGGAAACACCCATTGGCATACAAAGAAATAAAAGCAGGCCCAGGGAGAGGGAAGTAACAACTTTTTCTTTCTAATTATGGGAGAAGCAAGTTCCTTCCTTGAACTCTGTACTTGGGAAAATGGTGGGAAGAGGGAACTAGTACCATTTATTGTTCGGTTAATGGATGCTATTCATCTTTTCTAGCCTGACTTAACACCCAACCAGGCTGGGAAAGAATAATTCCCATGCTCAGGGAACTGGCCATGGGAATCTTCCCACTCACAGGGAAAGGTTTGGCTTCCATTCCCTTTATGGGAGTATCCTGAGCAGTTTATGCAAAATGCAGAAAGCATTAAATACCTGCTTCATATCAGCATAAAGGTAGATCTGAACTTGTGGGAAAGGGTGAGATTAAAAAAGTAGAGAATAGAGAAAAACAATTGAAGAAGACCAGAGATAAATCCTAGGAGAACACACATCTTAAAGAGTTGAAAAAAAGCCAAAGAATTGGCCAAGGACATAGAGGAGAGGCTACACAAGTAGGAGAGAAATGAGAATGTGGTATTTCTAAAGCCAAGGGTGAAGAGAATATTTAAAACAAGAGGATAGTAAATGGCTACCAAAAATGGCTGAAGCAAGATAAGGATTAAAGGGAAAAACCCATTAGGTTTGATGATTAGGATATCACTGATGACCTTTGAAAGAATGGTTTCAGTAGAGTAGTGATAATGTAAATTAGAATACAGAGGGTTGAGGTAAGAGTTTATTGGATGTATGAATGAATGAAGTAGAAGTATTGGGTATAGACATTTTCCCCACGAATTTTAGAAGTAAAAGGAAAAATAAAGATGGCATGGTAGTAGAAAAGTAGCTTTCAAGGGGAAAGGGAGAGGTCATTCCCAAATGGTGGAGGTCACCTCCATAGTTTCTATTTTGCTAATGAGTCTGGGTTGATTGCTTTAGAAGTTACAGAGGTACTAGGTGCCTTTGTGGGCATGAAGATAGTTACATAATTAGAAATTATAAGGGAAAAGGGAATACAAATCAGAGATTTGCAGTCCTACCTCTGCCAAGCTGACTTTCCCTCTCATTTCCTTTACCCATACCCATTAAACAATCTTTCCAGTTCTTATTGTCAATGAAGATAGAAGAGGGAAATGCAGGGATTCCTTTGTTCCTTATTTCTCAGGACCGATCTCATAGAATGTTAGAACTAGATGGGACCTTTGAATTCAATTAGTTCGATTATTCTCTCATTCTAAAGATAAGGAAACTGAGACCCACAGACTCTCTGTGTTTCTCTTGTCCTATTTTTCATGTACAATCTTTATGCATAGCCTGTATCTTATGGCCCCAATCCAAATAGGCCCCAATCTTTTCTTGACATCTTTCCAAGAGACCAAGTCACTGGTCATCACTTACAGATAGAAAGAGATAAAAAACTATGTTCTCACAATGAACTTTTCAGACATTGCTCCATTACTTCCTAAAGAAAACCCATCTTTATGATCCTGTGACCACATTTCTTCCCATTTAATTTTATATTATTAGATTTGACTCAGTACTCTAACCTAATTTTTGGGAATCCTGACTCTCCCCCCTCTAAATTACCTATTAATTATCCTTTCCAGTTTTGTATCATTTGCAAATTTGATAAATATGCCATCTACACACTCATTTAAATCCATGATTTTAAGAACATCCAACACACATGGCCAAAGATATATACATGAAATATTGTATGATTACAAAATCAAATCATTATGGGTCAAGTCTCTGGACCAATTCTGAATCTACGAAATTCCTGTAATCTAGTCCACATCTCTCCATTTTATCCTCAAAAAGGTTTTAATTCCTTGGGCTTAATTTTGCTTATTCATAGTAAGGAAGGGACTAAACTAGATAAAATGAAATGAAACTTCTGGTTCAATTATTCCACTATAATCCACTCTCCAGGGATAGAACATGATATTCATTTAAATTTTTTTTCCATAGAGTGTCCTTTCTCCCTTCCATCTAGTTCCTACCCCAATCCAAATCCTACACCTGATGAATCTATTAGATCCATACTCACCCCACCAGAGGAACTTCTGACCCATGATGGCAACTCCCAGTTCACAGCTCGTTCTGTTTTTTTCATGTTCTTGGGTCCTTTTATAATCCAAGATTTTTTTAAAAGCCTGTCTTTCAGGAAGGAAGCTGTAGCATCCACCCAATCATTCCATTGTCCCTCCCTGGCTTTATTTACCTTGTGAAATTTTCTGGAAGTCACTTAAGCAATATCTTTTCTCAACATGTCTCAAAGCATCTTCTCACACTCTTATGTCACAAGGATTTAGAAGGACAGCCCCATAGGGCTGAGATAGTCTTGCAATTCTGACCTTCTCCCTAGTTTCACGTGCCTTACTCTGGAGTCAAGGTCCTGGGTCTTCCTCACATGTGTTAAAGGGAACCCTTTGCAAATAGATGTTTTTTAAAGCAATAGGTAGCCTCCTAAAAAGACTTTATTCTCTAGAAAAGTGCCAAGGAAGATAGCACACTCAGCCCTGTCTCTTCATCATTTATTTACATTATTTTCCTGAGCCCTCAACTGATCTATACAAGTTCTGTGAATTCTATTATTCCTCAAAGGACTTTCTCTTGAAATCCATCCTGCATTTCCTACTTCTTATATCGTTCTTTCCCAACTGTTCATCCATTAATCAAACTGTAACCAGTTCTTCCAACTGCTTTACACAAGTGTCTCCTTTTCTTCTATTCCCAGACTTCCCTATGCCCAACTGGAGCAATAGTAACAACAGGAGGAGAAGAGGTACCAGAAATATCTCCAGAGAACTGAAGTATGAAAATCAGAAACATTGCACATATGGATTCTTTAGTAGCACAGAAGCCATGGCAGAGTAGATAAGAGAGTGATGGGCTGGATATCAGAAATGTTTGAATTCAAATTCAGACTAAGATATTTACCAACTGTGTAAACCTGGGCAAGTCATTTCACCTCTGTCTGCTTCAGTTACTTCAACTGTAAAGTGGGGACAATAACAGCTCACAGGATTATTATGAGCATCAAATGAGATATTTTTTATTTAATTTTTGATTTTTTATAAAGTTTTTTATTTTCCAAACATATACATGAATAGTTTGCAATATTCATCCTTAGAAAACCTTGTGATCCGAATTTTTTTTTTCCTCCCTTCCCTCCACCCTTTCCCCTAGGCAGCAAGTAATCCAATATATGTTAAACATATGTAATTCTCCTGTACATATTTCCACAATTATCATGCTGCACAAGAAAAATCAGATCAAAAAGGAAAAAAATGAGGAAAAAAAAGAACAAAAAGCAAGCAAACAATAACAAAAAGTGAAAATGCTATGTTGTGATCCATACTCAGGCCCTATAATCCTCTCTCTTCATCACAAATCTATTGGTACTGATCTGAATCACCTCATTCTTGAAAAGAGCCATGTCCATCAGAATTGATCATTGTATAATCTTGCTATTGCTGCATACAATGATCGCCTGGTTCTCATTTCACTCAGTATCGGTTCCTATAAGTCTCTCCAGGCCTCTAAAATTCTCCTGCTGAGAATTTCTTATAGAACAATAATATTCCATAAGATTCATACACCATAACTTATTCAGCCATTCTTCAACTGATGGGCATCCACTCAGTTTCCAGTTTCTTGCCACTACAAACAGGGCTGCCACAAATATTTTTGTGCATGTGGGTCCCTTTCCCTTTTTTATGATCAAATGAGATATTTGTAAAAAGCATTTAGCATGGTGCATGAAATATAGGAGATATTTATTATTTTTACATCATGATTTACAAAGCTGACTTGAGAGAACCCTTTGTACTACTTGCCATCTCTCTCCTCCATCACCTCCCACACAAAATTCCTTTTCCCCTCAACTTCCTGATGATCTAGTCAAAGAAAGCTTCATGGACATAAAGACTTGAGCTGCACTTTAAGGGAAGGGCATGATGCAAATGGGCCAACAAAAAAAAAAAGGGAGACATTCCAGGCAAGGGAAGTACAATGAGAAGGTTTGTATAGTAAGAAATTCTAGAGAAATGTTTCAGGGAATTCTGATTTCCCCAGATAGTTGGAAAGATGGGAGGGTTCTTGTGAGAGAGCCATGTGAAATTATTTGGGAGAGATACTCCAACTCAAATAGAAAATGATCCCTGAAGGTGGTGTGTTGACTTAGAAAATCACAAACAAAAATCTATTGTATTTTTATTTATTTTGTTAAACATTTCCTAATTGGATTTTAGT
This sequence comes from Sarcophilus harrisii, assembly GCF_902635505.1. NCBI lineage: Eukaryota > Metazoa > Chordata > Mammalia > Dasyuromorphia > Dasyuridae > Sarcophilus > Sarcophilus harrisii. Next base: position 413,509,646 of record NC_045429.1, on the reverse strand, counting down.
TTGGTTTGGCGGCATTTAAGAACATTGCACTGAGTTTACCACCTTGACTTCAAGAATTCTAGTGTCAAAATATTTTTTTTTAAAATGTGGGCCATGGAAAATCATGTGGCAACTAAGTGGCACGGTTCCCAGCCTGCAATCAGGAAAATTTTCCTACGTTAAGTCACTTAAACCTTTTACCTCGGTTTCTTCATCTGTGAAATAAGCTGGAAAAGTAAATGATAAACCACTCCTGTATCTTCACCAAGAAAATCCCAGATGGCGTCATGAAGAATTGAATATAACTGAAGCAACTGGATAACAATTGGATGTTTTGAGCCATTTAAAAATAAAAATAAAATATTTAAAAATATAATTTTAGGACAAGATCCATAAGATTGATTACTGGATACCAGAGGATGGAGAAAGAACTGGAAACCAAACTAAGAAACGATTGCAAAGAAAGATTCTATAATTCCCCAAATATTAGTTGCAATTTGTCATAGTACAGGCCTGGAAGGCCTGGAAGGAAAGTAAGTATGCACCAACTGGGGAATAGCTAAACAAATTTTGATACATGAAGTAACAGAACATTACTATTCAATATGAAATAAAGACTAGATTAGACAAGTAAATGAAACAGTTGCATATAGTAGTATAATGATTGATAAGTTCAGGAAATGACTCCCTATTTAAAAAAAAAAAAAAACTTCCATCTTGATAAAAATTACTGGGAAAAGTGAAAAGTAAACTGGGAGAAACTAGAGTTACACCAGCACTCTTTGTACTGTATACTATAATTAACTACAAAGAAATAAATTGCATAAATTAAAAAGATCATATCTTTTAAAACTTGGTGGAAAAACTTTTTAAAAAATAGAGCTTGCTGATAGCTTGCATTTCTTCATTTGAGAACTGCCTATTCATAAAAAAAAACAACTTATATTGTGAAGATTGGCTTTTATTATTATATATTTGTATCAATTATGTTAGGACTTTATCAGAGAAATTTGTTGGGGAAATTTTCCGAAATAATTGTTTCCTCTTTGACTCTAATTGTATTTATTGTTTTTAACAGAAGCCTTTCAGTTCATATAATTTAAAGGGTTTTGTTTTATTTTTTTAATTAACCTTTAACTCTTGTTTGATAAGAATTCTCCATCTTGTCATAATTGTGAAAACCTTCCTTTTTTTTATGAATAGGCAGTTCTCAAATGAAGAAATGCAAGCTATCAGCAAGCTCTATTTTTTAAAAAGTTTCAAGTCACCAATAATAAGAGAAATACAAATAAAAATGACTGTGGTTCTACCTCACTCTCAGCAGATTAGCAAAAATAATAAAAGAGAAAAACAGGCATTTTTGGAAGAGTTGTAGAAAGGTAGGCACATTAATGGGCTCTTGGTGGATCTCTGAATTAGTTCAACCATTCTGGAAAACAGTTTGGAACTATATGCCAAAATTCACTAAATTACAATATACCCTTTGATGTAGTCATAGACAATTAGGTATTTATTCTGAGTAAGTTAGGGTCAGAAGGAAAGGGTTTATGTGTAATATGTATAGCAGCAGTTTATATTGTGATAAACACCAAAACCAAAATAGGTGTCCACTGATTGGCAAATAGTTGCACAAATGATGGTATATGAATGCAATAAAATTTTATTAAACCATAAGCAATAATGTGTATGATGGATTCAGGGAAACAGAGAAAAATTTGTATGAACTGATACAAAGTGAATTGAGCAGAATCAGGAGAAAATTTATCACTGACCTTCATGATGTAAGGAGAGACAGCACTGAAAGACCACAGAACTTAGACTAAAGCAGAGTCATAATTTTAAATATTAATGATGAAGCATATCTTCCATCTCTTGATAGAACAGTAATAGACCATGGCATATAAACATATATGCAGATAAATATAATTCATCTAAATAAGATTTTGATAAAGGCATAAAAGAAGAGCCAATGATGTGTAACAGAGGCTGGAAAAATCCCTCAGGGAAGGTTTCATAGAATTAGGCATTATTTCAAAAAGTATAAATTGATAATGGGGGAAGCTATTCCATGTCTGAGCAAAGGAATGGGTTTGTTAAACTTGATGAATAGTATAGTTTTGTAAAACATTGGGTATTTGAGACAGACTGTTTAGTGTGATATGAGAATGGAATGACAAGTTAGAAATATCAAAAAAAGACTAAGATGTTTGTATTTTATTCAGTAAGTAATGATCTTTTGAACATGATCATTGTTGAGCACTAGAAAGATTGCATTGGCAATGTCTACAAAAGATTGGAGCAGAAATATAGGAATAGCCAGGAATGGAGGTGAGGAGATTAATACAGTAATTCAGGTCAGACATAATAAAAATCTGAATTAAAGTATTGGCAATGGTAAGAGTAAAGAGAGATATTTTAAGTCAATAAGCATTTATTAAACAACTATTCGTGGATGATACTGGGCAAAGCATCAGGGATATGGAAAACTTTAACAAACCCTCTCCTCTTTCTCCTCCTTTTTGAATCCCTATGATTCAAAGGTTTAAAATGCCTAAATGGAAACTCCCCTCCCTTGCTATAATTTTCTATTCCCTTATCTCCACCTCGGCTCTACCCATGCAATTATAATCCCACTTTACCTTCTACTTCCACTATGCCTTTTATAATTCCCTTCAAATTTCCCTTTATATGAGATCTTTTCTTTTCACAACACCTTAAACTATTGCAAGAATAGAAATTTGGCTTCTTCCAGGAGACTACCCTTGCCTACTCTCTACAATAGTGATGTTAAACTCAGAAAGAAGAACCATTAATCCATTTATAAGGATACCTAGGAACTGCATATTTACAGGTTTAAAATGTAATATTATCTATGTTTTGTTGTATTTTTTATTTATTTTGTTAAATTTTCCTAATTACATATTAATCTGCTTCAGGCTGCTCTCTACTCTAAAGTACTTATTCCTCACATTTCTCCAACATACTAGAATAGGAGAAACAATGGTTCATTCATTAGTTCTTCCTGATTTTTGTTTGAGGCTTTGCCTGTAACCATTTTAACATTGTTATCCTCATCTGAGTTTGTGTTTTGATCTTCCCTATCACCACAATAACTTTTTTTTTGGTTGGGTTTTTTGTTGTTGTTCTTTTTCTAGCCTATTTCATGACTTTTAACTTTGTATTAAAAGGAGAAGGCGCTGTTCCAAGCTTCATGTTTTTCATGATGTTCTTTTTAGAACTAATTCCGGGGGTTTGGAAATTTTAGTTCTTCCAAGGTGGTATGATCTGAGGACAGATGAATTCACTCCTCTCCTGCCTGTGTTCTGGTCTGTGAGTGACCACAAACATTCTTTTCTGCCCTGGAATTTGTTCCCCTGTGGCCTGGGGTGTTAGTGATCCTCTTTTACTCTGGAACTGCATCCCAGAACTGTGTTTGGGCAATGCAACAGATTCCTGCACCCAGCACGGGCTAAGTGTCCACTGTAATCTCTTTCTGACCAGTTGTCTGACTTTTTGCTTTCTGTGAGTTGGCTGAGTGCTCTACAAGTCACTGTTGTTGACCCTCAAAAACTGCACTGGTTTTCTGGGGAAGTCTTTTTCTGGCTTTTCTAGTTATACTAGACTGTGCTATATTCATTCCAGTGAAACAGACTTTTCCTGTAGAACCTCTAAGTGGTCCTGGGCTATAAAATTGTTTCATCACATCCTTTTGTTCATTCTGCTGCACTAAAATTCAGTTTGAGGTATTATTTAAAGTTGTTTGGAGGGGAATTTGGGAGAGCTCAGGCAAATTCCTGTCATTACTTCACTTGACTCTGCCCATTAAGACACTTCTATTTTACCACCTCTAACTAAGCAACTTCTCCAAGATCTATCTTTAACTCCCTCCAAAGAAGGGGAAAATCTAAACAAAAAGCCATTTTCTGTTTTTGTGGTCAGAGGTACTTAGTGTTGGCCATTGTGGATCATAAACCGAGCACAGTTCCTTCCATCTTGGTAAATTGAGCCAAGCCCCTTAATTTTGTGTCAAGCATTAACTCAGAATTTTTGCCACATTTCTCACCACAATGATTCCTCCACAAGAACATTCTGTGTAATAATTTCTATTTAGGGAGACTTCAAAAGTTCCCTGATCATTCAGGTCAACATTTCTAATTGCAACATCCTTTCCCAATTTCCTTTGCCTGAAACTAACCCCTCTCCTTTGTTATTTAAGCATATATAAGCCCCATGTAAACACACTTTGGGGGGGGGTCTCTGCCCTTTGAATAAGATGCCTTTGCTGGAAAACTTAATGATCCCCAAAACAAGTTTGGTTCTTTGGGTTCTCATTAATACCAAGTTACCCAAAGTTGGTGAAAGCAGTGGGATTCAAGGTAAATGAAACAACTAGACAACTGGATTATCTCAGAATCATGAATCAGGATGTGGCAGAATTTATCCACTTGAAATGGCCTACTTCAGTGTCAGGGATAAGGAAATGATTAAGTAGAATTTATTTCTAACCCATTTTCTTTCAGCGGATGGGATCACTGTTCAGGCAGGTCCCAATTGGACAAGACTCATTCGTCTATGAATGACAACCCCTTTGACCTAATCAGCTGAGGAAGAGAATTAGTTTATGTTTAGAAAGTACTTTTGGTTTGATCTTGACTTCCCTAGCAAGTATCCATTTATCTGTCTGCTTTGGGTATGATTTCAGTTAGAGTTGTTCTCTAGTAGAAGAATTCCCTGCTCTTGAACAATGGATCCTTTATCATCCTATTAACATTTCTCACTCATAAGCCAGATGTCCATCCCAAAACTACAATTAATGACAATCATCCCGAGGCTGTCTTGAACATGACTCTGTAACAGCAATCTCAATTGCAAGAGCTGTTAATTAGAATGCCATAGACCACCAGGAGAGATTCTACCCTCGTGTTCCCTGGGTTTCCTTTAAATTCACAAATTGAACATTGGATATGTGATGAGTGTTCCAAAGGTGAAATATAAAACCTGATCACCCCCACAGCATACACAATCCTTCTTTAAGAAATTCTTTAATGGAAGGGAAAGGGACCTGTATGTGCACAAATGTTTGTGGCAGCCCTGTTTGTAGTGGCCAGAAACTGGAAACTGAGTGGATGCCCATCAAATGGAGAATGGCTGAATAAATTGTGGTATATGAATATTATGGAATATTATTGTTCTGTAAGAAATGACCAGCAGGATGATTTCAGAAAGTCCTAGAGAGACTTACACGAACTGATGCTGAGTGAAATAAGCAGGTCCAGGGGATCATTCTGTACTTCAACAACAATACTATATGATGATCAATTCTGATGGATCTGGCCATCTTCAGCAATGAGATGAACTAAATCAGTTCCAGTGGAGCAGTAATGAACTGCACCAGCTACGCCCAGGGAAAGAACTCTGAGAAATGAGTATGAACCATTACATAGAATTCCCAATCCCTCTATTTTTGTCCACCTGCATTTTTGATTTCCTTCACAGGTTAATTGTACACCATTTCAAAGTCTGATTCTTTTTGTACAGCAAAATAACTGTTAGGACATGTATGCTTATATTGTATTTAATTTATACTTTAACATATTTAATATGTATTGGTTAACCTGCCATTGGGGGGAAGGGATAGGAGGAAGGAGGGGAAAAGTTGGAACAAAAGGTTTGGCAGTCGTCAATGCTGTAAAATTACCCATGCATATAACTTGTAAATAAAAAGCTATAATAAAAAAAATTTAAAAAAAAATTCTTTAATTAAATGCCCCCCCACAATTGGTTTATGTTTCTTATTCTCTGATCTATGTCCCCAGAGAGCCAATTCCCCCCCCAAATCATAGAGAATACAGGGGAATTCATTGAAAAGTTGTAAATGTTTAAAGCTTAGTGATTTACCTGGGTAGACACAAACCAACTAATGAGAGTAGTTGTGGGAAGGGCTCTTTGGGTTGGATCTAAGCCAGAAGTCTGATTAACCTAGGAGCCTTCCCTGTAACTCTAATACCATGGAGATGACTCACAGGGCTGTTTTGGAAGACATCAGGAAGCTCTTTCCCCATAAAATAGATTGGGAAAAAATTAATTGGTGTGTCCAGAAAGAGAATGAAACCCAAGGGGCATTTTGGATGCTTCCATCACTGTTGCCACAACTATAGCAGATTGAAGGATCCTTCAGAAGGAAAGGAAGTCTTCCAATTTCAGTTTGTTAAAGATCTCAGGGAACTTCTGTAGTCAGACTACTAGAAATGCTTTTTGAGTCTGACAGAAGCTATCCTGGAGGACGTTACCTGGGTGACCTCAGGCCATTTCTACTAGGAGAAAACAGAAAGAACGAGGGATAATTGTGTTACAATCCAGTCATTGGAAGAGAATTGAGGTGGCACCTTGTCCCCCAGTTCTGAGGGTCCCTGTCTGTCTTCATATCAAAAGTGGATAATTCACTCTACTGACAAGAAGACCCTCTTCCCTCAGAATATTTGTGTCTGTTGTCAGTGGGGTCATTAGAAAAACAAATGCCTCAATCATTAGCCTGAGAATCCTAGTACAGACTTGCCAAGGTATCCTAAGGGACTCCAACTAAATAGCTAGATAGAGATCACAATTTTTCCCTTTTTCTTACTTTGAGCAACCTATTTTTCTCCCTAGAAATTGCAGGGAAGGGGCGGCTAGGTGGTGAAGTGGATAGAGAACCAGCCCTGAAGTCAGGAGGACCCGAATTCAAATCTGGCCTCAAACACTTAACATTTCCTAGTTGTGTGACCCTGGACAAATTACTTAACCCCAATTGCCTCAGCAAAAAAAAAAAGAAAAAAGAAATCACAGGGAAAAAGGTCCCTAATCCCCTGGATATAGGGGCTTCTTTTTTCTGTTTTAGCCATGGATGCCCCCTCATGTTCCTGCTCCAACTGTTTTGGTTGGGAGAGGAGAGTTAAGTCTTCACTCATTCCTTCTAAGTCCTTGTTCCCCATTAGCCATCTGGACCAGGATCTTTTAGGTCTCAGGGAGTATACTAACCACAACTCCAATGATACCCTCCATTTGCACGTTCCTGGTTTGCCAGTCCCACTGTTGGTTCTGTTGTTTGAATTCCCACTTCAAAATGAGTCCAGTGATTCCTGGTTGGTTCCTTGGGCCTACAGTGAGATTGGTTAGCCAGTTCAGGGTAACCTCATCTTTATTCCCTTCAAGCCAAATTTGTCCTTTCCATCCTGAAAACAATACCTGCTGTCCCAAGAGACAGAGGAAGGTGCGGTGCCCATTATTAATGACTTCATTCCCCAGAACTTAATGGATCCCACCAGATATCCTTGAAACACGCCTTGTAACTTACCATACCCAAGGTGAAGAAATTTTCTGCTGATGGGAAACTAATAAACAGATTTGTTTAAAATTTACATAAGATTTGCATCCTATTAATAACTGTGTGGTCTCCTTTGATCCTGTTGTTCCTAACCCATTTTATATTAACCTGCAGCTAGGGAAAGTGGGTTGGTCTTCAGGTGTGACTGATCATGGTCTCTCTAACAAAAGAAAAAAAAGAAAGAAAGAAAATGAAAGACAGACAGAAAGAAAGACAGAAAGAAAGACAGACAGAAAGAAAGAAAGAAAGAAAGAAAGAAAGAAAGAAAGAAAGAAAGAAAGAAAGAAAGAAAGAAAGAAAGAAAGAAAGAAAGAAAGAAAAAGAAAGGAAGGAAGGAAGAAAGAAAGGAAGGAAGAAAGAAAGAAAGAAAGAAAGAAAGAAAGAAAGAAAGAAAGGAAGGAAGGAAGGAAGGAAGGAAGGAAGGAAGGAAGGAAGGAAGGAAGGAAGGAAGGAAGGAAGGAAGGAAGGAAGGAAGGAAGGAAGAAAGAAAGAAAGAAAGAAAGAAAGAAAGAAAGAAAGAAAGAAAGAAAGAAAGAAAGAAAGATTAATTGCTTTATAGGTCTCAGCTGCCTCAAGTAATCTTGGCCTGAAAGTCAGAACTATCTCAATCAGGTTTCCCCTCCCCGTTTTTGGCCTCCTCCTTGAAAACCAAATTTCCCCTAATTTTGATATGAAGACAAAAAGACAAAAGAGTTGTCCCTTGGAGAGGGTCTAACACAAGCTGATTTTCTGCTTATCTGTAAATAGAAACAAGGGTCCTCCTTAAAGTGATTAGTAAATTTTTGGGGGCAAGGAGTGATCACATTATTCACCCATATCTTTTAAGCTACCGAGAAATGGGGTCTGACAAAATGAGGTAAAGGGTATGTTACAGAGTAATACTATTAAATGATACAACATAATATTAATTTTTATCATTAACAATACTAGATAACTTTTTGGGGGATGACCAATCTCTTTTTCAGACAGTTTGGGATGCAATAACAAAAAACAAAACAAAAAACCTTCATTCTTGTAATCTTCCCTTTCCCCCTTCCCCAATTATTTTGTCTTGTTACTGCTATTAGTCATTTTCAGTCTTGTCCAACTCTTTGTGACCCTTTTTGGGGTTTTCTTGGCAGAGACACTGGAGTGATTTACCATTTCCTTCTCCAGCTCATTTGACAGGTTAGGAAACTGAGGCAGACAGGATGAAATACCTTGTCTAGGATCACACAGCTAGTACCTTTCTGCCTGATTTGAAATTGGAAAGATGAGTCTTCCTAATTGATGTTCGATTTACTGTCACCTAGCTAACCCACACCTAGGATAAAAGAAAATCTCAGAAATAGCCTCAGGTACAATTTATGATAAAAATATCCACCACTGAACACAGGTTCTCCAAAGGATAAAATATGTGGTTCTGAAGAGAAATCCTGCGTACTTTCCTTTTTTTTTCTTTTTTTCTTTTTCTTTTTTTACTTTCCATTCTCTTACATGGTCTGCTTGAAAACCCCTTGCAAACTGAGTTCTGGTCTGAAGGAAAGGAAGAACTAGACTAAATACTTTGTAATTGTTCTGGTCTGAAGCATAGTCTCAGGCAACCTCTCCTGTACCTTGTCTTTAAGCACTCTGTGCTTCTTTCCTTAATTATGGACTGCTGTTGAGATTTTCTTTCCTCTGAAGGCTAACCAGTACAGGGTATATTTATCCTCCACCCATTCCCATGTCCAGTCTTTAGGACCATTATCCTTCAATTTTATCTAGCCCATTGCTAGGAATTGATTATAAAAGCAAAGGAAATAAGAAACTATCTTTATAAAAACAAACAAACAAAAAAAAAAACATTGCTGTCTGCTCTATTTGTACCAGCAAGAAGATCAGAAGCAACTTATATGGCCAAATAATGAGAGAATGGTTGGATAATTGCATGTGGTTAACACTGGAGAGGCAGAGTAGTAAGGGGCTGACCTCAGAGTTTGATAGGACACATGCAGGTCACTTCATTGCTCAGTTATCCAAGCTATGAATTTCAGAACAGTCACTGCTCTGCATTAGTAGAGACCCATTAATCTGCATCAGCGAAATCACATCTCCCCAAAAGTGAGGAGAAAGATTTTAACATAATGGAATATTATTTTGTGATTAAAAAGTCATAAATACGAAAGAAATGAAAGAAAAAAATATATATAATATATATTTTTATATATATAAAAATATATACACACACATTTATATCTATATCTAATGTATACATACAGAATCTAATATACACATTTATATCTATATCAATTATACACATATATATATACACATATACACATTTATATCTATATCTAATATACACGCATTTATATCTTTATCTATCTAATCTACATATTTGATTATATAAATTTTAGAAATATTGCATAAACAAAACCAATGCAGCTAAAATTAGAAGGAAAACAAGGAATTGGAGGAAAAATTCTTTGTGAAATATTTCCCTAAAAAAAGTCATTTCCAAAATATATAGGGAACTGATTCAAATTTATGAAAATAAGAAACATTCCCCAATGATAAATGGTCAAACTGATACATTTTTCAGGGAGGAAGAGGAGGAAAAGAGAAAAAAGAAGAAAAGAAAAGAAAAATTCTAAGCACTCTGCCCTCAGAGTACCAAACAATCAATCTTGTTTGGGTTAGAGACTCAGTAAGTGCCAGGCTTAATGAACTGGGGATAATACCTGCAAAAGGAAATCCGGGCCACTCAAGTAGCATTAAATCTTTTATAGGAACAGGGAAGGCAACAAAGGGATCAGCAAAGAACAAAGACTCAGTTATTGAACTCAGAGCCTGGGTCAGCCTAGATCACCCCCTCTTTACATAGCATCTTTTGTTCTGTATAGGATGACATTTCAATTTGTCATGTATATGTATAGGACAGCTTGCCATCTGGGGGAGGGGGTGGAGGGAGGGAGGGGAAAAGTGGGAACAGAAGTGAGTGCAAGGGATAATGTTGTAAAAAATTACCCAGGCATGGGTTCTGTCAATAAAAAGTTATAATTATTAAAAAAAAAAAATTTACCCAGCCTCAAAAATAAATAAATAAATAAATTTGTCATGTACATATATTTGTGTATGTGTGTGTATATGTATATGTATACATATACATACACAAATGCATATGTGTACAAGTTCATGTACATACATATAAAAGAGGCAGTGTATCTGAGTGGATGGGAAGCCAGTTCCTGAGGAGGACATCCTTGGATTAAAGTCTTTCCTCTGACCTCCTGGGCAAGCTGTTTAACCCCTATCCAAGAGAATTAACTCTGTGAAGATAAATCTCTATTGGTAGAGAGTTCTCTACATCAATAAAGTCACAGGCTCATTAAAAAAAAAAAAAAAAAAAAAAAAAAACTACACAAATCTCGTCATGTTTTAGTGACTGAACTCTGTAATCTGTGAGTGACAGTTACCACGACCGTGTAATCCTTGATGTCAGAAGAGATTGAACCAGTTGAATTGTTTGAATCTGGAAGTTCTGAGCTTGCACTGTGGCTAAGGGTGACTGGGAATCCAATCTGAGTCTGGCACAAACACAGTGAGCTCCTGAGGGACGAGGGCTAAGGGAGAACCAGTCCAAACAGGAAATTCTGGGCAAGTAAGATCAATATTGGGGTTAGGTCTGTGGAACAGGAAAAGTGTTGTTATTACTGTTCAGTCATCTCAGTCATGTCCAGCTCCTCTTGGCCCCAGTTGGGGTTTTCTTGGCAAAGATACTGGAATGATTTGCCTTTGCCTTCCTCAGTTCATTTTAAAGATGAGGTATGGAGACAAAGGGCTAAGTGATGTGCCCAGGGTCACCCAGGTATTAAGTATATAAAATCAGATTTAAACTTAGGAAGATGCTTCTAAGTCCCGCGCACTGTCTACTACAGCACCTGGTTACAACGTACTTTCACCCTAGTGATATAGGGAGACTCAGTTTCAGAACAACAAGTCACCACAATTCTGGGGAACTCACCTAGTCATTTTATGTTTCCAGTGAGTATGTTTGCCTCCATTTCCACAGCAACAATGCTAACAGCCTATAGCTGGGATCTAAAGAAGAAAAGAATATGAGGTTCTGGAGAATTTGATAGCTGGAGAAGAAAATAAGGAAGTTTTAAAGAACATAATAGAGAAGAATATAAGGTACAGGATATTTTAGATTTGTGATAGAAGCTGGCCTGGTGGTACTATCTTACTCTAAACTTATTTATATTCTACATATTAGAATGTGGAATTCTGGTACAGAAATTACCTCTAAGACTTCACTGCAGGTTGTCAACTCCTCTTGCATATATCGTTTTAGAGGGTTGGCTGGAATTATGAGAAATTAAGTCACCTGCCCATAATCACAGAATCAATGTTTATTAGAAATGCTATTAAAAACGGTTTGGACATGTCTATTTATTTTATATTTAATTTATACTTTAACATATTTAACATGTATTGGTCAACCTGCCATACGGGGGAGGGGGCGAGGGGAAGGAGGGGAAAAGTTGGAACAAAAGGTTTGGCAATTGTCAATGCTATAAAATTACCCACGCATATAACTTGTAAATAAAAAGCTATTAAAAAAAAAAAAAGAAATAGTATTAAAATCCAGGTCTTCCTGATTCTAAGACCAATTTTCTATTTACTAGCTCATATTGTGTCTCTCAATAAAAATAATAACTTGACACTAATATAGGAGTTTGCAAAACTAGTGTGATCTCATATAAAGAAGAATGCCAATAGATAATATTCATGCTGAAGACATGTTATTTAATAAAAAGAAATCTCCCTGATAATCGGGTGCCCTGGGAATCCCCTTCCACTTTTTCTGGAGGAGTAGTGTTAGTAAAATAAATAAGGAAATCAATATCTCTAAGAAGCTAAATACTATAGCTAGTAAATGTATAGACAGTATAGGCATTTGGCTGTCACAATTAGACCTAGATGTCCTAAAATGTCACCTTTAGCTGGACTATTTATGGGAGGAAAAAAAAAGGAGATTCATGGAATCAGTAGATTATTAGGCTTGCAACAGCCCTGCTCTTCGGCATATTCAGTTATTTGGGGAGGATAGGATTCGAGATAACTTCTGGGTCTTAGGAAGGACATCAATTCATTGTCACAATCTCCGCTCAA